>NC_132856.1:19382500-20007500 GCF_048164855.1 Canis lupus baileyi | reverse complement strand
CAGTACACTTTAAATCAAGTGTAACTGTCATAGGAATTGCCTAATTCTAGACTGAACAGAAGGAACATGCTGGGAAAGGATGGGGGGAAAAGGTGCTATATATTTTCTAACCCTGAAGAGAAAATGGCGGGAGGGGGGAATTTTAAAATAATGGATATTATCACCAATTCATATAGGATGCTTACATGGAAAAGGCTCCAGGCATGGATTTGTGGAGAGCAAAACAGAAGAGATTTGACAGCTAATGGCAAATCTGGATAGTACTACTTAGATGCTATGCTGTATTTTAGTTACTCCTAGGCATTTTACTGTTAAAAGATTCAAATCCAAAGTAGGCTTACAGGTATGAAAAGGAATTGGTTTCAGACTAAGCACATAGTAGAAAATGAATATAATCTGAGTTAAGCATAGATGAAAGCTACTATGCATAGGGTAGAAGCATTTCAGGATGAAATATGGTGAGTAGCCAGATACAGAAAATAGAAACAGTAATGAACAAATTGTTTAGTAACAGTCAAAAAGAACTTGGCCAACAGTCATCAAAATATTAGAGGATCAGAAAACAATCCATAGGAATTAGGAGATGTGTTTTAGGAGTATCTATCCATATATATGTGGATATATTATTATATATGTTGATATATTTATGTTGATATATATATATCATTAAGTATACAACTGCAGAAGATTTCATGTTGACATAGATTGGATGTGATAGCTTCAGATTACTTTTAAGATTATTTTATACACTAGTAAATAAAAACTCAGTTTAGACTGCTGATTTGTGGTGCTGCAAGGAAAACAGCAGCCATCTCTAATACAGCATCCAGGGTTTGAAGATCATTTATAGCTGTGAGCAGAGTCAGGTGGAAGCTAAGAAACTAATATGAAATTAGTAAGTGAAAATGTCAAGTTAGAAAGGGCCTTTGCTATCCCACTGTTGTGAAATGTTACAGTTCAACCAGAATGTTGAGGTTGTACAGCACAATTTGGTTAGGAGGAGTGGTAATGAAAGATACAGTTATCATTGAATCAAATCCAATTTAATTCACATCTATAAATACAGAGACAGTGCTTACTGTATGCCAGGTACTGTACTGGTTGTTGTGAAGTCAAAGATGAGTAAGCTAGAGCCTCTGTCTCTAAAAATCTACAGTTCACTGAAAGACACAAGGGAGATAAAAGCAAGAAGCAGGAAAGTGACATGAGAGAATGTATGTAATAAGACATATAGAATTCCAGGACATCTACAAGATACACAAAGAATATTACAAGAGAACAAGTAGCACTGGTTCAATGGGCATGACTTTCTCAGGGTGGTAAAAGGTGAGAAAAATGCCAGGTTTTAGAAAGAAACATCCCCCTGAGCTTTGGGAAGATGAAGAGGAGCAAGTCAGAGCCATTGTAAGATGGAGAACAAGAAAATGATTTGGCATCATCGATGTAAATTAACATTTGCTCTTTTGAAAGGAGGGAGTGAAAGCCAGATCATCCATTAGTGTCTCTCTCAGACCCAGTATCCAAATCTCTAATTTTATCACTCTGATTAAAATTTTGAGTTGGCATAATCACCTCATTCATATTTTAAATCATTTTTTGATAGAATGGAATCGACAAATTCTTTTCATGCTTAAAGTTTGAGGGAGCTGGTGAGATCATTTTTGACTTCCCCTTATCATTAACTTATCCAACAAATACGTACTGAGAAACTACTATGTACCAGTCTGCTGGGCACTATTTTAAGTACTCATAATACATCAATAAATAAAAGGGGCTAAGATCCTTGCCTCATGGAACTTATGCTCTAAGAGGAAGAAAAAGACAATAATTTATACATATAATAAATACGTAAATATCATAGTCTGTCAAAAGGCGATCAATGCTAAGAAGGAAAATCAGACACCTTAGGTGTGGGGGGTATGTCTCTGCCCAAGCCATGCTCACTTTATTCTTACTGGCCCAGCATAATTATCCTCAGCAACCCCTTTAAACTCTGAATGATGTCCCAGCTTGTGGTACACTATGGAAATTAGTACCATAGTTAGAAGAGATCAGAATGTGTGCCTATGTGCTGGTGTATGTGTGCATGCGAGCATGCTTGTGTATGTGCATGCATACACACACGGGTGCAGGGCCATGTTACAGTATTTAACAAGGAAATTCAAGTAAGGATGATTGGGAAAGGGACTTCTGAGCAAAGACCAGATGGAAGTGAGAGAGTGAGCTTCTCAGATATCTCAGTGAGGACTGTTCCAGGGAAAGAAACGATCTAGGCAAAAGCCCTAAGATTTCAAGGAATGCAAGTGGGGCAGTGCCGCTAAAAAGGAATGAATGGAGGGGAGAGAATTAGGAGATGGGGCCAGGGGTAAAAAGGAGCAGGAACCAGACTGCATGGAGCTCCAGGCTGTTATAAAGGAGTTTAGTTTTCCTCTGGGTCCAGTAGGAAGCCATGAGAGTTTCTGTATAGAAAGGACATCTGACTTAGGTCCTAAAATCATCATTTTGCCAGTTCTTTGTGGAATCTATACTTTCTGAGGAACACTGTAGGAAGCATAAGGAAAGGAGGAGGCTCCTACTCTAAAATGATTGAAAAATAGATAGATAATAGCAGTAGACATAGGGTGAGTAGGGTTCAAATTCTGGATATGTTATAAACCAGCAGGATTTCCTGATGGACAGGAGATGAAGGGATGAGCTTCTCATATCTTGCAGCAGTAACAAACAATTCCTTATAAAACTAATTCAACAACTTTCGAGTTTTGGTTCTAACTGAGCTCTTAAAAAATAAAAAGCACTTCTCCCATTTTGCTTCAAAGCTTTCCCTTCCCTTTCAGAGCACTGGCGAAGTGGTGGGTTCCAATGATGACTTGTTAGAAACATAGCAGGCTCAGTCTGGTAAATATTAATATTAATATGTAGTTCTGGTTAACTGCAATGTAGGGTATATACCACACTGAAAGAATTTTGTCAAAAATGGAGCCTTTCCAACAGTAGCAAATAGGTAATCAATATGTTAAATGGAAAGCTTACATTTTGAAATGGTGGAAAGTGGGAAGGTAGCACATCTAAATGGTAAAATATTATAGTGGGCAATAGAGCAGAGAGCCAGGAGCTCTACCCACGTCCGTATCTATGACTGTAGCCACATCCCTTAACGCCTCTCAGATGAACCCCATTGGTTGTAAATGAAACATTTTACTGTGATTACAGCTCTGCCTTGGTGTTCACTGTATTTTTAGCTCTGGTATTTTGTGACTCTGTATATACTTGGAAGTTAGGTGAGGAGAACAAGGTTGTACACAACTAGGATTCTGATCTTTCTTGGCACTGATCATTATTATTATTGTTGTTGTTATCCTTAGTCCTCTTTTTTTGCATATATGTAAACTGGAGCTCAAGGACTGGTATCTTCTCTAACAATGTATTATTTCAATAGGCCATAGATTGGGGAGGTCCTTAACACAATGATTAAGAACACAGATGTGGTTTTATTTTATTTCTTTTTAAATATTTTATTTATTTATTGAGAGAGAGAGAGAGAGAGAATGAGCTGGTGGGTGGGTGAGGGGAGATGGCACAGGAAGAGGGAGAAGCAGGATCCCTGCAGGGAGCCTGATGAGGGGCTTGATCCCAGGACTCAGGATCATGACCTGAGCCAAAGGCAGATGCTCAACCGACTGAGCTATGCAGACACCCCCAGATGGTGATTTTAAAGCAGATTAAGTGGTAAGTATATTTTAGGAGTGTTGTGTTATTACATAAAAGTAAGATATATTGTAACCACTCTTTTACTGTAACAACTGTTGATTGAAATTTAGTACTATGAGCAGAGTACTCTGTTAAATGTTTTACAAGAAATCTTTTAATTCGAAACAAAAACAAACAAGTGTATGTACTCTCCAACTACATTCTATTTTCATACCCATTTTAGAAAAGGAAGCAGAGCCACAAAGAACTTGCCCAAAATTATAGGAACTCAGGCAGTAGACTTCCAGAACATATAGCTTCTTAACCACCACACTCCATTCTCCTTTCAAGGCACAGAGAGGGTTAGCACAGCATCTGGCAATAGTATAGTGTAAAGTCAATAAATGCAAGATATTATGATGACAGTTATTACAGCAATGGGAATTCAGTACCTGCTGGGTAACTGAATGAGTCCATGAGTCATCTACACTGAGGCATTGAGGTGATAATTGAAATCAGGAAGAAATGAGCTCATCCGGGGGAGAGGACAGAGAAAGGCTGAGGACTGAAATTTGGAAGCTGGATTACCACATGCCCTAATGCACACTTGGGTGATGTTCAACCTGGAAGTGACTATTCTCATAACCTGCTGTAGAAACAAATATATTCTCTAGAACACATCTAGTGATTGTGTGACTGGTTCTAACTCCCTAAAATTGTTTCTCCTTCCTTGCTTCACCTTGTCTTCCCTTTCAGAAACATTTGTAAACTGGTAAGTCCTACCCTTAAAGAGTCCACTGAAGTTTAGTCGCAAACACAATTGCCTCTGTCTAGTAAAGATTTAAAAAAAATTTTTTTTGTCTGTCTAGTAAAGATTAATGATGTTTCTGATACGGATATTTCTGACTCATTGCTGTTGAAACTCCTGAGCTCAATGTCGAAGTTGGAAAATGAACTCTTCAATAGACTCAAAAGACAAGAGGCTATGTGTCCTTGAATGTAATCCAATCAAAGAGATTGCAAAGAACAACACAAGAGACAGTACTAAATTCATGGTGACATGAAAGATCCCTATTCACTTTGTGAGGAAACCACCAGGTCATCATTCTCTAAAAGACTGTCCTTTGATAGGGACCTGCCTGAAATGTTAAAAAAAATATTTCTAAATCACAACTCTTCACTTCACTGGTTGAACATTTATCAGTCCTCTAAAAATTTTACTTTGCACGTCTTAATGTTCAAAGTGATATTAAAAAGAACCAAATAGGGACCCCTGGGTGGCTCAGCAGTTGAGTGTCTGCCTTTGGCTCAGGGCGTGATCCCGGAGTTTCAGGATTGAGTCCCACATCAGCCTCCCTGCATGGAGCCTGCTTCTCCCTCTGCCCATGTCTCTGCCTCTCTCTCTCTCTCTCTCTCTCTGTGTGTCTCTCATGAGCAAATAAATAAAAAATCTTAAAAAAAGAACCAAATAAAAAGAAAATTCAGTCAATAAAATACAAGCACTCAATTGGCTATAATGTACATTGGTAGATGTGGGAAAAAATATTTGGTAACATCCATCAGCAAAGTGTCATCCTGTTGAGGCTGGGAGTTAAATATTATTAAAGTTGTTTCAAAAGAATGAAGGGTCCCATCCCTGGACACTGCCATATAACTATTATTGGATAATAATATCATGCTCAGGCTCAATCAAATCAGTTGTTCATAAAGTTCAAATAGTGTTATGAGCCATGCTACTTTTTGAAAATATACCAATGCTGTTGGCTCTCTCATAACTACTATGCCAGTTAAAGTTACCAGTATTATCACTACAAGGAGTAGGATAAGTTTTTTTCTCATTCAGCCAGTGATGAATATTCAACTTTAAATGCTGCCCACAGATTTCCCATGTCCCCTAATACCTTGCTCCAATGTCAGGAAGAATGAGTTCATCCTACACCAGAATCACCTGGGTATCTAGTGAAAAATGTAAATTTTGGGGCACCACTCAGAAATATTAAATTAGAAATTCCAGAAGGTAGTTGAAGAATCTACATTTTTAACAAAATCCTCTATTGATTCTCAGGCACAGACATGTGGTCAAGTTTGATCTCTGCCCCTAAATAGCTGTGTGACCTTGGGCAAATGACTTAATGTTTCAGAGTCTGCTTTTACTCAAATTCGCAATGGGGATAACGTCAGCCCTGCTTACAAGGTGGTGTGCAAGTTGAAATGAGGTAACTGATGGGAAACTGCTTTGTAAGATACAAAGCAAGGCAAATGTAGAAGATACTATTATCGTTGCCTAGTCATTTTCCTCCTCCTCCTTTATTCAGTTGGATTATGATGCCATGGGTAGCAATTACATGTGAAACATGGGCAGAGAATTGCAGAGGTATTTGATGTCTTCATTCTAATTCTCCTGAAGTTTGTTTTAACCTCCTAATGGTGAATTACTAAAAGGGATGCACCCATCTTCAACCCTTTCAGTAAGCATTGGCTTGTAAAATTTTTCTCTATGATGTAGTCACTGTTTTGAATCTGCTCTATTTATTCATCTACTCTGAGGAAAATATAAAATTGCAGAATGAGAACTTCTCTACTCTCATGTAGCCATGATGCATTACCACCAGTAGCAACAGCTCTTGTGAAAATAGGAAAATATGTCTGCTTTAGTACATATGGCTTAGAACTGATAAATAAAATGGGTGTGTCTCGATTTTAAAATAATATTGATTGATAGATACATTTGTTCAATAATATCTCTTGGGGCAAATATATACACAGAAAACCATATGTATTTATATTGATGTGTCTTAATTTTACCTATGAGGAGGAAATGAGATATGGTATATATAATTAGATTATAATATTAAAACAGGGGATAGAAATTTGTGTCAAATTAGTCTCAGTCTTAGAGAAAAAGCAATATAATCACATAAACCCATATTAAGTGATATAATCTCCACATAATGGTTAGAAGATAATGGCTAGGAAATAGTATATGTGCTGGATGGTAGTACTTGTTTAAATATTTACTGTTCCTCCTTTTAGACTCATTCCTCTGAGAGCACTCCCAATGGCTTGTTTCTCCTCATGGACAATCATGACTCAAGGTTGATATCAACCTTGGCCATAAGACTTGCCCTAATCAAAGAAATGTAAGTAGAAGTGACCTGTGCTATTCTGGAGCAGAAGCATTGAGTTACTGGGTAGCTCTGCAATCGCTAGGATAAGGGGTGCTCCTTCAGCTGGGATCACAAATGAAGACAACAACATGGAGAACTGCTGTGGACTGCCATTGTCATGTCACATGAATGAGAAATAAGCCTTCATTTTTCTGAACCGTTAAGATTGGGGGGGGGGTTGGTTTTTACTGCAGCATAGTCTAATGGGCACTAATTCATGCAGTTTGTTCATGCTATTCCACCCTCTCCTATTTTATTTGTAATCAACACTTTTAAATGAATACTGGCAGGAATATTTGGTTCTGCTAGTTCTGGTAGTCTTGACCTCTGGCCATGAGATGTATAGATTAGTAGCTGGGAAAGAGGAACACTTTTTCACACACTCAGCATTTAAAAAACCCATTTATTTACTAGGCTGGAATGAATACAGCCCATTAGATGGATGGTGGATTAGTGGCAGTGGTGACATAATTTGACGGATCAGAATAATATTTAACATTAGCTAGGGTGGCTTTTTTTTTTTTTTTTTTTTTTTAGGGTCCATTTGTCGTTTGACTCTGTTATTTTGTTAGCTTTGTTTTTTGTTCTATTGAAATATTTTAGTTTTTCTCTTTATCAGCTTTCAATTATGCATTCTTTCATAATTCTTTTACTGGTTTTATTTAAGTATACATCCTTGATCTGTAACAGTTTGCCTTAAATTAATACTGGTGTCACTTCCCCAGGGATGCAAGAAATTTAAGAGCATGTAATTCCTTTTATCCTCTTCCTGCCCTTTGTGCTACAGATGCCATTTTCTTTTACATACCATGGTTTCTGTTGAAAATTCAGTTCTTAGACTTGTTGCTTCTTTGAAAATAGTCAGTCTTCTTTGTCTAGATGTCTTTATGATTTTTTGTTTTGTTTTGCCTTCAAAAGTTTGACATTGAACTATATATCCCAGTGTAATTTTCTTTATCTTGCATGAGAATCATTGAACTTATGCAATCTATGAATTGATTTCTTTAGTATAACATCAGTATAAACATCTCTGAGACTAATGCTCCCATGAACCATATCTCTATCTCAAACATTGATAATTATAAAAGAAAAAAAGATAAAATGAGATTTAATCAAAAGTTGAAAACTTCTATTCTTCAAAGGACATCTTGAAAACATGAAAAAGGAAACCACAGGCTGGGATAAGATATTCCCAATACATATATCTAACAAAAGATTCATACCTAGGATGCATAAAGAATTCCTACAACTCCACAGTAAGAAGACAAAGAACTGAAATTTAAAAAATGAAAGAAAATTTTATATAATACATAATAATATAATCTATATAAATGTATAATAAGAACATTAAAAAGTACTCTATATCATTGGAAATTCAACTTAAAATCCAAAGAGATGTTGCAATATGTTCATCAGAATGGCTAAAATTGAAAGTCTAACATTGTCAAATATTACCTATGAAATGGAGCCACTTGGATTTTCACATGTAGTTGGTGGCAGTGTTCGGTACTACCCCAACCTTGGAAACAGGTTTGGTAGTTTCCTATAGATGTAAATTTAGTATCTGAAGAGGTTATGTGTTTAATGATAAAGATGCATCAAAAATCAAATGTAATTCTTTTAACATGGTGTCTTTTAATATTCACCTGTACATGGATGACTATGTTGCTTCCATTTTGAAATCATTATGTATAAAGCTGATGTTAACGTGCATTCACAAGGTTTGAATCAACATATGATGAAGATGTTGAGAAATGGGGAATTCATAGATCGCAGGTGAGAGTATAATTGGATAATCACATTGATGAACAATATTTCTAAAAATGAAACAAGTGAAAAAATTGTGGGAATATCTAAAAAATAGACTAATGTTCTGTTCTTAAAGGCTGAGGTTTGAAGTAACCTTGGAAAACAACCTAGAATGCAGCTTTCTCCTGTTTGCAAATACCAACTTCTAGAGAGACATTCAAGATACTTAACAACTGGCGTGGCCCAGGCACTAGCAAGTCAGAACTGATGTCTGGCCTGGAGGTCATCTACTATACCTGAGGTTAACTCTGAGATTGCTAGTCTAGAAAGGGATTCAAGCACTCCAAGAGATCCTGAGAAAGGGAACAATGATAGTAGTTCAACTAATCAGCATGAAAGTAATTTTGTATTTAAAACAGGTAATACAGTGCGACAATATAAATTTTATTTAACAAGTGTTACCAGCACTTTCTAGCTTATGATCAGCCTCAGCCACCTCCTTCTAAGTATACTTAGGGGGTGTGAGAAGAAGCATTCATCCAAGTTTTATCCTAAGGTTTACTCTCAATTCTTCTTGGGCCTCTGTGTTTTTCATTCCCATTGGGTACTACTGATTCAAGATTGCATTTATACCAAATATGACCTGCCACCATTTATAGCTAGTAAATAACCTAAAAACTGACCATTAGATATTTCTGTGTTTTAAGGGGCTTCAACAATCATCATGGCATCCATGATGGGATGCTCACATCAACTGCCATGTTGCCCATCCACCATCTTTACGCATTACCTGGGCACCATGTCCTAAATGCTCTTCTGTTTGTATTAATTCCCAAATTCTTGCTTTTTTGAATAGCAAAGTCTAATTCTCTTTGTTACACCATTCCACTTTCCCATCCATGCTTACATTAATACATTTATTCACTCAAGACAGAGTTGAGTTTCTTCTATAAACATGGCACTGTGGAAAAATAAGCAAAACTGCACTGAGTCCCTTCCCTGATGAAGTTTATAGACTTATTAGGGAAACACATGTTTAAGAGACAATTAGACTAGAAATGCCAAATTGAAACTATGCAAAATAAGGGGAAAGAGAGAAAGGAGAGCACATAATAGGGGGATGAGGACTGCTGGGGATGGGGAAGGGCAGCGTGGCTTCCTGGAGGAAGTGCTCACCATGCTGAAATCTGAAGAATGAGTAGGAGGTGGTCTTAGCTGGAACCTCAGCTTACAGACACCCCCTTACTAAGCACATGAGGAGTTTGTCAATGGAGCTGTGGAAATCTCTTTGTAAACATAGATAAGGTACTTTAATATATGAAATCAGTATCTAAGACAAGCTAGTCTTATTTTGGACTCTACACCATAGTGAGGTATTCCTGGATTGATGATTATTGCTATTTCTGGTTTCATTGTTCCCCTGTTGGAATTTAAAGACTTATTGATGGGACAAAGATGCTCATAAATGAGCAAAGCAATTTAGCTCTATAGCCTGGGGACATTTTTGTCAAAAGACACTTAGAAAAAAGTTTAAGAACAATTATCTTCCATGTTCCAGTAGGATACCTGTTCCATTCTTTCTACCCCCCAACCCATCCTATCATTCAGCACTTGGAAATAATTTGATTCCTTAGGGCTTAAATTTTTTTTTTTTAATGGAGGCTATTATTTAAGGAAAAGGAGTTGAAAATCCCTTAGAGTAGGCTAAAATAATCTATTAAAGAATACATAGGCTTATCTTTGCATTATTTTTTAAAAGACAGTATATGTATAGGTTAGATAAAAGTAGTCTAAAAAAATGTTGCTGGGGACATGTGGGTGGCTCAGCAGTTGAGCGTCTGCCTTCGGCTTAGGGTGTGATCCCAGGATCCGGTGCCCCAGGATGGAGTCCCATATCGGGCTCCCTGCATGAAGCCTGCTTGTCCCTCTGCCTATGTCTCTGCCTCTCTCTCTCTCTGTCTCTCTTTCTCTGTGTGTGTGTCTCTCATGAATGAATAAATAAATAAATAAATAAATAAATAATCTTTTAAAAAATAAAATAAATTAAAAAAAGTGTTGCTGAGAGTTTGGGAATCCCTAACACATTTGGGGCTTCTGGGTAATATGAATACAGGGGAAATGATTTGACCATTTGTGATGAGGTCAGTGGGTCAATGGTTCATCTGACTATGTAATTAATTTTAAGGTGATACTTCTAATTACCTTACAGATCAACCAGGTCATCCTTTTGGAGCTGACCTAGACTGATAAGGGCAGAGCAAGCCCTCATTCACTTTTAGAGTTTCTTAAAGTTTTAATTGCTTCCAGCCAGGTACTCTGGGTCTTGATTTATTTTTCACTGGGCTGTGTTTTACTTTGGGTGCTTTTGAGATGCCAGAGATTAAGCCTCTGTGGTACCCCACAGCAAGACTGGCTATTATGCATGATACCATATAGGAATAGCCTAATATGTAACCAGATTTCATTAAGATAAAATTGAAAACAGATCTTGCACTTAAATATTGTGGAAATAAACTAAGACCACCCAAATGAAAACAGGCAGAGGCTCTTTATTCAGAGCTTGCAAGAGAGTCAGTCACCATTACTGTGTTTTGGCAGACTCCAAGGTAGGCAGAGGTATAGGTAGGAAAGCTTCATAACAGAAAAAAGGAAAAGCACTAAGTGTGCCCTGGCTGGAGGCTGGTTAGCCAGTCTACCTAGAAGTGGAGCATCCTATGTTATTGGTTAGAGATGCATGTTTGGCTTTTTCTGATTGATCCTAACTTATAAGCAGGGGTAAAAGTTAGGGAAATTGCCAGTAATAACAAGTAATAATGATGATAATTAAGCCCTGACTACTTTGGGCCAATGTTAAAGGTATTTTGCTTGGCTTTCTGGGTTGTTCTCAGAGACAGCAGTCTGATTACTCCAGGTCTGACTTATATATAGCCAGCTAATTTCCTGGGCTGATTGCTGTGGTTGGTTTCCTGGGCTGGTTGCTGCAGCTTGTATGCTAGAATATTATTATTATTAGTGGCCTAGCCATTTTATGTTTGTATGTTCAGTCTCTCAGTATATTGATGAGGTATGGATGTAGACACTTTATTACTTTTTAAAGATATTATCTATTTATTCATGAGAGACACACAGAAAGAGGCAGAAACATAGAGGGAGAAGCAGGCTCCTTACAGGGAGCCCAATGTGGGACTCCATCCCTGGACTTGAGATCATGCCCTGAGCCAAGGGCAGATGCTCATCCACTGAGCTACCCAGGCATCCTCATCTTAGACACTGTAAATGTCTATGTGTTTTCTTTACACTGGGGCTTGTTTTAGATCTGGCTTTTGCAAGTTTCCCATGTTCATTCTCATCACATGATTTAGAGTATGTTAAGAGGTTGGGGAAGATTGTTTGCAGCACAAAATTTTGTTTGTCCTATCTGGGCAGAGGCAGGCAGTGCTGATTAAACTATAGTAGGTTACAATACAATGGGAAAGATTGAAACCCTGAAACTCAGCTGGGCACCAGATCAATCAGGCATTTCCAGGGAGTGAGGGATGAGAAGGACAAGAAAGAAGGCTTAAGAATCCAACTTTGATAAAGATCTGGGATGAAGTCCAGTCTTAAAAGCAGAAGAGAAAGAAAAAAAAAAATCAATGGTTGCATTTATTTACTATCATTAAATATCCTCTCACTTCCCGCTAAGTGCTATGTTAAATGTCTTTTCTTGACTAGTTTCTATATTACTTATTAACATTCTATGAAGTTGATTTTGAGACTATCCTGTAAGGCTCAGAGAAATGAAGTGTTTTGCCCAAGTTCCTCAGTACTGAAGGGTTCATTAGGCTGGTACTGGAGACCAGTATGCTGATGCTCAAATCAGATTTGGGTTTGACTCCTTTTCCTTGCCTTCTGAATTCCTCCTATATGTGGCCTAGCCCATACCCTCAAGCTGTACCAGTCTTTTGGCCAGCAGGCAGCCCCCTTGGTTGATTTAACAGCCAAGTTGCTTAAATTGTGAGGATTAAATTATAATGCCACCTTTCCCCCCAATTCCTTCTCCCTTGAGCAGAAAGGACAAAACAAATGTCAAGCCCATTGCCTAAGCTGAGTAAGAAATTCCAGTCTCTCCCTCATTCCATACATTTCTTCTCTCTGTGAGAGGATGTCTCAGAGTCTTCTTTCTCATTTGCTTGGAAGGGGATGTGAAGAAGTTCCCAGGGAAAAGAACACGAGAGGGGATTGGGCTGTTGGAGAAGATCTTTGACATTTGAATTGGACTTTCTCTGTGCCCCCTTCCTGTTATGACTTTGTTAAATTATTATTTGCTAAGTGGAGCACAGAGTGCCAAATCGTGAGCCATGGGTCCACAATAGAGCACAAGAGAAATTCAAATAGAGATATCTGCCCTCACAATGAAAAGGAAATAACAATACTTATAGAGAAACTACACAGCATGCCTTGAGGTACTACGTGAGGAAGTCAAGACAGAGCAGGTGGAGAATAGAGGGTGATAGGGGAGAGGGAGAGAGAGGGAGAGAGAGAGAGAGAGAGAGAGAGGAAGATAAGGAGAGGGTAGAGAGGGGATCAAGGAGGTCTAAGGAGGAATCTAGCCATGCATTTTCAGATCCATGGGTAGAATGCTTTGGGGTTCCCAGGCTAGGGCTGGATTGGTCAATTCCAACAATAAGAAAAGGATTTTGGTAAAGCCAATGGGACCTTATCTAAGGGGGTGCATAAGGCATACAGGTGCTGGCAGGTAGGGAAGACTATTAATCACAAGGGTGATTATATCAGGAACTTAAATTTGAGTGTCAGTCTTTAGGGTGCTTTCTAGGACATGCACTTGCATAAGGGGTCTAGTGAAAATTGAAGGTCTCTGCGGGCCACTTCGATGGATGCCAAGGCAGCAATACCATGGAGTAGTTTAGCTAAACTTATTACTTCCCCTCACTAGTAATGGGAAATACTAGGTGGAGTTGATTGGTTGTGGTAAGGACTTTTTAGGCAACTCCTGGAAAGCACAGGATACAAGTTGTTGGCTCTAACTGTTGATAGAAATCTTTAGACTATAGGCTACTTAGTGCCTGTTTCGCTAGCTAAAAAGGAAGTTGAGCACATAGAGGTATGTAAGGGTGGGCAGGGAGGAATGGTACCCTCTTTAATTTGGAAGCCTTAGTAATGACGTGATACCTGGACCAAGTCTTATGGAGTGACTTAAGCAGGAAAACCAGCTGGGAGAAAAGTATGTGCAATGAAGAGCAAGGAATAAGTGAAGACATGGAGGGCTGCACAAGTAGAGGAACTGCCCAGGTCAGAGGACTATAAGCTGACTGGTGTGAATAGAGTCAAAAACACACTGTGGATGGTCATGTTAGACTAGAGGTCCTTAAACTTTCCCTAGGTCAGTTGAGGATTATTTGTAAGGAAGAGGGATGTTGAAAATATAGAGGAAGTCAAATGGTCCAAAGCACTGTCAAATGAAGCTGAAGAGAGATTAGCACCAAACCTGCAGCCTTCTCAGGGGCCATTAGCTCTCTACCTAAACTGGAGACATTTTAAAGGGCCAGAAGACTAGGGGAAATACTTTATAACTATCTCTGAGACTAGACCCCCTCCCAGCCCTGTCCCACCAACTTGAAAACCACAAGTTCATCTCCAAAATTGAGAATTATAAAGGAGAAACTAGGTCAACTTCTTAAGTAGAAGGCAACCTTAAGAACTTATTTTAAGTGCTTTGTCAAAATCAATGATCATTATCATCCTTGCTATGTAAGAGATTCACAGACAAATAGAAAGATTTCATGCAGACTTTTTTTGTCTTTGTAAACTCAGATTGTGTGTGTGTGTGTGTTTTTTTTTTTTTTCTGTGATTTGACTATAAGTGAAGATAATAGCTGTGCTGTGCCTGGTCTATTCACCATTGTGTATCTAACCAGTACCAAGGACAATGCTTGGAGTATTGGTAATTTGGGGACAAATAAATGTATGAAATATGTATGTTGTATAAATAAATATAGTTATAAAATATATATTTATATATAAAGTTTTAAAATGTCAGAATAGTTTGTAATGTTTGTCAATATAAAATCTTTAGTAAAACTGTAAAAACAGAGGAATTCATAGGGAAGGTTATCTTGTTTAATTCTTTAAAATAATGAAGAAATAAAATAATGACAATGTTGACAGGTAGAACACTGGCACTCTTTTTCATTTTATTTATTCTAAAGTCTATGTTTGAATTGTCTCACTCTAAAATCATTTAAACATAATTAAGAAACTTTGGAATGTAGAGACAATTAAACATAGACTGTTTACAGAGATTTTTTTTTAAAATTTTTGATGCTGGAAGAGAATGGTATGATTTAGAGCATTTCTAGTCATTTTCAATGCCATCATACACTCAGACTACTACCTATTCAGTAGAGCTATCCATATAACTGAACTTGGCTGCAAAAATGAAAAGTAGTATTCCTGTTTCTTCTCGATCTAAAAATTAAGCAAAATTTGTGAAATACTCAGTTGAAAAGAAAAAAAAATCTACTCAAAGAAACCACTTGAAAATTTAGGGGTTGTTTATGTATTTGTGTGTTTGTGTGTGTGTGTGTGTGTGTGTGTGTGTGTGTGTGTGTATAATTCCTGAATATAGTTGCTTTTTCCTTTAGGATCTTTGTTATGAAAGGAAGTTTCTTAGAACTTAATGGGTGACATTTCTGCATACCTTATCTGTCAATTGCCAATGCTCTCTTTGCTCAGAAATGTTTAGGTATTATAGGAAAAGCAGGCTGCTTACTGGGTGTCATAAAACCCATTTTCAGATGTGCCGTTTCCAGATGCCTTAGCTTAACCTTAGTGCATGGGATTGTTTGGCATGATGGACGGCACTCTGTAACATCTGCAGGCTGCAATGATTATCTGAAGTTATGGTCAAAGCCAAACCCCATACCAAAAAATAAGTAACTTGTATTCATGAAAGTGGTTTTATTTCTTGCACAAATGGCCAACAAGCTGTTATGTTAAAGGGTTCTGTGTATAAACTCATCAAGGGTAAAAGGTCACTTAAAAGAAAAAAAGCCCCACCAACTTAGAAATGTAAGTATAAGAGAGGAGTGAGAATTGAAATATACTATAAATCAAGCAGTTTTTGAATTTACATTCCATGCTAATGACTTCTACAGTGCTCCTTATGTCAATCGGGTTTCCAAAATGATTACCTCTCAAAGTTTTAAGTAAAAGGTAGCTAGGTTACCTGTTTTAAATGGGCAGAGAGAAATTTCATCATTCCTTTGTGATCTCTCAGTGATTGAGATTAAAGATTTTAATGATTTAAACAAGGAAATCAGATTAGATTATGCTGTGTTTATCACATGTCTCAGCAAAAAAGAGACTAGAGGCACTAAACTTTTTCTTTCCTCATCTTTTTCTCTGCCTAGGAAGAAAATTTTATAGTGAAAATTTATGGGTTGAAGACATAAAGCTGCAATCTAAGCAGATGGCATGGTAGTTTGACCTTGACTTTTCATTTTAAATCAAGCTCAGATCACTTACATCCCAAAAAATAGTAAATTGCAATTTTTTTTCTGCTCTTTACACTGAGTCACACGTACCTTTCCGAATACTATCATTTCCTTGCAATGCAAGGACAAGTATATATGTAATGCTATTTCCTTCCTGACTTGAGAACAAAATGGATGGCATTCTTATTATTATGGAAAGACTAACACAAAAATGTCACCAGACATCTATTAGAGAGGTACTTTCTACCTCATTGGGACAGCCAAGCGCTTCTTCCCATTAACAAATAATCATTTGGGCAATAAACACCTAGAAGAGAACCAGTGGACTTTATCAAACCAAAAGTAGACTAGATCAGAAACAACAATGGACCCTTTAACTGATATCTTCAGTTGATGACACCACATGAGGCAGAGATGAAGGACAATGATCCTTCTCAATCACTACTTAAAGATACAAAATTACAAATATGAAATTCTCTACAGACCTTGAAAGATGCCTAGAACTTGAAAAGTCCTAGAATTTAATTTCATATCCTCTTCTCAAAAGACTTAGAATGTGGATATACTTTGATCCAGCAATCTAATTCTTTTTTTTTAAGTAGTCTCTATGCTCAGTAAGGAGCCCAGCATGTGGCCTGAACTCACAAACCTGAGATTGAGACCTGAGCTGAGATCAAGAGTTGGATGCTCAACTGAATGAGGCAGCCAGACAATCCCAGCAATCCAATTCTTGATTGTATTACCAGTAACTGTTTTAATAAATGTGTAAAGCTATCCATTCAATCAGGGTTGATTATGATACTGAAAGATGTGGACTAACCTAAGTATCTACCAACAAAAGATAGGGCAAATAAATGTTTGCACAGGGATCCCTGGGTGGTGCAGCGGTTTAGCGCCTGCCTTTGGCCCAGGGCGCGATTCTGGAGACCCGGGATCGAATCCCACGTCGGGCTCCCGGTGCATGGAGCCTGCTTCTCCCTCTGCCTATGTCTCTGCCTCTCTCTCTCTCTGTGTGTGTGTGACTATCATAAAAAAAAAAAGAGAAATGTTTGCACAGCCATCCAAGAGAATATCATAGTTATGAAAAATAATGCAGAACTTTATTTTTAAAAAATTCATTACAAATTAAGTGCAGAAAAGCTAGGTTACCAAAAGTATGAAAATAAGAAAACTGTGAATCCATTTTTGTAAATATTTATCCTCTGTGCAAAACCATGGGGAGAATGGACTTTGACTTAAATAGTTCAGAGGAGAAACAGTCTAAGTACCTAGAACAAAACCTGTGTAGGATTAGATATCCATGTAGACTAGAAAGCATCTTGGCCAGCCCTTCACAACAAACACAAAAGTCAATCTTAGATTCATTGTAGATCTAAGTGCAAAAGATGAAATAATTAAGCTTTTAGAAAAATAATAATATCTTCTGGCCTGGGGTAAATAAAGATTTCTTGGACAAAACACAAAAAGTGCTTTTATAAAAGAAAAAAGGTAATTTGCATTACATTCAAAGAATTTTATTAAAAGTATTTATAAAAAAATACCATTTAGAGGGTGAAAATGCAACCCACAAAGTTGGGGAAGATGTTCACAGAATATAAATAAGAGAAAGGATGAGGAACCAGAACACACAAAGTCACTCAATAGATCAGTAAGTGAAGAAGCTGATAACCTAACAGAAAATCAGGCAAAACACTTGAACACGCAGTTGGGAAAGGAAAAAAAAAAAGAGCGACAAGCGAAACATAAGAAAAGGTACTCCGCTTCAACAGTTATCAAGGAAATTTAATTAATCCCTGAGATATTATTTCACACCACCATGATGGCTAAACTAAAAAGAAAGATAATACTAAATATTAGTAAGGATAGGAAACAACTTTCATGAACTGTGGGAAAGTACTTTCAAAACTGTCGATATTTACTAATGCTAAATATAAGACTATTCTGTGACCTAGTGATTCACTTTTAGGTGTGTAACCAAAAGAAATGCATAAACTCCTGCCTCAGAAGGCTTGCACTCAATGTTCACAGTGGCACTATTCACAGCCCTAAACTGAAGTAATCCAAATGTCCATTCATAGTACAATGGATAAATATCGCCGTAGCTATACAATGAATCCAAGAAAGCAATGAAAATAAATAAATGTAATGACATAGGCAAAGTGTCAACATGATGTTGAGCAAAAGAAGCCAGACACAGAAGAATACAAATTGTAGGAGTCTGTTGAAGAGGAGTTCAGAAACAGGTGGAAAATATCTGGTGTTAAAAGTCACTTTTAACAGGACAGTAGGAGTTGGAAAAAAAAAAAAAGGAGGAGGACAGTATCTCCTTGAATAAGCTCAAGCAGGCATTCTAGTACTGATAATACTTTTTTATCTGAATGCTGGTTATATGGATGTATCTATTTTGTTAAGAAACAAAACTGAGCCCTATGCTTATACCGAGGGCACTTTTCTGGTATGTATCCTGTACTCTCGGAAAATGTTTATTTTAAAAAGTGCATGTAAAGCATTAAAAGGCTGCATTGAAATACTGCTTAAGTGTTAAATATGGTTAATACTCAAGTATTAAGTATTATTTGTCCTGAAATAGCAGATAATAGAGCTTACACATTAGGATACATTAATTTAAAGAAAGCAAATGGAGCTCTTAAAAAAACCCAGAGAAATGTTTCTGACTACTCTAAGTTTTTCATATTGAGGAGTGTGTCTACAATGAGATCTAATATATGTTCTCATTCTTGCCTTTTGTCAATTGGAAGCTTATTTGAGTATTTTTCAGCTTTCCACTTTATGTTTTTTTTCCCCATAGATTTTCTCTTTTCAGAGAAATATTTGACATTTAAGATGATTTCATAAGTTGGGAAATATCAGATGACAAAGCATTACCAAAGTAATATAAAGAGATTAATGTCTCTCACCACATCCTGGATTCTTACATTTCTAGGTTTCTTTGCAATTTTTAAGGGTGATGTCTTATATCCCTTAGGCAGTGTCCGAAATCAGATACTCTGCTTAATGATTAGCTGCATTAATTACTGGCTTGTGTCAGTATTCCAGTAGGCATCAGAGGAGGCTTTATGGTTTATCACATCAGGGGTGCAAATACTGAGGGAGTCTGAGAATACAATTTTGCAATAGATAATTCCAGCCAGTGAGAGGGCCAATGACCTCGATTATGACATATAAGAACAAAACTGCAGACGGGGATCTGTGGTTTGCCAAAATGAATAAATAATATTATATTTCCAAAAGTGGCCAAATTTAGCCTCGTGGAGAAAATGATGGTGTTGATGGAGAGATATTTCAAGTCATCTCTACCTCATTCAGCAAGATTTTCAGCTGTGAGCAATCAGGAAAGGAGGTGGTCATTCAAAGTAACATGTTTTGGTGTAGCTAACTAGAATTATCTAGGAAGTTAATGGTCCATGAGGAGCAAATTTGTGTTTCAGGAGTCTGCTGGTCTGGCAAACATTTTAAGTACAGACCTCCTTCTTGACAGGAATTATTATATAAGAGAAAAAATAGACCTTCAAGTAAACACAGATTCATGCTAAAGTTTTTTTTTTTTAAGGCCAGCAAGTAATTTTATCACTTAGCCAATATCTCATGCTCCTTGCACACAAAGAATTGTAACATACATGGGGACATGTGACACACATATCGTCAGAGTCTTCAAAGTCTAGATATGTGGCCATGCCGTGAGGTTAATTACAATAACTATTTTTAAAATCATCTACTATGGTCCAGGTTCTTTATACAGATTTCATTTAATTCTCAAACAACCTGGAAACTAATGATAGTAGCAGCTTTAAAATGATCATGCCCCATTACTGAGTGCTTGTGCTATGCCAGGAGCTGCACTGAAGATATAATTTAATACACTCTGAAGGTGTGATATCTATTTTCTAGAGGAGAATGTATTAGAATCCCATCATTAATATGTTTAACTGCCATGAATTAAACTACGGTCCCTTGGTAAAATGAGAGAGGAAGAAAAAGAAGCCAAGAGAAGGAGTGAGGAGAAGATGACTCTCCAAATGTGGGTGACTTTGCTGTGCATCGACAGGAGGATGCTGTGCATTGACTCCCTGTGCAGGAGTTGGTGTGAAGAGAAGATGTAGACTTAACATTTCTTCCACCAGTCTCTTTCTTTGTTCTCAGTGACTAAGAATCACACTGGGGTGAAGATAAGTGTTTAAAGATTCATTTTTTTTTTCCCTCACACACATAACCACTGACAGCAAAAGGTCTTCATTTACAACCGAAGAAGCAGAGATCTTTGAATGTCTGGCAATTGAAACAACTTTCATTTCAAGAATAATTTTAAATATCACTGAATTTTGCTTACTATTTCATACTTCAAAACTTCCCTATGAATCACTAGTACACCTCTGACCCACCCTGACTCTCCTAACATGAAGATGCTACCCCGCTCACTGTACTACTTTTAGTGCCCAAGGGTAGAAAGTTACCAAGTGGTGGCATGGAGACTCTCACCGATGATCAACTTCAAACTCCACATGTACTATACATTGCATCTCTAATAGGAGGTCCTCCTCCAGTGGCACCATTGCTGAGGACAGCATGAGGGCAGTGGCCCTTCAAGTAAGTGCACACCCTCAGTACTTGCTAGAGAGGCATATGCCTCATCAGGTGTGCAACAGGGCTAAGGGATGTCTTAAGGAGCACTCAGGTGAAGCTCATCCAAGGGATAAAATGATGACACTGTGAGGAACATGGAGTTGATGACACCAGAATAAAGTTTATTAAACTAAGAAGAGGATCTCATCACCTAAGGAACGCAACATCTAATTTTGAACATGTGCTTTCAAACTATCAATGCACCACACACTCCAGAGAAGTTCTGATGTTTCCTCTCTACCTCCAGGGGGCGATGTCTGAGCAGAATTCGTTAGTCTGCTTTTCCGTATACAACTGAAACAAATTTTCTTTCTATTAATCTAGTGACACTGTAATTTTAGGACACTGTCATTAAGGCAATGGTGCTAAGGAAAAACTCCTTCTGAATTTGTTAAATCTTTCTTAAAAAAAGTGTGAACCCAGGCATTAAAGGAAGGAGACGTCTCTATTTTTCAACTGCATTGTGTTGTAATACACTGAGAAGCATTTAGAGGTGGTGGACACCCTGCAGTTGGAGTGAGGCAGTATGAGCTGGAGTTTCTGCACCGCCCTCTAGTGCTGTGTGACCTGGGGAGGTTACCGAACCTCTTTTTTGGCTCCAACATTTCAACCTCTGCCTTCATCTTCAATGCGTCTCTGTGTATCTAAATTAGGATATTTGCCACTGGGGCCTGCTGGAATAGTCCAGAATGATGTCATCTTTTTTTTATTTAAAGATTTTATTTATTAATTCATGAAAGACGCACAGAGAGAGGCAGAGACACAGGCAGAGGGAGGAGCAGACTCCCTGAGGAGAGCCTGATGTGGGACTTGATCCCAGCACCCCGGGATCAGCCCTGGGCCAAAGGGAGATGCTCAATCACTGAGCCACCCACGCATCCCTAGAATGATGGCATCTTGAGATCTTGCTTTAACTATAACTGCAAAGATTTTTTTTCCCCCAAGTATGGTCACATAAACAGGTTTTGGATATTAGGATATGAACATATATTTTAGGGGGCCAGATTTCAACTCATGCACCCATGTTTGTAATAAGGCCCTTAAAAAAGTTTCATATACATTGTCTCATTTAAAATTTTAATCATGAGGAATATGAGCACCTGAACACCAGTAATCCAATGAAGACTATGAAACAGTTGTAAGAGAGGTAAAGAAGAGGGAGAAGGGGAATAAGAATTCGCTTCATCTATGGAAACATCAAGAAAAGCCTTGGGGAACAAGTAAAAACCTAAATAGAACTTGAAGGAACGGCTGAATTTTGAAGCTTAGACTTCTTCTCTATTTTAACACTGATAATAATTCACATTATAGGCTTGCTCTGAGCATGAAGAGACAAAATTCATGCAATCAATACATAGCCTGTTATGTAGTTAGCATTTAATACCTGTTTATAATAATTGTTATTAAATGTTGCTGCTTTTTCAAGACCTGCCAAATAAGTCGTCCAATTGCTAATAACATTCCTATTGCTGTGCTGAATGTTGAACCCATTAGACTTTAAAATATTTTCCTCTATTTTTCTTTCACACAAACGATTTTGATGATTCCTTCTGAAAGGTGTCAATCATGTCACAAGATAAACGCAGAAGATAACATTTATGCTAGAATATTATGCCACCTGCAGGTAATCAAGGGCTGCTACATTTTCCACAAAAACTAGCTGCATCTGCTAATATTAATGAAGTGGCTTCTGACGCAGGGGCCTCTGCTCTGAATGTAGGAGGCCTCCATAAATACTTGTTTTCCTGTTGGTGTATTATGGTTAGTGGATGCTGGTCAAAAACACTCCTTTAACTAAGACATCAAAAATGTTTATGCTTTATTCCCATGCTCCTGATTTTTTAAATTTCAGAAAAGGCAGCAACTCAGCTCTTAAATAGACTGATCATCTAAGTCAGTGGTTTTCAAAGTATTATTCCTGGATCAGCAGCAGTAACTGGGGCCTTGTTAGAAATACACCACCCCAGCCTTGTGAATCAGAAATTCTGGGGATGGGGTTCAGAAATCTATTTTGACAGGCTTGCCAGCTGGTTCTGATGCACGAAATTCTAGAACCAGCCATCTGGATGTGTAGAAGTGGGGTTTCTATAGAAAGGGTGGAATGAGGGCTAAAGGGAAGCCGGGGAGCTTATAGAAAGGAAGGGAGGAGGAGGCAGTGAGAAAAGCCTGACCCAGCTGTGTGGCTTCATAAATGGGTAAACAGAAAATACTTATTTCTGATAAAAATAGATCTCACGTATTAGCAACATTAGGACTTGCATACTTTTTTGTCTAGCTAGAGAATTCTGTTTTTCCTATCAAGACTTTAAAGGAAATGTTGGCTTATATGGTTTTCTATTTTCTCTGACGTTAAACTCATTTATGAGCTTACACCACATCTCTTAAATAACTGAAATTTCATTCGCAGACATAGCTAAAACCCAATCTGCAAATCCTTCAGAATTAAAAAGACGTATTATTCCACCTTGCCTCATTTAAAGTCAGTAAAAAAAAAAAAAAAGTAAATCACTATTATCAACTGCATAAAAGTACGCACGAGCGGGAAAGTATTCTTATTTGCAAATATGGATTTGAAATCAAGTCACGTCCTCTTACCTTACGAGGAGGTGGGAAAGCCTCTCAAACTGGTGCTGGACCCACGTGGTTCTCAAACTTGGCTGAACATTGGAATCACCTGAGAGCCTTTAAAGGCTATTCCAGTAAGAGGGCACGAGGAAAGTGCTTAGCATAACGCTTGCCCTATTAAAGGAGTGTGATCCCCATTGGCCAGTACTACTACTGCAAGTAAGATATTCTTCTCTTCTGTGGATGAAAGCCAGGTTGCACATTAACATCACCTGGAAAACATCGGCACCCAGGTCCGGCTTGAGGCATCCTAATGCACTCGGTCTGGAGCAGGACTTGAACATTTTTTCCAGCTCTCTAATGTGGAGCCAAGGTGGAGAACAGAACAGCTGTTATGGAAGATGAATAAATTTAGAATCTTCATACTGTGTCCACAGTCTCAACAGGAAGACAGACACAACCAAAATGGACTATGATAACTATGATAACACCTATGAGTGTTTAACTTTGGGCTGGATATCACATCTCTTTATGATATCATCTTTTTTTTTTTTTAAATGGGCATTCCATGAAAATAGTGAAGTTGAGGTCTAATTCACCTAATTCTAAATTTACCTAATTAGCAATCCAGGTGAATATATCATATATTTTAGATGTTTCATCTCTATGATGTTAGATTCTAGATATCACAGCTCTTTTCGATAACACCGTAAGGTGGGTACTATTATCACTGACACATACACACACAAAGTTAATTTCTCCATTATTTTCTAAGATGCCAAAGAATCTCTTGTTTCATAGGAATAGGAGATAAGTCCAGAACTGCTTGGATGGGCGCAGGAATCACAGAGAGAGGAAGTACCTCTGCATAATTGAGGCTGAGGCATATACAATGTGGGCAGAGGTGAAGCGAGAAGAAACTGGAAATGGACTTTGAAGAGCTGAGTGAAGGAGTGGGAGGGGAGAGGCAGCTTCAATGAGGGGGAGGGCACGTTTTTAGAAGATACACATCCAAATTCAAGTGAATCAGATGCTCAATAAAACGTATAAACTTAAAAAATGCATGGGGTCACTCTATTTCTCATACAAACCAATTGGTGACCCGCTTGATGGGAAGCTTAGTCAACTGCCATGGACAAGGAAGTACTGGCACAGGGGTGACAGACTGTCAGAGGTATGGAAGCTGAGCTTGAGCAGGTTAAACCCATTGCCCAGTGCTAAGTGCTAGGGCATGGTGGAACTGATTTCCGGGCCTGAATTCTTATCCACTTCACTCCATCAGGTAGATGATGGCGGCCCTGTGTTCAAAAGTTGTGGCTAAAAAACCATCTGCTCCTGGAGGAATCAGGGAAAATTGAAAAAGAAGACATTTGAGAGAGGATGATGACTGAAGTGGGACAAGATAGGGTAAAGGCGATAGAATTGGACAAAGATGCAGGCCTGGGAAGTACAAGGCATTAGGCAATTCAAAGCGATCTCACGCAGCGGAAAGCTAGAACTTTTGTCAGAGAATGCTGAGAAATCAGGGGGAAAGTGTGGTTTGAGTCAAATTTTAGAGTTCTGCATTTTTTTGTAGCTTGAACTTAATTTGTAGAACAGTGGGAAGTCACTGGCTTTCTGAGTAGGGAAATGAGTGCATTTTAAGACTATGTCTAGCAGCTGTGAGTTTTCTTACTAAAAATACAATCATAGAATTTTTAGACCGAAAGAGACTTTAGAGTTTATTTGCCCATTAGTTTCAAGCTGGTGGTCCAAGGGCCAGGAAGAGCCCAAAGATGTATTTTGTTTGGTTTGGTCCCCATAGTACATCTTACCTTTTCTTTTAGCCTTGGGCTGGAACATGCAGTCTGATTTGTAGCATTTTCTCTGGGTATGTCAGTTAAATTCTGTGAGATGGCCACGTGGAACTCAGAGACCAGAAGAACCCTTTGCTAAATAAACTTCAAAGTTCTGACCAAAGAAGAAGTGTTCCGGGGTATGTTTTATTCTATCCCAAGTTATGTTTCGAAGGGTGGTCTTTTTTTTTTTTTTTTTTCCTTTTAACAGCCACGACTGTTGTGTTACTGTGGTCAGTGAGGACTCCCCCTCTAAATAACATGCATGCCAACCGAGAACCATCTTAAAAACCAGATGATTTGAATCTTGGAGATTGGCAATGTGTAGTCTGAGCCAGACTGCTGCCATTTTTAACCCTCCTTCCCTTGTCCATGATGCACGTTAAGCATGAAATGCAGAGATTCCCCATGCCACTCTGTAATTCTGCCTATTGATTAATACTGGCAAGTTCTCATTTCCCCGAGAAAGGGCTGCCTGTCCACAAGAATTCCCTATGTTTTCAAAGTGGTAAAGCATAGAAGACATGGCATAAGTATAATGAAATACATTTTTGGGGGGTCTCTTCTTTCCTGAGCCTTTGCCGCACCTTGTCCTCTTCCTGTTCATATAAGCCACAGACTAATTGGCCAAAATTTGCATACAACCCTTCATTTCAGAGCACAAGGTACTTTGAAGGGGGAAAAAATAATCATCCACATTTTTTAAATTGAAAGCACTTTCTTAATGATTTTTCCATGGTCAGAGGTTGAAAACCCACAATTTAGTTATTCATGTGGAGCAAAGTAAAAAAAAAAAAATTAAAAATAAAGCTTTTTGTTAAAAAAAATTTTATTTATTTATTTGAGAGAGCACGAGCATAAGGTAGGGGAGGGGCAGAGGGAGAGGGAGAAGCAGACTCCCAGCTGAGCAGGGAGCCCTGAGAGAAGGGCAGGGAGGGGTTGGTCCCAAGACTAAGACCAGGGGATCATGACCTGAGCCCTAGGCAGAAGCTTAACCAACAGGAGTCACCCAGGCACCCCTAAATAATGCTTTCTATTAGGTTTCTTAACCTGGGCACTGTTGTGTTTTGGGGCCAGGTAATTCCATTGTTGGGACTGTCCCTAGGTAGCAGCATAATGCTTTTTGCTCACTGGGTGCCAGAAGCACCAACACTCCCATTCGTCACAACCAGAAATACCTTGTCATTGCCAAATGTGCCCTGGGTGGCAAAATCTCCCCTCAACTGAGAATCACTGCTTGATATCAATCTTAATTTTGCCTTTCTGTTTGTCACCCTACACTCTCTAGGAAGCACAACTGACAGAAGTATAAAATTTGGCACTATGTGAATTAAAGTAATTAAGTGAAACACATTTTAATCTTTTTAAATTTAAAGTTTAAAAACACTAAAATGAGTTTTCCAAAACTGGTAAATTCATGAGAAAATTTATTAAACTTATATTCATCCTAAATATTCATAGGAGCTGAAAGGAAAGAAGGTAAAGAAAATATTTTGAAACTTGGAAATTATGTCTCTAAAGGAATTAATGGTTATTTTTAATGTTGTTGTGGTGTTAATATCTCATGGGGCATGTGAGTAACAACAGATCCTTTCTGCCTCTCCTAGAGTAATTACAATAGAATGTCTAAACATTAAATCTTGAAAAGGTTTCTAAGCATGATATAGGAACTGGTAACTAATAAGATGCAAAAAAGGAATGTAAAAGTGACAAGGACCATGAATATTTTTTCTTTTACAATGATTTTTTTTTTTTGGAAGAAGGAGAAAGAAATTCATTTCTAAGTTTTCTCATGGCTATTAAAAGAAGGCACAGAAAGAAATAGTTTAGGTTCATGTTTTAATATGTAGTAGTTGTATTTTGGACATAATTTTTAGATAGTAGGTATCTGCCCATTTAGGCTAGAGAGTGTAAAAGTTAATGATTCTGAAATCAAGGCACATGACAATCATGACAATCACAGAAACTTAGAAAACACTTCGTCCTTAACTATGTTCTTAATCCTGGCTGTGGATTTCACATACTTAAGATGTTTTAAAAATATATAGGTGTCCAGGCCGTATAGACAGTTATTCTAATTTAATTAGTATAGGAGGAGGCTTCACTATTATTTGTAAACACTCCCTAGGTGATGCTCATGTTAGGAACCACTAGTATAACCCATGGGTTGCAAATGTAAATTGAGACAGGGACCAGGAAGTTAATGCAAGTTAATTAGTTGTCCCAAGGTAAGAAAACAGGGTCGGGTCGGGAGTGTGGTAAACTGAGGTAAACAGAGACTCTATCCTCTGTCTAAAATCAGTCTGTTGCACAGTGGTAGCCATATGGAAATGCCATCCTGCTTTTTATTAGAAGCAGACATCTAGGTATTTTAGAGAAATTTCTCCAACTTTTTGGAATACCAGAAAGGAGCCAAAAGAAACATACCTGTGGGCTGCCAATTTGCAACCCTAAATCCAGTCCACTTTCTTTACTTCACCAATGAAGAAGCTGAGAATCAGAAATTACACAAGTGCTCATATGATATAGTTAGTGGCAGAGCCTGACTAGTCGCAGGTGTTTGTTTTTTTCTGGTTGTTGCACATTGCTATCCTACACCTTCATGATAAGGAGCACATTTACTCAGTGTCTATAGTGTGCCAGGCACAGTGCTAAGTGAAACCCATATACATCTTTTTAAAACCTCTTAGAGAATTTATGGAATAAGGATTAATGGTATCCCCATTTTACAGATGAGGGAAGTGAGACCTTGACCACAGAGGTCCAGGAGAGCCAGGTGCTGAATTCAAGTTCACCTGATCACAAAGCTTCCTCTGTTAACTCTTTGCACCCTGTTTTCCTGGATGTTTCTTTCCATGTTGTGTAAGGAGTCTCCCTTGATTGCATTTGGAAGGTAGGCACATAGCTCTCTGGTCCTTGGGGCATAAATCAAGGTCCTGTCCAATGGTGCTCTTCCTGTGTTGTGCTCATCTTTTGTGTTTATTATTAAAGTTGATCCTGCTTGAGGTATGAAGTTAGCTCTTTTAGGTGGGCTGGAAACCTAGGAAAAATGACAGCCCTAATGAAATGCCCTCGAAGGGAGACCATGTCAGGCTTGCTGCAGTTATGCACGGTTTGCCTGTTTTAGAAGAAATGGAGTAAATTGAACATTGGCCTTCCTGTCTCTCTCTGGACTGTCAGCCAGCCTGTGTATAAAGACAAAAGTTTCCACTGAAAGGCACCATAAGGACAGACCTGCTTTGCAATGGGAAAAAAAATGTGCTTAAGAAGAATGTAGAAGAAAAATGAAGATGGTTTACCATTGAAAGCCAGTCAGAATCAATGAATGTATTTGCATTACTGACTCAGCATTTACTTCCTTCTCTCTTCTTTCTGACCTCAATCCAACATTATTCCAAAGACTGGCAGTACCAAAGTGTACAAATATCCTTCAGACATACTCCAAATTTTATTTTTTTAAACTTTTTTTTTTGTTAAATATTTATTCATGAGAGAGAGAGAGAGAGAGAGAGAGAGAGAGAGAGAGAGAGACGGGCAAGGGGAGAAGCAGAAGCAGGCTCCATGCAGGGAGCCCAATGTGGGACTCCATCCTGGGACTCCAGGATCATGCCCTGGGCTGAAGGCAGGTGTCAAACCGCCAAGCCACCCAGGGATCCCAATATTCTCCAAATTTTAGATAAGAACTAAAATATTCATCATCCTCACTTCTAGGTATGAGAGTTCAAATTATAAGCAGAAACTGAAAGTTCATTCATTTAGTATCTTGTCTCTGCTCTACAGAGCCTGGTGCTCAATGCTAAGAAGCTGATATGTTACAGCATGACATGATCTGACCCCAAGGAACACAGAGTTCCTTGGCAGTATATATATTGACTCGTAAAGCAATAGTCACATGTATTGCTGTGAGTTCAGAATTGCTATCTTAAGTCTTAAATTGTTTTTATTTCACCAGAAATACAGTTTAGTTATAGAAAAAAAAAAACAAACCAAAACAGATAAAAAACTCACAAAGTCTCCATTATTCCTCTATTCCAGAAATATCCACCATTATCAATTTGTCACTTCTCTTACATATTTGCTCATAAATATATGTAAGTTTCCTTTTTTTTAAAATTTTTTATTTATTTATGATAGTCATACAGAGAGAAAGAGAGAGAGAGCCAGAGACACAGGCAGAGGGAGAAGCAGGCTCCATGCACCGGGAGCCCGACATGGGATTCGATCCCGGGTCTCCAGGATCACGCCCTGGGCCAAAGGCAGGCGCCAAACCGCTGCGCCACCCAGGGATCCCTGTAAGTTTCCTTTTTAATGCCAGTAGGGCCATAGGGTGAACAGGGTTTCATAACTTGCCTGATTCTCCATTACAATGGTATAGAGAACTGGGAAACGGGGAGCAGAGGAACAAGCATCATCCTTGCCTGTGGCTAATTCACAAGGAAGATGAATTAGTAGCCATTTGTCTGGGTTGGGGCTGAATGTACTCAAACCATGCATGTACATGCAGACCACAGCAGAGCCAGGGTTGCAGGGAATGTGAGTTCTGGAGACAACACAAAAGACCAAATGGTAACTATCATGCCATCCCCTTCTTCCTTCAGTGAAGATGTGGGAAGTTTAGACTAAATTTACCATTGTATTTTAGATGATTAATTTCAGTTAGATCAATAACTGACTGGTATCTAAATTGACGAACAGCGGCCACTTGTGTTGTTGTTATTTACCTTTACTTTGATTATCTTGGACTCCTCTTAGGTAAACAAGTATGCAGAGCCTTCACTCACTACTTTCATCATTTATAGATTCATCAACCAATGGGTCCATCCATTTATTTATGTGCCCCCACAACCAACAGACACTTACTGAGGATTGACAGTAAACCAGCCACTGGTGAGAATACAGAAAACAAGAGATCATCTATGGCTTCAAGAAGCCTGTATAGTTCAGTATGGGAGAAAGTTAAGGCAGCAATTATTATAGAGAGCGATCAGAATTATGCAAAAAGAAGGAACTGGATGCTATGAGAAAACAAAGGAGGGAAGTTAGACACTCGGGAAGGATGTCATTTTAGTTGGGCTATCTACAAGATACTCTGAAAAAGACACTAGTATAGTGGTTAAAGGCAAGGTCTTAGTCAAATGTGAATTCAGATTGCATGTCTATGTAGTTGAAACCTCATATTGGTGCTGGATCATGCTTCTAAGGTCATTTTGCAATTTGTAATAGGATTGCCTTATCTTCCTACTCCACCTGCCTGAGGTGTATATTCCATGTACTGTTTCCCTTTGGTTCCATACTCCTATCATTTTCCCATCATACTCAATATTACTTCCACCCTCTGGTTCTAGGATACCTATTGTTTTTTGTTTGTCTTTTTTAGGATGTCTGTTGTGCTTCTAGATACTACCTCCTGCCCTGTTTCTTTTGAGTAAAAGCATTCCAATAATGAAGGCCTCAGTGAGCTTGTAGTAATTTTGTTCCAATACTACAGTGTCTGAGATGTTACAGTTACTAAATATGTAAATAAGTATTTGTTGACTATGTGGACAAACAGATGAAAAGTAAGGATATCCTATGTAAATATCTTGAACTGAATAGTTTTATAGAACATTTCCCCCTCATAAATGATTCCTTGAAATTCCAGCTTTAGCATTCATTATTGCTTCATCACTCATGAAATGGCATCTCCCCAAAGGCAGACTCTTGATATTTTTCTTGCCTATTCCTGGAGAAATTAAACAATGTAAACCTGTTCTAGTGCAAAGCCTCTGAATATCTTAACAGACCATGGAAGTATTTGCTTCTTAACATACTTCCAATTTTGTAATTTTCAGTCATGGTAGGAGTTTGTATTCAAGGCATCAGATAACTGGTCCTAAAATTCTCTTTCTTGACTACTTGGTGGATATGTCCCTGAAGAAATCATCTCCAATTAAAACATGAATGCCAAGGTACAGAACAAAAAGAAAAAGAGGGAGGGCAAAAGAAAGGAGACCTAATAATGTTGCTGTGTCTTATACAGAAAAGCTAACAATGTATAATTATAGGAGTTTTTTGTTTTTTGAAAGTCGGTTTAGAGTTCAGACTGGTGTATAGAGACTTTTGGGAGCTAATGGGAGAGAAATCTTGGTCTATTATAATGGTGGGTCCCAAAGTTCTCAGCTTCTGAAAGAATTCTAGTATATGCAATACTCTGACTCTTGTAATACCTTGACAAGGAATTAGAGGAAGTAAGTGGGAATTTTACATGCAGGTAGACTGACTCCAGAGTTTGTGCTCTCAATATGAGTTGATGGAATGGATTAATGTGCTACGTATTTTAAATACATTTTTTATTTATTATTGATAGGGTAGCAGTATTTTAAGATTTGGATGAGAAAGCTAAAGCTTAAAGGGATCAATTACCCAAGGACATAAGGCTAGCAAGTGAAGTACTCAGTTTCAAAGGTAAATCTGAATTTATATTTTATTTCATTTTTTTTATCTGAGAGCTTTCAGACATGGTTTGTAGAAATAAATATTAGCTTATCATTTATAGAGTTTGCGTTTTACCTTTAATTAATAACAATAATTAATTAACCCCACAACTTTTCACTTCCCATTGAAAGTTAAGGAAATCTGATGGTTAGGGACATTGAGATGCCAAAGGTCTCACAGGCAGCAAAGGGGAGAGACAAATACAGATCCTGAGAGGTCTGACCTTGGCATCCAGATTGGCTCAACATCTTAATCCACACATTTTTGGCTGCTTTTCTTCTTTTGTGTTCTGCCTGTGTTCTGAGCTTGGGGCTTATATTCTAATTCCTAAGTATCAAGGAAACAGCTGTTGCACCAAGAAAGTTAATAAAAGGTAAAATTCAGCTGCCACTGCTTACGAACATCTCTAGAATATAAATTAGGAGAAAATCTTTCAAAAACTTCAACAGACCTGGTTCTTTTAAGCTTTTCATTGGGGTACTCCTTTGATAAATGCAACTTTGGGTGGGGACATTTGCCAAGAGTCTCAGTTTGGGAATAAGAGAGGTTAAGGTTCTTGAAAGAGAAACAGTGAAGCCTGGAAACAGAATTTTTATGAGTCATATACCACAGATACCCCCAGAGAAGCTGAAATATGCCAATCTGCATCAACTGAAATATTGGCATCTTTATTATCAATACCTCTTAGATCTTCAGGATGCACTGTTTGTTAACAAAGCTATATGTGTATTAGATCCCCTGCTATAAGGGAAATGCCATTGTGGTAGAGTCTAGTATTGTTTCAGAATGGGGAAGGGCAGTGTAGGGAAGGGCACTTACAAGGGGCCCAAGCTGGATGCTTTATGGTGGGTCTTGCAAGGTGGGGGAGTGGTGGAATTGAACATATTCTATGATATATTTACTGTTATGGGTAGGCACTGAGAAGAGAAGGTCTTAAATTAAGTCTTAATGACTTAATTAAGTCTTGATAAAGAATCTATTTTATTTGTAGGCAGTCCTATCTTCCATGAAGAAATATTTCCTTCCAGGAACAGGTAGGTATTTACTTTTGCTCATTCTCAGTATCGTTTAACATAAGCTTGGGAAAATATGCCCAATCCCAGAATTGTTTCATTAGGACAGGAAATTATGCTAGTTTCAGTTCTCAGGCAAAAAAATATCAGGAATGTTCAGTAGTAGGCCAAGGCTATATTAACATATATTAGCCACAGTCCTCCTTACAGAGTCAACATAAGCTAGAGTCTTTCTTTCAATAAATACCTGATGATTAGACAGGTCCCAATGTGCCTTTTCTTTTTCCCAAGAGCTCTGATCAGATATAATGTTCCTCTAGTTGTTCAGCAGTCTTTTTCCCTCTTTTATAATGTAAGTGCTCCTAAGCTAAAAGATAATAACACTGAAAGGGATCCTCTTCCCTTCCCATGAACACTTACTCTCAAACTTTGGTCTGTGTGACAGTCAGGGAACCTCTTGAACATGAAAATCCTGGGTCCCACCAAGATAAAATTGTGTAGTAGGGATGAAGACTCCAAACTTTAAGAGTTCTCCTCTGTCTCCAAACACCACCACGACCATCATCGAGTGATGCTTGTGCCTGTGTAGAGATCCCAGGACCATGCTTTGAGAAGCACTGAAAGCTTTGGGTTTTCCTGGGAAGTATAGCATCTGCAATTGCCACCTGCAATTGATAAGCGATCTCTGTTGAACCTGGAGTTTCTTGTTGGTGTATTGACATCTCTGGGCATTTCAATATGGCCATGTAATAAGGAATTGACTGGGTTTACCTTAGTTCTCTGGTAGGTTATATAAAAAAATCTGCGTCCCAGAATCTACATGATTTGTTTAAAAGGCAATTCATTCTTTTCATTCTATTAATCATCTTACCCCATGTCAACTCACTTCTGATGTTTCAGTGGACGATGATCACAATGAGGGTGATGTTTAACAGGATTTCCTTTCATTTGCATATTTGAGGGAATACAATCTCCCTTCTTTGTCTAAATAAATATATTTATAGGTTATTTTACAAAAATAATATCACAGAGAATTATAAAGAAGCATATAAAAAAGTCTAAAATTCTACTTTTTAGGTATCCTAACATTTGTATCTAAGACTTTGAGACTTTTCCTCTTCAAACATAAAATTTTTATAAAACTTTGATTATATTAGAATACCTCTTTTTGCTTCTTTAGAAAACTTACTATGTTGGGACACTTGGGTGGCTCAGTGGTTGAGCATCTGCCTTTGGCTCAGGTTGTGATCCCAGGGTCCTGGGATTGAGTCCTGCATCAGGCTTCCTGCAGGGAGCCTGCTTTTCCCTCTGCCTATGTCTCTGCCTCTCATGAATAAATAAATAAAATCCTTTTTAAATAACCCTTACTATGTCATGAGCATTGTTTATGTTAATAAATTCAGTTGAATACCTAAGAAGTTTTCACTTTTTATTATGAAGAGTGTACTTCCAGGGAACATATTCTTGTACACTTATTTTGGCACAGTTGTCCTAATAATTATGTTAACTTAGTACAGGGAGAATTAGTGGGCCACATTTAAGATTTAAACACATGCTATCTAATTGTCCTCAGGGAAAGCTTAGAATTGTCTGTTTATATAGTCTCAAATATTGCCTACTCAGAGAAGCCTTCCATGATGACACCATCTTAACTGCTCCATCTCAATGCTCTTGATGCTAATACATTGTTCATTGCATTGATTACTACTTGACATATTATATATATGTTTTTTTTTGTATTATATTTTCTCTTTCCCAGACTATATGCCCCACCAGTGGAGGAGCTTTTCTTTTGTTCACTGTTATATCTCCAGCTCTTAGAATAATGTCTAGCAGATAACAAATGCTCAATAAATAAATGTTAACTGAATTCATGATCTGTTGCTAACATGAGTTATTATCTTTTTTACTCTCCTCTGTAAAGAGCCATATTCCAGTTGAATAGGAATGTAAAGTACAGTCATATGAAGGCAGCTTAGCCAGTTTGTGTGTAGGCTATACCTGCTCCCCATCTGTTGGGCCAGCTCTTTGTCAAAAGTCCCAGATTTGCTTGCTTCAACTATGAAAACATTACTACTGCCCAAATGACAAGATTTTTATCCTACCCACGTACTGGACATACCTTTAGATCTGTGGTTGGCAATCTTTTTCTGTGAAGAGGCACATAATAAATATTTTATACTTTGTCAGCATGTGATCTTTGTCATATTACTCAAATTTGTGGTTGTATCATGAGAACAGCCAGAGACAATAGGTAAACAAATGAGTGACTATGTTCTTACAAAACTGGATTTACAAAAACAGGTGTTGGATCAGGTTGGACTCCTAGGGACCTGCTTTAGAATCAAACTCTTAATCAGTTCTTAATCATTGGTTCGCTGTTATACAGAATCTAGAATAGCTCTGTCCAATAAAAATGTCATACAAGTCAAACATGCAATTTAAATTTTCAGTAGCCACATTACAAAAATGTAAAAAGAAACAGGTGAAATTAGTTTTAAAAATACATTTTATGTAGCCAAATATATTCAAGATATTGTTTTAACAATATTATTGTTTAAATATTATAAATGAGATGATTTGCATTTTTATATGAAGTTTTGGGAATCAGGTGTATACTATAGCACATCTCGGTTGGGTCTGGCCACATCCCAAGAGCTCAGTAGTCACATGTGGCTGATGGCCTTGTGCTAGGCAGTACAGATCTGGAGCAGGTTTTCTTAACACTGGCACTACTAACATATTGTACAGTAACACGTGGTTGTGGGGTGTTGCAACAATTCATGATAGGATGTGCAGCGGATATCCTTTGCCTCTACCCACTAGATTCCAGTAGTGCCTTCTCATTGTGATAATAAAAACTATTTCCAGATATCACTATATGTCCCCTCAAGGGCAAAACTGCCTCTTTGAAAACCACTGATCTAGAATATGCATTCTAAATCTTGGTCAGTGAATTCCCTGAAATTGAACAGGATAGTCGGTACCTAATGTGCTTACATTTGGGTTGGGGTGGGAGGAAGATGAAGGGAAGAAGGAGAGGGTTTCTTTCTTTCTATAGCTTTTTAAAGGTGTCCTTGACCCAAAACAGATTAAAATCACTGATCTAGTGGGAAGAGATGTTACATTATGCAATTAGGTGCATGCCACCAATGAATTCACACCACAAATCCAAACTTTTGCCTGTGTCCTCTTAAAATGATATCAGTTCCCACGATGAACCTAAACATTTCAATCTTCTTAAACTGTACTGTTATTTTGCCATCTTGATCCTTTAGTGTGAGGATACTGATTCTGAACAATTCATTTTGAGCATTACTTAGCAAGAAGCTCCATGAAGGAGCAGATTCGGATCAAAATATTACAGCTATGGAGAGGGATTATGCGTACCATTTTAGCAACCAGAGAGTCATTATATTGAGACTTCAATTAGCAAATTGGGCAGGTCATGAGACTGAGAGTTATATTTGCATACCCCAAACAGCTATGTGACCTTGCCTGAATGCTTTCTCAGATTGTTTGGGGAAAAAAAGGAGAGGGTATTCAGGGTATTGTCTTCCCCTGGAGGGGAGGTAGGTGCAGAACTGGGGTAACTGGGTGATGGGCTTTAAGGAGGGCACCTGATGGAATGAGCACTGGGCGTTATATGCAACTGATGAATCACTAAATTCTACCTCTGAAACTAATATGCTACATGTTAAGAAAGTTGAATTTAAATTAAAAAATTTAAAAAGGTTATTGTTTCCTTAAAACAGTAGTTCTGATTTACACTCAAAACTCTGCTTGATTGCTTATATCTATCTGCAAACAAAGATTGAGGGTGGGATGACAAGGGTTATGAAGGTAAAGTATAATTAGTTTCTCTTGTTTCCTCTAGATGCTATAAAATATTGGAAAGAGTTGATAAAATTATTAGAATATGAACTATCTCTAGTGGATGTGGGCATCCAAACAAGAGTTCCTCAACCATTGGCTTCCATTCAGAAGGGATTATTTTCTCTGTAATGTAAACTTCCTCCCCAAGTCTGGGGTGAAGGAGGGGGGCCTCATGTGTTTATGCAGTTAAAATTCATATGCTTTGAATCTGAAATGACTGAGGATTTTGGGGGTGGTGATACCTAAGAGACTAACTCCCTCTGCTAACTGAAATACTTTCCTCAATTCTGACTTGTTTTTGTGCCTGAACTCACTTCCATGTTTATTTGCAGAGCAACACTACTCACTCACTCTCTCAGAGAAGGCTAAGCTGTCTTTTGGCTCACATGTCACATTCAGCGCTGAGACTTTTAATGCTGTATAATTTTAGACTTTTGATGCTATTCTATCATCTTTCAATGAATATAAACTTATTGTTAGAGAGATGTATTGATAGGACTTACAGAGCATAGTGTTCTTCATACATCTTTAAATTTATGAGTATGTACTATATCACTGTTTTTTTTTTTTTTAAAGAGTTTATTTATATGAGAGAGAGAGAGACAGAATGAGTGGGGAGAGGAGCAGAGGGAGGGAGGGAGAAGTAGGCTCTCTACTGAACAGGGAGATGGGTGTAGGGCTTGATTCCAGGACCTCAGGATCATGACCTGAGCCAAAGGCAGACACTTAACCAACTGAGCTACCCAGGCACCCCTAGATCACTCTTTTCATAGTTTGTTTGGAGCCAATTTTTTTAAAGTATCACCTGTAATCATCATATGAATAATACATTTATGTTGCATTTGTGTTAAAATTATTAACAGGAAAATATATTCCAATTTTGGAAACATTAACTTATGCTACAAGTCTGCTAAACCTCTCTAGGCATTTCTTTATGTTTTAATATACCAAGATACTCAAGAGTATAGATGCCTTAGGCCTCTCTTGACATCTGAGAGGCTTTTCCCCTTGCTCAGATCCAGTGGGAAGTAAGGACACTGACACTTGCTGAAAAGGAAGACTCTGGAGGAAGGGGAAAGAGGAGGAAGAAGCCTACAGGAGATGGGAAAGAAAAGAGACAGGACCTAGAGACATTCTCAGGAAGTCAAGGCAAAGGCTTTAAAATAAGAAAGGGAATAAATCCCCTAGAGCTTGGTGAGGAAACCCAAAGCTAGACATTTGTCCCATGAATCTGTGGCCATCAGCTTCCTCTTGAAACACTCACTTCAGCAGACAGAATTGTTTACGCCTCCAGCAAGAAGCAAACGGTTTGTATCACCTTGTGAGGACCTGCTCCTTCTGGGAAGCAAAAGGGGTTGTCATAATGGATGTGAGGAAGGGGGATGCGTGGGTGGCTCAGCAGTTGAGCATCTGCCTTTTTTGGCTGGGGCGTGATCCCCGGAATCCGGGATTGAGTCCCACATCGGGCTCCTTGCAAGGAGCCTGCTTCTCTCTCTGCTTCTGTCTCTGCCTCTCTCTCTCTCTTTCTGAATCTCTCATGAATAAATAAATAAATCTTTAAAAAAGAAAAAAAAAGATGTGAGGAAGGAAGGCATTCAGCCTGAGGATTCTCAGATGCCTTCCCAGTATCTTCCTGCTAAATCCATTGAAATTGAAATTGAGCACCTGTGGCTCTCAGCCATTCGCAAGCATATGAGACAACTTCATACTCAAGGCTAACAAACAGCCTCCTTCACTGGCATTTCAGGACCATACAACGTAAAACAGTTCAATCTAAAGCCTTTTTGGCTTGATTCGTAACTATGACACTCTCAAAAGGTTTGGGCTCATTTGTTCTAAATGCTTGAGCCTTGCAATAGGAGAGACGCTTTGAATTTTACTTAACTAAAAACACCCTCAAGTTCTGCCACTGGAGGGCACCAGTCGACAATATTATTCTCCCACCATTTTCCTTGTCTTATTTTTTTTCCTCCCTAACTTGACCAAGAACTCTAAATAAAGTCCTATTTCACAGATTAAATTGGAGCCGCTTTATCCTTCCATAATTCAGAATCTCAAAGAGCAATTTCTTAAAATAATTGGAAATCACGACATTTCACACTCATTTCTGGAATCAATATTTTTAGTCCAGTGCACATTAACCTAAGAAGGTCGCTCTCAGAAGAATGACAGGGAAATATTTACTTATAATCAGTCAGCAATTATTGTTTATTCTACGACTACATCTGCACAATCTAACCACTGAAAATGTTCAGATTATTAACATTTAAAGAAAGACCAAGTCAAAGACAAATATTTAAGTTTACTTGAAAAATATCATTTTCATTTTGTTTCAGAAATATTTTGAGAGATTTTGAGCTAGATATTTGAATGGACATTTCCTCCCCTCAATTTTAGCACCCTCATATAATTCATTTGCAGTAATGTTCTTACAGGAATAATCAACAATTAATACTCTGTCTCTACGGTTCTCTCTAACCACCAGATGCTATTGAGGCTTAATGGGTCTGAACAAAAGAAAAAGAACTTTGGTGGGGAAAGATGTCTTTCAGAATCCTACTTTGAACCAGAAGAATCTATTCTCTTGAGACTGTTGAAGAGAAGGTAAGCTGAACAACCAACTTTTGAAGGCAAATTATAGAGATTTGAGGTTTTTTCCTGATTTTATTTTGCACCCCACCCCATTTTCTCAGACACCTTTCTCTATGTTCTGCTTATAATTTCTGCTTACAAGTCATCTTAGCTATTGCTATTTTTCACTACTCACCCCACTTTAAACTCATACAAAACTTGAACAGACTAAAATTGCACCCTGGGATCATTTTACTCTCATAAGTTTGCCAACATTTGGATATTAACTGGCAAAGGTGGCTGAAGATAGGGATTTGGATATTATTGGCAAAAGCTGCTTGCAAAGCTTCTGTTGATAACTTTGGCTCTTCTATAACTCAATTTCCTCTTATGTGAGAAATTTCTCTGGCTCTACACTCAAGAACTTTGTCTTCAAAGGAAAAAATATTCCATCATCTCTCAAATACCTCACAGGGATGTTTTGACATTAAATGAATTATGTTAAATAATCAGTGCCAGCATAGTGCCAGGCACAGAGATGCTCAATCAATATGAGTATCTTCTTTATCTTCCTACTTCTGTTTCCTTTTTCTCTTGGAGCCTAGAGCCAGATTTTATATCAATCAGAGCAAGTGTGTTGACCAATTTTGTAACTTATTTGCTTTCCTCTTCTTTCCTCAAGTTTGCTGTGTTACTATATATTTGTTTTCCAATGCATTTTTTAAAAATTGAGCCTAAATTAAAAAAATCATCTAAGTGATTTGGGACAGAAATGAGTATCTGAAGGAGTGTAGGTAGTTCTTTCTGGGAAGTTATATTCCTGAATAACCCCTAGCATTAGAGATGTTTAATCAAAGGCTGGGTTACTCCTTATCAATATCCTTTTAGGGGGATCTATGTTTTTAAGTTAGGGTAGAGACAGCATGTTGTGCTTGAAAACATATAAACTCATAGTAGCACAGACCTAAGTTGAAATACTTGTTCTGGCATTTACAAGTTAGGTAAACTTGGTAGGAGAGAATTAACAGAATTAAGAGCTCTCTCAGCTATAAAATAGGGATTAATAATTCTTAACCAGTGGTATTGGTACGAAGATTAAATAAGATAATAAAAATAAATGTGTTCAATGTCATTATATTTGTTGCTGCTTTTACTCAACTAGATGGTTTCCTAAGGACCTTCTGATTCTGAAGATTTTATAAATTAGATTGTATGAGGTAACAAGTTTCTCCTCTGATGACCTACTGCAGTTCCTCTGCTTCCCTCAACTGCTCATCTCCCTGGCCATTTACACACTCTATACTCTCTTCCACAGTACTTCAGTTCACACCATTCCTATGCATTGGAAACTACTCCACCATATACCAACCTCTTAACTATCCTCTAAGGTCCAACTCCTATCACGTTTCTATGAAATATCCTTATAAAGGGCAAGAGGACCTTGTCTCTACTTCTTCCAAATACTTACCATTATTGACTATTTCCTTCTTGCTGGGTACAGCTTCCCTGGTTCCCTAGAAGCCAGTTTGGTTATTTCACTGGATGTTTTTACATGACTCGAGTGAAGCATCAATCACTAGACTGACCTCCTAAAGGGTAGGTAGAGTCTCTGTGTATCAAAAGCCTAACTCAATGCTTAGTATAGAGTAACCACTCAACAATACTGCAGGAATGAGTTAGGAAACCACTTATTTGGTATTGTTACTATATTTTTGTCTATTGTATGTCCTGATAAGAGGCTTTGAAGTCAAGTTCTTTGAAGTCAAGAACCTACACAGAACATTGATGTTAAAAAAACAAATCTGGGGGAAAGAAGGAAAGCAGACATTACATGTTTGCATATAGAAGAATACACTACCACCTCTGAAGTAGACATGTTAAAGGAACTGATCCTGAATCTGATCAAGCCTTTAGATCCAGCCACAATATACAGAAAATGCAAACAATACGGGAACATGTAAATGACACCACGAGGTTGCATTTGGCAAAATCCAGAGTACGAGGTGCTCTACCATAGTAAGCAGCAAACTACAGCCTGTTCCTTGCCTGTTTTTGTATGCCTTCAAGCTTAGGATGGTTTTACATTTTTAAAGCTTAAAAAAATTAAACAAAGAAGAAAATGTGACACAGATGCCTCCTCTAGAGGACTACTGACCCAGTTTTTTCCAAAAATAAACTGCAGAAAGAAAACCAAGAGAGATGAACAGAGACTGAAGTCATAGATGAACTCCCACTGAATTGATTTCTGATTTAAACTACAAAACAGCAAAATAAACATTCATAACAATTATGATACAACTGATATTTAAGGATTTAAGGATATTAATGGTTTAATGATATTTTATTGACAATATATTAGGGTGTGACAATGGTTTATTTTTTTTAAACCATTCTTATCTTTTTGATATACATCCTGAAATATTTACAGATGATGCTGTGTGGGGATTTGCCATATAGTAATAAGTGCAGGAGGAGGTGAGTGGAGTTGTGGATGTAGCAAGATTGTCCATGAGTTGGTGATTGTTGTAATTGGATGACTAATTTGTGAGGGTTTTTAAATACTCTTCAACTTTTAAATATATTTGATATTTTTTTATAGTAAAAAGTTAAAACAACAACAACAACAAACTTTGGAGTTTTATCTGGGGTTGATTCCAGTCAAAAGACCTCTCTCAAAGTGCTTAGATTTTTTATTTTTCCAATTTCAGTTTCCTTATCTGTAAAATGGAAATTAAAATGACGCCTACTTCATAGGGTTATGGTGACAACTATATGAGCTATGGCATACACAGAGCTTAGTTAATGCCTTACACATAAGGAAGCATTCAATTATTGCTAGAGAGTGTTGTTATTACTGCGGATGTTATTTTCTCATTATGTGCTGATATTGGTGGGCATTTGTTGATGAGATTGCAGAGGACAGCATGACAATAGACAACTGTATTGGTATAGTGACTGATGGGCATAAGGAAGAGCAGCAACAGAAGACAATGGTGGGGACTCCAGAGTCCCCAGTAACCTGTATGTTGCAATGGCTACTCTGGACCGAGTTATATTAGACCCTGGGATTGGAGTGACATGGGACAGGCTGTGGGGCTGGGCCCTGAACTTCTCATGCAGGAATATTATCTTAGAACTTGCAGGTCAGGGAGTGAGCGGTATAATCCAACACTTAAATCCAACCTTAAAGCCATTTCTGAAGCTCTGCTTTACAATAATTTTCTGTCATTGATGAGAGGTGTTTTGCCAGAATAAACACTACCTAATACAGGCTTAAGAGGAAAAACAACTTTAAAAGTATTGATTTATTAAATCCTCATTGAATATCACCCTGTCATAGAGGCAATATACCACAGTGATTTATGGCAACCCTATCCATAGTGCTGATCTTTGAAGAGATAAAGAGCTTGCCCCAGAATAAAAATCTACACATCACTGCTTTCATTGAAAAAGTCTTGCTATTGAAAAAAAAAAAAAAAAAGCATTCAAAGTAAACACTATGCTTAGCGACAGAGTTAATTTGCATTCTGGCACAAGTTTCTTATGTTTGCAGTCTGATAACTAGTGTATGCTTCACATTTCTGAGTCACACTAGTTGAGAGTAATGGTACTTAATGAAGGGGGAATTTTGCCCTCCAGGGGTCATTTGGTAATGTCTGGGACAGTTTTGGTTGTCATACCTGAATGGGAGGGGTACTACTGGCATTTAGTGGGTTAGAAACCAGAGATTCTACTAAGTATCCTACAGAGTACAGAACAGCCCCACAACAAAGCATTATCTGAACCAAAATGAAAAGAGTGCCGAGGCTGAGAAACTCTTAAATTTTAACAGCGTGACTTCAGAACCAGACAGAGGTGGGAATCAAACCCCTGCTCTGCTACTTACTACAAGCATGACTGTGAGCACAGTATTTTGCCTCTGTAAGCACCTGTTTCTTCCACAAAGCGTTGAGCTGGCAGTGCTGTTGTGCAAATGATGTGAGCAAATGCAGATAGACTCTAATACAGAACCAGAGAAAAGCAAATGCTCATGTCCAGCAGATATTATTATCACACTTTTTAGATATGGCTGTTATCCTGGTGACCCATGAATTACCCAAGGATTCACTAAATTAAGAGCCAAGGTACCAATTTTTGTTTTGTTTTTTCTTTCTCTCTTCCTCCCTTCCTTCTTTCCTTTCTTTTTTTTTTTTTTGATAAAAAACTGCAGTAAGTTTTTTAGATTGAGGATGTAAAATGTAAATGCATTTCATTTCTTGTTGAAGATGAGTGCAAAACAAAATAAAACAAAACCCTGAGTTTGATTCCTTAAAAGATAAACTTTATTGTCAGAAAGAGCCACTCCATAGACAGAGCTGGGAAATTCATTTGAAATTCCTCTTTTGTCCCTTAGGATGAAGTATGATGCATGCCCGGGAGCTTAATGGTTTACAAGGTGGGACTCCCACTGTGTCTTTTTTTTGCTGGTGATTTTATGATTCTCCTACACACAACATGATGGATTCTTGAGTATCCAGAGCTTTGAATCTGTACTTTTTTTTTCTTTTCCAGCTTGAATGAAACCCTTCAGGCAGAGCTGTGAAGATGTGGTTCTTAAATAAAATATTTTTCTACTGTGCTAATAATTCACACATTCTCCACATTTCTCTTCTATACTCAGGGTCAGTGGGATACATCCATTTTTCTTAATTTTATCTGGCCTGTTTTTCTCTGGCTTCCAACAGCTTTTTATGAAAGCACAGCATGGCTTATTCCAGGTGCTGGTATTTGGGGAGGATGAAGAGTTATGGAGGGGGAGGGGACACTTTCTTATTCTTTTCCCATTACTCCATTAACAATGGCCTTTTAATGATTTGAAAACTCTTTGTAAGGGACCTAATATGAAATATGGCATTACAAATCCACATAGGAGACACAGTTCAAACAATAGAAGCAATAACACACTTTCATCCTGCTTCTAAGTTTTAATAAAATGTACTTTACTGAGAGCTAGTATATATTTTTTCCCCACCAGAGAAGCCATTTGCTTGCTGGATTGCTAAATCTCTATAGAGTTAACATTCTTCTTTTAAAGAACTGGATATTTGAATTTCTGGGTCAGGTGGAAAGACTGTAGTGTCAGAAATGAAAATAGTAGAAATTTCAACTGTGAGTATGTGATTTCACTTATATACATATGCTGCTATGGTCTACTGGTACAAGTTGGGCAGTCAGGTCAGCAATAACAGTCATGCCTATTTGAACCTTCTGCTTTCCATAAGACCTTTGGACAATATGATGTAGCCCACCTAATATTATGCTTTAAAGCACAAAAATTGTATTTGAGTAAATGAGTAACTAAACAGTTCAAGACTGGCATATTTTTAAAAATATACCTTAGAGACTCCAGTCATAAAAGACTCTCCAAACATGACCTAATGCCATTTTTTTCTTAGCACATACATTATTTCTTAAAAATCTGACATTAAAGCCACAGAAAGTTGGAATAATTGGGTTCTCTTTCTTCTGCATTCTCATCTGCTATGATTAAGTGATTTCATTAGTTTTTATGGCCTATGCTTCTGAGTCTTTGTAGGGAAGACCCTTCATCTTTCCTTCTTATGTTTCTTCCTGGTCCTTTCAAACAGGAAATATTTCTTTCTCTCCCTTGTTCCTTTCTTGTTTCATTGGTGACTCTGGATCAAAGTCACTGCTCATGTCTTGCCTGGAGTTTGATTCATTCTGTCTCAAGACTGTCCCAAGTACTGCATGCTCTTTTCTTTACTCTGGTCACTGTGTTGGAACCTCACTAGGCAAGGGCTGAAGCCTACCTCCAGCTGCCATGTCTGTGACTTTTTAGGCACAATCTATCCCAGAATTTGCAGGAATGCCTATTTTGGGCTTGGATCCAAATTACCTTTTTCAGTCCAGTTTTATCACTCATAAAAATAATCCCATAAACTCCATTTCTGGGTCAGTTTCCCAACTGAGTCAGAATTTGGAAGGGAGTAGTGATAAGTGGTTAGGTTTCTTAAAATCAGAATACCTTTTTAAAGATCTTAGTGCAGTTTATTTTTTGTGCCACAGATGGCCAAGTCTTATCATACAGTTAAAAATTAATACTTTTCATTCATCATCATTCATTATAATTATCTATAAGGACTTGTTAAGCCCCAGGCAATCTATTAAATTACCAAGGAGAACATATATAAGTCATGGGTCAAGCCATCAAAAAGCTTCAATCTCCTAAGGGATTTAAAATATATATGTTGATGAAAAGAATGCAAAATTTTAAAAAGAGTAAATTAAGGGAGGCATACATAAAATGCCTTGGGGACATCAGAAAATGGGCCCTAAGTTCCATCTGGGAAGGGCAAGAAGTCTTTTATTTGCTTGTTTGTTTATGATTTATTTATCTGAGAGAGAAAGAGAGAAAGTGCTCCCACAAGTAGGGATGTGTGGCAGAGGGAGAGGGAGAGAATCTCAAGTGGACTCCCTGCTGAGCATGGAGCCTAATGTGGGGCTTCATCTTAGGATGCAAGGTCATAACCTGAGCTGACATCAAGAGTCTGATGCTTAACCAACTGAGCCACCCAGGCACCCCTTTTTAAAAGAATTATTTATTTACTTTAGGGAGAGCGAGAAGACAAGAAGTTTTTTAGAGAGAGATGGGATTTATTTATGTTGGACTCTGAATGATGGGTAAAATTTAGACATGTGGATAAAGGAACAATGATTTAAAAGAAAAAAAAAAGACTTTCTGGGTAATGGGAACAGTGAGCATGCTTGTGTGAAAGAAAGAAACATGGCTTATTAAGGGAATATTCCCATTTTATAACTTGAGAAGATGTGGTAGGAAAGAACAACAAAGCTTGGAGCAGGAGATGTAAGTTGATAAGCACCTCTCTTCCAGGATGCAGGGTAGGAGGGGGAATAGTTCTGGAAGCTAGAGAGCAGAAACGAGATTCCTTCATGTTTGGTCTCTTGGCAAGTTCCAGTTACGCTATCAGTGCCATTTCTCACTAAAGAAACAACTTCCAGCGTTTTACTCATTTTTTCATTAAAAAAATTTTGCAGTACCACACCAAAAAAATAACTCAAGATGGGAAGGAAGTTTAGATAGTTTTTTGGGCACACAGAATTTTCCCTTGATTCTGGTTATCAGCCCTAAGAGTCAAAATAGGGTGGGTTTAGCTGCAGTAACCCCATATCCCAAATCTCAGCAGTTTAGGGAAACAAAGGTTTACTTCTTACTCATGTCCCATGTCTACTGAAGGTGAACAGAGGTTCTGCTTCTCAGGAGAGTTTCAGAGAAGTGAGTTTTGTCAATTAAGTGTTTCTGTGTAGAAGTAAGAGGTTACCTTGGCTCACATTTCTTTGGCCAAAGAAAGCTTCTGGATGTACTTCACTTGAAGAAGGCAGGAAAATGCAATCCTTTCCTGTGCTGAAACAATGGAGGATGGTTCCGATGTCTGCCACAGCCTCTTTGTGTGATTGCTACAAGAGTACATCCTCATTTTAGCACCATTATGCATAACCCTCAAAAATATTCCTAAAGATTATTTCACTTATGGAGTATTTAATATGTGCCAGATACTGCTCTAGCCTTAGTATATTAACTTTCTCTTTGAATTCCTACAAAAATTCTCTGATGTTGGTTTTAGTGTCTTCCTAGCTGTACCATTCCTAGCATTTGTGTTCTTCCTCCCAGATTGCATAAAGCTCCCTTTGGATGGTTGGTCATTAGATGCAGTCTTTCAGGAGATTCTGAAAGATTAATGGATGAACCAGGGAGGATGGACACTATACCTCTAGCTGCTACTGCTGCTACCATAATGTGCATGGCCACTATCTGCAGACTCATGAATCCTCATCTTTACTGAATACTCTGTACATGCCAGACATGGTGCTCTGCACCTGTGAGGTGGGTATTATTCTTTTGACTATTTTACAAAGGAGACACTGAGGTTCAGGGAGATTGTATTATGGCCCAAGACCACACAGCTAGTAAGTGGCAGAGGTGGGGATTCAATCTGAGTCCAGCTTACACCAGAACTGGTATTCTTAAAAACCATGCTGTACTACTAGGGGAGCTAGATGGGAAGGAAACAGATGGGAATTTGGGTTATAATCATGAGGGTTAGGATGAATGGAAATAAATGTGGAAAACACTAGAAATGAATGCCAATCTAGAATATGAGAATTGAGACTGGGAAAAAAAAAGAGATTTAAAATGTTTTATAGGCATTAAATTCAAAACACTAGGAAATTAATAGAGTATAAGAGAAAGAGGAAATGAATATGAGTAAGGGTGTGATACATATAGCTGGGGGAAAATGAAAGGAAGATCTGGCTTGTAGGTACAGGTGTGGAAATACATTCAGTGTTGGATTTATTGAACTTTGTGCATGAGTGGAATATTTGTGTAAAAGTTCATTCAGCATGTAAAAAGCACAGATCTATAGTAGGTATTATAGATGTATAATAAACCCAGTGTCATATATGTTTAGAAATGCATGGATCTAAAAGGTATGGATTTGGGCTTCATTGACTTATTCATTAAAATATATATTTAGGACCTTCCAAAGCATATAATAGGTAAAGTAGAGGGGATAGAAGAATTCAGAAAAATAAACATGATCATCAAAAGAATAGTAAAAGAGAAGGTAAAGGACTAGATTTGAGGGCATGCCAATATTAAGGGATATAGAAGGGAAAAAGAGAAATTTGAAAAGCAGTGGTTGTCAAGGAGGGAAGAAACTAGAACAAACACCAAGTCCCAGAATTTGATGTATGAGAAAGATTTTAGGAAGAAAATTATGAGTGCTCGGTAGGGTCACAGAGATGTCAAGAATGTATTCACTGGGACACCTGGGTGGCTCAGTGGTTAAAGTGATCAACCTTTGGCTTTGGCTTGGGGACATGATCCTGGGGTTGTGGGATCGAGTCCTGCATCAGGATTCCGCATGGAGCCTGCTTCTCCCTCTGCCTATGTCTCTACCTCTCTCTCCGAGCTCTCATGAATAAATAAATAAAATCTTTAAAAAGAAAGAGGATATTCACAGATGTGTTTGGGAGGAAAGAGATAGGTGAATACAGAACAAAGTACATAGGTGTATTCTTTTAAGAAGCATGACAGGAGGGAGAAAGCAAGAAGATGATGCTTGAGAGGTAATGGAGACACAGGAGGATTTTTAGGGTAAGTTTACAAAAGGGGGCTAGTGAAGAGAGAGAGAATCTGGAAGTAAGGAGTGGGGTTGGGGGAGGAGGTGGGTATTTTAGTGAAAGTGGTAGGTAGGAAAAAATGGAGTGAAGGCCAAGGACAGTGTATTGTGTGACTTTGTCCAGCAAGCTATTCAGCTAAAGAGAACCAGCAGCAATATTGGAAAGGGCTCAGAATTAGAGATGAGAGGGCAGCTCCGGTGGCTCAGCTGTTTAGCGCCGCCTTCAGCCCAGGGTATGATCCTGGAGACCCAGGATCAAGCCCCACGTTGGGGTCCCTGCATGAAGCCTGCTTCTCCCTCTGCCTGTGTCTCTGCTTCTCTCTCTCTCTCTCTCTCTCTCTCTCTCTCTGTGTCTCTCATGAATAAATAAATACAATCTTTAAAAAAAGAATTAGAGATGAGTATCATGACTGTTATTAGGGGAACAAGGAAGTAAGAGACTCCAGAAATAGTGTATTGGTTTCCTAAGGCTGCCTTAACAAAGTACCATAAACAAATGTGGTAAAATGATATAAATTTATTTTCTCTCAGTGCTGGGGGCTAAAGTATGATATCAAGGTGTTAGCAGGGCCATGTTCTCTCTGAATACTCTAGGTGAGGATCCTCCCTTGCTTTTATCTTCTGGTGGTTGCCAGCAACCCTAAGCATTTCTTGCTTTGTGGCAGCATGGCTAAAATCTCTGCCTCTGTGTTCACATGGCTTTCTTCCCTCTCTGTTGGTCTCTTTATTTTTCTCTTATAAGGACATCAGCCATTGGATTTGTTCAACTGTCATCTAAGATGGCCTCATTTTAGCTTGATTACATCTGCAAAGACCCTATTTCCAAGAAAGGCCACAATCTGAGACTTTATGTGGACATGAAGTTTATTTTTATTTTTTTAATGATTTTATTTATTTGATTTATATATATATATATATATAGAGAGAGAGAGAGCACAAGCAAGGGGAGTGGCAAGCAGTGGGAGAGTGAGAAATAGGTTCCCTGTTGATCCCTCCCAGTACCCTGGGATCATGACCTGAGCTGAAGGCAGCTGCTTAAACAATTGAGCCACCCAGGCACCCCTGCACATGAATTTTAGAGGGACGGGATTCAACGCAGTGCAGGTAGTAAGAGCATCCTTGAAATGATGATTGTAGAATACAGACTGAGGTGTCAAGAAGTGACTGAGGTGTCAAGAAGTGACAAAGGTGGTGGTGAATAATAATAACCCAATGGGGTTAAAGATCAACAAAAAGTCTGAGATTAAGAGTAAGAGAAGCAGGAGGATGAGGGTTTTACCTATTGAAGGAAATTTCAGGGTTGGAAACTCTGGAGATTAGGCATTTAGTCAAAAGTAGAGAGTAGGACTGAAGTTCTTCATGGATTCCTATAGTCCCCTTGAGTAGTCCTATGATCTTACTCAACAGACGAATAATGTACAAAGGCTAAAGCTTCACAAAGAAGAAAAAACAGTTCAGAATGTTCACTTTTGTGTTAACCACCATACTCATATAGCACGTACTCACTTATTCATTCCACAAACATTTATGGAGTGCTTGCCATTCATCATAAATTATTCTAGGTTTGGGGTTCCAGCAGGGAAGCAAATAAACAATTAAATACCTTTGTTCCTGCCCTTATAAAGATTGTATTCTATGGGGAAAGAGATAATAAGCAAGTGCATAAATATACAGTCAGCGGATATGTTCTCTCATAGAGGAAATATACCTCATCCTTAAAGCTTAGCAATTGCCTTAATCTTGTATATGTGAATAAGATCTTGTCTTTCTAACACAGTAGATTTTGAGAAATCTTTGTGCAATTCCTTTCTGTTAAAATATGGCTGGCGCCACAATGAATAAACTGATCAAAAAAATCCTTCAGAAATATGCATACATGGAAAGGTGGGAGAGTAAGAGAAAACAAGACAAAATCTTAGTAATTTTCATAGTAACATGTGGTATGATATACTTTAATCCTTTGCATCGTAGGTCCACTTTCTTTACATGGAATCAGAGAATTAAAATGGCAACAGTTGTATTTGAATATAATGAATAATTGTTTTTCTTTTTGGTCAACTGACATTGGCCAACTGACCCTTGCTGTGTTCATTGGGAAACTCCTTCTGTGAATACTGGGAACAGCAGTTACTGACTCACACCACAGATACTGGGCACCCCCTGCAGAGAGGGCACTGGCATGTAATATGGCCTCAAATAGAGGCAACCATGCATGGTTTGACAGTTGTTTCAGGATCAAGTTTTGAAAGCAGAAGTTGCAATGATACAAATACACTGTTATAGTTGGTGGTGGTATCTGTTCTCCCCTCTGATCCGTCTCCAGTGTGGATCTGGGTGTTGCCCTGGTTGCTTGATCTCAAGTCTAGTTCATTCATGCTCAGAATAATTTTCTAACTTCCTGTGTGCTAGCCTTTTAGAATAAATTCTTTTTCTGTGTTAATCTGTTCACTGTCAGCTTCAGTTGCTTATGTCTAAGACAAGCAACTGAGATATTAAGTTTCTAGGGATATTTTTCAGCTATTTTGTATTTAGTGTTTCATTTATTTGGATACTTTTTGAGCATGTACTAGTAGCTAGGTACCTTGATGAAAATTTGAGATGTAATGGTAAATAGGCATATCTTGTCCCAGCTCTTGGAAAATTCATAGTTTAAGGTAGAGGGCAGACAAATATGGGAACAATTTCAATAAGATGAACTTTAGGACATGATAGGGAAAGAGAACACAAAAGATAGTCTGCTCGTTTTCATCCTAATCCATACTTGGTGATCAAGAGGGAGGGAAGCTTATTGAAACACTTGGGACTAGTTAGAGAAAACAGGGTCAATACTCTGAAGAAAAGAAATTTTAAGAACTAGGAGATGGGGGGAGTGTTTTCACCTAGCAAAGAAATGAAGTGAACTGTGAGCCATCCTGGAAACCTATGCAAATAAGTACTTCACATGGAGTCCAGATCAGCAGATATCAGAATGTCGCTAATTCCAGGTCCCTTTCCCCGTGAGGCGGAAGCTCCTAATATCCTGTCGGAGGGGGTCTTATTAATGCTGGGACTCGGTCTGTTTTCACCCTCACATTTATGTTTATCAGATACTGCTACTACTACTAGTAATGTGGGTTTACATGTATTGAACATTAACCACGTGCCAGGAAGAAATATGTTATTTCCCTTACTCACCTGAGGATTTTAAGAGAGGTTCCTTAGACTTCTAATACAACTTCCCACCTTCACCTGTCTTTTATATTGTTGGGCCCCTGCCAGATAACATTTCCCAGCCTTCCTTGCAGTTAAGTGTGGTCAAGTGACTAAGTCCCGGCTAATGGAGATGTGATAGAAGTAATATGGGCTATCAAGCCTGCAGCTGTAAGACCATGGGCAAGCTTCCTTAATATTCTGTATCCTTTTCAATAAGCCATAACCCATGGAACCCAGCCTGTGCCCTACAGGTGATAACAAAGTTCTAAGGAACAACAGAGCAGCATGAGCGAAGTCGTCTGGGTGATTGTATTGAATAGGGCCGCCCACCAATCTGGAATGTTTCCTTCACTCTGTTATATAGAAGATACAAACTTGGACAGCAGTTAAGTAAGCCACTGGGTTAATGCCAGGTCTCGGTGATAGTAGCCTCAACTCAGGCTAAATTAATATCCGGCCTGCATTCTGGTTCTGACAGGTGTCACCCCTGCTCTGCTGTAAATGAGCACCCCGGGCTCAACAAGAGATGGACTCACCCTCCTCAGTTCACACACACATGACAAACACACCAGTTGGATGTGCTCAACTGCAGATTCCATGTTCTCGAACACCCTGCTCTCCTTGCCTTGGGACTGGCCAGCTCTCGCTCAGACTGAGTGCTACCAGCGTTGGCCACTGTGCAAAATCCCCAGGAGGCCAGAGGCAAGCGTTCTCTACAGTATCGCTCAACTGGAGAAAACATGCAGTTATGAAGTTAGGCTCCAGCCAACCGGCTAAGTGAAAGGAAAAGATGCTTGAAAGTGTTCCTGTGAGAAATGGAAGAGGGCTCATTAATAAGAACATGCGCCATTTGTTGAGCAGAACAAACAAACAGATTTTTGGCAAAGAGATTTACTTCAGAGAAGAAAGGAAGTGCCTGCGGTGGTGGGATGGGGGGCAGAATGCTGACACACAGATGTGAGAACAAGATGCTGGCACCAGCTGTGCACTGAAGAGAGTTATCGCAACTATCAATTTTCTATTTTTGTTTTAGTGATTTATCAGTTAGAATTATCACACTGTGAAAGCCTTGTAATAGAGACTGCAGTTTCGAAAATGCAAGAACCAGTTTTAGCAAACGTTCTTAATACACACACAGGCTCACACTCAATATGTGTAGAGACCACCCAAAGGACGACAGTCGGCTCTGTGTGTTTTGTGCATCCGTGGGCCCCCATTACTTGGGCTTCGACTTATGCCTGTTCATGAAGAACAGGTGTTTGAAATAAAATCAAGGGGAAAATCGCTATGAATTCGGCCCCTCTAAAGACATTGCAAGAATTTCTAAAATTACTCTTCTTAGACAAATTGTTCCCACAAGCCCAGATGATTTTTTATCTTGAGGGTGCCCGGGGGATACTAAATCTTCCTGCCCACATAAACTCGTTTTCAGATGGGCTGGAGATTCCATTTATCATACATGCAGGGCTGGGAATGCTCATGCCACATTAAAGGTTAAAGCTGAGAAAGTCGGGGAGACACTGCCCTGGCCTAGTGTGGCAAGGCTGTGTCCACAGACACTGGCCTAGTGTGGCAAGGCTGTGTCTACAAATATGGGAGCAATTTCAATAAGACACAGACACTGGGGGTGCTTTTCTTTTTAGCAATGCACGAAGATGAGTAAGCTTGTTGTTGGCTTAAATAAAAAAGCCTACAATTCAAGTGACAAGTTTAAACTCATTTGTGTACACGGAGCATTTCAAGATGAAGAGATTACAGGATTTAAGGGTGAGTGAGCTCCAAAGGGATGTGTATACATGTGTGTTTAAATATATTTTTGTATATACATATATTATATATATACATTTTTTAGATAAGGTTTTTTGTTAGATATGTATAAGCGATTTAGATGATTTAAAATTTGTACAAGCATCTTTCAATGGCTTCTGATCCAAATTATAATTTAATAAATATATTTCTCAGTGCCAGATGCCAGTCGCTGGCACCTGCTCAGGCTGATATCGAGTTTACTTTGCAGAATGGAGTTTTCTTTGGAGCTGAGGGAATTCTCTGCAAGAAAATCTTTCCCAGTTCTTCATAAATATGCCAAGAGAGTTCTCTGCTGGACCAAGGAAATCAGAGTGAGTCAAACCTCAAGGAAGAAAGCCAAGTTAATTCATTAGCAACTTCATAAACACTTTAAATGGCAAATTTATAGCCGACGTTTAGTCACAAAGATTTTGGAAATGTGTTCTTTTCCCACAATTAGAACTGATGTCATTGGTCTTAGCCTTCAGCTGATCAGATGAGAGAATGTAATCAACTCCTCAAACCTGGCTTTAGTCAAATCTAGACAACATAAATTATAGGATAAAGACATCATCTTAGATTACCTTTCAAAAATTGACAATCAAGACAGGGAAGATTAGAATTTTATCTACCAAATTAGTTGCATTCATCTCTTGAACTGAGGCTGCCAATGTGTCAGAAATCAAACTGATCACAGCCAAGAGATATTGAAAGAAGTAAAACCCGAGGGGGAATGAAAATGCGTTCAGCTAAAGGAAGCAAATACAAATAATAATGGAAACAGACATCTTTTAGTTAATTTCTAGTAGGGAATTGCTTCTTTGCCAGGGTGCTAGGTACATGCACATTTGTGTCAAGTCTGAACAGCTTAAAGATTCTGAATTCAGAGCTACTAAATCCTCATTGTTTTTGGTGTGGACAAAATGGAATTTAGCGTAGGGTCAGAATTCTTAAGCAATGGTGCATTTCTAACTTCACTCAAGGAAGGCACTGGAGATGGGTTTCAGTTTTTATCCTTATATCAAGAAGTACACAGGAAAGACATTTGGAACTTAAGAAAATAGATGAGAATATGGTTTACCACTTGATCCTTACAAGCAAGCCAGCCCAAACCAGGGGAATGCAAACTATCCTTCAATTTTTTTAAGGTTTATTTATTTATTTATTTATTTATTTATTTATTTATTTATTTTTGAGAGAGAAAGAGACTGAGCAGCGAAGGGGCAGAGAGAGAGAGAGGAGGGAGAGAGAGAATCTTTAAGCAGACTCCCTGCTCAACAGGGAGCCCAATGTAGGGCTCCGTCCCAGGACCCTGAGATCATGACCTGAGCTGAAACTAGGAGTCAGCCGCTTAACTGATTGAGACACACTGGCACTCCCTCCTTCAATTTTAAACTTCAGTTCTTATACATGAAGCTAATTTTCAAAGAAAGAGGCACTTATATCACTGTAAGCTGCTAAGTGTATCATGATAAAATTATGATAAAATTTTGCTCATTTCTAATTACAGGGACCAACGAGTTACATTCACTTTATTGTCCTTCTTGCCTGAACTAGGGCCATGTAACTGGCTAGAGATACGGAGAGCCTGGCCACAAATTGTAATGATTGCAGTGAATTCTACTGGGCACACTTCTGGGTGCATTAGAGCAGGGTTTTGGTTACTCTGGCCCATTTCCTAGAGGATGCCCATAGATGTGGCAAAGAGAAAGTGTGGGAGGTCCTAGGAAGCCAAATGACTTGATGAAAGAATGAGACTGTGGGTGAATACGTGGGAAATAAACCAATTTTATTGACCTGCTGTATTAGTGTGCTAGGGCTTTTGTGACAAAGGTGGTTTAAGCAACAGAAATTTATTCTCATAGTTCTGGAGTCTAGAAGTCCAAGGTCAAAGTGCTGTCAGGATTTTATCCTTTTAAGGTCCCCAAAGGAAGGTCTATTCCAGGTCTCTCTCCTGGCTTGTTCTCCCTTCATCTTAACATTATTTCCCCTTTCCCCTCTATGTTAGTCTCTGTGTCCAAATGTCCTTTTTTTTCTTTTTGTGAGACTACAGTCATATTGGACTCATACTCCTTCCCACATTGACTCCATATTAAATCGATTACTTCCATAAAAATTCTATCTCCAAGTAAGCTCACCATCTGAGGCGCTGGGGTTGGGACTTCCACATATGAATTTTGAGGGGATGCAATTCAACTCATAAACATGTTATATACATGTCTGGTTGTTTGGGGCTTTTTCCTCTCCTACATAACCTCAATCCCTCAGAACAATTCTGCAAAGCTGATATCATCGCTTCATTTTGTCTTCATTTGAGGCTCAGAGGAAAAGAGGAAATTCCTCTGAGTCACCAAGCTAATAAGTGAAGAAGAAAGAATTTGAAGCCAAGTTTTAGTGTTTCTAAGACCCTACTCTTTCCACTCAATGATATGTTCAAGCAGTGTTCAATGAGCACCACCAAGAATGGGATGATACAATAGGCACCGAGGAATTCAGAGATCATGAAAATCTCTCTTACATTTGAGGACTATATATTCACAGTAGGAAGCATTTTATTTCATGAAAGCCCAAGGACTTGTCCAGTTCTTCAATAAAGTATATAATTATAAAGCATGCATGTAAAGAACACAGGGCATTTTTGGTAGGCCAAGATATTTGATGTTTTTCAGATATTCTCTATTGCTAAGAAGTGGTTACAAAAGAGTAGAACCCCACTGAAACACAGAAAAATTCCAGTGCAAATTACACAATTGGCAAAAAATGACAGCATATATTTATGAGACCTCTAAAATGGGAATACCAGGGCGAAGATAAACATGTAGTTTTGATGAGTTTATCCCAAATTTTATGATAAGAAAATCTCGAATTAATCTGTTTTAAATTTCAGTGGATAGGAATGTTTTGTGTTTATGGTGTAGTATTTTTTAATACATTGCCTTAGTGTTTACGGCTTCAAACACTCAGTCAAAAGCTCTGGGGAACTCTTTATCTCCTTCCATTTTTATTTCCAACTGCCAAAGCCATGGAGGCTGAGTGAGGATTGTTTTTATGAATAGATGCAATGAATTAGAAACAATGAATTGAGAACAATGACTTATATCTAGTGACTTTTTCATTCTTTCCTTTCATGAAATAAACCACTGTGTATAGTATCACACTTATTCTTTCATGTTATTAAATTTCTTGTCAAAATCTTCCTTAAACCACAGAGACGAAGATGAATTCTCCCTCTGAGTCTGAGCAGTTAAATTTACTTCTCTGACACACTGCAAGTTGATTTAGAGCTAATCTGTCTGCTTTTTATTGGCTCCGTGTAAAACATTGCTTTTCTTGCTTTCTTTTCTTTCACTCTTCATTGTCTCATAGAAATATGTAACATCAATTGATACCGTAAGAAATTAGTGTCTCTGAGAAAAATCCAGGAAGACTTTTATAAGAAAAGAGAAACACTCATTACTTATATGCTTTTGGATTTCCTCCATATAACAATAGGCTGGAATGATGACAATCTGAGGAGAAAGGGGGCAATAATCAATACTTGGATAGTAACTCTACTGAAAAGGAAGAACCATGATCCAGACACAGCAACAGGATAACCTGCTCCATCTACTATTTATCAGTGCTAAAGTCTGGCCTTCCACTTCACCAAAGATACAAATATTCAACTTAGATTCATGATACCATGTTTGATTCCTCTATTGATATTATTAATAAGCAGATATGTTGTAAATATTTAGGAATAAAATGAAAGAAAAGCACCAGTAATCTTGGGAAACCAATTTGGGTTTATTAAGAACCAGTTCCAGAAATGAATTTCATCTTCTGATATTTGCTAATTTTGTGATGTGGGCAGAGGATAGCCTGTTTCAGAGAAAGGGCTTCTAGGATTCCCTTTTGAAAACATTTGGATTGAGTGATAGTCCAGTTAGGGGGGTTGTCACTAGCTTTGAAAATTATATTCAAAATTTATTCATTTCCCTCATCCCAGAATGAGATACCACCTCACACCAGTCAGAATGGCTAAAATTAACAAGTCAAGAAATGACATGCTGACGAGGATGTGGAGAAAGGGGAAACCTCTTACATTGCTAGTGGGAATGCAAGCTGGTACAGCCACTCTGGATAACAGTATGGAGGTTCCTCAAAAAGTTTAAAATAGAGCTACCCTATGACCCAGCAATTGCACTACTTGCTTTTTATCACAAAGATACAAATGTAGTGATCTGAAGGGGCACCTGCATCCCAATGTTTATAGAAGCAATGGCCACAATACCCAAACTATGGAAAGAGCCCAGATGTCTATTGACAGATAAATGGTTAAAGGAGATGTAGTATATATACATATACAATGGAATATTACTCAGCCATCAAAAAAAGAAATCATACCATTTGCAGTGATGTGGATGGAACTAGAGGGTATTATGCTAAGTGAAATAAGTCAATCAGAGAAATAAAATTATATGATTTCACTTGTGCGGAATTTAAGAAACAAAACGGCCAGAACATAGGGCCAGAAAGGAAAAAAAATAAGAGGAAATCAGAGAGGGAAACAAACCATAAGAGATTCTTAACTATAGAAAACAAACTTAGGGTTGCTGGAGGGGAGGCGGATCAGAAGAATGAGGTAATTGGGTGATGGGCATTAAGAAGGGCACTTAATGTAATGAATACTGGGTGTTACATGCAACTGATGAATCACTAAACTCTACCTCTGAAACTAATAATACTTTATATGTTAAATAATTGAATTTATTTTTTTTAAATATTATTTATTTATTTTTATTAGAGATACAGAGAGAGAGAGAGAAAGAGAGAGAGAGAGAGAAGCAGGCTCCATGCTAGGAGCCTGACGTGGGACTTGATCCCGGGTCTCCAGGATCACACCCTGGGCTGAAGGCAGCACTAAACTGCTAAGCCACCGGGGCTGTCCTGAATTCAGTTTTAAAAAAGATTTTATTTATTTATTAGAGAGAGAGAGAGCATACAAGCAGGGGTAAGGAACAGAGGGAGAAGCAGACTCCTTGCTGAGCAGGGAGCTTGATATGGGGCTCGATCCCAGGACCCCCTGGGATTATGACCTGAGCTGAAGGCAGCCGCTTAACCAACTGAGCCACCCAGGCACTCTTAATTAATTGAATTTATATAAAAAAATAAAAAAATAAAGCTGATTCATTAATGTCAATTTTTAACAATTCCAATAATGCAATCATAGAATCTGAAAGTAGTTTTTTTTTTAATTCATCATTTTAATTAGTATTTACAGACAGCCTACTATGTGGCAGGTACTTGGGCTGGGCATTGGGGATATCATAGATATTAAGACACAGTCTTGAACTTACAGTTTAGTGGGGGAAAACCAAGGAAAAAGAAAGCACTTACCACGGGGAGTGATACATTCCATGCGCTGCTGTGCTCTGCTCCAGGAATATACTATATTACAGGATTAAGGTTCTATATGGTGCTATAAGGGCACCAAAGAGAGGCATTGTGTGTGCAGTAGAAGCTTAGGGAAGATATTATGGAGAAAAATGACATCTTGAATGAGAGCTAAAAGAAAACTAAAACTAATCAGATAAAATGCAAGGCTGAGTGTGAGAGAACATCCTCAGGGAAAGATGTTCCAGGGAGAAGGAAAAGCGTATATAAAAATCTTGAGTCTTGTCAATGACTTGGATAAAAATTGAAGAGACCAGTATAGAGCAAGTTGGTATAATCTTCCTAATATTCATTATAAAACAATTCCACTGCAGATGACTGAGGGATTTGTACAATGACCAAATTTCTAGGAGTTGGACTTGACTAATTAAATCAATCCTAGTCATCCCATATTACTGCCAATGACTGGTTTGGCGTCTAGGCTTACGTCATTTAGTTCACAGCACTTCTATAATTGAGGGGTTGAGCAGAGGTGGGCCAGTGGGGGTACAATAGAACCACTTTCTGGGGACTTCCAGGAAACTGTCACTGGAACAGAAGGTATATCCTGTCTTATATGTGACTGTGGGACCATATGGCCTCAATTGCTCTGGCAAGCCTCTTAATGACCATGAGGAGGAACAGTGTTAGGATGAAGCTGATACTATTGCTGAGGGAAGAGTGGAGTCCTTGATAACATAATATGATGGAACATTCAGTTCCAAAGCAAGCTCTACCTCTGTACTTGTTATTATGAGCTAAGAGTCTCCTTTGTTGTTTAAATAAGTTTGACTTGACTGAAACATCTGAAACATCTTTTAAAGCTGAAACATCTTTAAAAACATTTGATAATAATATTGACAGCTAATTGAAAATTAGGAAAGATAGGAAATAAACTTAGATTCAATAAAACAATAGGATTCAAAGGGATTTTAATGGGGGGAGGTGATAGGCTTGAACAGATAGGCAGAGATTTAATAGGGATAAATATAAGGCTTTTTTATATTATATATATATTTCAAACAATAAAAAATAGGGATGCCTCGGTGGCTCTGCAGTTGAACATCTGCCTTTGGCTCAGGTCATGTCCTGGGGTCCTAGGATTGAGTCCCTCATTGAGCTCCCCAGAGGGAGCCTGCTTCTTCCTCTGTCTATGTCTCTGCTTCTCTCTCTGTGTCTCTCGTGAATAAATAAATAAAATCTTTAAATAATAATAATAATAAATGGCATAGAGGAAGCTCAGATGGTATCTGCTGTTTATATGAAGAAGACTCAGGGATTTAGCAACAATTCAAGTGTCATACAAATTAATTGTACGACATGGGTGTCATACAAATTAATTGTGTAACATGGATTCCAAAATTTGCAACCAAAGTTGAATACTGCACAAATCAAAACACCTGAATTGTTTTGAAACAAATCAGGCTTTAAATAGAAGTTCTTTAAAACATGTAATTCAAAAGTGACAGTGATGGATTTTGGGCTTTTAGGGTCTTCATGATTAATGACATTAAAACTATAAATAATGATGTACTTTTACATTTTTGCAAATAATTTCTAAAGAGATGTTCAAGTTCCAAATTTTTATTCATGGTCAAGTTCCATTCATTAAGGACCTATTTACATGAGTCTTCCATAAAGGACATCTACATTGACTAAGCAATTTTATTCCCTGTTTACGTTATGAATGAATCTATAAATGGTTTGCTCTACTTGTGTTTTGCTTTAAAATCTTGAATCTTTTCAGTAATGTTCAGAGGCACTTCTCTGAACCCTAGCTGCACTTTAGAATCACTCAGAGAAAATTTTAAATATAGATGTTTAAGCCTTATCCCTAGAAGTTCTGATTTAACTGTTTATTAATATTTTTGAAAAGCCCTCTAAGTGAGTCTAGTGTATAGCCTAATATTAAATAGTGGTCCATAGGATCAAATTTAATCCCCTTAAGTATGGTATTCCTTGGTTTTCAAAATGGGTTCAAATTTATTAAGCTTCAGAAACCACCACACTTATCCTGTATATCTTGTGCTCAATTACTATCTTTTAAAACTTTCTTGGTCGTAACAATATCTTGAGTAGGCTCTCAGGTTTCCTTTTCAATCCTGAAGTAGGTAGAAACCAAAATATGCAGATCAAATACTACAAAGTCACCCACAATCCTATTCATCTATGTTTGCTGTTAGTATACAGACAAGCATATCAAATTATTCAATTTCCTGACTGATGGAGTTTGGAGTGGCCCATGTTATATTACTTTTTGCTAATGAGGCCAAAGCTCCAGAGAAGATTTTCTTTCTAGGGATAAAGAGAAAATCTCTGTGAGACGTTAAGATAACTTATCTCTTTGCACTTCCCCATGCCTGGAATACAAACCTGAAGCCTAGTAATACAGCAGCCAGCTTGTGATCATGAAGTAAAGAATGTGAAAATAAAAGCCTACCGACTAAGGTGGGAAAGACAGAAGAGCCTGTGTACCTGTTGATACCACTGAATTGCTATGTCATTTCTGAAACCACAAACTCACCATCACACCAAAATATATTTTAAGCCATTACAGTAGATTTTTCTGTGATTTGAAGCAAAATGTATTCCTAAATAAAATTACTATGATTATATTGCGAACTCTTTGATTCATGACATTATTGAAAATAAACTCAATGGCTTTTAAATAGGAACTATTCAAAGCAATTTTGGTGTTAGAGAAAAACAACACACTACACACAATGATTATTTTATAATGAGCATAAATTCTACTTATCGGCTGGGTAGGAGGGACACTGGGATCACAATTTGGGGATGTCCAGAAAAAGGTTGTTCATTTGGTTTTTTAAAATGGCTTTAGAAGCATGCTTTTTTTGTTTTGTTTTTAGTGTGTATTTTTTACGCTTTTGCCACAGCTCTATCAAACTTCTTACTTGTTCATTCATTTATGGGATCAATGTAGCACCACCGATCTATAAAATGGCTGCTGGGGGTACCTAAATAATTCATCCAGGATTAATAAGCCTCTTAAATGAACATGAATTTGGCTATTCATGGGTTGGATAAATTCCTAAATGGGTACAAGGTCTTTCTTGCAAAGGATGCACACTGTATTTGTCATTCAAGAATATTCCTTTGATGAATTCAATTAAAATTTACTCCGTTTTCATGGCTTATTGTGTAACAAGGAAACTGATCCTGGAAAATTTAGATATTTGGTGTGGAATAATGTATATTTAAAATGTATCTTTATTATGCAGACCTACTTTAAAATCAAATGGCTGGATTCTATAATATCATGGATTTTGGAACCCATGTAAGCTTTTTTTTTTTTTTAAGTAATGAAAATGGGTCTATAAAGCATTTATGACAAAGTTCAAAATCTAAGGTTAATACAAAAGGTTTTGAAAGCAATCACCAGGTAAGTAGAAATTTAGCGTAGGAAATGAAAGGCAAAGAAGGGGAAATAAATGAAGAGGAGCAGTGGGCAGAAAGGGATTTGAAAGGAACATTAATACTCCACATAATGAAAAAGAATATAGGTAGATGATAGTGAATATGGTAATGGTGAAGAATAACTGATGGAGTTACTTCAGTCTACACTAGAGGAAATTGATAATAAATAAAAGTCAGTTGGCAGATCTGTGGGTGTTCTGGACTTTTAAAAGACCAATAAATCAAGTACTTGTAATGTAAGTTTCAGAATGAGAAACACACGTGGGGCCTGCATCTAATTTCCCAGTCTTCACGAAAATGCATGTCATGTCTATTGCAAAACAAAAACAAATCCAGGAGAGCTATTTAACATACACCAGTGAAAATAAAGATCAACAGAAATTGCCTTCTAAAAATATTTTTAGAGGAATTTAAAAGCGACGAGGCCCTCATTATTTCCATTTCTCTACAGATTGCCAATGTGCCTCTATTATTTTATGCTCTTTTCCTTTCAGTAAATGCTAATGAGAAAACGATATGCATATGCATAATCTGGGCAGAGCTACATATGCAAGATGATGCTCTATGCATTAATTTGCCATCTTCCTTTCTGTCAGCCTCACATATTTGAAGAGCTGAAAGAAAGTTCTGGAGGAGGAGATTTTACCCAATCACCGTGAGAACTCCAGAAGTCGGGTCATTTTTCAGGATAATTACTACCACAGAATGATGGAACTGGCCTGAATTTTGAAAACCTGTTCGTTCTTCTCTCACTAATCATGCTACTCTCAAAAACCAACATTGTTTTTGGTCAGGTCTTTGTATGACAGACAGCTGGATTGCATGTTCTATTATGATCTCTTAAGGATTTTTCTTGTTCAATCCACACAAATAAACATTCTGATTAACAATTTCCAATGTATCAATGTGGCAAAATCCATGCCAGAGGGAAGAAAGAAGTACTTGAGACTCCCCTAAACAAGCAGTTTTGATAAACGAATTTGGTCATAGTTCTATGGAATATAACACTAACTGTAATTGAATTTCATTTTTGAAGAGTTATCCAGTTTTGATAAAATTCATTATCAACTAATTTCTCAAACCCTCTCATGTGTCATTTTTCCAAGTAGTTAAATTTCTTGGATGACCTGAGTTCAAATCCCAGGTTCCCAATGTACTAGATACCGACCTTGGGCAAATGAATTAATGAAGAGTTTTCTCTTCTATGAAATGAAGGTAACAATAATACCTCACACTGCTACAAGATTCAAATGAGATAATGAGTATATAGCACTTACATTCAGATGTTTTCCCAGTAGACCAAAGCATTTGCTTTTAGGTCACGAAACACAGATAAGTGATCGGTGATGGCGGATATAGCCTGTACCTATAAATGATGGGACAGGGTTTATTGGGTTGTTTCCCTCTTTATAATATTTAGCTACAAAAAAAAATATTTAGCTACATGGACTTGTATAAGATTGGAATCAGGTGTGGGTGGAGTTATCTCTTATCTCTTATCACATATGTTTGGTAGTGACTACTTCATGAGAAGAAAATCTATGAGATTCTGAAGGGAGAAAAGCTCAGGACTGTAAGGCTGAGGGCAGACCTGTGATCATCGGCACCCAAGGGTCTTTGATTTTCTTAGGTAATTTCAATTTTAATGGATCATTTGTTTTTACTACTCCTCCAATGTATTGAGAATGATAAAGATGGTAAAGTTTTAGAGTTTGTGGCAAGGCTTTCATAATTCACAAACAACTGTACCCGTAAACATGTTTTCCTATCACTTGACTGGTAAGTTGGAATGTCCCAGAGGACAACAGAATTGGTGTGAGAACTTCATTGGCCTCAGCCTTAAGAGGGCATTGAGGAAATTTAGGCAAAGTTTTAGAAAAATCAATCTAGAATCTTATAGGTTCTGCTCTAGTTATTTTTTCCAACGCATGAAGAGTCTTTTGCCTATGGAGTTTCTGTAAACATAGCTAATATCACAGGTGTTTTTTGAATCATACACAATGTAGGCATATTACTACCCATAATAGCAATAATTTCATCCTGTGTGGGAGAATTTTCTACAACTTCTAAAAATAATCCTTCTATAGTATGTTTTATCTGGCAGTTCCATTTGCTAAGTAGATTAACACCTATTAAGTTTGCAGAAGCTGTGTCACAGAAGAGAAAGGAGTGTTTTTCTAATAATAGTCCCAAAGTAACAATTTTAAGTTGGGACAGAGTAAAGGACTTAAGATCCCACTATTTGAGTGGTTTTAGTGTTCTGAGGGACTTGATCTGCCATGGGATGGGGGTTGAAGGTATACAGAATGGTATTGTATCAATAAGCGTATTGTTATTTATTTGTATTTGTAAACAATTTACCATGGAGTTTAAAGAAAGGACATGAAGTATTGGGTTCTAATATTTCCCCTGAAGCAGCATCATTAAATGAATTGGGATAGCTGTCCTTTTGTTTTGCAACTAATAAGTGATACTGGAAGGACTCTCGTTTGCAATATCTACAAGTGTCCTTATTTATAGTTTTTTGGTTCTTGAAGAATAGAGGACCTTTGTTCCTGTTTGTATTTGGAGGGGAGGGGTTGTTTTATCTGTAGAGCCAGATGTTTGTTTTGGTTTCTAGCTTTTTTACATTCTAGAACTTTTTGAAAATATTTAGCCACATGTTGGAGATTGTCTAAATTGGTAATTTCTCACTCTAATTATTTTTCTGACTATGGCTCCATTTTAGGCCCTCATTTTGAATCCATTACAAAAGAGAGAACAAGGCTCCTTTTGTTACTGTTGAATCTACCCCAGAATAATGGTTGAAAGTTACTAAAAGTTTATTTTTAAAGTTCCCTATTTACTCATTTTTATCTATAATTTTTGATATTTACTTATATTTATTTATAATTTTGGATCTTTAACCAATCTACTCTTATGGGAAAGGCTTTTGAACTTTGTGTCATGGATTCTTTAATTTTCTGGTGTTTCAAGGCCAGTCTTCAAAGATTTTTTAAAAATATTTTATTTATTTACTTGTGAGAGAAAGTGAGAAAGAGCACAAGTGAGGTGAGGGGCAGAAGGAGAAGCCGACTCCCCACTGAACAGGGAACCAGATACTGATGTGAGGCTAGATCCTGGGACTCTGGGATCATGACCTGAGCTGAAGGCAGGTGCTTAACCAACTGAGCCATGTTCAGTGGAAAGTTTTTAAATATTCTCAGTTGGGAGTGTTTAAATATACTTCTGGTCTTTCCTCTCTTTTCACCCATTTTCCCTGTCTTGGGAGTTTGCAATTTAGTTACTAGTTTATTCAGATATAGTCAGAATACCCCATATTTTACAAAATCTGGAATTCTATACCAATATTTTTGTTGTATCTTCTTGAGGTATAATCACTATAGCCCTTAACCCAGCTCTGAAATGTGGCTTACATTCAACCTATGTAGATACCCCTTCTTTTTTTTAATTTATTTTTTATTGGTGTTCAGTTTACCAACATACAGAATAACCCCCAGTGCCCGTCACCCATTCACTCCCATCCCCCTTCTTGTTTGGCAATTTTAAGGAAACATTGTCAATATTATTGTTTTTAAAGTCCAGAGTCGTCTTCTATCATAAGCTATTTAATTGATGTTTCTTCTAGAGTTGTCAGTAGAACTTATTCACAGTCTTGCCATGGTATCTAGGATGTGAGGAAGTAATGCTTTCCCCAAAGTATACTCTTATTTCTTCCAGCAGTCATAAACGTCCCATGTCTTGGCAAATTTGAATTACCTCAAATTCTGTCAGCTTGGGGAAGATAAAAATGACCCATTCATGAACTGAATTAGCTTTTCTAATTTAACAATTTTGCACCAATCACCATCTCTTATTCAAGAAGCATTCTCTATTTCTGTTCCTGGAGTAAAACAGTCTAAGAGGTTGAGGGCAAATCAATTTTCTTTCTTGTTTGTCTCAACCGATGATCTCTTTTCTGAAGACATTTCCAGTCTAATACTGAGGACTGGCCATGGAAGTAGGAAAAAAAATTCCTTAAAAAAATCTATAAACTATAAATCTTTGAGAAAATCAATAAAATTAATCTAAAGTATATGTCAAGGTTCTAAATAATTGTTAAAATATACAATCATAAATGTGGTCAAATCTGCTGGTCACTCTCTCCTCCAGACCTCTTGATACCATCTACTGAGAGGCAGGAAGGAAAACAGTTGACTCGAGCTAAATCACCACAAGTTTGAAAGCACTTGACTTATGATTGTCGGGCTTTAATTCTTTGCAAGAGCTTTTAGGAAAATGGATTTTAGCCATAGGTTCTAGGGATTGCTGACTCCTGAAATCTGCATTAGGGTTGCATATGTTTATAGCTTCCCTTTTTCCTATGAGAGAGCCATTGAAAATTTGAAATATTTCAGACACAGCTCCTTCCATCTATGACTTCAAATGTACTCCTCCTTGTTTGGGAACATTTCCCTTCCCCTCTCCCTGTCATTTACCCCATTAGTCTAGTTAATGTAATGCAAGGGTCAGATCTCATCTTACATAGAATTTCCTTCCTTATTAAAACTCTAAGAATCTCACTGGGCCTGTTCTCTGCTACCTCTGCACTGATACTTCAGCATCTCGGACATAAAAATGTGTTGAATAAATAGCTAATTCTATAGGTAATGGGTGGTAAGGTAAACAAGAGAAGGTTGAAGTTTACGTATGCCACATGAAAGTTTTTGTCAATTGCAGAATATCACTCAAATAGCTTTAAAAGGAAAAATGGCACCTAACATTATCACCAAATTTAATAGTGTATTACCAAATAGATTCTAACATGGAACATATGTATGCAAGGTAATGAGTTGGTGTTTTATAGGTTACAGGGTATCTATAGGAATTTTAAGGAATTTCTACATATTTAAAACAGGAGAGAGATAATTTAAAATTTTACCTGTAATTATTTATACAGCATAGTTTCTTTATAGGATACCATAAAATAAACTAGAATAATTACACAAATATTTTAAAATGTGTGAGTGCTCACTGTGTGCCAGGCATTATATAAGAATTGGAGACAGATTGATAAATGGATGAATGCAATGAGTTATTCAGTAACTGGTTACTATGAAAACATTTAAAATTCTACCACTCGCCAATTGCTCTGGACAGCAAGTAAAAGTCACAGACCACAAAGTAAGAAATGTGAGAATTGGGAGTATTTTTAGCTTTTGGAACTTTAGTGCCTCAGGACTTAATGTCTATCCCAAGATTCTATTTTTTTAAGAGGAAAAATTAATTTCAATAAATTCAAGAATCCCTTATTCCCCTCCTTTCTCTCTGGGTTTGTGGATTTGTGTCTAAATCGGTGGGTTTATGCTTAGGGTGGAGATGGGCACAATGTTGTTTGGGTCCATATTCTATCAACATTGGCATTTGCTGATAAATTCTCATTCCTATCTGGACTTTGGTCATCAGCCCACATATTTATTGAGAGTCTCCCTTGTTTCCAACTGCCAGACATTATCAAATCCTTCTGCTTGATGTCAGTTAGGTACACATGGTAAACCACCTACCATTCCCGCATGATGCTGTGTGGTGGGAAACTCTACTCCCATGATCCCTGCTCCTCCCAAACTCTGCTATCTGAGGAGGTCTCAGTCTCATTTTCCTAGCTATATCTTGTAGAAATTTCATCTGTACCCACACCATGCTGAGTGGGGAAAACCAGGGTCTGGCCATGTTTTGGTCTTAACCTAGTGTATTAGGGTAGAGTTAAGTCCTTTTCTCAGACATCAAAATAATGTCACTTGAACAAGATAGAAGTCCATTTCTCCCTCATGCAAAAATAGGGAAGGTGGTTCTGTACTGGTGTCATAGTTGAAGGCTGATACAATGCTTTCAATGTGTTATCATCTAGGTTTCTTTTATTGTCTCGCTCTGCTATCCTCAACTTGTGACTTCTATCTTGTGGTCCAGTTTTTGCCTTTTTTTTTTTTTCATTTCAGCCAAGGTGAAGAAGGAGAAAGGCTGTACTTACACATATGATCAAAGTTTGTTTTACAGAAGGAAAAATAGTCTTTTACCTAGAAGGGTATGTCATAATTAAAACTTGCCATTTCTGTTACTAAAGTAAAGAGGAAATGGGTATGATGTATGTCTAAGGGGTAACCAGGAGAATCTGCTCTACCAGGCCTGGGGCTCTCATCACCCTCTTCTAGGTTTTGTGTGCCTCCTTCGGGACTCAGTCTCATGGCTCAGTTCAGGGCTGCTGCTTCTTCTTCTTCTTCTTCTTCTTCTTCTTCTTCTTTCTTCTTCTTCTTCTTCTTCTTCTTCTTCTTCTTCTTCTTCTTCTTCTTCTTTATTTATTTATTTATTTGTTTTGGAGAGGAGGAGGGACAGAGGAAGAAGGAGAGAATCTGAAGCAGACTCCCTGCTGAGCTCAGAGCTCCAGGCAGGGTTCAATCCCAGGACCCTTGAGATCACGACCTGAGCCAGATTCAAGAGTCAGATGCTCATCCGACTGAGCCACTCAGGTGCCCCTATGGCTCCTTCTTGAAGCCCACTCCAATCCAAGTTTTTTTTTTTTTAGCACCTAGCTCTCCTCCCATTTTAGCAATCCATGGTACTGTTATTGTGACAGTAGTTAGGGAGAGGGAGGATGAGTCATGAAGCCTTTTTTTATGGAGCAGTTGCCTTTTGCCATAAAAATGATTATGTGTCTTCAAAGTCAAAAGCCAAAAATCAAATGTTTCATGATGTGCTGAGTCATCTCAGCATAAAAATTCTTAATGTAGAGTCTTTCTTAATAGGAGATGAAGTAACAATAAATACTAGAAACTAAAGACATATTGGTCAAGACAACAAAACAAAACAAAAACATGATCTGATTGCCAATGAATGAGCTGGACTCTAATTTTTTAGTAAACTGAATTCTGAATTCTGGTCCAGTTGCTCTCAATTAACTTTGACAACCTTCTGAATTTTCAGTATTTTCTTAGACAATTGCTCATATAAACAGAGGATACAGGGACTATTTAAAATGTGACTAAGTATTCTGTATGGGAGCAAAACAAACAACTACCAGAGTAGTTTAACTACTTGCAAAGAGTTTGACTGGGGGAGATATTTTCCCCCATGAACTGATAACCTTTCCTTCAAAGTATAGGCAATACTTAAATATGTAAACTTCCATAATAGGAATATAATTTGGAACACTGCTATTAGCTTATCTCTCAGTATGTCCCAGAGATTTTTTTTGGTTATACAATTTTTAGCAAATACCTATTTAGAGTAGTGGGCCATATGTAACTAAAGTAGGTCTTCATTATGTCAGGATGGGCCTGGTAGGGTTAAGTTCTCAGTACTTGTCGAGAATAATCAGAAATCCTACTTTATTATTACATTCCACTTGCATTTATTGTAATAAAATTTCAAATGTGCCCAATAAGTGCTTTGAATATATAAAACTGTTGTAAATAGTTATTTTTTCTAACATGTCTTCAAATTAAATCCTTGGCCATAAATGGTAGCTAGTTTTTTAATAAAAAATGATTACAAGGGCTAATCTCATAGACAACAGGCTTTCGACTCAAGGGTAATTTAATAAAGGTATTTCTCTATTTGCTGATTGTGCAGTGCTTTGTGCCTGAGATATTAGTCCTATCTTTTTACTTAAGAATTGCTGTCAGGGGACAACTCATAAAAATAGAATCTCATTAGTATTAATCGTAACAATTCACTCAGCGAGCTCATATGCTCAATTCTATCTGACTATTCTCCGTGTCACAAAAATGGCTTCCTAGCTCTGATTTTTATAACGAAGCTTTAACCAAATCATCTCCCAGTTAGATTATTCTGCATACAAAGTGAGATTTAATGTATTTCAAGTGAGAATAATACTACTGGAAGGGGCATTAGTGTTCAAAAAGTCCCACCTGCTGGTTTTACAGATGACAAAACAGAATTTATATGACTAGTTCAAGGTTATGCAGCTATGCTATGTGTGTTTCAAATTCAATTACAATGAAAATGAGAAGGTATGTGTCAATAAGTACAACTGTTTAAAGCTTAGATTTAAAATAATACCATAAATATGATGGAGTTGCATCTCCCTTAGGTGTTATAGTATAAAAATATTAAGTAAGATGAAAATCATATACAGTCAATTACCATTATCTTGCACCTGACTTCTCAATGTTGTACTCAGTGGAGTGCTTGGTGCCATGGCTTGATATATATATTATTGGCAGCATGACACAAGATTTGCTATGGCCATATTTATGTACTACATTAGAAACTGATAAGGAAATTCTCAACAAGTCCAGTATGGCCAGTTTTCTTCTAACACTGAAATGGACATTGATTTCTTCAATTGAGCACCAGATGGTGGGGCCAATTCATGTTGAGGCCATAGTGTATGAACAATGCATATAATGAGTCCTCAAGTTCCCACTTAGCATGGTGTAATTACTACACTATGAATTCCCATAGGAACTAGAACATGCTTAGGGCACAGCAGTATCACATCTCTCTCTCATGACCACTCATTTTAAGGCATGTGTTTCTTGGATGAAATTGTCTGCATTATTTAAGTTATTTCTCTTTTGCATCATTTAAATTTTTCTTTTGCCCTATTTTTCTCCAATAGGTGAAGTAAAAATATTTAAGTTGATAAAATTAAATGAGATGCTGCAATTCCAGTGTATATCTATATAATCATAGTATTATTGTTTGGCCATGTTGTATTAAGTTCAATAAACATTAGGGGCCTGCTATGTGTTTTCAGGCATGTGTCATTTATGTAATATCTTAAGACCAGTTAGGAAAAGATTCACGGGGAAGTACTGCATCAGACATAAGCTCTCACTTTTTGCCTCTGGTTCTTGTATCTAATTCTTCTGTCCTTTATGTTACATAAGAGAGTGATGTATTGTTTGAAGGACAGTGATGGTGACTGTAAAGGCAGAGAAGCAGAGCTCTCCTTGGTGAAGGTGTAAAACAAGACCAAAGGGATTTAAGTCTGCCTTGCATGTTTCATACTTGATTATATTCAGTCATTTGTATTCTTTCATTGTGATTTAGAACTTTCTCTTGATCATTTTCTAACATTTTGAGTGAGACAGTGCTGGAACTCTGACCCCATGAGCACAGAGAGATGTGTTACCTTCATTTAACATATCCATGGGAATATAAAGCTGGGATATTGTTCCTGTTTATTAGGGGCTTCACAACATTACAGAGGAGTAGAAAGACCTCCTGTAGTGAAAGATGACCAAGTCTCTGAGACTTCAAACTAAAGGATCTCATCAACTGAGATGCTGTTGGCCACAGCTAAATAGTAGGAAAAGCACAAAGAGGCTCATGAAAAATAATTTACTGTTAAGGTAGAAGGAGACAGGATTAGTGGGTTCATTTTTTCCAAAACTATCCATATGGAAGTGAAATCTTGGTGCTTGATCAGAGAGATTATTTCCTAATCCTGCCATCCTACAGAAAAGGCTATGTCAATGATTCTAAAAGTTTTATCATTGGGAGTAATAACAATCAGCAATGAGTATCCTTCACTGAGTATAATTTCATCTATATCTGACATCAAGAGATGATGAAGCAGTAATAGTTGCAATAGCATCCAGTTTCAGGGGTTATGAGCATTGGTGGTGATTGTCTTTTGGCCTCAAGGGTCATATTTTAGCAATACAATAATAGCAGAGGACTTGGATACCCTACTTTCAACAATGGATATATCATCCTGACAGAAAATCAGTAAGGAAACACTGGGCTTAAATAACACTAGAGACCAAATGGATCCAACAGACTAGTACAAAACATTCCATCCAACAGCAGTAGAATATACATTCTTTACAAGCACATGCAAAATATTCTCCAGGACACATCATAAATCGGGGCACAAAACACATCTTACCAAATTTAAGAAAATTGACAAAATACCCAGTATCTTTTCTGACCATGATAGTATGAAATGAGAAATTAATAGCAGGAGGAAAATTGGAAAAGTCACAAATATGGAAATTAAACAACACACTCCTGAATGGCCAATGGGTCAAAGAAAAAAATCAAAAGGGAAATATAAAAATACCTTGAGACAAATGAAAATAGAAACACAATATACCATAACTTAAAGGATATAGCAAAATCAGTTCTATGAGAGAAGTTCATAGTGATAAATACCCACATTAAGAAATAAGAAATATCTCAAAGAAACACAAATAACCTAATGCTGTACCTCCCAGGAACTAGAAAAAAAAAAAAGTAAGCCCAAAATTAGCAGAAGGAAGGAAATAATAAAGATAGGGCAAAACTAAATGAAATAGAAACTAGAGAAACAGTAGAAAAGATTAATGAAACTAGGAGCTGTTGAAAGATAAGCAAAATTGAGAAATCTTTAGCCAGACTAAGAAAAGAATAGCAGGCTCAAATAAATTATAAATGTAGCTGTTATCATAAAAATACAAGGCTCATAAGAAACTACTATCAATAATTATATACCAACAAACTGGATTACATAGAAGAAATGGATAAGTTCTAAGAAAACTGTAGCCCACTGTAACTGAATCATGAAGAGAAAATCAGAATAGACCAAGTACTAGTAAAAGATTGAATCAATAATAAAAACTTGCCAACAAAGTAAAGCTCAGGACCTGATGGCTTCACTGGTTAATTTCACAAACATTCAAAAATGAATTAATGCCAATTCATGTCAAATTCATGACCAAGTGGAATGAAAGGATGGCTTATAACTAAAAATTAATTAATATAACACAGCATATTAATAGGACAAAAAACACATATAACCCTCATAATACACAGAAAGGCAATGGATACAATTCAACACCTAATAGTGATTGAAAACTCTCAATAAATTTTGAATAGAAGTGAATTTCTGAAGTTCACTGCCCAAATAGATACAGGGCATCTATGAAATATGTACATTTGACATCATACATATTTTAAAAAGACAGTATGTTACCAGCACAAAAAAAGACATACAGCCCAATGAAACAGAGTAGAGAACACAGAAGTGAATCCAAGCATTTCCTGTCAATTGATCTTCTACAAAGGTGCCAAGAACACACAATGGGGAAAGGAAAGTCTCTTCAATAAATGGTGCTGGGAAAACTGGATATCTGCATGCTAAAGAATGATATTGAACCCTTATTTCATAGCATATATGAATAGCAAGCCAAATGTATTAAAAACATAAATGTAAGACCTGAAACTGTAAAACTATTAAAAGAAACATAGAAAAAAATCCTTTTTGACATTGGTTGAGGCAATGATTTTTTTTTTTTGGCTACAAAACACAGGCAACAAAAGAAAAAGTAGACAAATGGAATTACATCAAACTAAAAAGCTGCTTCAAAAGAAATCAGAAGAAACCATTGATAGATTGAAGAGAAAACCTATGGAATGAGATAAGATATTTGCAAACCATAATCTGATAAGGGGTTAATATCTAAAATATATAAGGAACTCAATGCACCTAGGTAGCTCAGTCGGTTAAATATCCAACTCTTGATTTTGGCTCAGGGCATGATCTCGTGAGACTGAGTCCTGAGTCAGGCTCCACATAGGGCATGGAGCTTGCTTAAAATTCTCTCTTTCTTTCTCCCTCTGCCCTTCCCCTTCACTCTCTTAAAAACAATATATATATATATATGGAGTTCAATCAACTCAATAACAAGGAAATAAATAATTTGACTAAAAATGGGCAAAGAATTCAAATAGACATTTCTCCAAAGATGACATAGAGATGGCTAATGTGAATATGAAAATATGCTCAGCACTGCTAATTATCAGGAATATTCAAACCAAAGCCACAATGAGCTGTCACCTCACACCTGTGAGAACGAAAATTATCAAAAAGACAAAAGATAGCAAATGTTTTTTTAAAAAATATTTTATTTATTTATTCATGAGAGACAGAGAGAGGCAGAGACACAGGCAGAGGGAGAAGCAGGCTCCCTATGGGGAGCCTGATGTAGGATGATCCAGGACCCCGGGATCACAACCTGAGCCAAAGGCAGATACCCAACCACTGAGCCACCCAGGCACGCTAAAAGATAGCAAATGTTGACAGGTATGTGGAGAAGAAAGGATCCTTGTACATTGGTGGTGGGAATGTAAATTGGTTTAGGTATTATGGAAAATAATATGGAGTTTCCTCAAATAATTAAGAATAAAACTTCCATATTATCCAGCAATGTCACTTATGGGTATGTAGCCAAAGGAAATGAAATCGGTATCGTGAAGAAATAGCTGTACTCTCACGTTTGTTGCAGTATTATGCACAATGGCCAAGATATAGAAACAACACAAGTGCCCATTTGATGAATGCATAAAGAAAATGTGGAAAATAAGTATATAATGAAATGTTATTCAGCCTTGAAAAGAAGGAATCTTGCCATTTATGATGATATGGATGAACTTGGAGGACTAAGTAAAATAATCAAGGCACAGAAAGACAAACGTTGCATGATTTTACTTATTTGTAGAGTCTAAAAAAGTTAAACTCATAGAGCAGAGAGTATAATGGCAGTTACCAGGAGCTAGGATGGGTGTTGGGAGAAATGGGGAGATGTTGGTCAAAGGGTACAAAGTTTCAGTTATGCAGGATGATTAAGCTCTGAAGATCTAATGTACAGCATGGTGATTATAATTAACTGTACTGTATTGTATTCCAGAAATTTGCTAAGATAGTAAATCTTAAATGTTCTTGCCACACACAAAAATAGGTAACCAACTGTACGAAGTGACAGAAATGTTAGTAAGTTTGATTGTGGTTATCATTTTACAATGATTAACAAGTGCTATACAATGATTATATCAAAATGTCACATTGTATGCCTTAAATACATGCAATTTTTATTTGTTGATTGTGCCTCAATAAAGCTGGAAGCTTCTTTGTGACACCCTCAAAGAAGGTGTGTCTTAATTTCTGATTTACTCGGTGAGAGCACATAGCAACTAAGACTGATCTTTGAAGAGGACTAAGCTATGCATATTCTTTGATAGACCTTTGGGAAAGAAAGTAACAGAAAAAGAAAGGATTCCTGCTCATCTGATAATGTGGAGGATGTCAATGTGAGAAATCCCAAGTCACTGGGATGGAATATGTTGGCTATGTTTTTTATTGAGAAGATACTTATGGTGCTTGTCTATCTCCTTAGAGTAAAAGCTACGTGAGGGCAGGAAGGGGTCGTGTCTTTCTAATTCTCCACCATTCATTCTATTTCCTGGTAGTCAGTACATAGACATTCAGTAATTTTTTGAGAAATGTATGAATGATAGAATGGCTGTATGCTTGATCCTACATTTAGACTATGAAGTCTTAAATTCAGAGACTAATAGCTGGTGCTTCTGTGCTGTGATGTTATTTCCCTCAGCACTTGGCACAAGAGTGGGCACATGGTAAATAATATAGGCACCAGGGATGCATTATTAGCATAGGTAGCACACCTCCCCTTTGGAATTCCAAATGTCTTTTTCTTTTTCCTTTTTCTCTATAATATCTTTAGACAAATAAAGTGTCTTCTTCTACTATAGTAGAATAATATAAATATTTTAAAATATGTATCTAAATATGTATATAAAGATTTTAAGGATATATATGTTGTATATAATATATATAATGTTTGTTTGTTTATTTATTTATTTACTTATTTATTTTTTCTGCCAGATACTGACCACCAAGTACTTGAGCTGACCACCAAATACTTCTGGCCTTATCCCTTGCCTTCTCCCTTAGCTGCTCTCAGAAAACACCCACTCTTCTATTTCCATTAGCAACCTAATGAGCCAGACCACTTCTCTCTCTATCCCCACAATTCAAGTAGTGGATTTGTGCACCTTTTGTTTGGAAAGAGAAGCAACTTATACAAAGCAATGTTCAAATGTAATGTTTTTCTATTGTTAAAGCATCCTATTACAACTCCAGCTTCACAATTCCTTAGCAACAACATAAGGTCTGAAAAAAGGTGATAATTTTATAGCAAAAAGGATAGTTCATCTCTCTAGAGAATAAAACTGTCATTGATCTTCATGACAAATTGAATCTCAGGGTCTGAAAATATAGACCTTGTTTTCCTTCTTTTATTTTTTTTTCATTAAAAGGATGACCTTGCCTCTATTGTAAATCAAAAGTAACTAGTGCTTTGTGGTTTCTATAAAGTTACAAGGAACGAAAAAGGGCCCATGGCACTGGTCCATTACTATGCACCTCATCTGGGGAGACTTCACAGGTATGTTCTTTAGTTTCTGTGTGTTGACATTTGCTCTTCAGCCTCCTGGCTAAAGAGAGGGAACATACAAACTAAATTTCTCCCTTGTGAGGGACCAATTTTTTTTCAGGAAAATTTCATAGCTGTAAAAGACAGAAATGAAAAGCAGTAGTAGTAGCTCAAACAAATGTCAATTTTTAAAAAAATTTTAATGCAACAAGAATTTCAAAAGAAAAAGTAAAAAAAACATTTAATTTTGACTTGGTAATTTTAACAAGCAAAGTAAATAACATATTAAGATTACTTTCTAACATTTAACCATATTTTCCATTTTAAGGGTCCAGATTAAAGGTGCAATCAACAGATATGCATTCAGTTTTACTCAAGAGGATATTTTAGGGAGTATGCCTTTAAGAAGCTCACTAAACAAATCCACCTGTAGATCAAATTATGGATGTGGCAAGAAAAACAGTACTATTAGACTATGGTAGAGAAGGAACTTAATTTTAATCTTAAAAAAAAATCATAACCTAATAGAGGTGATGGCATCCAAAAGATGAAGGCTTTTGGACACACATAAAAGTGGGAATGACATTAAAAGTGAGGGAATAGCACAATCAAAATGTCAAAATAATACAATACAGGCCATATTCACAGACCATAGAATATATAGTTTTATGTTATAGGAATATTGTAGAAGATATAGCTGGAAGATAGCATCAAGTCCTACCACGGAAAGTACTGAATAATAGATTAAGAGGCATGATACTGTTTCTGCAGGCAAGAAAGTATGTGGGATATAGGTGTGAGAGTCTGAAATCTGGCAAAGTTGAGTTCAACACCTGGTGCCAACATTTAGTAGCTGCGTGGCCTTAAGCAGTTTACTCGGTCTCTCTGAGAGTCTTTGGTAATGTGGGTCTGACAATAGTTCTTACCTCATTTGAATGCTGAGAAGGGCAAATGACCTAATGCATGTAAACATTTAGCATTGTACCAGCACTAAATATGTATGGGAAAGGTGTTAGCAGTTACTATTACAGACCATGGAGAACCATCAAAAGTCTTTAAGTTGGAGGATATTGTCATTTGTCTTGGGTAAGAAGAGAGTTAAAGGCAATGGGAAGTAGGGGGTTGGTGTATTTTAACATTCAAGATAGGAAGATCATTTCAGAGGTGAGTGCAAGATACTCTGAAAAGCTAGATCAATAGGGAGTAAGATCAGTTGCTGGAGACAATGTCTGGAGGAGGATTATGAGTTTGAATAGGTTAAGACAAACTGATAAGTTTTCATCTTTTCACAGTTAGGATATGGAAAAAGCCATCGACTAAGAATACACAAAATTATATGCTAATGACCAAAATAATAGTTATCCTTTTAAAAACTGGTATGGTAGACTGAGAGTGCAACTATTCTAGAGATGAAATTAATGATCATATTCTAAAATGTTGCAACTGAAATGGTGTTTAGTTATATTAGATTGATTTTGTACCATACCCAAGAGAATGCCAACAAAGTTTCATGGAAGATACCCAAGTCTCTTAACCTTCTAAATGTTTTATAAAGATATACTTATTTATTTGAGAGAAAGAAAGAGCCTGTGAGCTGGGGGTGGGGAGGAACAGAGGGAAAGAATCTTCAGACTCCCCACTGAGTGTGGAGCCTGACACTGAGCTCGCTCAACCCCAAGACCTATGAGATCATGACCTGAGCCAAACTAGGAGTTGAGTGCTCAACTGATGGAGCCACGCAAGTACCCCTTAATGTTTTATAACAAAAGAATAGCAAACTACATACATATTTGTAGTAAAACTAATTAAGATGTGACCACTCTGAGGGCTCCCATTACTTCAAGTGAATCTGCATCTAGCAAGCAGGTATAAACAACAATTTGAGATAACTCACTTCTGATCTACCTGCATCTTACCTCAAGGTAGACTTTTATTTATTTTTATTTTTTTTTATTTATTTTTTATTGGTGTTCAATTTACTAACATACAGAATAACACCCAGTGCCCGTCACCCATTCACTCCCACCCCCCGCCCTTCTCCCCTTCCACCACCCCTAGTTCGTTTCCCAGAGTTAGCAGTCTACGTTCTGTCTCCCTTTCTGATATTTCCCACACCTTTCTTCTCCCTTCCCTTATATTCCCTTTCACTATTATTTATATTCCCCAAATGAATGAGAACATATAATGTTTGTCCTTCTCCGACTGACTTACTTCACTCAGCATAATACCCTCCAGTTCCATCCACTTTGAAGCAAATGGTGGGTATTTGTCATTTCTAATAGCTGAGTAATATTCCATTGTATACATAAACCACATCTTCTTTATCCATTCATCTTTCGTTGGACACCGAGGCTCCTTCCACAGTTTGGCTATCGTGGCCATTGCTGCTATAAACATCGAGGTGCAGGTGTCCCGGCGTTTCATTGCATCTGTATCTTTGGGGTAAATCCCCAACAGTGCAATTGCTGGGTCGTAGGGCAGGTCTATTTTTAACTCTTTGAGGAACCTCCACACAGTTTTCCAGAGTGGCTGCACCAGTTCACATTCCCACCAACAGTGTAAGAGGGTTCCCTTTTCTCCACATCCTCTCCAACATTTGTTGTTTCCTGCCTTGTTAATTTTCCCCATTCTCACTGGTGTGAGGTGGTATCTCATTGTGGTTTTGATTTGTATTTCCCTGATGGCAAGTGATGCAGAGCATTTTCTCATATGCATGTTGGCCATGTCTATGTCTTCCTTTGTGAGATTTCTGTTCATGTCTTTTGCCCATTTCATGATTGGATTGTTTGTTTCTTTGGTGTTGAGTTTAATAAGTTCTTTATAGATCTTGGAAACTAGCCCTTTATCTGATATGTCATTTGCAAATATCTTCTCCCATTCTGTAGGTTGTCTTTTAGTTTTGTTGACTGTATCCTTTGCTGTGCAAAAGCTTCTTATCTTGATGAAGTCCCAATAGTTCATTTTTGCTTTTGTTTCTTTTGCCTTCGTGGATGTATCTTGCAAGAAGTTACTGTGGCCGAGTTCAAAAAGGGTGTTGCCTGTGTTCTTCTCTAGGATTTTGATGGAATCTTGTCTCACATTTAGATCTTTCATCCATTTTGAGTTTATCTTTGTGTATGGTGAAAGAGAGTGGTCTAGTTTCATTCTTCTGCATGTGGATGTGCAATTTTCCCAGCACCATTTATTGAAGAGACTGTCTTTCTTCCAATGGATAGTCTTTCCTCCTTTATCGAATGTTAGTTGACCATAAAGTTCAGGGTCCACTTCTGGGTTCTCTATTCTGTTCCACTGATCTATGCGTCTGTTTTTGTGCCAGTACCACACTGTCTTGATGATCACAGCTTTGTAGTACAACCTGAAATCTGGCATTGTGATGCCCCCAGATATGGTTTTCTTTTTTAAAATTCCCCTGGCTATTCGGGGTCTTTTCTGATTCCACACAAATCTTAAAATAATTTGTTCTAACTCTCTGAAGAAAGTCCATGGTATTTTGATAGGGATTGCATTAAACGTGTATATTGCCCTGGGTAACATTGACATTTTCACAATATTAATTCTGCCAATCCATGTGCATGGAATATTTTTCCATCTCTTTGTGTCTTCCTCAATTTCTTTCAGAAGTGTTCTATAGTTTTGAGGGTATAGATCCTTTACCTCTTTGGTTAGGTTTATTCCTAGGTATCTTATGCTTTTGGGTGCAATTGTAAATGGGATTGACTCCTTAATTTCTCTTTCTTCAGTCTCATTGTTAGTGTATAGAAATGCCACTGATTTCTGGGCATTGATTTTGTATCCTGCCACGCTACCAAATTGCTGTATGAGTTCTAGCAATCTTGGGGTGGAGGCTTTTGGGTTTTCTATGTAGAGTATCATGTCATCGGCAAAGAGGGAGAGTTTGACTTCTTCTTTGCCAATTTGAATGCCTTTAATGTCTTTTTGTTGTCTGATTGCTGAGGCTAGGACTTCCAGTACTATGTTGAACAGCAGTGGTGAGAGTGGACATCCCTGTCTTGTTCCTGATCTTAGGGGAAAGGCTCCCAGTGCTTCCCCATTGAGAATGATATTTGCTGTGGGCTTTTCATAGATGGCTTTTAAGATGTCGAGGAATGTTCCCTCTATCCCTACACTCTGAAGAGTTTTGATCAGGAATGGATGCTGTATTTTGTCAAATGCTTTCTCTGCATCTAATGAGAGGATCCTATGGTTCTTGGTTTTTCTCTTGCTGATATGATGAATCACATTGATTGTTTGGGTGTTGAACCAGCCTTGTGTCCCAGGGATAAATCTTACTTGGTCATGGTGAATAATTTTCTTAATGTACTGTTGGATCCTATTGGCCAGTATCTTGTTGAGAATTTTTGCATCCATGTTCATCAGGGATATTGGTCTGTAATTCTCCTTTTTGGTGGGGTCTTTGTCTGGTTTTGGAATTAAGGTGATGCTGGCCTCATAGAACGAATTTGGAAGTACTCCATCTCTTTCTATCTTTCCAAACAGCTTTAGGAGAATAGGTATGGTTTCTTCTTTAAACGTTTGATAAAATTCCCCAGGAAAGCCATCTGGCCCTGGACTCTTGTGTCTTGGGAGGTTTTTGATGACTGCTTCAATTTCCTCCCTGGTTATTGGCCTGTTAAGGTTTTCTATTTCTTCCTGTTCCAGTTTTGGTAGTTTGTGGCTTTCCAGGAATGCGTCCATTTCTCCTAGATTGCCTAATTTATTGGCATATAGCTGTTCATAATATGTTTTTAAAATCGTTCGTATTTCCTTGGTGTTGGTAGTGATCTCTCCTTTCTCATTCATGATTTTATTAATTTGAGTCTTCTCTCTCTTCTTTTTAATAAGGTTGGCTAATGGTTTATCTATCTTATTAATTCTTTCAAAGAAGCAACTCCTGGTTCTGTTGATCTGTTCCACAGTTCTTCTGGTCTCGATTTCGTTGAGTTCTGCTCGAATCTTTATTAACTCCCTTCTTCTCTTGGGTGTAGGATCTATTTGCTGTTTTTTCTCTAGCTCCTTTATGTGTAAGGTTAGCTTTTGTATTTGAGTTCTTTCCAGTTTTTGAATGGATGCTTGTATTGCGATGTATTTCCCCCATAGGACTGCTTTTGCTGCATCCCAAAGATTTTGGATGGTTGTATCTTCATTCTCATTAGTTTCCATGAATCTTTTTAATTCTTCCTTAATTTGCTGGTTGACCCTTTCATCTTTTAGCAGGATGGTCCTTAACCTCCACGTGTTTGAGGTCCTTCCAAACTTCTTGTTGTGATTTAGTTCTAATTTCAAGGCATTATGGTCTGAGAATATGCAGGGGACGATCCCAATCTTTTGGTATCGGTTCAGACCCCATTTGTGACCCAATATGTGGTCTATTCTGGAGAAAGTTCCATGTGCACTTGAGAAGAATGTGTATTCAGTTGAGTTTGGATGTGAAGTTCTGTAGATATCTGTGAAATCCATCTGGTCCAGTGTATCATTTAAAGCTCTCGTTTCTTTGGAGATGTTGTGCTTAGAAGACCTATCGAGTATAGAAAGAGCTAGATTGAAGTCACCAAGTATAAGTGTATTATTATCTAAGTATTTCTTCACTTTGGTTAATAATTGATTTATATATTTGGCAGCTCCCACATTCGGGGCATATATATTGAGGATTGTTAAGTCCTCTTGTTGAATAGATCCTTTAAGTATGATATAGTGTCCCTCTTCATCTCTCACTACAGTCTTTGGGGTAAATTTTAGTTTATCTGATATAAGGATGGCTACTCCTGCTTTCTTTTGAGGACTATTTGAATGGTAAATGGTTCTCCAACCTTTTATTTTCAGGCTGTAGGTGTCCTTCTGTCTAAAATGAGTCTCTTGTAGACAGCAAATAGATGGGTCCTGCTTTTTTATCCAGTCTGAAACCCTGCGCCTTTTGATGGGGTCATTAAGCCCCTTCACATTCAGAGTTACTATTGAGAGATATGAATTTAGTGTCATCATGATAACTATTCAGTCCTTGTTTTTGTGGAATGTTCCACTGAACTTCTTCTTAAAGGGGAATTTTAAGAGTCCCCCTTAAAATTTCTTGCAGAGCTGGTTTGGAGGTCACATATTCTTTTAGTTGCTGCCTGTCTTGGAAGCTCTTTATCTCTCCTTCCATTTTGAATGAGAGCCTTGCTGGATAAAGTATTCTTGGTTGCATGTTCTTCTCATTTAGGACCCTGAATATATCCTGCCAGCCCTTTCTGGCCTGCCAGGTCTCTGTGGAGAGGTCTGCTGTTACCCTAATACTCCTCCCCATAAAAGTCAGGGATTTCTTGTCTCTTGCTGCTTTAAGGATCTTCTCTTTATCTTTGGAATTTGCAAGCTTCACTATTAAATGTCGAGGTGTTGAATGGTTTTTATTGATTTTAGGGGGGGATCTCTCTATTTCCTGGATCTGAATGCCTGTTTCCCTTCCCAGATTAGGAAAGTTTTCAGCTAGAATTTGTTCAAATACATATTCTGGCCCTCTGTCCCTTTCAGCACCCTCGGGAACACCAATTAAACGTAGGTTTTTCTTCCTCAGGCTGTCGTTTATTTCCCTTATTCTATCTTCATGGTCTTTTAATTGTTTGTCTCTTTTTTCCTCAGTTTCCCTCTTTGCTATCAACTTGTCTTCTATGTCACTCACTCGTTCTTCCACCTCGTTAACCCTCGTCGTTAGGACTTCTAGTTTGGATTGCATCTCATTCAATTGATTTTTAATTTCTGCCTGATTAGCTCTAAATTCTGCAGTCATGAAGTCTCTTGAGTCCTTTATGCTTTTTTCTAGAGCCACCAGTAGCTGTATAATAGTGCTTCTGAATTGGCTTTCTGACATTGAATTGTAATCCTGATTTTGTAACTCTGTGGGAGAGAGGACTGTTTCTGATTCTTTCTTTTGAGGTGAGGTTTTCCTTCTAGTCATTTTGCTCAGTGCAGAGTGGCCAAAAGCAAGTTGTACTTGATAGAAGTGCGAACTCTTCTCACTGTTGCATTCCAGGTGTTCTCTCTTTAATTCTCAGGCCGAATTCATAGATTTTCAGGATAATTTGAAGGTTTTCTAGGTAATTTGGTGGAGACAGGTGATTTGGAGACCCTACTCTTCCGCCATCTTGCCCCTCCCTCCTCCAAGGTAGACTTTTAAAATTAGTGGTCTATACTGAAAATCTTCAGGAAAACCACAAAATTTAGAGTATGCTTGTGGCAAATAGGATTTTCTATATACTCACCAAATGGCCTGTCACATCAGGGTGGATGTAACCCAAAAGTCAGCTGACTCTGTGTGAGACCATCGGCCCCTCTGTGGGTTATAAAATATTTGCCTATAGGAACAAGTTTAAACCTAAGTATAGTAATTTGTCATTAAGCAATTAAAATATTTTATAAAATTCCAGGTTTCTTTCCTTTTTTTTTTGTTTTTTTTTTTTAAGAGAGAGTGTGTGAACTGGGGCTAGGGACGGTCAGAGAGAGAGGGAGAGAGAAAATCTTAAGCAGCCTCCACACCCAGTATGGGGTCCTACTCAGGGCTTGATCTCACCATCTTGAGATCATGACCTGAGCTGAAATCAAGAATTGGATGCTTAACCAACTCAGACACTCAGCCATCCCCAAGGTTTCTTTAAGTGAAAAATTTCAACTACTTTAACAACAGCTTATATACTATTTTCTGTATTTAATATATTGCTTTATGCACTTGAGATCGTCAGTATGAATACTTTGGATTCTAGGGGGAGAAAAATCATAGATTTAATTAATAAATAATTTGAATCTTATGTAACATAAAGATGGAAAAAAATAAAGTCCATGACTTAGGAGAGCAAATGGACCAGGATTGAGGGTCACAAGTTAGTGTGAAAGCAACTCTTTTTTGATTGTACCATTGATCATAGTTAAGCTAGCATTGCAATAATCAGTCTGAGATCCAATAAAGTATCCATGACTTTGTGAGGATCGGTTGATCTTGTCCAGCTGACTTTGCTAATTGAAAGAGAGAGAGGGAGAAGGGAGGGAAGAGAGAGACAGGGGAGGCATGAGGGAGAGATGGGTAGAGAAAGAGAGAAAGAAGGGGACAGAGAGACAAGGGAGAGACTTTTACTGAATGCTAGGTCTACATCTTGCTGAGAGCTATGTTTCTCAGGTATCCTCTCTTATGTATTCTTCATGGCACCCACAAGAAGCAAGTATTCTGCTGCAGTAGAGAAGAAACCAGTGAGAAGAGAGGGAAGCAAGTTGGCTAAGCCCACAAAGATGATACGTGGTGGAGCAGAGATTCAAAAAGCTGTTAGCTGTACTCCAAGATCTATGCCTTTCCCCTCTGCTCTACATTTCCTTCTTCCCTAAATATGTCTTCAGCATTTAACAAACTCTCACAAGTGGAAACTGCTCCCCAAATTATTAAAAACATGTATTTCAATTTTGAGAAACTTTCTTCAGAGGGCTTTATATTTGTTGGGAACACTGCTTTATATTCTATTACATAAACTGGATCTATGTGAAACTTTGGGCCTTTTAAAATATTTTATTTATTTATTCATGATAGATAAGGAGAGAGAGAGAGAAGTTGAGACATAGGCAGAGGGAGAGACAGGCACCCTGCAGGGAGCCTGATGCAGGACTCAATCCCCAGGACGCTGGGATCATGACCTGAGCCAAAGGCAAACACTTAACTGACTAAGCCACCCAAGTGCCCCCTTGAGTTTTCTTTAAATGACATTTTCTTGTGTGAATTTCTTAAGTAAAAGGAGAGACTGAAAGCTGAGGGGTTCACAAGATTAAATTATGATAATTGATCATTTCTAAATCCTTGAGTGGCTTCTTTTCTCTCTAGGGGAAAATAACAAATAATAGGTTGTTAAGGAGGCTAATTATGGAAGGTTTCTTGGGGGGAAATTAAAAAAAAACACAAAAGATCATTTAAAAAATTAAGTTCTGCTTCAATGGAAGTGAGTCAGACTCCCACCCAGCAGCAAGAACTATATCTTCAGGTGCAACTTTTGTAAATTAGATGGTATTTCCACTGAAAAGAATCCATCTCTGTAACTGATAGGAAGTCTCACGTAAAATGGAAAACATTGGAATGTAGAGGAGAAGAGTAATTATTAGGTCTACCACTTACTAGCTATCAGATCCTGTTATACAAAACTGAAATAAAGTAGTACCTACCAAATAGAGTAATTGTGAGTGTTTATTAGGACAACGCATGTGAGGTGCTTAGCATAGTTTCTGGCATCTGTTTACACTCAATAAATAATAGCAGGTAGAAGTGGTGATGACGGTATTGGTGGAAAACACTGAACATATCCCTTAGAGTAGACCTTCACAAATTTTATATGTTTACAAATCCCCTGGAATTTTATTAAGATACAGATTCTAATTCAGTAGGTCTGGGACAGGGTTCAAAATTTTTCATCTCTAACAAACTGAGGTGATGCTAAGGCTGTTGTTTTGAGGATCACACTTGGAGCAAAACTTTAGATGGAGGGCACTGTGGATCATACATTTGAAAAACAGTGGGAATTGAGATCATTCCTCAAATGAAGTACAGAGTGTAGAGCCTTTTGCAATAATCGTATTCCTTAGAAATGATACTTGCTTTCCATTCTGGGGCTTTCACCATTGGACTATTAAATTTAGTTAAGTAAGTTCTGTAGAGAAGTGACTCCCTGACCTCCACAGTGGTCTACAGCTATGCAGATGTGGGTCCTTCTTATGGGGAATTTATAATTTACAATGACAAGACCTGCATGAATAAAACATTAAATGGTAATACAAGGATGAGCAAAATCAAATTCACAGATGTACAGAATGAGAAATTGATGCTTCTACAGGATGGAAAAGCGAGAGAAGTTGCCGTCTTTCAGTTACCCACAGTAATTACTGTGGAGGCCTTTTTCTCTTTTCACAGGTAGACTGCTCTACAGGTAATGACGCATCTCAAGGAGCCTGAACAAGCAACTCTTTCTAAGACATGCAAACTTGCACTTCTATAAAGAAAAATCATCAGAGATCCCTGGTAAAGAGAACACATTGTAGATGGAGGGAAATACTGCCCTCATTGGTAGTCTAGGTACCCCAAACTCTGCACCTCTCAATTAGGCTGGGAAAGTTGCTATCAGCTCAAGATGTGAAGTGGGTGCTATAGTAGTTCAAAGCTCAGATTTGCAGACCTATTCAAGGACAAAAAGGTGATCTATTCTTTGAATAGTTTGAGTATGGAATGATGGTGAGAAAGATCACAATATATCTTGTTAAATCCTTAAGACTTCAAGAAAAATAACACTGAAAACAGTGCTAAAGACACCTCAGATCAGAAGGTGAAAATCGCCCATTGTGAAAATATTTATATCATGTGCAAAAAATATTTTCTTTACCTCTCTTTTCAAGACTGCCATGGGGCAGTCAGTGAAATGGTAGCACTTATCGATGCACACACAGCTGTGTATATACACATGCAAACTCACACACAAATTTGACAAAGGCCCAAAGGCAAAAATGTTTTATCATTTCACAAAAATTAATTAAAGCAAGTGAAGAATGGAATCAATTAGAGGTAAAGTGCTGTGCAATATAAAATACTTTCTAGTCATTGCATCTAATTAAAAGGAGAAGCAAATCATGACTTTTAAAGGGCCCTAATTATTATAGAAGAAAATTAATTAGCAGAAATTCTCAGCTGGACATTCAGGGATGTCTTTGGACAAAAGGAATATCCAACTAAGGAGGCTTGGCAGGCCAAAAAAGATCAATCAGATTTCTGGAGAATAGAAACTGTTGAGAACTCTGGGTAATACAAGCTTGTTTGCTGATAAGTAGCTTGTTTACTGTCCATACTAGGACTCCTGAATATACACTAAAATCTGTGACTTGGTACAATAAGCTGTGGGGACTTCTAGTAACTCAATCAGCCCTGCTTTTATCTTGGGTATGACAATTGCACTAGTTTTCAAAGAATTAGCTTCATGAATTAATCTATATTCAATTATCTGAAGACACTTCCAAGATCATCCAGTGGCCTCAAGGTTTTCTTATAAGTATGAATTATTTCTTCCAATGATGGAGTAAAATCTGTTGGTCAATGATGTTCTGGTTAATAATATGATGGAAAGCAGCTTTGACTCTATTAATTCAACTTTCTTAACCTCATATTCTTTGTTTTCAGATGATTTCTTTTTTCTTAGAAAATCTATTTTGTTTTCTAATGCTATAAATAACACATGCTCATTGAAGGCACTATAGAAAACTGAGTAAATGCTCAAGTGGAACAAAAGAAAATCAGGTCATTTTATTTTAAATCAACTTTGGCAAAAAGCCTAGTGCTAGTGCTCTGAAATTTCAGGATATCATAATTGTTTCCTGTGCCCAGTGAAACTGAGTAAATCCTTGTTGACAATACTTTTTATCATTTGTTAAATATTACCCTTAAAAGATGTAATTTTGCTATTATTTTTAAAAGATTTAATTAATGCATTGTGTGTGTGTGTGTGTGTGTGTGTGTGTGTGCAAGGGGAGGGTCATAGGGAGAGGGAGAGAGAGAATCTCAGGCTGACTCCATGAGATCATGACCTGAGCTGAAATCAAGAGTCAGAGCTCAATTGACTGAGCCACCCAGTCTTTGCTATTACTTTTAAAAATTAAATGGAGGAGATATTTGGGTAACTAGTTTGTTCAACAAGCCATAGCTATAGAGTATAAGCAGAAAGCAAGATGATTCTTTTTCAGAAGTGCCTTTGGCCAAACTATTCTCATGGACTTTGGCTTTGCCATCTCTTGGATTAAATCTCAGGCTAGTGAAAGATTTTATAACCAGTACCTTGTAAATAGCTAAGAATCTCAGAGGCTTAAAACTTTTTTCCTCTTCCAGCTCAGACCTACTTTGGACTTATAAACCTAACATTGGGGTGGGATGAGAAGGTGGGGAAAGTCACAACCAGCTTCTTCATAATTTTTCTACCTTATATTTTACTCATGGTCCTGACTTAGGATGGTGAGAAAATGACACACATTCAGTAGAAGCCTTATTTCAAATTTTGAATTTGCAGACTTTTTCAGGCTAGCAATAAGTGGTATAATACTGTCATCATGCTGGGCAGTGGCAGCAGCCACAGCTCCCAGGTTGCCAGTGATCATCATGGTAAACAAATGATATATTTATCACCATTCTGTACCCAGACAACAACTCTGTTTTTCACTTTTAGTACAGTATTCAAAAAATTACACGAGATATTAAACATTTTAGTATAAAATAGGCTTTGCATTGGATGATTAGCCCATAGGCTAACATATTTTTTTCAAGATTTATTTATTTATTTATGATAGACATAGAGAGAGAAAGAGAGAGGCAGAGATATAGGAGGAGGGAGAAGCAGGCTCCATGCCGGGAGCCCGACATGGGACTTGATCCCGGGATTCCAGGATCGTGCCCTGGGCCAAAGGCAGGCGCTAAACCGCTGAGCCACCCAGGGATCCCTAACGTAAGTATTTTGAGCATGTACAAGGTAGGCTAGGCTAAGCTTTGATGTTTGGAAGGTTAGGTTATTAAATATATTGTCAACTTGCAATACTTTCAAATACATGACATGTTTATAGAGACATAACCCGGTTCCAAGTCAAGGAAGATATGCACTTCCAATTGCTGATTCCCCAACCTGCCTCTAGTTTCCTCAGGGCAGGAGTAGGGAAAATGAGAGAAGTAAGGATCAGAAAGTATCTTATCATAAGGCTGGTAGAGCAGCGTCTTGTTTTGGTGCCCACTTGGTATGTCCAATACCTGAAACAGATTCCATATCTCCTGGATAATTGGTCAGTTATTCAGAGACCTTGCAAGCTCCTTTGATAAGAGTATGCTTAGGTGGATATGGCCACCACCTCAATATCTGGTTTCTAGCAGACCATCCTTCTTTGAGCTCTCCCCTCCAGGAAGTTCTCTTGGAAGGATGGTTTTTAAAATAATGGCCTATTTCTGGTCTGTATTTGTGAGCACTTCTTTGCCCCCTTCAGGCTTCATTGGAGCTGGATTTTTTTCCAGTGAACTCAGATTCTGATCTCATGGCACACTGATTTCTCTGGTGTGTACTGGGAACCAACTCTGCATCCTCAAGTCTTAGTTCCATATCATAAGCTCGCAGAGAGATTCTTTTGAAGCACACACTGAGACAAAGATTTCAGAGAAAGTAATTTATATAAGTGGTGGCTGTAGGATACACCATAAAAGGAGCAAGACAGGGAAGGGCAGGAAGCCAACAATGGATATATTATTGGGCAATTTTGAACACTGAAGGCAACTGGGCCTCATTCCCATGGTGGCTCAGAGAGACACTGGTCAATCTGCCTTAGAGTCCTCCTATCTGTGGGAAGTTGAGCTCAGGCATTTAGTTCTCAATTCCTTTCTGTCTTCCACTGAGGGTTGCTTCCATGGTGTATTATATCCCCCGTGTTTCTGCCTGGCCTGTGCACCTGTGAGCTCAGGTGACTAGAGAAGACTCCAGGCAGAGTTCTGAGTGCTTGCATTTAGAATCTGTTGGGTCAGCTAGTACTGGGCTGGAAATGTCCACTGACAGCATCTACTCTCCTTTACTACTTAGCTGGAGGGGAGGAGGAAGCAGTTTTTTTCTTTTATTTCCAAGCATTTTAAAAAAATTATATCTCATATGTATGTATATACACATGCATGTATTCATATAGTGATAAAACGTACATTATGTAAAATTTAACATTCTAATAATTGTAAGTGTATGACTTAGTGGCATGAAGTATATTTGGAATATTATAGAGATATCACCACTATCCATTTCCAGAACTTTCTCTTAGTACCCACAAAACAGTAAGTCCCCATTCCTCCTTTCCCCCGTACCTGGTCATCTTTATTTTATCTTATAAATTTGCCTAGTCTACATTCTTCACATAAATGGAATCATACATTTGTCCTTTTTATATCTGCAAGCACTTCTTTTTAGTGGATTATAGGAGCTCACAAAGCCAGTTACACCAACTTTTTTTTTTTATCAAATCCTGCCATGGTGGTTTGGCACTTCCTGTTGATATATTGGCTTCAAGGTCCAAGTCAAAAGAAAGGAGTTCTTTTTCAACAAGATGTCCACTTAGCTCATAATAATCTAAGCTGTTATTTCCACTGAAGGAAACATGTGACTTTGACCATTAGCATTGTCTTTCCATATGACATCTGGATAGACCTTCATGCAGAGAGTAGTATGATCATGAGTTTCAATTGTCAAGTCTATTTTTCCCTTTGAGAATTTTAGATACTCTGCAAAGCTGGAGGGAGATAAAAATAACTTCTTTAAATGCATACATCATCTGTAGAATTAAATGTGTATACACTTTTTGGTCCTTTAAAAAAAGTGATATTATTAATCAAAAGTGCAAAAAACTCCAGACTTTGGTGGATTTTAAGGTCAAAAGTGGTGACATAAAGAGCAAGTTTGCTTCTTGAATGCCATTCCTGTCATATTTATTTAATATTTTGGTTATTTAGTTTATATTTAGTTTTGTGTCAAAAAGATTTCAAATTGGTTTCAAATGTCTTGGCAGTGTTGATGAAGATGGTTATATAGATCATTTATTTTAACTGTTGAGAAAAAAAATATATTCTTGACATCAATTCATCACCTCTCTAGTAGCCTCTGCTTTATAGAAGTGAATATGATGGGATGCCTGGCTGGCTTAGTTGGTAGAGCATGCGACTCATGATCTCGGGGTTATGATTTTGAGCCCCACATTGGGCATACACATACCTTAAAAATAAAATCTTAAAAAAATATGTGAATATGGAGATGCCTGTGTGGCTCAGCAGTTGAGCATCTGCCTTTGGCTCAGGGCATGATCCCAGAGGGCCGGGATTGAGTCCCACATCAGGCTCCCTGCATGGAGCCTGCTTCTTCCCTTGCCTATGTCTCTGCCTCTCTCTTTGTGTCTCTCATGAATAAATAAATAAAATCTTAAAAAATATATGAATATGGAGAGTCTCAAGTGAAACTAGACATTTGCAGATCTCACCATCTCTATTTTCAGAAAACAGGAGAAAACCACCTAAGAGCTTGACTGTGCTGGTTTCTCAGTTAGATACAGAATTATATGTGATGCATAAATGTATTTAAAGACAATGCAAGGTGGCAGTAGTGGGAAAGTTGAGTAGGCATGGCCTGCTTGCGGATAGTGGCAATGATAAGTTGGTTATTTTATAATAGAAATCCAGGATATTTTTAGATTGAGCCTTCAGAGGTGAAACTGAGGATGCGGAAGAAGATAAGTACTAAGCTAAATAAGCATCAGAGCATAGTAATAGCCCTTTTAAAAAAGTGAGGGAGGAGGAACCTTCTAACTTAAAGATAAACATAGCTTAATCATCATTTACTTATCCATTTATTGAAAATTTGGAAAAGAAGATAAGTAGAATGTGCAGGAATAAGAAATTTTAAAGTTGCTTGCATGTAAATAATGGTTAAGTTGGAACAAATCGGCCACAGTTTCAAGCCAACCTGGCCCTTCCAGTATTTTTTTTTTAATTTAATTGCAACTTCCATTGCATTTTAATTTTTAAGTAGTTTTCCACATTTTTATTTGTCAATGTAAGTCAAGTAACATTTATTAAGCATGTAACATGGAAATGGAGACTAAAATTTGGATTGGAATTAGAAAAAACAAAAATCAGTATCTCTGCCTGTGAGGATTAGATGTGTTAATGCTTTTAAATTGTTCCAAGACTAAATTTCATTTTCAAAAATATTTTGTAGCAATTCAAGCATATTTATGAGTATCACACAGCTACATCCAGTTAATGTGTACATGATCATTTTGAAATTTGTATGCAGGAGTTGGATTAGGCTTAGCTTTTGTATCTTCAGTTTTGGCAAACAAATAGTACAACAAGCAGAATTAGTTTATTGAACAGTGAACTGGAAAGGGCACCTGCATAAAATGGTCAAATATTTTCCAATAACTGCCTTCAACTCTGTACTGTCAAATTTTCCCTGTCCTTTTAGGACATCTTGAACAGAATCTACAACTTCTGCCTGACATTGATCCCCAGCCAAGGACCACCAGAGCAGACCTGTGGTTATAAGTTGAGATCATGACTCATTGCAGCGAGAGAGAACTTGTGCCAAGGGAAATGTGGAACATCTATGTGGACGGTGTTAGAAGTCTGGCTACAGAATTTGGGCTTGAATTAGGTGATTTGGGGAAGGGTTTAAGCTTTTGGAATGGGCAGTGGGGCTTTGTGCTGGATTTGGTGCTTTCTGGAAGTGGAGGTAATTCTATAATTGGGTATCTAACTGAACCTCTGTAGAGGGAGTACAGACCTGAGCCAAGCTAAAGCTGTAACTGGTTTAGAAGTAGTAGTCACTCACGTTAGCCAGGAGTGGGGTTATTTGGAACTTTGTGGTTTGCACAGTGCCCTTGTTTTGGTCTTTGCTTATTAAGTAGTCTTGTTTCAATTCACATTTATAGAGCTGTCTTGCCTGATGTTGATGGTCTATGAAACTATTAACATGCCCTCCCTGTGAAGGATAGAGTAGCTTGTAACAGCACCAAGGCCCAGCTGGTAATAAGAAGGCAGCCCATGGCTGTCAGTGACTGTTTTTCTCTTTCTCACTCATCACCTCTAGCTATTATCAACTCCTGCCTATATAGTTTATTTCCTTCTCTTTCAAGCTCAGATTTGACCTGTCATTCCAGGACCCACAGAAGACAAGGACTTGTCCAATGACAGCTCTCCCCCAGACTAGTCATTAGATACCTGAGGACCCTGAAAATCTTGCTCAAGTTTTAATTCCCTGACACAGAAAATTGGATTCCTGTTGTAAAGACTTCACCATCTCCCTCCTTTCTCCCCACAGTGGTTTAGCTTACATCATTCACTGTGATCCTTTTTCTCAACCTCAACATTTCCCATAGATTCTCTTCTACTCTGTCTACATAGGCTCAGGACAGGTCAGCAAATCCTTTACCTAAGCAGAAGCCTGAGGAGGCTTTCTCCTTTTCCCATAGCCATTTCAATTTCTATGTGTGGTTCCTTTGTAAGGCAAAGAGCAGCCGCTCTATTCCCCCGCAGACAAGAAGAGAAAATGTGCACCGTCTTCCATTAGACAAAAGTTCTATAATTTCTTGTTAAGTAAAATGCTTATGTGAATTGCGGGAGTGGCTAGACTTCTGTGGGGCTATGAGAATCTCTTTGGCTGCTGTTTTATAAATCCTGGAGGAGACATCTACCCCTTCCTATGGCTGCTAGCTTCAGAGTTAGTGCTTGCTTTTGTCCAAGGTTTGGGTCCTTGTCTGCAGTTCTAGACTGATGAAAGAATTTATGCTCAGAATCTCATTCTTTAGGATTGCAAGGAGACACCCTAAATCTCTTTGAATATCTAACTATTTAGATTCAGTCATAATTACAATCTCTATGTTAATTATAAATATTTCTCCACAGTTACAAAGGCAAACCCACTTAATCTAGAATGGAATCCAACCTTTGGAAATGTCTACCTCACATTCAGTTTTGAGAAAGATTCAAAGGTAATGCTTAGGAAAGAGGGCCATGATTGATAAAGTGTCTGTCATGGGTATGGCATAGAAAAGTGGAGGTATCTTTGACCAGCATGTGCTGGTCCTATAGTAGAAGATACTCATTTGTACTAGCAGGAGTATTTTATGTTGTTGAAAGCAAACAAAAACAAAAGAACAAAACAAAACAAAACAAAAAAACCAGGGGAACATCTTTATAATTTTGACATTTTTATTAATTCAATTTGAATTTCCCTGCCAATATAAATGAACTGGGGAAATTTTTTTTCTAAGTCTCAAACTACATTTGACCATCTGAAAGGCTTTATTCAGGTTATTTTTAAAAATTGGAAAAAAATCTTTAAAGTGTATCTTTCTTATAATGACTTAAAAAAAAAGTAAGCCTAACTAAGCAACGAATTCACTGAGCAAGCGGAGATACTGAACAGACACTCATGAAGAAATTAGATGAGGGAGTCTGGGAATTTAAATGGCACATACAAAAATGAAAACTGCTAGAAAAATATGATAAACAAAAATTCTTTTCCTGTTAGAAGGAGACATTATCAATACAATACCAAGAGAAAATCATTCTGCACGTGAAATCTAGTCAACATGAAAATGGAAAAGAAAGATACTAACATCAGCACTTTCACTAGTGTTATCTAAAATCATAAGTCCTCTTGTCTTATTGGTCAATGGGGAATAATCAGCATGTTTAAGAAACTGTTGTCTTTTACCCACAAAGATTTTTGTAGGAACCACAAGGATCATTGGCATTTACCGTATGTGAACTGACAAAAACAGATCAATGGAAACTTCCAAAAGGGTATTTATATTGGTAATTAGAATTAATCTATTAGCCATGTTGGGTCAGAAAACTGGTTGTAATGGTGGGCAAGTAAGGAGACAGTTGTCAGAAGATGAGCCTATAAATACATATGTAATATTGTCAATTTAAGAATGAAACTGATGTGAAATGAAATTTCATGGTGCTTTGGTTACTGTCACAGAAATCATTTAAATTTAAATTATAGCAAACAGACCTCTCCGCCCCACTCCCTAAACCCATTTAAAATCACTGAACAACACTGGAATACTTTATTCAGACTTAGATATTTGGACTTAATCACAGCTAGCTGTGTGCTGAGGGAGGCGGATAAACCAACCATTCATCCTCAATTAGACCTTTAGAACTGAGGTTGAGACCACATTCTTCAATTTTGGGTTCCAGTCTTCTTGCTCAAGTAACCAAACCCATAGCTTCAAATCTTTGCTTTATTCTCATGAAGTGAATAACTAAATGCAATATTAATCAACACATTTTACTAGTCTTCATGTTTTTTCCTACCTGTAAAATTTTATCGAAAATGTACAATGAGCAGTTTAGAGTCAACTACATGTACTCTGGAGGCAAGCTGACATGAGTTTGTGTCCATGCAATATCAACATCTGTATGACTGATGTGGAGCAATTTCATAGAGACTATTTTACATGCGATTCCTTATTTGTACAATGGGAATAGTAATACTGTCCCAAATAGAGTTTTATGGGAGATAATTGGGATCAAACTTCCAAAACAGTGAGCATAATTTGTGGCAAATAGTTGGCACCCAGTAAATATTAGCTGCTCTACTAAAACATCAAAATATTTCCTTTTTTAAGACAATAATAAAATAATAGAATATGACATATACACAATCCACTCAAATTTTTTACACTGTATTATTACCAGTCTAGTGTAGAGTAAACCTTCCACAGTATTTACTTTTAATAATGGCAAAGTTGCACTAGCCATTAAGAAATTACAGATCAAAATTATGAAACACAACTCAACACCAAAACTGCTCCCCCAAATACTGAACAAACATTTTTCCAAAGAAGATATATAAATGACCAACAAACACATGAAAACATTCTCATTGTCACTAATCATCAGGGAAATGCAAATCAAAACCCCAATGAGTTATTGCCTTACCTCAGTCAGAATGGCTGGAATAAAAAAGTCAAGAAATAACAAGTGTTGAGAATGTAGAGAAAAAAAGGAACCCCTTGTGCACTGTTGGTGGGAATGCAAATTGGTGCAGTCACTGTAAAAGACAGTATAGAAGTTCCTGAGAAAATTAAAAATAGAATTACCATGTGAAAAAAAAAAAAAAAAGAATTACCATGTGATCCAGTAATTCCATTACCAGGCATTTACCAAAAGAAAAAGGGAGACAGAACATGAAGACTCCTAACTCTGGGAAATGAACTAGGGGTGGTGGAAGGGGAGGAGGGCGGGGCGTGGGGGTGAATATGTGACGGGCATTGAGGGGGGTACTTGACGGGATGAGCACTGGGTGTTATTCTGTATGTTGGCAAATTGAACACCAATAAAAAATAAATTTATTATTTAAAAAAAAGAAAACAAAACAAAAATACTAATTTGAAAAGATAATATACACCCTATGTTTATTGAATAATTATTTACAATAGCCAAAATATGGAAGCACCCAAGAGTCCATTTATAGATGAGTAGATAAAAAAGATGTGGTACATATACAACAGAATGTAACTTGGCTATAAAAAAGAATGAAATTTTGCAATGTGCAATACCATGGATGGACCTAGATGGCATAGTGCTAAGTGAAATCAGGCAGACAGAGAAGTGGACAAATACCATATGACTGCACTCATATGTGGAATTTGAGAAAGAAAACAAATGAACAAAATAAAAAAGACAAACCAAAACACAGACTCTTAAATACAGAGAAAAACTTGTGGTTGTCAGAGGGAAAGTGGGAAAGTGGATGGGAGATGGGTAAAATAGATAAAGGGAATTAAGAGTACACTTATCATGATGAACACTTAGTAATATATAGAAATGTTGAAGCATTATATTGTTCTCCTGAAACTAATATAACACTGTTAATTATACTTCAATAGAAAATTAAAATTCACTTCATATCTACTAGGATGTCTTTAATCTAAAGGACAGTAATGTGCAAAAATTGGACAACTTGAATTTACATCAATTGATGAATGGATAAATAATGTGTTATATAATAATATATTATTCATCAATAAAAATGGAATATGTAGTGATACAACATAGATGAACATCAAAAATGTTGTCCTAAGTGTAATGGAGCCATAGTGAAAAAGCAAGTCACAAAATCTCACATTTTGTATGATTCCATTTGTATGAAATGTCTAGAATAAGCCACTCTATAAACACAGAAAGTATATGATTGCCTAGGCTATGAGATTAGGATGGGGATGTGCAAGAATGACTATTAATGGGTATATGGTTTCTTTCTGGAGTGATGAAAATGTCATAAAAATGATGATAATTGCACAGCTCTGGCCATACTAAAAACCATGTAAGTGTACACTTAAGAAATAATAGCAAAGTTAGCAATATCAGAAATTTTGATACTACATGGGTATCCAGTTATTAGACCAGATCACACTTTCACTTTACACTGTTGCCAACACCCACAATTACAGCATGCTTAATTTCCATTCCAGGATTCAATCCTCTCAAAATGCAAATATCCCTGCAGTGGGTAACATATTAAGTGTCACTAAATATTAATCCTCTCATGTGAAGTAGTTATCTCTTTGGAGGTTGACACACTTAACATAAGCCTATTTTGTTGAGAGAAAGGTGAAGAAAAATGAAATACCTTTTGATTCCCAAACAACTGAGAAATTAGTGCATGTACTGTTCCTGAAGAGCATTCCTTCTAGCCTAAGTCTGATCTTGGGCGAGAATTTCTTCATTCATCAATCTGTGGACATCATCAGAATTAGACCCCACATCAAAGTCAGGAGGCACCTTGATTAAAAGGTTATATAAGTGTTAACACAAAATTCCTCAACTTATTAGTGGATTAGTCAGTTTTTAAATTTTTATCTTTTAAAATATTGTATGTATGTATGTATTTGAGAGAGAGATTGAACAGGAGTCGGGCAGAGAGACAGAAGGTGCTGTACTGAGCATGGAGCCGACACGGGGCTCGACTTCACAACTGTGAAATCATGACTGGAACCAAAACCAAGAGTCCGCTGCTCACCAGACTGAGCCAGCCAGGTGCCCCTAAGCCAGTTTTTTAAATAACCGATCTATTCTGCAGGAATCAAAATGTTTGGTCAAGTTAACAGCTGTCCATATCTCCTTAGCCAGAGATAAGATCGAAGCCACCAAACAGGCCATTTACAGGACAAATGGAGTCTCCAAAGAAATGGTTTGCTTGGTTTGCACAATGGTTTTTGTTAATATCTTAGGTGAGGCATATGCTCTGTACTTTACTACCATTCCATCACATCCTAAATGGCTTAAGCTCATGCCTAGCCTACTTCATTATTTACTTTCTTGCTCTATATAACCATTTGAGATTGAAACTGCTGGTCTAAAATTTTAAATACAAGGAAAGGCACATGTGAAAGTTCAGATTTCTTGTAGACATCTTAAAACATTTTAGCAAAGCTGGCACTGCAGATCTTTACCTTTTGGGTCCTATCCAGCTACTCTCTAAGAACCACTGGAAAACAGACTCCATGGAGTCTAGACTGTTGATTCTCAAATTTGATTGTGCATTAGCAGCACCTGGAGGGCTTATTAAAAAACATTTCTAGGCTCTATTCCCAAGGTTTCTGATTCATAGGGCCTTGGGTGGGGCCCAATAAATTTGTATTTCTTTTCTCTTCTTTTCTTTTTTTTTTATATAAGATTTTACTTATTTGACACACAGAGAGAGAGAGAGAGAGCACAAGCAGGGGGAAGGGCAGAGGGAGAAGCAGGCTCCCCACTGAGCAGGGAACCTAATGCCCTGCTCGATCCCAGGATCCTGGGATCATGACCTGAGCTGAAGGCAGATGCTTAAACGACTGAGCCTCCCGGGCACACAGAATAATTTTTTTTAAAGATTTATTTATTTGAGAGCGATTGAGAGAAAGTGAGAAAGCATGAGCAGGGGAGAGGGGAATAGGGAGAGGGAGAAACAGACTCTCCATTGAGCAGGGAGCCCAATACGGGGTTCCATCCCAGGAACCTGAGCTGAAGGCAGACACTTAACCAACTGTGCCACCCAGAGGCTCCTAAATTTGCATTTCTAATGAGTTCACAGGTATGCGGACGCTGCTGGTCCGGGGATCACATTGTGAGAACCATTGACCTAGACAAATCTAAAAGCAAATATTAGTCTTCTTTGTTATTCATCCTGGAGCCTAAAAGCAAAATAAAATAAAAATAACTACAGTTAGTTACTGGATGCGTGCTTGAACCCAAAGCAAGCAAACCAGACTCGTTTTGGCCAAAGGGACTAGGATAGTTGGAAGACTTACTAGTCTTATGGACAAGTCAGCAGATAAAGACAGTTCTCAAAGATTATCATTTGGGAGAATGGAATTAAGTGACAATGGGGCAGCATGAGGATGAAGCCTTAAATCAAGAAAGGGCTAGGCTGTATTCCTCTGCTGGCATTACAATCATCTGAGGATTTAAAAATACAGATGAGGACTCATGCATAGAAAATCTAATGTGCTCAAGCACCCCCCGGGGCTAGGAGAAACCTTATTGGGTAGAGCTACATGGCTCCATGCAGTCCATCACACTGACCACTCCAGTGTTCAAGATACTTACCCAGAGTGGAGGGCATGAAAACCCAGGAGTTGTAAAGGAGGAAAGGAACTTGAATTGTAAGACTTATTAGGTCATTCTTTTTAAAATTTTATTTAAGATTTATTTATTTATTCATGAGAGACTCAGAGAGAGGTAGAGACATAGGCAGAGGGAGCAGCAGGCTCCCCGCGGGGAGCCTGTGGGACTCGATCCCAGGATCCTAGGATCGTGACCTGAGCCAAAGGCAGATGCTCAACCACTGAGCCACCCAGGCGTCCCTATTAGGTCATTCTTCAAGGAATTTATCATTGCCAAAGGGCCTGGGAAAACAGACATGGTATAGAGAAAGCCCAATCTCTGGTGGTCCAGAGAAGCTCCCCTATGCATACCGCTATAGGATACCACACTCCCATTCCGCCTAAGCTCCAGTCAAATGGCCAGGCCAGGGAATGGGCAGGTCTCCTGCCTCTGCTGCTGCTACTGAGTTAAAGAAGAGATATGCCACAGTGGTCTACCTGTGGCATCCTTTCTGCTCACTGTATAGAATCATTCTCTTCCTTTGGGAGGGCTATTTTAGTGCTTCTGTATTAGCTCATTTTCAACATGACACAGCTATAAAACTTCCTCCAGGGCTTTAATTAAATGTTGGAGCTCTTCATGGCATTAAAGGAAAAGGAGAGAGAGGCCATTTGCACTGGTCTTGTGAAATCAGCTTTCTTGTGCCATCTTTTACCTTTGTTGAAATATGTGTCTGTAAGACTTGCTTCCCCAAACTATAACTTGGGTTCTGCTCAGTTGTGTTGAATGAATACCTTATCTTCCATGGGCACATGTGAATTAAGCTTTTTATTATAGATCTAAGAATATTTTGGCTAAATTTATAAAAATATTTAATCACTTATCTCTATACATTATTTATATGCACATCTACCCCGTTTTCATGCCTATCATTCTCGTCCCTTATGCTTGACAAAATGACTGATTAGAAAGGTTTCCATTTCTATACCTTTCATTTATCTTCAGTGTCTCTCATAAATGTTGAATTAAGCAGGTTTTATGAAACTTATCATAAATTGTAGTTTTCATCAAAAGTGACTGTGACAAAGTAGATTTCCATACTCTCAACTTCAATAACAGTAACTCAGAGTTTCTCGGATTTAAACTAGAAGCTTCTCACAGGAGGGAATTTGTGCATTAGTCCTAGGGGGAACTTTGGGGTGTCTTTGGGTTGTCTTGTCATTTATGCTTCTCAAATTCAATAAAACTTAGCAAACTCAAGGGGGCAGTCAGGAAACAATATTTTGTGCATCAAATTTAGTAATAATTATTTTCCTACTATAGAGATGAAGACACTATTATGTTTCAAAAATATTTTTTAAAGATTATTTATTTGTTTATTCATTAGAGACACACAGAGAGAGGCAGAGACATAGGCAGAGGGAGAAGCAGGCTCCATGCAGGGAGCCCTATATGGGACTTGATCACTCCATGGGCTGAAGGCAGATGCTTAACCACTGAGCCACCCAGGTGTCCCCAGAAAGTATTGTTGAAAATTAACACTATCAGAAACTTACCATGTATTGGTTACTTCCCATGTTTTGTACCCTTAAGATAACCCTAAGAAGGAGGTACCATCATTATCTTCATTTTACAGGAAGAAAGCAGAGGCAAGGATAAGGTTAAGTAAAATTTCCAATATCAAGTAAATGGAAGAAATGTTATTTCAAACTAAGAAATCCTAATTAAAATTAGACACACATGTATGTATATATTAATATGTGTATATATACACATATCTACACACATACATGAACATAAATATATTCATGTAAGATTGCATTTGATTGTGAGAAACCATGAACTAAATTCTGTATCTTTCTACTATTTTACCACTGACACCACTACAACATCGTCCTCCACTATCATTATCTTATTGCATGCTGCACACATGGCATAGATTAATTATTTCAGTGTGTCCATATCCTATGGTTTAGGTACTACTATTGCCTTCATTTCACAGGTGAAGAGGCCAAGTATAAATAACTTGGTCACACAGCAGGTGAATTAGAGCATGTCTGACTCCAGAAACTGAACTCTTAATTACCATACTGTACCATGGGGCAGTGTCGAACATGAGTGAGGCCTCCAATAGGCAATGAGGGGCCATAGAAGATTTTGAAGTGGGGGCTTAACAAGATCCAAGGATGCTGAGTGGGCTTTGGCAAGCACATTTTGGAAATCATTAACTGAATTGTTGAAAATGTTCTGTTCCCTGTTTTAATATTTCTTGTAGCTGACAGCTGGTGCCCTCATTACAGGATTGTTAATACATCATTGAGCCTGGCAAAGTGTTGGGCCCTTTTGGATGGAAGCCATTTGAAGTTTTGCCATTATATGTATGGAGAGCAGTTAGTTTTTATGTGCCTACTTTTTAAATCAATAGTGAGTAATCAGAAACAGGGACCTTCCTTATCTGTGTTTGCATGCCAGGCCTCATTAATGCCAGCAAGAGTTAGGTGCTCTGTAAACTTGTGAAAACTTAAAAAAAAATGTAAAATCCATTCTTAGGTAGCAAGAGGAAGGAAAGAACACTTGATGAGCATCTGTTGGTAATTCGGTCACAGGCACGCATCTTCTGAATAGCATTTACCTATCTGCCCTGCTGGTAGATTTTTCATTTATTCTAGAATCTTGGGAAATACAAGTCACCTCTCTTCTATTCTAGCATCACTATAGAAATAATGTAATACTCTGATGAAAAGGGTGGAGATTTTTTCTTAGAAAAATGTAAGAGGACCTGATTTATGTCAGGCCATCTCTTACAGATGAATTAACGTCACTGCCTCCCTAAATAACCAAATTAAAGACCTGGAAAAGGACAATCAAGGTGGCTGTTACATTCCAGTGAGCGAAAGTCAGTGCAACATCTGTTTTGCCTGCTGTTTTGGAAGGCACTGGAACATTCTATAATCTGGGAATTAAATTTCTACTTTTTTCCTCATTATTGGTGGAGATTGCATGTGAGAACTGCAGTTGCTTGTTGAAGATTTTCTTTCATAAATTAATCTGTCTGAAGAGGAAAACAGTGACTGGCACATAGTAAGCCTTCAAAAAATGCTACTGTTGTCATTGGTATGAGTTAAAGTGCATCCACATCTCTACCCTGACAAAATAAAGTTACAAAATGCAAAAGCAAAGGTCCTACAAATAGTTTTTATGTTCAGCTTTTTTTGTTTTTTGCTTTTTTTCCCTCTCTGCCTCTCCTTAACTTCTTACCATTTCCTTTCCCTCTGTTTTCTTCAACAATAGGCAACTTTGAAACACTCTTGCTGGGACACAAGGGAATCAGTAACTCATTCCATCCCTGTTCATTGAGTATTTTGTGTCAGGTTCTATGGTGGGGGTCCATTAGGCATACAACAATTCAAGTGGACCCTTAAGGAGTTCACAGTCAAATGGACAAGGGAGACATGGAAACAAATAGTAACAAGAGAAAGTTTCAGTGCAGAAAACTGATTTTGTTTACTTGTTTTCTGTTAAGCAAAGAGAGAGAACATTCCGGATCACTGAGAGAGATTTCCCCATGCTAGAAAAAAAATATGCTAGACTTCAGGGGTGGTGGGTGTTGGAATAAATTGAGGTGGGCATTCCAGGCAAAGAAAACTGTCAAGTAAGGGTATGTGTCTCATCATGTGTGCTCCAGGAAGTAAGCATACTTGTGAGAGGCTATGCAGTAGTTCTTTGACTATGTTCTGGAGACTTTGAGCATTAATCAGCGATCCCGGGGAGAAGCGTTTCCATGGTTAGGTAACTTAGGGAAATGCCAGGCAGAAGTAATTAGATAGGCTTCTATCCTGAAGGGCCTCTGTTATGTACTAATATGCTCCCAAGCAGGAGCACTCACAGGATGGAACGTTCGCAAACTTCTTTCTTGTAGAAAAAAGGATAACTTTAATCTTTACCTTACTGGGTTGGGGGGATGAAGTCACTTAATGCAGTTATACTTCCTGCGTAGCACAGTTCCTAGAACACGATTTAATAAGTATTTGCTATTGTTTTTCACTTTCCAATAATATTGAAAATAATATAATGCTAAAAATATCTTGAAAATAATATAATGCTAAAATAAAGTAGATTTATATATTTGGATGAAATGAACCATTCGTGTCAAACAAGATAATACTCATATCAAAGTTTGCTCCATAAATCATCCTTTCTTCCGTGGAGAAAAATAAAAAATGTTAGCTATGAAATCAGAGAGGGTAGACCAATGTAAACTTCAGTGTATCAATTGTCACCTCCCCCAAATATCTGACCTTTCTTTTTAGAGAAAATGAAAAAAAAGAAAAGAAAAAGAAAGAAAACTGACTTCATCATAATCATGACAGTAAAAAATGAAAGGTGAAAAAAGGTCTCTGTGAAACCCAGACTACATGAAGGCATTAATGACAATCCAAAGAGCACAGGGAGACCCTCGCTCTCTGAAATTGAGTACACTCCAGGATCATCTCTTTAGACGAGCAGTGTAATGCTCAACGAATTATGGCAATAATTTCCTCTGCAATGAGACCTTTCACATCCTAGCATGTGGGTTGTGCTGTAAGTCATTAATCCTTGCGATACCTCCGAGGTAGATAGGGACAATAATTTACGGTACCCTATGTATACATCAGGGTGGAAAAGGACAGCGTCTGATCCTGGAAGAGGGTTATAAGCTCTCTCATGCTATGGCCAGATTTGAAGCTCGCAATCACTTGTTGAAAGCAAGATTATGACAAGGCCTCTGTTCTTTGGGAACAATCTTATTTTTTTGTCCCCTTCTTTAGTTCTTTATGCCATTTCTCACTTTCAATAAAACCAATTTACAGAATTCAATCTGCAAAAGTCAAGGCTGATTCTCATTAATTGGCAGGAGGCACTCCTCTGAAAATTGCCAATTTAACACAGTAGGAAGCAAGAGGAAAGGGAAAAAAATCTTTCCACCAGGTCTACGGGACATGAAATGAGGGCCAGCTGACAGATTCCTGCTCAGTTAAAAAAATGGTCTTATTAAATGATAGAAATTGATTATTCAGAGAGTTGTGTGTTTGACAAGATACTAGAATTCAGACTCTGATTTCCACTGCTCCTACCTCATCAATTGTTCAAATTGCTCTAATAGGAGGCACATTGTGAATACAAAACCATGGCCATTGTATTCTAGAAAAAGAGAGAACCCAGCACAGCATGCTCACTTCCATTTAACTGACCTGCATAACCACTATGCTACATTTTTACAGCCTGCCACAGCATCATTTTGACGAGGTTGTAAAGGCAGTGCCAGTTTGCCTTCTCTCCCCTGTCACTCTACCCTGGTGACTGCTGTGCCATGAAAATGCTTCCCCGTGTTTTAGAGAATTTGCTGTTTTAAACAGACCCCAATTAAGGGCCAGCTGATCTGGGCAGTTTATCAACATACCAATACCAAAGAAATGATAGACCATCAGTGTAAAAGTGAAGGCATGGAAACAAACTAAATTTGCTAGAGCTTCTCTCAGGGGCAGTTCTGAATGTCAGGATTGCAGACTTAAGTATCTATGGGAGCAGCGAGGTCATGAAGAGAGAAGCAGGTGGGCAATTGGTTAGCACATGCATGTCTGGTTAAGGAGTCTCTAGGAGATGCTGCTACTCTATTTGGCTTCCAGTTGGTTGTTGCTATGCAGAAACGGGCCCAGGGCTGGGATATCTTTTGGTTTTCAAAAGAAGAGGGAGATTCAGAGCGCTTTGTTAAAATCTCATGATTTTTAAAGCTAGCATTTATTCAAATTTTCTTATGGACTAGTGAGCTTCCAAGACACACTGTACCCAGGTCATGAGTTTTAAACCTCTGCTGAATGTGACTGGCAGGGCAAATGTGATAAGCTAGTCAATGTGTATGTGTGGCTTTGGGGGGAGGTGGTAAAAATGGTCAAACACAGCCCAGGGGTCTGTGTCACAATAATGAGCAATAACTGGCTCTAATAAATCATCTAAGCAGGATTGGTCCCCCTATTAGGTTCAGAGGAAAATGCAAACTTGGGGACAGAATTGAATGACATGGTATTACATTAGATAGTCAGGACTTGGAGAGAAGCAACCAGGTTTCTCAACTCTTCCCTTGTGCAGTGTTTTAGCCCTTCCTTTAAATAAATGTTGGACAAACATCTGAAAGCTACTGAATTATTTATACTTTATAAATTGTTTATTTATTTATATAAATGCCAAAATATTAGCAAATTTTCAGTGTCCATATATATTGGTAAGGTCTTAGATTTATATCTGGGGTAGAAAGGAAGATTACCACAATAATAGTTTCAGATAGTAAGTATCAGAGGCAGATTCCCATATTTAAGTTCCAGTGTCCAACTGGAAGATCTCTCTCCCCACACTACCACCTTTGTTTCTTGATTTCATTTTTGCATATGAGTTCTATTTTCACCAATGAGAAATTAATTTGTATCAGTAAAGTCTTCATGAAAAATGCAAAATTATGTGAGATTATAAGTTGTCATTCACACTTTAGTATAAACTAGGCTAATTGCTTACTCCATTTTAATGCTTAGGTCAAGTCAGTGGGACTGGGACATATGGAGTACTTTTGGGAAGGCTGTGGGGTGTGTTGTCCAGGAGAAATCCTCAGGTGATAGAGTCCATGTTGACTTCAGAGCATACCACTAGGATACAAAAGGACCACATCAAAGAAGAATTTCTACTTCAAAACTTGCAGGAGAGCTTATGTAGGGCTATACCAAAAGCACATGAGATCTCCTCAGCCCTTCTTTTTCCTACAGTGTTCTTCCTATTTAGTGCTCCTATTAGTACTGAAGTTTGGTGGAGTGTGGGTGGAATGGCCTTTGAGGTGATCCTAGGACCTTGAGCATTGTTAATGGCACTCCTTGGGGGAAAATAGAAATAGTCTCAGAGCAAAACAGTTCTCTGCAACTTACTGTCAGATACTTTAGAAAATAACAATTACAAACTGAAGGTTGCTGGAGGAGAGGGGATTGGGAGGCTGGGGTAACTAGGTAACGGATATTAAGGAAGGCACATGGAATGAGCACTGGGTGTTATATGCAACTCATGAATCGTTATACTCTATCCCTGAAATTAAGAATACACCATATGTTAACTAAATTGAATTTAAATAAAAAATTTAAAAACTAATAATTACAACAATAAGATGTGTATGTGTGTATGTAAATGTGTGTATATATGTGTCTGTGTGTATATGTGTTTGTGTGCAGAAAGAGACAGAAATAGTAAGAGAATACATGATGTAGCAAATGTTAAAGTGGATAAATTTGAGTTGAAGAGTATATAACAGACCTTCAGACCACTTTGAAAATATTCTACAAATTCAAAATTTGTTCAAAGTAAAAAATGTTTTTAAAATGTGGCTGCAAGTGGTTCTTGGTGCAGATAAAATCTATAGATCCATACTACAAGAAAGAGTTAAATATGAAAGGCCACATTTTCAAATCCCTAGGGTGAAGGACACGTGTGCAGTGTTTGGATGACTGCTGTCAAATATTACCCAGAAAAATGGAGGAAAGTCACGCTAAGTTGAGATACAATAGGAAGTGAGTCTGGCAAGTTTTTTGTTTCCCGGAATGATAGTGTCAAAGCCACCACAGAAACTATTCCTAATGCCCAGGTCAAATCTTTTTTTTTTTTTTTTTTTTTAACTAAACACAATGGATTGCCTTCTATTCCTCCTCTCAGTATGTGTAAAATTTATACCAAAGGATTTTAGAAGAGAATCCACTTTCTGTATCTACCTTTGCAAAAGTCAAGCCTGAGCAATTTTCTCTTCTTCTAGAGATTATTTTGGTGTCTTGCACAGCCCTATCCATTCCATGCATATGTCAGTTGGGGATAATATCCACTCTTGTTAAATTTAGGACAATGGTAGAGAAGATTGAGAGATGTAGTGATGTGAGCAAAACGGAGTCATGAGATAAGACTGCAGATGTTTGCATTTGGCCTCTTCTCCTATCCCCTCACCTTCATAATAAGACATGGGCGAAAGCCTTTACAAGATTTATTAAATCAAACTATGCATATCTCGCTTTTTGTTCATTTTCTCTGCTGAACAGAGGGCTGTTCTAGGCATCATGGGAGACTCTTAGATTTCCAGTAATACTACCTGTACCTGGTATGCATTATTATCGACAGGTCCAGGCAGATATCTACAAGGGCAAGGCCAGCCTGGTATAAATAGGATTGTTGTGACTCTGCTTCGGTGACTATAGCCTTGTGTGATATGGGAATTCGGGCAAGAAGTTGGAAATCTGATCTATTAGTCTGAAAAATCCTGATTTTTTGATGTATTACATTAATTTTTAGAGTTTAAAATCACTGTGTGAGCCAATATCATGAAGACATATAAATCTCATTGAGGGCTGGCGCTGACTGTGGGCTACTTGTTAATCATATCTGCCCTGTGGTCTTCTTATAGGCTGAAATGTATCCTACCAACTTCATATGCTGAGGCTCTAACCCCAACTGAGACTGTATCGGAGGTAGGATCTCTTAAGAAGATGATATGATTAAATGAAGTCTCAAGGGTGGACTCTGATCTGATAGGACTGATGTCTAAGTAAGAAGGAGGGACACCAGAAGAGCATGCATGGAGGAAAAGCCAGACGAAGACACAGAGAGAAGGCAGTCATGTGCAAGCCAAGGAGAGGCCTCACTAGAAACCAATCCTGCTAACACCTTGGTCTGGGACTTTTAGCCTCCAGAACTGTGAGAAATAAATTTCTGTTGCTTAAACCCACTGGTCTGGGGTATTCTGTTATGACAGCCCAACTAGACTAATATTGGCCCTTTGACTTGTTTTCTTTCTTGAAGTAAATATTTTAGCAGAGGGATATTAGGTCATAATTTACCTCTATATGAACCACTGATTGTAAGAGTCTTTGTCATGGCCTTATTGCTGTCTGTGTCTTATTAATAAAGGTTCTTAACCTGGGGTCCACACCTCTTCAAGTTCACATTGATAATTCAGTGTCTGTGAACTTGTCTGGGCAAAAGGAGAATTGCCATTTTTAACTGAAATGCAGCATTTCTTTGTTGGCAACAAACCATAGTAGGATAAGCAGTAACTGTGACTTTGTCTCTAATGGAAAATCACAATACTTTTCCAATCATATTAGAATTGTTGCAGATATCCCAAATAATCATTTATGCTCAACACTATTTTGAAATTACAGTAATCATGAAATTCACAGCTAGTTCTCATTATCTTATTCATTACCAAGAAGCACATATTATATTACAAATGTGTTTTTAATATTTTGATGACTATATTTCAATACAATTGGATACCCTTGCAATTCTATGTATCTTACTTTATTTATTTCAAAACATTATTCTAAGGGGATTCATAGGCATCACCATGCTGCAAAGCAACCACGGCACAGAACATTCTAACAAACCTCTGGTCTAAACTGACATCCTCAGGTTACCATGAATGGCCTGGCCTTTCTGAACTCAGACCTCTAAGCACAGGGTCTTGTAATGAATAAATACTGGGCATGAATTTGAGGAGCAAGTTTATTTGGTAAGCCTGTGTTGCCAATACCAGGTTATGGCATGGGGCTCCTGAAAGGCATAACTCCAGCCAGGAGGGTCACCAAGCTAAGGTGTTTTCCATATAAAGAGTCCAACAGGCCCTCAAGCCCTTCACTCTATGACAAGCGCAAGAGACTCCCACCTAAACCACCCTCCATTCTTAATTATCATTGCTCATTCAACTTTTCCCTGCTTGATCATCAGTTCCAAGGGTGAAGGCAGAAGTAAGGCTGCATGTCTGCAGTGGGACCCACAGCACATAGCAGAGGTCCTGGAACTCAGTCTAGGAAATGTGAATGGGAATGTGGGTAAGAGCCCTGAACACCATGGCCCAGCAGAGCCTCTTATCCTGCAGAGCATGTTTCCTGTTTGAACTCTGTGCATCTGGTACTTATGTCCTCATCCTTCTTTCCTGATTCTACATCATAACTACCTGCTCTTTTCAGCCTCTTTTGTGATTATACTTTATATTTGGTGCTAGGCCACATCCTACCTTTTGCCAGAATAAGGTATATTTTTATTTTATAAAAAAAAATGTGTTTTCTCATCATTTGTCAAGCAATATGCCAAAGTCTTGCCTATAATACCTCATTGAGTCTTCCTAATAAACGTGTGAAGTGCTATGATTATACCCATTTTCCAGAGGGGAAAATGGAGACTTAAAAGACTACCCAATTGGCTCAAATTAATATATGCAGCAAGTTGCAGAAAGAGAAATCTAACCTAGCTTTCTTTATTCCAGAGCCTATGCCTTCCATTCCCCATTGTGCAAAGATCCAACTTTGAATCTTAAATTCATCACCTATTATATGATGAACACAAGTTGATTTCGTAGATAAGATTCAACAGTCTACAGCTTCCTAATGGATAGGGTGGTTATATTTTGAAAGACCTTTTCTACATAAGCACTTTTAAAGATTTGTTTAATATTTAACAACCTGATGAGTTTAATATTAGATGGGGAAATGGGTTCAGAAAGATTGAGTGACTTGCCCAAGGATATAACACTTGTAAGCAAAATAATTCAAACCCTAATCCAGCTCAAACTTTAATCTACCATATTTGGGTTCCTTCACGGTTCTGTCAGTCTTCCTAGGCCAGACCAGGCACAGAATTGAAGCAAATCAGCAAATGTGACCTCAATTTCCCCTAATTTCCTGCTTCGCTTTAGAAATTGAAAACTGGCCTACTGAGGTTAGGTCTGTAACTGTAGGAGAATGGAATGGTTTTGTCATCATGTTGGGAGTGTACTTTGCTCCAGATCTGTCCTGTGCTCTATGTAGATTCTCCCAGAGAAGGTTACATGCACATAATCGTATAGCTGACTCCATGTGACATCTCAACTCTCTCATGAATTCATGCCTTTTAAGTCTGCCCCAGGACTTGGTCCTTGGCTTTTACCTGGCTTGTCCCCAGTTTGAAGAAACTGATCATTACTAGCGTATGCTGGGGACCACTGCTATTGCAGCCTCTGAGCCTACTCTGAGAAGCTCTGGAGTTCATGAACACTGGAGAGATGACAACATGTAGACTGTGCTCTATTGTAGGATCTTCAAAAACCCAGAACAAGTCTCATTTTTAAAAGTTATCCAATTCAGTGGGATTTTATCTATTAGAACTTAACTGGCATCAGAATAGAGAATAGACGTTAAAGAATCACAATCATTATTTTTGGAGGGAAGAGTTGGGTAAGAAAATGCTTCATTTTCCTGTGGTTGGCAGGCCTTTGAGGAAGCATCTCTCTCTCTCTCCTCTGTCACTTCTATTAAAAAAATCTATAAAAATCTTGTCAGGGAGAGCATTTCACATCCTTTTTGGCAATACCCATGGTTTGAAGTGGTGGGTAGGGATTTAGATGTGATATTTCCCCCAGATTTTAAGGCAAGTTGTTTCAGCTATACTATGAGAATTGTTCACAAAAACTGGTGTTGGCTACCTTTGAAATAAATGGCATTGTTTTTCAGTGTCATTCCCTCTTGTCACTTTAATTAAAACAAATAACAGACATGTTCAAAAAAATGAAAAGCAATTGGCAACTTCACCCATTTTGTATACTTCTTAATTTCTCAAAGGCTTCTGAAAGAATAGAAACTTTAAAGTGGCAGTCTGTGATATAGGTACCACTCTGTGGATTTCTCCCATAATCCCATGAAAGCCCTGGGGCACAGAAAAACAACCCCTCCATCTCTCTCTCTCTCCCCAGTCTCAGACAGTTTGGCCTAGAGTGATGTGGAAGCAACTGAGAAGGAAGCACAGAGCAGAGCTCTGTCCTCTGGCAGATATTGAGGCTGTGTTCTGGGGTCTGTTTATGTTTAATAGCAGCATCAAGGGAGGCCTTTCTTGGAATTGTAAAGGGGTCCTGCAAACAGTAGGCAGCCTTACTCTCGCTACCCTAGGCTGAGTGTGTGGATAGAGGGTGTATATCCGTTACAGCAGTGAAGACTACTGATTAAGAACTGGCACTGGGACCCGGCAGATCGGCTTCCAAATGCAGCTGTCACTAACTTGCTACTACCCTTAGGCAAAGCCCTGGACAACTCTAATTCTCAGTGTCATCTGTTTCACTGAGATAATAATAGTCCCTCCCTGAACATTTTTTGCAGAATACAGCCTCCATATATTTAAAGAATACTGTCGGTTTTGTTCACTGATATATCCCAGTGCCTGATGCAGGGTGTGGTGCATGATGCTCAATCAATAATTAATTAATTATTGAATAATAAGTAATTATTTAATTAATTTTGTATCAAATTTATTTAATCAATAAAATATTCCATAACATGTAACCAAACATTAAGATATTAATAATATTCAATTAATATTTATGTTTAATCATGAATAATTACAATTTGTTATTTATTTAGAATGAATAAATATTTAGAATGAATAAATTTCTATTTATTTAGAAATTCATGATGTAGAATAAATGACACATGATAGCATTCTCAGTGTAGTTGCCAGTTCAATAAGGTTCAATAAATAATAGTTGCTATTATTATGATTGTTATGATTATTATTCTTTTTTTCATATGTTTCAAATTAGCCTCATACAGACTAAACAGGCCACATGATTGACCCCTTTCGTTCTCCTACCGGGAGCTTTTTTCTCTCGAACATTTTCAAGCCTCTGTGAGTTAAGTTTCAGTGACAAATTTTAAATACTTGTTGAGTACGCTCATTATGTTCAATGTCAGCAGTTACTTATTTCATGAAAAGAATATATTTGTATCTTATACAGGAAAAAATAGATGCCGACAGTTTTCACTTCACAAAGCTTACTGATCCAAATCATTTCTTTAGTTGGGTTTTAATAGCTACAATGATAGGGAGCTTTTGGAATTTTTTGAATAAATTCCCTACTCCGATCTTGGCCAGCCCTTTTAATATTGTTTTATTTAGCTTCTGCTTAACTTACTCCCATAAGTTTTGTAAAACTTAGTTGAAATGTAAAAGTTTTACCCCCTCTTTACTTAGATGCTTCAAATCTTTGCAAAGGTTTCTTACCATCTGATTCATCTTCCATCTTAAGTCCTGCTTTCAGCTCACCAAGGGACAATTCTGTACTGAAGGAAGAAGGCTTTCAAGCTAACTATTAGGGACCAGAAGTGAGTTGAGGGAAGGTGAGTGGGAAGAGAGGGTAAGGATTAAGACTGGCAGGAGAGAGATATGTGAAGGCTGTTTGCAGTTCGGCTTTCTCCTGAGAGAAGCAGCAGGATAAGATGAAGTGTAAGACACTGGGGCACTGTTTCTTAAAGTCCACCAGGAAGAGTCCTTACATCAAGCACCTATTAAAACTGCAGATTCCTAAGCCACAAACAGAAATGTTGAGATAGAAGAAAAAATTTGTATTTTTAAAATAAGTCTTCACGTGGACACTCTTAGCACCAAAGTGCACAAACCTTGGACAGTCTAGATGAGCAATTAGAGCTAGGGTTATAGCCATCAGACTCCAGATTTCTTTTGTAACACTTCCTTGAACATCTTAGATAGTTTATTGAAAATGTAACCTATCCATACATATAGCACCAACAAATCTGTATACTTTCCTAAATGTAAAAAAGCCCCCCCAAAACACAACAATAGTAATTTATAACAAGTATCCATTTTGATATGTAAGTGTTCATACCTAACTGCACACAAAGGAGTATAAGCTTGCACTTAAACACAATAGTGCCATGAATGTAGTAGCTATAAAAAAATATTGGCACAGGTATTTTGTTTTGGCAATCTCAAATCTAAAGCTCCCATGCCATCAGTGAACTAATTTCTAAAATAGTTAACAACACTTTAGTAAAGTTTTGAAGAAAAGGCCATCTTCCCTTAATTTCCACTATGATTGCATTCTTGGCCAAATCAATTATGTATAAAAACAGTGCTAAGAATACTTTGCCTTTATAGATCACATAGAGTTAGTTTCTTAGCTTAAATAATCACAACCAGGATTTTCAGTTACAGGAATGTCTGGCGACATATTCAAACCTCATGCCAAATGCAGGATGGAGAACAATTCATCCTGTGGTTTCTCTCTCCTGGGCAGGAAATCCAACACTCCTGACTCCCATCCACTAACTATAAGTAAGATCCCCTTCATACACCAACTGCTGTAACAACAAAAGAGCAACCTTTTCCTCATTTTCTACTGTGCTGCCATTTAGAGCATAGAGAGTAAGAAGAGTAAGAGAGTAAGAAGGAGTAAGAGACATCTAAGAGCAGAGCCTCCAGCAGATCTGTCCTTAGGTCATGGAACCATGATTAAACAAACCATCTGCTCACTCTCTATGGACCACTAGTGATTTAGCGTGCTCAGTTCTTTACTTGTAGTAAGTCATTTCATTATCATAAAAACCCTTTGAAGTAGGTTGAAAGCCTTCACTTTATAGATAAGGAAACTGATGTGTGAAGTTAAGCGGCCTGTCCAAGGTCCCTGAAGTATGAATTTCAGTGTGTCTGATGTCCCAGGCACCATGTTCCTACTGCACCCTGCACCTCCCAGAGCAAGACCACATGACCACCAGCAGAGCCAGTCTATAGGGAAAGAGCCCAGAGGAAAAAGAAAAGTTCAAGCACTGTCTTTTCTTTTTTTTTCTTTTTTAATTTCTAAAAAAGATTGTATTTATTTATTTGGTTGTTTGTTTAGAGAATAGCCTTGAGCAGGGAGAGGGGCAGAGGGAAAGAGAATATCTCAAGCACACTCTGCACTGAGCCCAGGGCCCTAGCAGGGCTGGATCTCATGACCTTGAGATCTTGACCTGAGCTGAAATCAAGAGTCAGATGCTTAATGGACTGAGCCACCCAGCTGCCCCCTTTTCTTTTTTTAAATAGACTAAGTCTGAAGCTGTATGCCAGGATATGTATGCCCACCCTCTGCCGCACGAGCAAGCTACCAAGTGTTGAGTGACAATAATCTCCAGTAGAACAAGAAGAGCATGGAGAAGGAGACCTCTGAGGCACAGGAGCAAAGACCTGCAAGCTGAGGATGGAGAGAGAAGACCCTCCAGAAAACCCATGCCCACCCTAAAGACAAAGCAATGGTAGATGATTTTGGGCCCCCTGGTTCTTAGGGGCAACCAGGGCAAAGCAAAAACTACACTTGGTTCCACTCCTGCCTACCTTGATTCACCCACACAAATTGAAGGGATCTCTACCGGGATCTCTACAGATCTGGGCCCACAGTGAACTCCTGCCTCTTCCTCTAAGTCAGAGGACTTTTACTTTGCTTCCTCTCCTTTTCTTATCTCCACCTCCAGTGTGTCTTTGACTGTACATCCAGAGTAACAAGTTTTGGTGCCTTTCCCCTGGGGGCTTCAGGCTTTTGTTCTATAGGCAGATGGGTGAAGGATGTTTCCCACACAGGCTGCTGTTCCCCTTTCCCAGGCCTTCACTAGGAGGGAGGGCTTCCCCAGACCCTTGCCTGGACTTAGTCTCTCCTGTAAGTACAAAGCATTATCCATGGATGTCTTACAAATGAGTGCAAATTCCCTCATGGATCCCTGAGATCCTCATGGCTCCCTGGGATCCTAGACTCCCTTGCTAGCCTACAGTTGGTCTTTGCCCACTTCTTTTTTTTTTTTTTTAATTATTCAGAGAGAAAGAGAGAGAGAGAGAGAGAGAGAGAGAAAGGCAGAGAAGCAGGCTCCAGACAGGAAGCTTGACGTGGAACTCGATCCCTGGTCTCTAGGATCATGCCCTGGGCTGAAGGCGGTGCCAAATTGCTGAGCCAACCGGGCTGCCCTCTTTGCCCACTTCTTAAAGGCTTGCTTGGCTTTGCACATTTGCCACAGCTAAGTAAGTGCTCAGATCCCATAACTTCTTGAAAATGCCCATCTTTCCTTAGATTTCAGATTAGTTCCAGCTGTCTGATGGATTCAAGAAATGTAAACTGGCAGAAGGTCCAATGTTTTGTTATAGTTGCAAAGATGGAAGGGACACTTTTCTCAGGATTTCTCCATTCTACATGGAAGCTCAGAAGTGCTTTATAGAAAGGTTGAACATTGCAAATTGTAACACATGAACATGGTTAGAACATGACATGGGGCCCTGGGACTCAGTATAAAAGCAAATAGTCCTTTGGGCTACTGCTTATCATCTACATGCTATAACCCAGAAGGATTTATTTTTACTCATTTTTACTCTTTCTGGTTTATTTGTTCTATTAATTCTGCATCATCACAATGCTGCAAATATTGACTACATAACCAAGTAATGTACTACGATGATATTTCATTTCTGTTAAAGGTTTTGATTTTTCCTATTTTTTTTTCTTGCATCATCTGTCTTTAAAGCATCCTTATGTTGCCCCTGCATTGCATGGGTAGTATCAAGTGAATGACTGCCTTTCTCTTGGAGTTCAGGATTCTCTTGCTTCATGGCCAATTCGCCAGGTTAGTTGCTGACCATCATCCTGGGTTTCCACCTTTACTTTCCACCTTTACTCTCCAAGATTGGAATAGTCTACCCTGGATTCCACTTCTTTCTCCTTCTTGACTTATTCTCCCATTCTGTTAGAATATATCCTACGTGTATGTGTGGATGCCACAACAAATCACCACAAACTAAGAGGCTTAAACAATAGCAATTGATTTCCTATAGTTATGGGGCCAGAAGTCCAAGATCAAGGTGTTAGGAGTGCTACATACACTGTCGAGGTTCCTTCCTTGCTTCTTACTGATTCTGGTGGCTCCAGATATTCCTAGGCTTTCTTGGCTGCTCACTGCAATTTCTGGTTCTGAGCCACTTCTCCTGTTATATGTCTTTTCCCCTTCTGAGTTCTAAGGACATTTGTTATTGTATTTATTTTTTTAAGATTTTATTTATTTATTCATGAGAGACACACACACACACAGAGGTAGAGACACAGGAAGAGGGAGAAGTAGGCTCCATGCAGGGAGCCTGACGTGGACTCGATCCTGGGTCTCCAGGATCATGCCCTGGGCTGAAGGCGTTGCTAAACCAATGAGCCACCCAGGCTGCTCATGTTATTATATTTAGAGCTCCCTGAGGTAACTGAGGATGATCTCATTGAGATTTTTAACTTAATTACATCTGCAGAGACACTTTTTCCACATAAGATCACATTCACAGTTTCTAGGGGTTAGGACATGGACGTATCATTCTGGAGGGCACCATTCAACCTACTACAGGAAAGAACCTGAATCCTATATGTCTGAAAATATCTTTTTTTCCCCTGATAGATTTTTAGGGTTCATAATTCTAGATTTCTTTATATATATATATATTGGAGTTCCATTTGCCAACATATAACACCTAGTGCTCATCCCATCAAGTGCCCTCCTCAGTTCCCATCACCCAGTCACTCTATCCTCCCACCCACCTCCCCTTCCACTTCCCCTTGTTCATTTCCCAGAGTTAGGAATCTCTCATGTTTTGTCACCCTCTCTACTTTTTCCCACTAGATTTCAAAAACTTTTTCTTTGGATATTGAAAGTACTTTTTGTCTTTCACTCTTGTTGATGAAGAGTCTGATGCCAGGATGATACATGTTCTTTAAAACTATTTATTTCTTGAAACCATTGAGATTTTCTTGTTATCTGTGGCATTCTTACACTGCATAGTTATCTGTCTAGTTAAGGTCTGTTTTATTCATTGAACGCCCTATTTGTGGGCTCTATTTATTTTTAAAACATTTCCAGTCCTTTTATGAGTTATGTTAAACTTTGGCAATTATTTTTAATCTATAAGAATTCCTTCTCATTTCCTGACTGCTCCTTCTCAGTTGTTCTTTAGTCTTGCTTTGAGGTTGTAATAGCCTTAGAATTCTCGATAGCATTAATAAGGATTTTTTTAATTTCTTTTTCTCTCTCTTTCTTTTTTTCTTTCTTTCTTTCTTTCTTTCTTTCTTTTCTTTCTTTTTCGATACTATTCCAGTTTCCTCTGTTTATCATGATTTTTTCTTTCAGATTGCAAGTTTTCATTAGATGTCTAAAGTTCATTTCTTGTCCATTCTATTTTAAGAAAGAGACAATAAAACAGCCAACAGGAAGCTTTATGTCCACATGCAAGCTTGCTGACTGGAGGACTTTCCTATGGACTGAGTAGATGAAGAGCCAGACTTTTACTACAGAATTCCTAAATTACAGAAAGCCCAGGTGTTTACTCTGGGATACCAACACCCATGTTAATAGACTTAGTTGTCTTCAGATCTTTTTAAGAGTGATTTTCCATTTTCCCCAAAGGAAATAAGTTCCTAGCTAGCAGGCTTTTCTCATGCAGGGCTGGAGGTTGTTTGGCTCAACTGAACTTTACCCTCTCATGCTACTTCCATAGTTCTGCAAACACCATTTCTGAGTTTCCATATTTTCCAGCACTCTGCAGGTTACCTGTCTTGTCCACAGTTTCTGTCCTTTCTCAGGTCTCTCCACTTCCTCCACTCTGCAAAAGCTCTCCTTACCACTGTTTTCATCTTCAAGAAAAATGTTCAAGTATATTGTCCATTTGTGAGTCTTTCTATGTTTTCACCATTGCAGGAAGTTTACACATTTGTCATTTCTTTACCACAATTTTAATGGAGTCTTGAGCAGGAGAACATATAAACACATGAAACCAGTTTGTTTTTCTGAATCATGTCCTATGGGACTATTTCATGAGGTGGTCTGGTCTGCATCCCAGGGACAGGAAGGATTTCAGGAAGTTCTGTGCTGGGAAATGGAGGAATTCTGATACTCATGTGCTATAAATCAGACAAAGATACATGTGATAAGCCTGATAGGATATAAAGAAATGAGAATTCCTGACTTCAGTTTCTGAATTTCTTACACAAGAAGAAGTGCCAGGGACTGTGTGCTGATAGACTCCCGAAGGAGACAGAGAGAGGTGCATGTACCATGCCATCTAGATGCATAAGAGCTTATGGAAACGAGACAAAGCTCAGAAACAGGGGATTGTGGAGTCTGTCATCAGACCTAAGTGTTCATTAAGACTGATGAGGTAAATCTTGGTAGCAGGGAGGTAATATTTTACACATTTTCTTTTCTGTTTGAATTGAGTGACACATTGATAAGCTTTTTTCATTTCTTCACACCCCAGTTCCTTGGCTCATCTAATGCCATTATGGTCATTGGCCACAAACTGATCCCTTAAGAAAAGTAGGTGAGTAAAACAGACTTACCAGCAAAAGGGACATGGAGGGAAAGGAGTCCTATGGAGCTTTTTATTTCCTTTGATATTCAGAAGATATTAATTGAACAACTACTTTGTACTCCATCATATCCTACTTGGCTAACCTTGAGCAAGTTAAAATGAGAATTGAGTGTCTAATTGCTTTTCTGTAAAATGAGGTTTAAACACAGTATCTACTTCATAGAACTGATGCATGAATTAAGTAGATTAATGCACATGAAATTCTCAGTAACGTGTCTGAAATGACTGAATGCTTAACTAATCTTATTATTAAGCAAAGTATCTGTCCTTGGGGACCTCAAGTAGGAGACAAATAGACATGTTAACTAATAAGGACATTAAAAGATAAAACAGATGTTGGAAACCTAGAACAGAGGAGCTTAATAGAAAACAACAACAAGATAGTAAACAGAAGCCCAAATATACCAATTGTATTAAATATAACAATTAAAGACAAAGATTGTTGAAATAGAATAGAATCCCTAAAAAATATATTGCCTACAAGAGAAATAACAAATAAATAAATAAAAGGATACAGAAAGGTAGAAAATGAGAGGATTCAGAAAGATATACTAAAAGAAATACAAAAAGAAAGCTTAGGGATCAACTGATTTTTCTCTTTGCATATAGTTATACAAAGGGGAGTGCTAAGGAGTTGTTAGAATGACTGCTTTCATCAGCTCCTGTTGCAAACTGGATTTTCCAGGTTTCACCATTTCCCTGCAAACGGAAAGGAGGATGAAGGGTATGAGACCTGCATAACCGATATTTTTAGATGCAAGACTCAGAATCACACGTATTACTTCTGCTCAAATTTCACTGGCCACAACTTAATCAGATAGCCACAGATAATTTCTAGGAAGGTCACAAAATATAGTCATTCTATCAGCAGCCATGGGCCATGATGAACCTTTGTGAGGAGAAATTCTCTTAGTAAATAAAAACTTTTTTTTAATACAAGGAGAATGGATATTTCAACATCCCATTTCACAAGAGAAGAAATTGGGCTTCAGAGAAGTATATTAAACTTATCCACTCCCATAAAGCTAATAACTAGAAGGCCTGAAGTCCTTTGCTGTCAGATTCCAGGGTTCTTGCTCTCCTTCAGTTGTTACATAACCCCTGCACCTAATTTCCACATCTATTCATTTATTCATCTATCTCTCACTGGGTTTGGGAGCCAATTTGAAAAGTCCAGAGAAAAGCAGAGCATCAGAAGAGCCCACTGGACTAAGAAGGAGCCCACCCTACCTACATTACTGGTCAACAAATACACTGTGGGAGGTTACACTAAGCAAGGGCAGTGGTATCCCAGCAGGATCCCAAATTGGGCAAACTTCTCTCTGCAGAATACAAATCCAGTGCAAAGAGCAATATATATACACCAATCTTTCCAATTTTGGTAATGTGTTTGTGTGGGAGGGTGCAAACTGTGGAAAAATGCAGCAAAGAACCAAACAGGAAATTTTGCTTTCTTATTTCACTATATTTAATAAACTAAACTTTACAAAATTTTCATAGGAGTCCTTATCATTTTGAAAGCATGAGAAAAAGGAATCTGTTCAACCAGAAAGAGCATGTAGAATTAATACAGTATAGAGCTAGTTCTCAAATTTTGAAAAAAAATCCAGAAACCACAAGGTAATTTCAGAGTAGCTAGCAAAGTGAAGGAAAGAGGCAAGGGAAGAGAAAGAAAGAAGAGAAGACACGAGCATATTCTGGAATTTAAGCTGTCTTGATTTGGGAGGCCTTTTTAGTTTCCCTCCAGAGTTTTGTCATAGTGATGCTTTTATTTCAACTCTCCAAAAATGTCCCTAAGCCTGAAAAGACCCCATGGGTTAATTTTGGTTGCCAGGGAAACTGCCTGGATTTGCATAGACTCTCACTGATTTCTGAAGGCAATCCCCGACAGCTGGGAGGGCCCACTATAGTACTGGTCTCCAAACTCCACAGCCCCACACTATCCACCTCCATTCTATTTCTAGATCCAGCCAACTTCGCTCTTATATCCTCTAGCTTCTGAGCTGTTCTTAAGGGCGACAGGAGGCAGGCGACACTTCTGGGTGAAATTTTAATAATACATGGGCCTCACCTGCACAGTCAGGAATCCTGTTCTATCGTTTTTGCTTTTGGTTGGATTTATTTTGTACTTTTTAAAACACATAAGTATGATTTCACACCAGAGATAATCTGACAAAATAAAACTTAGATGATGATTGAGGAGGTAACTGTTGTTTTTCAACTCCTTGTCTTCTAGAAATGACATATCTGCATATTTTTTATTATTCATTTTAATATTTTTTCAAATCTGTTCTTAAAATCAGCTATAGAATACAAGAGATCAGAGGAAAGTGATGAAATGGGGAAGTGACAAGATGCAAATGGAAATGGTTACTGATCTGTAGGTCTATTTGATTAAAAACAAAGCCAAGATCCATGAGGTCCCTCTTGAGGGATGGGGAGATAAAAACTCTTATGGTACATGCTTATGTTTTAATTCTACTTATAGTGGGACACCTGGGTGACTCAGTCAGTTAGGTATCAACTCCTGATTTTAGCTCAAGTATGATCTCACGGTGGTGAGATCAAGCCCTATGTCAGGCTCTGCACTAGGTATGGAACCTGCTTCAGATTCTCTCTTTCCCTCTGCCTCTCCTCCTTCCCTAATTTAAACACATACATATATACATACATACATACTATTTATGTTAAGTTCTCCAGATGTCGGTTTTGAAGGAGTATTAGAGAAAGGCAAGAATATTGTGTTCCTCTTTCTGAGCCTGTTCTATAAATTCCAAGATGGAAAGTATTAAAATTACATTGGGTTAAATTATGTGAAGGTAATGTGGCCCCAAGTATCTTATCACTTAACCTTTTAAGGGCACCAATTTCCTCATCAGTGAAAGGTGTGAGAAGCATTGACTTTCTAAGCCTTTTTCACTCTGAAATATATTATCCAAAAAAATATGATTTTTTGAATTCCTAAGTCTTTTTTACTCTGAAATATTATGATTTTATCTATGAGTTTATTATAGTTTCACTCCTAGTTATCAGGGAAAATGACATTCTAGAATCAGTTGTTAGACTTGAATATGGCTGCTACTTTTTGTCCTGAAATATGGCAAAGGATACATATGTTGTTTTTGTTGCCCATTATCTACTTGCCCTTCTTTCAGCTGTACTTTTTTCATTGAGGAAGGTCTATCCTCTAAAACTTTCAGGCAAGGTGCTTCTAGTAGATTTGCCTAAACCTTCGCTTGGGCCTGGAGTGAAATGTGGTTCAGTACCACCAATCAGAAAAAACATCACCTGTTTCTCTCCACAGCAATAGGTTCAGGAACAGTCATATGATCTAATGAGGGCCAATAATAGGCAAAGAAACTTTTCATAGGTAGTGCTTTAATGAGCCAGGCTGTAGCTTCCTTTCCATTATAAAGGAAGATTCTAGAGTTAGCATGGGCCTCCACATCGAAAAGGAAAATGCAAACAAGAGATTTCTTTGTTTGATTTCTGAATCCAACCATGCAGAGTGAATTCTAGCCTAGGACATTTTGGTTACATGAACCAATAACATCTCTTAGGCTTAAGTCAATATGGGTCAGATTTTCTACTATTTGCATCAGCAAGAGCCTTAAATGTTGTGCATAGAATACCTCAAACTTAAGCACTAGAGGAGCAAGATAGATTACTGAAATGAAGACTAGGTCAACCATATATTTGGTATTCTAGAGTCCAATACAAATTTATTCACTGCAAGTATGGCAAGAGAATGCCTAATTTGATGCTGACTGCAAATGAATGCAAACATTGCTCTTAGATATTTTTTGTTTAGTCACTGCCTTGAGCAAATATAATTATTGACTTGGCTAATTCCTCAGCCCAGGCTCTCTAGTTTCTGTGATGAATCGAGCTTCAGTGTGGGGAATCATAAGGTCCCTCACTGATGATTTCACATCCTGGTGACAGTAACCAGGTTGTCACTTTTAAATGTCATGACAGGAAGGAATCCAAGGAATAACCAAATCCTACATTTGAAAACTCAGTTTGAAGAATCTAAAATCTGGAAACATTAATAGATTTGCCCAGGAACACAGAACAAAGAAAGACCAAGATTTGGAGTAGAAGTTGGCTCTCCAGCTGCCTGATCAGTAAAGCACATCGGGTTAAGTGGGTCCAGAAATATCAGGATTACTATATCCAGAAATCAGTTTTGCCACGTAGTGGAGAAAAATGTGTGTTTTTCTGTATTTATCAAGCATCTTGCTGAGCTCAATGGGCAAGAGAAATTCAAAATGTCAAGACAACCTTTAAATAATTCCAAGTCAACACCCTACCATGAATGCTGATTGGAACTTCTCCATCTCTAAATGGCAAATCACATTAGCAACATACTAGTTAAGGCTTTAGTTTCTTCAACTTTGTTAAGGTTTTGTTTCTTTATTTGTGAAATGAGAAGAATAGCTCCTTTGCCCTAAGTCTATTGTAAAGACAATGTGTGAAAATGCAAGTCAGCTGCTTTACAGATCTTATACGACAGTACTCTCCAACATGATCACCACTGTCAGTACTATTTCTAATGACATTATTACTCTATGACTAAATCTAGGAAAATAACCTTCAATAAAAAGTAATACCTAACTGCAGAAACTTTGCTCAACAATAACTAAAGCATGCTTTGCTTTGAATTGCTTTAATTAATTAAACTCTTATCCGAAGAATGTTCTTGTATAAATATAAGCATGCTCAGAAACTCTTTGTTGAGTTGTGTCTTTCAAATGGACCGGGGCTTGATTAAATCACCCCTGTGAATTAACTCACTAAGCCAATAGAGTCAGCTTTCCTTAGAATTGCATTGATAAAAGATAAGGATTTACACAATACTTCTGTATGTCTTTAATACACTAAGTTTATTCTGTTGACTAGTTTTTTTTTTTTATAAAAAATGTGTTCTTATATAGTTTCTAGGCATTAAGCAGAGAGGAGATAAAATGAAAATGAAATAGTTTCCTAATATTATTGAAAGGAAAGTGTGTCTAAACAGCCTTAGAGCCCCAGAAGCATCAATGCAAAACACATCTGGTGATAAACACACTCAGTTGTTTTTGAATAACAAGGGGATTGTTCAATTTAATTCAAATAAATAGCATTCTGTACACAGATTAAATGCTGTATTTTTTACTGTTGGACACTATAAACTATCAAAATGGTCCCTCTTGACCCAGGTAGAGAGAATGAGGGAAGAAACAGCACATTCTTTTGGGTGTAAAATCAAAAGTTAATATTTTGTCCTTAAGAGAGTATGCCACAACACAATGTTCACCTACCATTAGTTTAGCTAGCCTTTACAATGAGGACATGGCAGGAAGAGTCTAGGTTCTTGCCCATGAAAATATATTTTCTGAAGAGTCATTTGTAATACATTTTCTTCTAGTTTTTCAATAGGATATAGAGAAAGGAAGGAAGGTAGGAAGAAAAAGAAAGAAAGGAAGGAAGGTAAGAAGGAAAAGAAAAGAAGAAAGAAAGAAAGAAAGAAAGAAAGAAAGAAAGAAAGAAAGAAAGAAAGAGAGAAAAGAAAGAAAAAAGAAAATTTATTTTTTAAAAGGAAATGGAGCAGAGACTTATAGAAGTGCAAAACCCCACAAACATATCCAAGATCATTTTGGTAATGAGAATTCAGTGGCTTGGTCCTTCCATTCTTAAACTTCTTAATCATGTAGGCTTCTCTCCCCTTGATTAGAAAAATAATGTTGAAAACCTGAAAGGTTTAAGCAAGCACCAACCAAGATAACCACTGTGATCATTCTGGAATATGTCCTTTAATGAATTTTTCTGTCTACAAAATCATGACAAATAGTCATAATCTCTCTCTCTCTCTCTCTCTTGCTTGCTTTTAAATAATTATGTTATCACAACAGTAATTTTCTTGCAACACGTTTTCCATGACTTCTCACCACCCCCCTTCCTGATTGAGTCAAAGCACCACTATCTTTCACCTGGATTGTTGTAAATCTCCTATTTGGTCTCCCTGCTTCCCAACCCTGCCCACTTCAGTGTATTCTCAACCAGCTAGAGAAATAGCATTTAAACTCATGTCAGATAGAATCTTCTTTGCTCAGAACCTTCCAGTTACACTCAGAATAAAAGACAAAATTTAATATGCCTCCCCAAACACCCTCAACTTTCCTTCCTGACCTCATATCTTATTAGCTTCATCATTCTTCATTCTGTACTGGCTGTACTGGCCTTTTAACCATGGAGCATACCAGGTATATTTCTATCTCAAGGCATTAGTATGTGCTATTCCTTCCACTTGGATGTTTTTCTCCCAGACACCACACGCCTGTCTCACTTCTTTCAGGACTTCATACTTGCCTCTCTCTCACTACGACTTCATTGGCTATCTTAACTAAAACTGCAGTACAATTGAGCTGCAGGTAACTGAGCCTGAAGCCACTGGGAACCAGCTGAGAGATTTTGTGGGACATGCCTCAGAATTGTTTTCTTGAGGTGCAAGGAAGCTGATGTATTGATGCTTTCAAGCTCTCTCCTGGAGTTAGAACAGGCTCTCAACAGAGACACACAGGAAGCCATCAGCAGGTGTGGGGGCTGTTTGCAGAGGTCTCTGGGGATGATCGAGGGGCTTGGCAGCAGCACAATAGAATCAACACCTGTCCTGCCTCCGGTCTTTCTCCCTCCCATCCATTCCAATTACTGGCCACAAAGTGATTGTTTTAAAATACCAAATAGATCAAGTTATTCCCCCTGCTTAAAATCCGCCCATGGCTCCCCACTGCTTTCAGAATAAAATCCAAATAGACTGGTCTGACATTTCACTCTCAGACATTCTTCAAGCTTCGTATCTCACCTTTCCAGCGTTCAAATCAGACTTCAGGCACCATACTAACTGTAGATTCTCTCTTGAACCACCCCTGGGAGGTCCCCATCAACACACAGACTCAGCAATCCTGTCTGAAGGTCACTTATAAATATCAACACACATATATTTGACTAGCTGCTGTATGCTAGGCGCTGCGCTAGATACTGCGGAGACGCTGAGGAACACATCATAGTTGCTGTCTTGAAAGAACGAACTGTAAAATCAGCACTGCGCTTCTACCCTCTTTCAAGTCTCGTTTTTTCCTTAAACACTGAACTATCTTACATATTTATTTTACTTACTTGGTTGTCTATTGGCTGTTGTACTAGAATACAAGCTTTGCAAAGACAGAGATTTTTATTTGTTCCCTTGAATCTCAAGTGTCCAGAATAGCACCTGGCACACAATAAGAGATGAGCCCAATGAACGTTTGTGGAATGAGTTATTTATTAAAATTACTTAATGAGGGATGCCTGGATGGATCAGCTGGTTAAGTGTCTGCCTTCAGCTCAGGTCATGATCCCAGGGTCTGGGACAGAGCCCTGCCTTGGGGTCTCCGTTCAACAGGGAGTCTGCTTCTCCCTCTCCCTCTGCCTGCTGTTCCCTCTACTTGTACTCTCTCTCTGTAAAATAAATAAAATTGTTTAAAAGTAAAATAAAATAAAATTACTTAATGAATATCTTCATAGTATTCTCTTGTTTTCATACCTTAGCAATCGTTTACTTTGGGCCACTTAAGTTTACATATATATATAAAACTTATATGTGTTTACTTCCATATATATATATATTTTAAGATAAGTAATCCTTTAGTGAAACTCTATATACATCTCTGCCCATTATTTCCTTATGTTCAATTCCCAGAAGTGAAATTGTTGGGTTAAACTGGTTTATAATTCAACATCAGTATATGTAAGGCAATATTTGCTCCTTCACACCCCGTCTGACACTGATATAATAATTTTTCTAGCCAATTTGACAGGTTAAAAAGTGGTATTTCATTGCAGTTTTAATTTGCATACGTTTGCAAGTCACCTCAGTTTTTAAAAAATATTTGCTGTGGGCTGTCCTATTTTATGTGGTTTTCAAAGATGGGCATGGAGAAGTAATTACTAAAAGAACCACACAGGAGTCCACTTGGTCTTCTCTTGGTCTCTACCTATTTTATACCAAAAAATGACTAAAAAAACCTTCACACTTAGAGGTGATGGGATACTTGGATGACTGATAATGTCATATTTAGAAGACACCCAGCATTTTTTTCATCTACCAACAGAACAGATAACCTTTTGAGCAGACTACCCTAAGATGAAACAGTTTCCAAAATGGCTTTTACTTGGGACTTCGTTGAGAAGCTCCCAGCATGCTCGACATTGGGCTAACTGCTTCCAAATTCAGAAAATCTGCTTCCAAGCTCAAAAAGCAGCTTACAATTTCTATTACCTGTCCTATACTCCATCTTCCAATACTAATGAGCAAACCAAGAGCCCAACAGTCCAAAGTATTACATACTTTCTTTTTTTTTTTATTAAAAAAACATCTTGGTCTATTTTTATTCCCAGAATGGATACAGGCAGTCAGAGTGAGAGGGTACATCAACCTCGATGACGCTTCCCCTCTTTTGCTTAACTTTGAGGCAAAATCGGCTATACATGGATAGCTAAGACTTTAGCATACTGTTCTGAAATTCAGGCCCACTGCACAGGCCAATCCCATTCTGTGAGAATCGATACCTCCAGGCATCATGGAGGCATGCTAGGCACTGGGCATGCTATTCATGCCTAACACAGCCCTCATTGGCTCCAGCGCATGTTTTCAATGAATCACATCAGGATTCTGGCTGTAGAAACCCAGAATTGATGCTCATTTTAGAAAGCCAATTTCTCTTTCCAGTTTATTAGCAAAAGAACATCATCAAAGGAGGTATTGCTATGATATCAACTAGCTTAAGGAATCTGCAAGACGGGAGTTTTTCTTTAATGTTTTCTCAGATTTCCTCCCCCTTATGAATTTGCTTGAAAAGGTAGGTTATATTCAAAAGTCTTCTTAAGGAAAACATATTTTTCTTTTCTTATGTTATTGAGTTTTTTTTAAAGTAGACCCTTAATTTTCAGATCATCATAGGACAGGTTTTCCCATGGATCAAAGGAAAAGTAATCTCTCTCCTCAATTTCTAGGTTAGCTAAATTTTGAGGCTGAGTCTTATCAAAGCAATCTGTATGAAAACAGAGAAGCTGTCCCCGCTCTCGTGCCAAACTCATCATGCTTAACTTCCACTGATGCTAATGAGAATAACAGCTGAAAGGTCCCAAAGGAACACCACACAGACACTGAATTGTGTTCCTTCTGCATTTGGAATGACATTTAAATGAAACCTGCAGCTGTTTAGAATGTGGTTAGAAAGATTTCCTATGGACTTTTTTTCAGACTTCTGGGACAGTTATAATAAGAGTCTAAGTTTCAGGGGAAAGGGATCAAACAACGTGAACCTCAACCTTATCAACGTGAGCATTCGAGAAATGCTCAGAATATAAACAGAAGAATGGACCTTAGATCAGTAAGGACTCAAAACTTTTAGCACTTTGCTTCATTTATCCATATTTATCCATTCCTTCATCAAATGAGCGCTTGTTTTGAGTATATACAATATTCCAGATAAGAAATCAGATGCCTTAGAGAATGTGGGTAATATGTTACTGAGGGAGATGCCCCAAATGGAAATAAATAGGATTTTTTTAAAAGGAAATAAATAGGATTTAGTAGAAGTTGTACAGAAGAAAAAGAAGAAGGTGCTGTAGTAGCAAACAGCTGAGACACATGTGCTTTAATTAGGGTCATCAAGGAGGACTTCCAGGAAAAGGAGATATTTCGGTAGAGGTGTTAACAATGAGAGGGTGCTGGTTATTCAAATAGCTTTTTATTCATGGTATTACAGCCACTCAGAACCTCTGGGGTCTTATTTAATAGTGTCAGTATTTCCTTCTTGTCTGAATGGACACCCAGCTGTTCAATTTCCCTGCTAACTTTAGAGGGCCAGATGTTCCTTGTCGCTTGCCATTCTAAGGGCTTAGAAGACAATTGTGGACTACTGGTTAATAGAACCCTTTTCTCTTCTGCATAAGAATTCAACCTTTTGGTTAATTCTCTAGCTCTGTTCCCTCTGGTAACCTTATACAGGTAATGTCACCTGTTGCTAGGCAACCTTGATAATGATAAAATGACTCCACTTTGGAAGATTAATTACATTTAGACTGGGAGAAGTATATCTACTTGATAGGAAGTCATATGTATGGGCTTTCCTGAGCCCATAGTGGTTTAGTACTCCTGTAACTGGGCATGGGCCTTGAATGGACCCTGGAAACATTGCCTCTACTATTATTACAGGAGATATTGGCTCCTTAGAGGCCAGAACTGCTCACACACCTGTTCTATGTGGTCTCCTTTGCACCTGAGCTATCACCTTAGGAGAGATGCCCTAATAACCATAACCTAATAACCACGTAACTGTCATGTAGACACTGCCAGTGTTTTTATAGAAGAATATGTGCTGCTGCCCTCCTGGAAACTTTGGATTCTGAATTCCAACCTTTTAGTAGACTAATGCCTCATGTGGCCTACAGTGGGATATGAGTCTGAATGCTTGTTTGAACTCAAGAAATTCCCTAGCAGGCTTAGCAGAGCAATGCCTAGTTGAAATGGAGCTTAAGAGAACTGAAAGTGTGGGGAGCAAAAGCCAAATGAAGAGTGATGATGCTGAGTTGGGAGGAAATCAACAAAATTAACATCTACCTGAAAATTATTCCTCTTCCTGCTGTTTGTATAGCCTTCTCTTTCCATTGATTCTATTACTAGCCATTTGGTAAGACTACTGTAGAAAACATTGAACCATTGACTAGTATGTGGTTTGTGATTCCCAGTCTCTTGGATTTCATGGCACAATGAGTGTTCAAAAATATTGAGGAAGCAGGGTTGCCTGGGTGGCTTAGTCAGGTGAGCGCCTGACTTTTAGTTCTGACTCAGGTCATGATCTCAGTGTCATGAGATTGAGCCCCGGATTGGGCTCTGTGCTCATTGGGGAGTCTGCTTGAGATACGCTCCCACTTCCTCTGCCCCTCACCCCACTCACACATGCCCTCTTTTACTCTCTCTCTCTAAAATAAATAAATATTAAAAAAAATATATTGAAGAAGCAGATACCAGATTTTCAAGTTTTACTTTGCCAAGTACAGGTAGAAACAACTATTGCAATGGCACATACTCTCAACACTCAGTGTCATTCCCAAAGGGAAATCTCAGCACAAATGTCGGAAGGAGATATTACTTTCTTTTTTTTTAAGAGTGTATTTATTTATTAGTGAGTGTGAGAGAGGGAGAGTGAGTGCACAGGGGCAGAGGGAGAAGGAAAAGCAGACTCTCCACTGAGCAGAGAGCCTGATGCAGGGCTAGATACCAGGACCTGGGGATCATGACCAGAGATGAAGGTAGATGCCCAACTGACTGAGCCACTAAGGTACCCCAGGAAGGAGATATTTCTTAGTCTGAATAAATTTAGTTTTATAAAAATTACCATATAAAGAAGACATGGTCCATGTTGGGTAGGTATGGGAAAAGCCCTACCTTAAAACCCTCATCCATGCTGTAATTTTTTCTTCTTTTTGTTGGTAAGTAGGGGAAAATCCATCACAGGCTGACACTGGCCAATGGCCTAGCATGTGGGAACCACTTAAGCAGACATCTTCAAAGCTGCTTTCCAACTCTGGAGTTTTCTAGTTCCAGCCCTGCCTACTCTATCTACAAAGTCTATTTCCATCATAGAGCTCTCTGCAATGGCACCAACCAAAGCTCTCCTGTCTGAATTATTTATCTAAATGAATCAATACTGCCCAAATTTGACATTTATTAAATTTCATCTTGTATCATTAGCTCAATATTTCCTCTGTGATCAACTTCTCAATCTAATAAGATGACACCCTCTGTAAGGCAATGGCATAACACTCTCCCTTCTATTTCACCATAGCACTTAGCAAATTTCTAGAGATTGGCAAACTTTTTCAGGGAAAAAAGCCAGATAGTAAATATTTTAGTTTCTATGAGCCAGTGGTTCCTGTTGCAATAAATCAGCTCTGCTGATGTTATGCAAAACTAACCATCAACAACACATACACAGGGTGATGTGGCTATTTCCAATAAAAATATACTCAAAAGCAAGAGGCAGGCTGGATTTGACCTTTAGGCCATATTTTGCCAACCCCTGTTCTCAGCAGAAGGACAGGAATTATTTGCCTAGTTGCACATGGATTAAGGATTCCAGTTAAACAGTTGACATCCTACCATTGCTGCTTAGTACAGTGCTGATTTATGAACTATTTATTTCTATATGGGAAAGTCATTTTCCCAGCAGAGTTCCAGATGTTGGAAAGAGGGAGAGAAGAACACCCACCTAGTAAGCAGATTGACAAAATTAATTTTTGGTTAGGATATCATGAACAACTTCCCCTCATGTTAATTTTCAGTGTGCATGGAAGAGTCTTTTCACAGATTCAGAGGATTACAGAGTGAAACTCAGTTCTTCATGGTATTGATGACGGAAGAGGATGAAGAGCAGGAAATAGAGATGGGGAGGGAAAGAGAAAATGCTGAAGATGAAGAAAAAGAGTACAAAGAGCAGAAGGGTCTGATTTCTTACTATGAAATCACTATAGCCTGCATTTTTGTGCTTACTCTTTGTGTAATCTCTAATAAATCATTGACTATAATGTATGGGACAATAATGTATAATGTATGTGACATAATTTCCTTCTCTGAAATTAGACTGATTATCAGAATAGAAATTCATATTAATAAAGGAGTTGATTTAGGGGTTTGGTCTTCACAGAGTTTATTCTGTCTTGTAAAGTACTCCAGACAACTCTTCCCTAGAAACACTATGTAAATTCTGGCCATTGACTGATGGATGGATTGATTGGGTGGGGGGTAGGGTGTGGTGACCTACTGTTTTTAAAACATTTTAAATTACCATGAGTGGTTCTGACCCACTGTGCAAAAATTAGGTGGCAGCTATCTGCTTCTATTCTTAAATGGCAGCCTGATGCAACCTTATTGTTTTAAGGCACTTTGTCCCCATGGGTTCTGGATGAGAACTCATGGCCTGCCAACCAGGGCCGGGCAACTGGTACTTCCCCATGTGGGAGTTACAAGAGAGCTTACCTTTGCAGCCCTTGTTCACAGTTCATGTTCAAAGAAATGGTATGCAATCTGCTTGTCACTACATATATTTAAAATAATGTATTCCATAGCAAGACATTTATTAATAGAACAGCCAAAGGTAGTGTTTTGTTCCTACTGTTTGACACAGTACCAGAACAAGTTGCTATTCCCTAACCATCATATCCTCATGCTAAAACAGTATGGCTACAACTTGAAGACTATTTACTCCTTAGGGGAATTACTCAGACTGTCTTAGCTATTCCCAGCAAATAGTCCATAATTAGGAATAAATTCTCTCTCCTAAATAAAGTTTGCATGACAAACATGAATGAAGTAACATTCATCACTGCACACTTTAAAATAAGGCAGATGAAATAAGATCAGAAAATGGGTCACATGGACATTAATATTTTGGGGCTATTCAACCCTCATGCCTCTTTCAGGGAATTACAATCCCCTCCCATATGTACCCAGTGCTTTCTTTGATGGACAACCACTCTGGAGTCCCTGCCCTCTGTTTTGCTGGTCAATCCAAGTTAACCCAAAGAGCATTTATCTTCAGAATTTGAATCTTTGGGAAGTAGTAGTACCAAGGTGGAATACACAGGAGAGGTCTCTCATTGCACTGCCTGTGGCTTAAAGTACTACTAATTAGCTCCTGAGAACTATATCCTTGGGACCACTCTAGCTCCTGTTCCCACTCACAATTTCTAGCCTTCCTTGGATTCTGTGAACTGCCCTTCCTACTTCTGCCCAGGCAAGCCACAATCAGTATTTGTTGCTTGCAAAAAAAGGACCCTAACTGAGGCAATGAGGGATTAGGAATTTTAAGAGAAACAACAATATAGTTTATAGGTCCTGATTTATTTTTTGCTACCAGAAAGGTCTATAAATATAACGTTACAATGACCTTTTGAAGTATGACAAAACAATGAAAAATTATAGCTACTAAAAATGTTTAGGATTCAATAGGTTTTAAAGTTAAATGATTATTTATATAAATAATAGAATAAATAATAAAGTTTACATTTATTCCATATACTGCTTATGGTCATGTGTTGGCAAACATAGGGAAACATACAGTTGCTTTGTAATAGAATGTAATTATTGTAAAAGCCACAAAAATCAACATCAGTATGGTACTTTGGTTCTATGTTATAGGAGAGTTAGATAGCAAGTTGACTGACTAGCCCTCATAAGAAATCTTTACTGGAAGTGGGGGGAAAAAAAAGATGCCTTTTCAGGCATCTTTCTTAAAATACTTTCAGTACTGAGATCAAGTGAATTGGTGAATGATTTATTACAAATTTTGTGTCCTATTCCTTTAACTGTAACCTTTATCTCCAAGTTCCTAGCTTATTTCTGTCCTCCTTCAAACTATTATTTCAACTACCTGAAGCGTGTACCTTTCTCTTTTAGCTCCTTTTTTTTTTGTTCATTATGATTTGATGTGGATTCAATTTTCCAAAAATATATCTCTGGTTCAATAGTTTCTACGTTGAATATGGTAATGTGAGTCTTAATGAAAGCATTTCTCTCTCTCTTATTCTGGTGAATCCTTATCTCTGCTTAAAAATGATTAAATAACCAAATCATGATGTCTTCTCTTTAGGTGAAAATGAGCTCTGCATTCGTAATTTAAATATATGGGCCTGGGAATGTACTTCTCTGCTTGCTGTATACTGCATTCTATGAAGAGTAATTATATGCTTTCACTGTTCAACAGCAATGAACTTGTAATGCAATAATACTCTAATCAATGCCGTATGTTCCTATGCAGCCAGACTATCACTCCCTTTAATTTGCAGTATACTGGCTTCTCAGAGGAGCGTAGAAGAATGAGAGCATGTTTTCTTTCTTAACTATAATTGTGTATTTACCTTTAACCTTAGGATTTGATCATAACAAAGGCTAAGTTGCACATTGTCCTTCAATAGGGCTTTGTGTTCATGGGTAAGATGCCTAATTGAAGGTATATTTCGCCACCCGAACTCACAAATATTAAGCAATTCAGGACCAAAAGGAGCCACTGTGGTACTTTATAGGGGCAATTATCCTTGTAGCAGTTTTGATTTTCTGAACCTGAAACTCAATTACAATGCAATCTTCATCTAATATGTGTTCAAAGACAGCCAAGGAAGAGAAGAGGTAGTTGTGTATAGTTGAAAAACCACTTCGCAAAACATTAAGAGAACTGAATTCTAGTTCTGCCACCAACTAGTCTTACAAAGTCTGTGATCTTGGGCCAATTGCTTAACAATTTTCAACCTCAGATTTATCTGTAAAAGAAGTATAATAAAATATGTGTTTTATATCCTAAAGGATTATTAATAGGCTCATATAAAATCATTGAAAAGTACAAAGCACTGGAAAGATATAAAACATTCTTGTTAAGAATGAGGCTACTATGGCCCAGGTATTCTGACATAGGTTCTGTCTCCCACCCCATTCACTCTGGAATGGAAATTCTGTCTCTACCCAGTCAACATCAGTCAGCCCTTCCTAAGCCACAGTGATTGGTTCAGGGGTGGGCACATAATTTCAATGGTCCAGTGAAAGAGAAGCTTAGGACTTCCAGGATAATGACTAAGGGAAGAGAAGCCCCCCACCCCCCTCACCCCACCCCTCCACTCCCCGCTCTGGAGAGTGTTGTGTAGATGTGAGGTAGGAACTAGTACAGCCATTTTGCTAACAAAAAGAGGAAACCAGAGAAAGGCTGAAGTTCCAGAACTATAAGGAAGTAAATTCAACTGTATGTAAAGTCGGCCCTACCTCTGGACTCTCACTCTTAGGAGCCAAAAACTTTTGTTCAAACCAGTTTGAACTGGACTTTTTGATATTTCGACTAAAGGCATTCTGATTTATAATAGCCTCAGGGATATAATAACGAAGTGAGGCATGGAGTGAGAGGTAGCCATCAAAGAAATGCCAATTACATGAAGGAAAAATAGAACATCTTGAGAAGAAAGGAGATGGTTGGATATTTCTTTATCTTCCTCCTTCTTTTCTTTTCTTGAGATTGATGGTTGGATTTCTTGAGAGGAAGTATATGAAGATGAATAAAGAGACAATTACGTCTTGGATTAATTAAGGTAACTCTTCAAATATCAGTGACTTAAGACAATGCTAGTTTAGAATCTAGCTTTCCATGGAGAGGGAGAACATGGGGAAGTCAGCTCCCGGCAGTCATGCAGGAACCAGGTTGATCTGCATGTATAGCTTACAAGATTATTCAGATTGTTGATATCTAGCCATTTGATGTGAGAAGATAAGGGAAAAAGGGTGACCCTTTTCTTCCATTAGATAGAACTCAATGACATGATCAAACCTAACTGTAGACTAAATTGGGAAATGACATTTAGCTGTGTGCCCAGAAGTAGAGGGTTAAAATGGTTTCTGAACAGCTGATATCTCTGTTTCCTTCCTTATGATTTTGTCTTGTGAATTTTGGTCAGAAATAGTTTATGCTACATATTTAAATATGTACCAGAGACAGGAAGATAATATAGAGCAGTGGAACCAGCCAAGCAAAATATAATGAAGAATGGCAGAAATTTGGTTAAAACAGAAATTAAGTCATTTAGACTAAAGAGGAGAGCCATTGATAACTCAGCTAACTGTTGTCACACAGGAATCTGAATCAAGGGGTTCTAGATTTTCCTATTTCTCAGGATCAATGGGAATCTAAATTTTATGTGCAATTTTTTTCTTAAATGTTGGAAAATAATTTATTGTTTAAACATCAAGAAAAATCAAGAGACCTATTTCTGATACCCAGCTCTATTTGTTGACAACCAACTTAATATCTACACGGTAGACCTCTTGCTCTGATCTGTAATTTTTTTGAACTCAGGGTCCTAATACATATATGTGCATGTTTATTTGACTTACACAAATATGCTGTCAACCTATATTTCAAAGCTTGTAAAGCATTAATTTCTAATCATGTAGGTAGAAAAGTAAAATGAACTTTCTAAACATTTCTTCCCATATTCTAGGGAGTTATGAAACCTACATCATACTTTGAAGATAACAGTTCTGTGAGTCCACTATTCTTTTTCTGACATCTAAATTCATCTTTAGAAATGTTTATTTTTTAAAACCTTTATAGTGTACATTTATCCATATAAGATTGGCTATGTGATTCAGTTAGCTTAAAGTGATTAGACTTTCCTATGAGGTCTGTTAATTGTTTTCCATTTAGTGATTTCAGGCAAACTATGACACTGCAGTTACAGCATCATCTGATGCCAATTTCTTCTCTTTATGAAATGGCTGAGGTTCTGCTCCAAGTTCTGATGACAGATATTCTGAGTTTCTTTTTACCTCATAGGCCACATACATATTTTTACTATTTGTACAAAACCACTTCTGGCTGTGATAATATTATGGAATTCCAGTGATGTGTTGTACAAGTTGAAGAACTATAGAACCACACGTACCGAGAACCTTTATAAAATATACTCAAGGGGCAGTTGGGTGGCTCAGTTGGTTAAGTGACTGACTCTTGATTTCAGCTCAGGTCATAATCTCAGCATTGTGAGTTTGAGCCCCATGTCAGAGTCTGTGCTGAATGAGAAGCGTGCTTAAGATTCTCTCTCTCCCTCTCCCTGTGTCCCTCCCCCACTCCCGCTCATGCACTCTCATGCTTTCTCTTTTAAAAATAATAGAAATAAAAATAAATAAAAAATAAGATAAAATATACTCAATAGATAAACATAACATAACACTCAAAGCATAACACTCAGGCTTATACAGATATTTGTTCATAGTTTTATATACCTAAAAATGTTATAAAGTATATCTTTTCACATTTACTTAGTGTATATGGCACTTTTCATTGAGTAATATTGAGTAAATTCCTCAATATCCTGAATTCAGTGCAATCTAGAATTATTTAAGAGAACAAGTTTCCCAGCAACAGGCAGAGGCTATAATGAAGTACTCTCCCTTGGGCCTGGCATGGACTTGATTGTGAAAAGCAAAGTAATAGGAAAGGTCTAAGAAAATGCTTTCATGTCAAGTAGTCTTTGAATTACAGAGCTGAAAGAAATGCAAGGATGTGTTTGAGTCAAAGACAAACATGAGGATGTTCAGGTCATTGAGATCAATGTGAATGCTCAATACTATGAACCCAACACTAACAGTTGGTCAAAGAGTTAAAGGACATATTTGTTTTTATTTATTTATTTTTTTTTTCATTTCACTTTCACCTACTCTTAGCCAAAGAGATGCGCTGAAACCTTAAGGTTTTGCCTATTTGATTTTTTGAAAAAAAATAACAGCTTTATGGGCATATAAGTCATGTACCATAAAATTGACCCATGAAAGTGTACAATTCAATGCTTTTTAGTATATTTAGAGTTATGTTGTATAACCATTACCACAATTTTAGAACATTTTAATCACGCCAAAAAGTCATTCCCATTTCTCCTCAACCTACCATCCCCAAATAGATTTACCTATTCTTTTTTTTTAAAGATTTTATTTATTTATTCATGAGAGACACAGAGAGAGAGAGAGAGAGGCGGAGACATAGGCAGAGGGAGAAGCAGGCTCCTTGCAGAGAGCCCAATGCAGGACTTAATCCCCGGATCTGGGATCACGCCCTAAGCCGAAGACAGATGCTCAACTGCTGAGCCACTTAGGCATCCCTAGATTTGCCTATTCTGGGAATTTCATTCAAATGACATCATACAATATCTGGTATTTTGTGACTGCCTTCTTTAGTTTTCAAGGTTCATAATATCGCAGCATGTAATAGTACCCCATTCTTTTTTATTGTTTAATAATACTTCGTTTTATAGATATATCACATTTCATTTATCCATTCATCAGGTGATGGACATTTAGGTTGCATCCACTTTTGAATTTGTATCCACACTTATGAATAATGCTGCTATGAACATTTGTGTACATGTTCTTCTGTGAACATATTATTTTAAGTTTTCTTGGGTTTATTAAACTCAGGAGTGGAATTGTTGGTCCTATGATAACTCTATGTGTAGCCTTTGAGGAACCATTAGACTGATTTCCTGTACTATTTTACATTCCCACCAGCAATATATATGAGGGTTCCAGTTTCTTCTTATTTCTTACTATCTTTTTAAATACAGCTGCTCTATTGTGAGAAAAATAGTATCTCACTGTGGTTTTGATTTGCATTTCCCTAATGGATAATGAACTGGTTTCTTAAGGCATTACACCTAATTAGTTAAGAAAAGAAAAATAAAACAAATTCATAGTTTAAAAAACAATAAAGTAGATTTATGTTAAGGATATAAACAAGAGGGATGCCTGAGTGGCTCAGTCAGTTAAGCATCTGCCTTCTGCTCAGGTCATGATCCCAAGGTCCTGGGATTGAGCCCCACATTGGGCTCCTTGCTCAGATGGGAGCCTGCTTCTCCCTTTCCCTCTGCCTGCCATGTTCTCTTTCTCTCTCTTTGTCAAAATAAAATAAATAAATGAAATCTTTAAAAAAGAGTATAAACAGAAAGATGAGCTGAAGTGGTGAAATATTCTTATTCACTGGACCCTATAAATCAAATTTCTTAGTAGAAGGGCATATCTATGCAATATGCTTTCTATATGCAAAAGAAACTGTCAGTAGTCCTATTTTAACTGTAATTTTGAGGAGACTATAGGAGCCTCTTAAAATATATGCCTGTAAGAAGAGAGAAGATGCAAGGAGACCAGTGAAGAGGTTGTTGTAGAAGTGTGGGTGAGACAAGATGGTGGCTTGGATTACGTGGTAGCGGGTGGGAGGGTTCAGATGAGGATTTAGGAAATCCTTTATAAATAATAGACCATGAATGTATTAGTGGGGGAAGGGGACTCAAACAATGTGCAGAGTGTCAACAGGTAGAATGTGAAACAAAGAAAAATCCAGAGAATTTCTTTTGAAGAAAAAAGTGCACATAAAAGGAAAGAGCAAACAGCTAAGTTATACTAGATCAGTGGTTCTCAAAAGGGAGTTCCCTCCTCAGTACCATTTGGGAATAACTGGAAATGCAGTTATTAGGGCCTTACCCAGACCTACTACATCAGAAATTCTGGGGGTGGGGAGGTAAGTAGGTGAATGGGAGTAAGGATCTCTAGTGAACATAGTATCTCCAAGAGAGGTTATGAATGTTTAATGAGCAGAGAAGTAATTAATTAGAGTGACAATTCAGGAGCATTAAACTGATAGCAATGCAAGGTGAAATTGCCTAAATGGAATTGGCACAATTACAGTATAAACATCTAACTAGATTTTTGCTTTGAGCATGAAACTTGGGATAAAGCATCAAAGTTTGTTTCCTTCCATTTTAACTAACACAAGATGAAAAAAATAAGCATCTTTCAGGTTCTTACCATTGGAAAGTCATTCCATGGGCACTGGTAAGAAATAGAAATAAACTGACATTGTATTTAAAGTGCATGTAATCTAATGAGGGGGATAAATGAGAGAGATTGTATATGGAAAGAAAATAATTATCAAAGACCTCATTATTATTTGGATAGGGTTGTTCTCTCATGTGGTTCCAGTACTGTTTCAATCAGAGTTGTATAATGCATAGTTACTACTGCTATATGCATCGTGTCTGCATTTGTGACTGTCACAGAGCTATAACTGACACATTTTTCACATAAATTCTGATCTGTTAAAATCCAAGGGAGATAATGTTATGTGAAATTAATTAGCCACTAAACAAGCTACATACTGTATGACTTCAAGTGTAATAATTTCTGGAAAAAACAAAGCTATAGAGACAGTAGAGAGATCAGTGATTGCCAGGGGTTCAGGAGAATGAGGGAGGGATGAATAGTACAGCATAGGGCATTTTAGGGCAGTGAGACTATTTGTGTAACACTACAATGATGGGTACCAGATGTTAAGCATTTGTCAAAACCCATGGAACTGTACAACACAAAAAATAAACTCTAATGTAAACTATAGACTTTAGCTAATAATAATAGATGGGCTCCTCAGTTGTAACAAATGTACCTCACTAATGCAAGATATTAACATAAGAAAGTAGGGGATGGAGCAGGGTATATGCACTTTCTGTGCAATTTTTCTATAAATCTAAAACTGCTGTGGAAACTGATCTCTCAAATTAAAAAAAAAATCCAGGGAGGAAAAAAGATGATTTGATGAAAGAGGTAAGACTGACCTCAGCTGGGTTGTGAAGAATAGGTTAGAAACATGGACTATCAAACTATAACATCAGGTGCTTTTATATTCCATTAATTTTTCCACTTTTAAAAGTCTCTTTAAAAAAAAAAGACTTTATTTATTCATTTGAGAGAGAGAAAGAGAGAGAGTGACAGAACAAGTAGAGGGGTAGAGGGGGCAGGGAGCCTGATGCAGAACTGGATCATAACCTGAGCTGAAGGCAGATGCTTAACTGACTGAGCCACCCAGGTGCCCTTTAAATGTCTTTCTTATTAAAATATAAGAGCTCTTTATACCCTGGAGTCATTAATCTTTTGTTATGTATGTTTTCAATGTTTTCTTGACTTGTTGCTAGCCTTTTACATTTATTGATGCTGCTTTAGGAAAACTATAGTAGCTTCAATATGTATTCTATCCATGTTTTCTCTTATAGGGAGATTCTTCAGAGAAGTATATCCTTTGATTCAGATTTTTGTCAGTGTTGGGAAAAGTTGCATTTTCAATATCATACAGAAATTGTGCATCAAGGCCTAGCAATCAGACAGGCCTTTATAGACTGATATTTTACATATTTTTAGATATTACTGAACTTTTCTCACCCAAGATGTATTATCTATCATATGGACTTGTGAGTCTCAAGTGAAACAACATGTCCTTAGCTCTTAGTTCAGTGAGTGGATGGTTTATAGTAAACATTCAGCTGCTCTAAGGACAAGGTCTATGATGGTGGTGGTGGTGGTGGTGCTGGTGGTGGTGATTTAAACTACCAATTCTTAGATTCACAACCTACTTAACTTTTTTAGCCTGGGATGTATATCTATCTTTATTTCTCAGGGATTTTGCCTTGCTCCATCACTCAAACTCTTTTTAAAGTTGAAAACATCTATTTGAGGTTATTCTCTACTCCAATTTCCAGAAATGACTGACAAATATAGTATATATAATTTCTCATGAATGACAAGAGTTTTTTATTTAAAGTATTTGGCTACAAATTCTTAGGGAAAGGACTCAACAATGTCAGCAAGCATGGGGATAATGCAAAATATAATCAACATTATGAACTTCTCCATTGTGGTTCCTGGGGAGAAGCCACAGCTCCCTCCTGTTCTTACCTATTCTAGATATAAAACTGACTGACTTTCTACCCTTTCCTAACATTTGTTTTTCCCTTGGTTCTTAAGATTTCCCTTCTCCTGACAATCATCATAATTTTTCACTCATACATGGAATATAAGAAGTAGGGATTATAAGGGAAAGGAGAGGAACTGAGTGGAAAAAATCAGAGAGGGAGACAAACCATAAGAGACTCCTAACTCTGGGTAACAAACAAAGGGTTGCAGAAGGGGAGATGGGTGGGGAATGGGGTAACTGGGTGACCAGCACTGAGGAGGGCACTTGATGGGATGAGCACTGAGTGTTATACTATATGTTAGCAAATCGAACTTAAATAAAAACAAATGTAAAAAAAAAAGAAAAAAAAAAAGATTTCCCTTCTTCTCAAAGGTTTCTCTACCCAGGATATGAGACTGACCATGCAGTTGAGGCAAAACAGTTCTTTGTATTTCAGACACTCTCCCACCCACGCATTCCTATAATCTGTGAGCATTTAGTCCCCCTAAAGGACATTTCCCTTGAGCACAATCATTCAAGTGCAGCATCTTGTGTATCTCTTGAAGCAAAACTGTGACACATTGTGTTAAGTGGGTCCAGCACCCTGATGACACGGTCCCCACTTCTAAGTTTCTCCCTACTCAGGGGGCCTCACATCTGTTGTTCTCACATTCTCAGAGAACTTCCACATATGATAAGTGATTTCATCTTCCTGGAAAACCCAGAGAATTCACTTCACAAATGATAAAACAGGTTTAGAAGCTTCAGTGACTTGGCTAAGATCTTTTTCAATAATGGAATTGCTCTAGAATTCATGATCCTTGCACCCTTCTGTCATCTCAGGGTGATAGTAAAGAGAACACTATACATCTTGCCAGTCCTTTCTGGTACCTTCATCTTTGTACTGTGCTGCATTGAATGAATGCTTTGATTGGGTAGACATGGGTTCAAATCCAGACACTCATTTTTACTCTTTCGGTGATTTTGAGAAAAGTGCTCTACTGATTCAATTAAGAAAGGGATACTGAGGGATGCTATAAAAATCTACTTCTTTGCTCCCTTTCTTGTTTCTATTCTCGCTAGGATTTACAGCCCCCACCCCAGTTACCCATGCCCTGTAATGCAAGCAGCATATGTTCTCCTTCTAAGGGACAAGGAGTTAATGATTTCTCTAGAATATCTAACATCCAAGAAAGATCAGGTGAGAATGACCAGACAAACCTATCATATGCATATTCCACACCACCAGTGCTAGACAGCTTGAAGCCAAGGCCTCCTAGCTCCAAGGATTAATAACTGGGCCCTCATCTTTGTTCTAACAGATTCCTGGATGTCTGAAGGGACATGTACACCAGATTTCTGTCCTAAAAAAAAAAAAGAAAAGAAAAGAAAAGAAAAAAAAGAAAAGAAAAGAAAAGAAAAAAACCCAGACACTGAAGAAAGATGAGACTCATGTTCTTTTCCTTTCCAAGTCTCCCGGATGCTCTCTCTGTATCTGCTCTGTCTATAAATTTAAAAAAAAAAACTCTGTTCTCACTTCCTGCTGGCTTATATTTGATTTCCATCTTACCCAAAGCCAAGGAATCCTCTTGGCTGATCCTGTGGGACCACCTCTGGGTCCCTGGACCCAGTCTGCTAGCATCATAATCTTTTGGTTTTGCCATCTCTAAAAGTAGATAATTATAAATTCATCTACTTCATAGGACCATTGTGTGGATTAAGTGAAATAGGGCACATGAGCATTCAATAGCTAGTACTACTGAAACCATAGGCATCTCACTGGCTATTAAATGGATTATTTAGCAGTTTTCAGTGAGTCCAAAGCAATATCTGTAGTATATAACCTACAGTGTCACAGTGATGGTAACATTCCTGTATCATTAGACAATTGTGTCTCATTTCAAGACATTTTTTCTGAATTCTACAAAGGAATGCTAGACTCCCAAGAAAGACTGCCAAGGTGGGGAATTTTTGACTTCCTGTTTCTTACTCACAAGCTAAAGAATTTAGAAGATAATCTTCAGTTGTGTATATATATATATATATATATATATATATATATATATATGTATATTTATAGTTTCCCACAAACATACCTTGAAAGCATTTTAATCTGGATTAGTTTCATGAGCTTTCCAGCACCACACCTGAATTTCCACAGGAACCCAATCTGTAAAAGCTGACAACCTCAAGAGATAGTCTGATGATCATTCCCTCCAGTCTTCTGGTGATGTTCTGATAAGGCTCATTTTAATGCTGTCAGTAGCTTAACCAAGACACTCTGGGGAGGAAGCCTCTGTGGTTACACTTTCAGTATCATGAATGAATTATTCATATATGTCACAGCGATTCATAAAAAAAGTGAAAGCGTTAACTCAGAACATTCTCACAAGGGTAGTTTTAACATGTAAGGGACAAGTCATACTCATATGCACCTCAATGCTTTCTAGCCTCTGATGACTTGAAATTAAGTGACATATTTTGAGCAGCTGAAGTGGCTTAGAGATGAGTAAGAGCTCTGTGTTACATAACTCTGAACCTCATACTGAGGTTTGGGAAAACTCTCTACTAACTATGCAGACTGCTCAAAAGCCCATAGGAACCCTTTTTAAATCCACCTGTGTGCCACTATGACCACTGTGAATGTGGTCAAATTCTTGACAGACTCATAATATGCATCTAAGAAATATACTTTTACAGAGAATCAAAAAAGTTCAGTTGAAATTTCACACAATTGAAGGGCTTGTATCTCAGTAACATCTCAACTGCACAGCTAACAAGGCAAATCAAGTATAGTCAAAAAGAAGAGGTAACCAAAGAGAAAGTTAATGTTCCTTTTTGTCATTACCTGACTACAAATTTAGTTCCCAACAGACTCCTTGGTTCTGGAACATCTACCACACTTAGCAAGAAAGTAAAATTCCTAATGTGTCCTTGGTTACACGAAGTTGAAGAACTGATCTGAAGAAAGATATAGAAATTGTTGTTGAATGTAGAATTTTCTCCCAAGCAGCATCAAAAAGATATCTTAACCCTAGGATGACAACATTCTATTGGCAAATAAGCACTATGGAACGTGAAATCCAGCTCAGCATTTCTCTAAGCCAAAATGTCACCCTGGTAATGACCACAACCTCCTTATACTTCACTTTCCAGCTGACAACTGAGAATATTGAATTTTATCTTTTCTGCCGTTGTGTCCCACAGTTTGAAATAATTTTGCCCACTAAGCAAAATGGTATTACTAAACAGCAATGATATGATCTTTTGCTCTATTGAGCACATTATGCACAAAGTACCTTCTAAGCCCTTTATATACTTACTAATTTAACGCTCAGACAATTTTACATGAGTATTCTCTATCACCATTTTACAGACGAAGAAACTGAGCCTTCAAGAAGTCATATATAGTAAGAGGGACAGCCGTAATTCAAACGCTCTTACCTAAAGTCAGTCCTCTTAACCACTCAGTAAATTATCCTCAGTATCTGATTTTCAATGTTTAACAAAGACAGAATTATATAATCACCTTTAGCTGATTAAATTAAACTTTAACTTTAGAATTGGTAGTCTCTTCCCAAATGGGAGGTCTTGGAGCATGTATAGATGGACAGCCATATTCCATACATTTCTATACATATTCAAGACCCAGTCACCATAGCAGCTGCTCCTCGGCTACCCCTCAGGTCTACAAAGTTTGTAAATGCCTGTAGCTGTCTCCACAGGATACACACGGGCTCTGGAGAGTTCTGAAAGTGGCTAGGGACATCTGGACCTTCTGGGGCTCTGGGGTACTTACTAACTCTTGGTGGCACATTCCCTTGGCTGACATAATCCTCACCTTGTGGGGAAAGATGTGGCCAGAGGATGGCAGAGCAGGCTCTTTTGAAGCCCAGGGCCCAGGGCTAAGGGTAGGAAGAGGACAGAGAGGAAGTGGGGGCTATGATGTGCTGATAAAATAGGTCTGTACTTCCATGGTCTGAAATATCATCCACTCCTTTGTTATTTGTACATTTCCAAATCATTCCCATTAGAATATGAATTACATAAAAGCAGGTCTCTTGGCTACCCTTACTGCTACTGCATCTCCAGCATGTATGACAAAGCCTGGCACAGATAATCTGCTAAATTAAAATCTGTTGAATGAACAAATGAGTAGATCATAATAGCTTACACATATCCCAAAACAACATGAAACAAAACAAAACAAAACAAAAAAACGAACACAACAAAAAATGTTCCAGGAGCCCTTCTACGTGCTTTGCATACAAGACCCCCTTCATTCCTAACAACTAGAGGAAGTAGGTTCCAGGAAAATTACTTTATAGATGGCACAGGAAGGTTAAACAATGTCCTTAATTGCATACAACTATTCATAGGCTCAAAGGTATATATCTTTTTTCAAGATGAAATGCTGAGTGTATAAATAAATGATTGTCCATGGAGGAGAAAGAGAAAGAAAGAAAGAAAGAAAGAAAGAAAGAAAGAAAGAAAGAAAGAAAGAAAGAAAGAAAGAAAGAAAGAAAGAAAGAAAGAAAGAAAGAAGAAGGAAGGAAGGAAGGAAGGAAGGAAGGAAGGAAGGAAGGAAGGAAGGAAGAAAGAAAGATTAGGGCAGCATAGCAGATTGGAAAATTAAATCTCTTTTTCATTCAGGTTAGAAAAAACATGGTAAAATTTACAATTCAAACACAATTCAAAAGTGTATCATGTGAAAACATTAGTGTGAAAGAATTCACAAACATACAGCTTTCTCCTCAGCAGAATGAGCTTTTTAGAAAATATCCAAGAAAGTCTGGCAATAGGCTACATTACAAGATGGTAGAAGAGGGGGCAGCGTTTTGCTCTAACATATGGTAAGGTATAAATAAAGGCCATTTAAAAGTGGGTCCAAACAAGCCTCTTTCTAGCTGTGAAAAGACGACTGCCTTTGGAGACTGCCAGACACGACCGGAGGAAGGATTTGAGCACAGAGTATATTAGTAGCAGCATGCCATCCGACCTCGCCAGTCGATGGAATACCTAGAGCCAAGTTCCAGGATATCAGGATGCTGACTGGTGACTTCTAAGAAAAAATAAAATCAAGCACCTGTGCATCAGACAGTATGAACTGCCGGAGTCACTTGACGGGATGAGCACTGGGTGTTACATTAGATGTTGGTAAATCAAACTCCAATAAAAATATATATACATATATATATTAAAAAAAAAGAACTGCTGGAGTTCCCACACATATCCAGCTATAGAGTTTGGCCATAAAGACAGTTTCATCTCTCAGTGAAATACAGATTTATTTAGAGGAGCCGCAGATACCATGATTTTTAAAAAAAATTTTTTGTTTTTTTTAGATACCATGATTAATATATATTCTGTCATCTTTTCATTCTTCCTTTTATGCTAGTTGGATGCTGTCCCTCATCTCTTCAAATGGAATTCTGGCTGAAAAGGGAGAAGGAGTGAAGAGAGGACAGGAACAAAGGAAAGAGGAGGGAAGGGGATGGGCAAGGGAGGGGAGAGCAGGAGCGGGTAGGGATGAGGGAAGGGAGAGTGGGGAACATAGAAAATAGGGCTTGTTACCTTTGGCTGGAAACCATCAACCCCCAGGCCCACCCTCATCCCCCCCACCAAGAAAAAGTTTAAAAATTCCAAAAAGGAAAATTACACACACACACACACACACACACACATAGAATTTCTTTGGTTTGCTTTTCTAATTGGTGTTTTTGTTTGTATGTGCCATAACTTTATACAGTCATTTGAGATAATTGAGATAATTTGGTGAATTAACTAGAATTGCCCTCCACATTGAGAAGTACTGTTCCCTGTGGCAAAATACAGTGAAGGTGGTCAATGTTGAATATTCTTGTTTGCAGTCTGTTAGCATTCTAGTCTCCAGAACGATCATTTCATCATTTACTACTACTACTATAATCATCATCATCAGGGCTATGATGATAATGATTGTCCTGATTTCTTCTTCCTGTTCTCCTTCCCCATTTATTTTCATGGTTGCCTTTTTCCACCACATTAGTTTTTGTTCTTTAGAGCATTTGCCTAACTGTTTTTCCATTTCAGTGGTTCAGGTTTTCCCTTATTGCATTATGTGATGGAGTGCCGATGGATTTTTCCTTGATTTATACAATGAAGAAAAATTATATAAAAACTTATATATGCTTAATATATGGAAGCATAACATTAAGAAATAATTTTATTCTTAGCCCTATTTCTATCCAGATCATCTCCATTCCATTCTCCAAAGGAGTAGAAATACTGAAATATTTCATGTTTTCTTCGAGTTATTTTATATATGCGTACGAACACATCTTTGTATTTCTTCGTATGTTTGCATAAATGGGCTCATTATATATACTATTCAGTAACTTTCTTTCTCCATTAAGCACTTTGATGGAGTGTTTCCATTAAACACTCCATATCAGGAGTGGTTACCTTATTCTTTCGACTAACTTTATGGTATTCCATTATGTAAATATACTATTAAAAAAATTCGACTGTATTTTTGAACATTTAATTTTTCTAGCTAGCAACAGTTTAAATCAAATTGTGGTGAATATCCAACTATGTTTGGATGCACACACATATATTAACACACAAACTTATTTTTTATGGGATAAAGTCTTATAAGAAAAATTATGTAGTAAAGGAATTCTTATTTTATATTTTAATAGATTTTGCCAAATTTCCTGACATAAAGTAACATCAATTATAATCTTAAACTGAATTTATGTTCTTATATTTTGAAATTAAAAAATGATATATGTTCATTTTAACAAGCAAAACTTACATAGAGATATATGGAGTGCCTCTCTTCCCCCATCCTCCAGTTACAACCCCTTTGAAATATCCAATTTTAACAATTTTGTTAATGGACTATCAAGGAACAAGAAAGGCTACTTTTCTACACCTCATCAACAAGAAGATGATCAATCTTTGATTTTCGAAATGGATGAGCAGAAAATGTTATTTGCTTTTTAGAAAGGCATGTATTTATTGACTATTTACATTTTGTATCCCATACATTACCCTTGCATTGCTGTTGTTTATTTAATATCATATTTGTTTCTTATTAATATATAGGAGCATTCTTAACATGAGAAATGCTAGTCCTTTTTTTTTTGTTATTTTACTCAGAGATCATTGTTTGTCTTTTAAGCTATTTTAGGTACTTTTGCCACTTTGAAATTTTATTGTTTCTACAGAATATTCAGAGAAAATACCTGAATTTAAATGTGAATATTATGAACATAAAGTAAACATGTAGGCAACCAAATATGTGTTCCCTTAACTCTAGCTCAACGTATTCTCTGTTTCTTTTCAGATTCTCAGGAAGTGAAACTCCTCCTATTTTCAAAAGCACTTTCCTCTTCTTGAGCTTTAAACCTAATATCCCTACCTCACATCCCTTTGAATCTATGGTTGCTTGAAATATAGGCTTTTTTTCTTTTAAATGTTCACATTGTAGGAATATTTTTCTGATTTTATAATTCTATATATATTTCATTATAATCAGACTATTCTTCATTCTATTTTTACATATGAAAGTATTCCAATTTTGTACTATTATGAAAGCATTTTCATAACTGTTCTAATGGAAACTTTTAAAGCAGGTATGATCCATTTTCTATATCATGTATATCACTATCTCTATACATAACTATCAGCATATATATGCAGATACATATAGAATCTATTTCCTAACTTTTATTTCTTTCTTTGCTTGATTTGTTACGGACTTAGAGAATTAAATAAAGTTATCTTACTATGTTTACTTCTTGATTGTCCTATTTTTTGGCTTGATAAATGTCAAGTCCATAATGTGCTATATAATATCATTTATAAAGATATCTTCTTATTATGAATTTTACTTCTTGATTTCTTATTAATGCTCACTTCTTTAAGTATCAGTTTATCTATATCTTGTAGTGTGTGTGGGCGAGTATTGACATTAATTATGTTTAACTATATGATGAAACCAAAAACAAATGAGAGATTATGGTTTTTCCTGGAGGGGTGTGTGTGTGTGACCATGTTCCGATTGTTTACTTTTGCACTATTGGATATTTGACTTCACAAAATTTCTTGGTAAAAATAAAATCACATGTATCTTTAGTAACCATTCCTATTTCCACTACTATTTTTTCCTGGATTTTTTTTGGGGCTAATATATTCTTAATCTTTGTCCTTCTTTAGACTGGCATGGTTAGTTTTTGTGGTAGTTTGGTTATAGAATTTACCTTATTACTATAATTTATCTTTTGTTCTTCTTCTCAAATGATTATGGAGTTGTTCTTTATAATTGTCTTGATTATTTTGTTTTTCACATTCTTCTTCATTTTTTATTTTCATAGTAAATATTGTTAAAAATTTTTGTAAAATGTAAACATTGAAATCCTTGTCTGCATCTCATTAATTTTGAGACATATAAATATTCCTTTAAAAGAGAAGTCCTGATGGGCAATTATCTACTGAAAGCTTGGGAGAAAGATAAACAGACTACTAGGTGAATTCTATCTTTGTCTCTTTTATTAACCTTGGCAATATCATTAAATGCTAAATCTAAGAGCCTTATCAATTACCTGACTCAGCAGGTAGAAACCTCAGAGATGGATTGCTAAGGAAAAGTAAGAAGGTGACTAATAATTGAGATCATTTTCCAAAGTCACATCATCAGACTGGCCATTATTTTCTTACACTGATCTAGTTCTGGAAGGAATATAAATACCTGTGACCTGGAATGATAAATGTTCTTCAATCTGCCTATGAAAATGTTGTCTACTTACCTTAGGTTGTTCCTCCTCAAAAGAGAAGATACTTATTTGGCTACAGACTTTCCCTTTACTATAGCATACCCTTAACTTGGTGTCAGGTGAAAGCCTTTTCAATGGTTTCCTAGAAATTTTCTAGAATGGAACATATCTTACCCTCATTCATTATGCTTAAAAGCTACACATCTTATACATACTTTAAAATAGGCATTATAAAACCTAAGAACATAAAAAGGGAGAAGCATAATTATTCCTACTTTATATGTGGGGCAATTGGGATCCAAGAGGTCATTTCACTTGATAATCAATGGAGTGCTGATGAGAGGACCTAGTTCTTCTTGATTGAGTCTTACTAGATATTTGACAGTCACACAAAAATAAAGCATAACTTATTACCACTAAAAATAACATTTTTAAGTAAGTTGATAATTATTTGCAATCTTTCAGCAATGTGTATGTAAACTTGATGACATAGTTTTCAACCAGTTTTACCTTCTAGTTGGAAGGTTTTCTTATCCTTTATTGTCTGCATATTAGAATATTCCAGATTACAATTATTGCTATTAAAAATCACAGCAAATATTATGTGCTTCTGGCTGACTGTCCCAGATAATCATATTGAATATAAACACAGAATGAGTAAATCACTGATGTCTACCGTAGAAATGCCATCAGCACAAAACTTATAAGTCCATCTCCTTCGAAAAGCTGGACAGCTGATCATGTCACCTTAAAAGATAGTACAAGATGGATTTCTAATTCACCACTTAATTATATATAAGTATAGAAAGAATTTAGTTATGTTTTACATTTGAATGTAGTTTTAAAATACATCTTACAATATATCATCAATGTCTTTTTCTGATCAATGAGGAAAATAACCTAATTTGGGAAGAATTAAACTCTTAGTGGTTGAAAGTATACACTATAATTTTGTTTTCCTGATGTCTTAGATTCAACATGAAAATGAAAAGACATTCTAGTCCTGAAGTAATAGGTTCAGTCTATTCCTGATATTGAATATATTGCTGAGATGATATGCCACTTGGGCAAACAATGTGAAATCATAGAGATGATCTAAACTATTATTAGTTGTATTACCAAAGAATGTTTTTATATTATCTCTCATTTCAAAACTGCTCTCTGAAAAACTTTTTCTTGAAAGCCAGCATACCTCAGGGTAGAAAAGAAGAATCTTATATCCATTCTGATTATGTCATCATTTTTACTCCTTTTGATTTTTAATTGGAATCAAAGTCAGAAGGGATGACCACCAAATTTTCTTGGCAAATTAAACATCTTATGGATTGGCATTAAGATGTAAATATTTTTCTTTGAAAAGCAAAGCCCATCCTTGCTACATATGGGTTGTTGGACTCTAACAGAATTAAGCCCAGTGCACATTTTCTAGTCTGCCTCATAGATCAAAGAAAAGGATTGTAAACCAAAAGACGCATCTCTTCTCTTATAGCCTGGATAAACAGAACGAGACTTGTCAAGCATTTCTCTTTCATTTATGTACTGCACTTATGCCAAGAGCAGCTAATTCATACTCTCTCCATCAGTAACGTCACCTAAGTCTAAAGTGAAATATCTACCAGGAGATGCACAAGAGTGTAATTGCTCTTCCACAATGTATGCCATTGATATTTTGCAACATCCATCAGTGTTATTTGATAAAGGAATTTTGCCAATAGCTCATTCTGCTTTCCCTGTGATTGTACTATTTGTCATTAACATGGCAGCTGCTTTTATTAGCTTCTTGGCACTAGTGTGACTTGTACCTGTGTTTTGGCAAGATGAATGCAACCTTGAAAGATGCTTCTGTAGTTCTAGTCTTTTTTCCACTACTGACAACAAAAATCATCAATTTTGCATTGAAAAGCATTATTTTGAGCTTGTTCAGAAAAACAGAGAGGTCATTTTTTTTTTAAGATAGTATGAACAATTCTGTGGCTTTATTCCAATCCTGGATAAAGTTCTAAAGAAGGTTTACATAGCTCACTGGTCTAACTACATGCAATCTTTAAGATATTCGTGAAATATCCATTTATGTTATAGATGTGTACTAACGCCCCAGTCACTATTTACATTTGTGATGTTTTCTGAGTTGTATTATTTATATTCCAATTTAATAAATACTTTTATGCACCAGTCCACTCTTTTTTGTAACTTTTACATTTTTGTTGTATAAGAATATAATATAAAAAAAAGAATAAAATATACTCAATAAGCATACAAATGCAAATTTAACAGTTAACTACATGTACTTAAGATGAACTGATCATCATTCTCGGTTGAACATAGAAAACCCTAGTGGGAATTCTGTGACTAACACAATAAAGCTTTTATATGTTTGTGAAATGCATGTGAAAAAGTGATTATTGGCCTCACCTCTAAATTCCTGAACCATCTTCAACAGTCATTACAGTGACCACTAAGGCAGATAATAGCAGGATTGGAGAACCCCATTTTAAGAAAAGATTTAAATATTTGAGAAAGAGAGCATGAATGAAAGGGGATGTGGTAAAGAGAGAAATAGATTCCCCACAGGGAGTCATACATAAGATTCAATCCCAGGATCCCAGGATCATGACCTGAACCAAAGGCAGATGCATAACTGACTAAGCCACCCAGGTACCCCTGGAGAACCCTATTTTGAGAAACATTATTGCAGTGTAATGATTGGTTCATTCTGTGGACCTGTTTTTACTAAAAAAGGCTTGCCAACTTTGAGAGAAGATAACCACCGACGTGCAAGAGAAAGGACCTAGAGAATACTGCAAGATGATTACAGGCTCCATTCTTTTGTTCTCCTTGATTCCAATCTTCTCATCTTAACCTGTGTTTCACCACTCTGACAATAAGTTCTCTTAAATGCCATTTACTGCATGCTTTGTTGCATGCCTGTTTCTGAACTTATATAAAAATATAGACTTTTCATAGTGACTCCATAAATTCATATTAAGCCCACTTTAGAGATAAGGGAACTGTAACAGAAAAGTTTATTAACTTGTTCTCTAATCAATTACTAACAGGCAACAAAGTTGAGCCCAAACCCAGGCCTTTAGGCCTCTAAAGACTGTGCCATTAGTTTGCATGCTCATTGCCTTGTTAAAATGCACATAAAATTTCATTTTACTTCCTTGTTCTAAAATCTTCAGTGACTGCCATTGTCTACAGAAATAGTATCACACCCTTAGTATAGCATCCAGATCCATGGACAAACTGGCCTTCACCTGGTCTTCCAGTCCTGTGTCCCACACAGGCTGACCATATTCCCCAAGCATCATGTTCTTTTCATTCTCATGCTTACATTCAGAGTCTTCCCTCTTATTGCCCAGCCCTGCATACCTCTGCCCCAGGTTGCAAAGCATTCTCTGATCCCCCCAGGTAATCACTTAGCCTTCCACAGGAATCACTGGGAAGGCATGACAATGACACCTAAAAAGTCATATTCATACCATAAGTGTCTGGTCCAGTGATTGTCATTACGTGGTCAAACAACCACCAACAAAAGAAGCATCTGGAAGTGTTTTTAAAAAATGCATATTTCAAGATTTCTTTGTAGATTACTGTTGGTGTTGGGCAGTATGGTCTGAGTTTTCAACAAGTTTCTTAAATCAGTCTTTTGTATCTTAAAATTTGAGAATTTTCTTCTATACATATGTATAGAAGGAATGGTAGTGTGAACACCAACACATGGTTTCGTGAAGGTTCGAGGATCACATAAGACAGGATGTTCAATTATCCTAGCAAGTCCCTTATGTCTAAAAGTTGACACTGTTGTGGGCTAAGGCAGTGAGGACAGAGGGGAAAGGTGAAGCTCTATCTGCTTCAACTTTTTCTTCTCTTTCTTCGATGACTTCCCCACACTCTTTCCTAAATCTACTAACATGCTCTCCAGAGCATCTCTTATTTTCTCTTTACAAATTGGTATATATTTGCAAAGAAAAATTAAAATGTAGCAAAACTTATATTAAAACTGAAGAACAGTTAATGTTAATATTTTACACTATTTGTTTCCAATTTTTCCCCTATGCATATATATTTTTAAAGGAAAAAGAAGTATGGAATCAGATAATGACTATATAGGGAATTTGCGTTCTATTTTTTAAATTCTCTTAATATTATAAATGTTAACATCTCTCATTTCTTTAGTTATTCTTTGAAGTCAAGATTTTCAATAGCATCAAAAAGCCCATCTTCTGATTGTTTTATTTACCAGCATTTATGTAGTGTTGGGCATATCTTAGGTACTAAGTGTTCTAAGTAAAGGAATGACTATGTAATAATTCAATTGTTCATGGAAATTTAGACAGTTTCCATTTCTTTTTGTCTATTATAAATAACACTGCAATTTGTATGTCTGATGATTTCCTTCAGTTGACTTCCTAAAAATAGCATTTATTGCATTATATGGCAAATATATATATATTTTTTAGTTCTGATATATACACACATACCTAATTTTTATCCCAGTTTTATTGAGAAATAATTGAAATACATCAGTGTGCAAGTTTAAGTGTACAGCATGATGGCTTAATTTACATATTTTGTGCAATGTATTATAATGAGTTTAGCTATCAACCACCTTATACAAATAAAAAGAAACGAAAGTAAAAAGGGGAGGGAATCTCCTTGTGGTGGGAACTCTTAGGAGTAACTCTCTTACTTTCTTAACAACTGTTCTGTGTACCATGCAACAGTGTTGGGTACAGTCATCATGCTAAATATGACGTCCCTAGTACCAATTTGTTGTGAAACTGGAAGTTTGTGTCTTTGACCACCTTTCTCCAATTCCCCTTCCCTCTACCTCTGGTAACCCCAAGTCTGATCTCTTCTATGAGGTTGTTTTTCATTTCTTAGGCTTCACATATAAATGAGATCATACAGTATTTCTCTAAAATATTTTATTTAGCATAGTGCCTTCAAGGTACATGTATGCTGCCACAAATGGACGAATTTAATTTTTATTCCTGAATAATATTCAATTGTATATATATGTTTGTAAATATTTCACAACTTCTTTATCCATCATTCATGTATTCATCGCTGGACACTTAGGTTGTTTCCAGTCTCAGAAATAATGCTGCTATGACATGGAGGTGCAACTATCTTTCAATTAGTGTTCTCATTTCTTTTGGATATATTCCCATAAACTGACTTGCTGGATCATATAGTGGTTCTAATTTTAGCTTTTTGAGGATCTTCCATACTATTTCCCATAGTGACTGCACAAATTTATAATCCCACCAGCAATGCATAATTGTTGCCTTTTTCCTTTCACACCAGGATTTGTTATCTCTTGTCTTTTTGATGATATCCATTCTAATAGGTACAAGGTAATATCTCATTGTGTTTTTAACATGTATTTCCATAATGACTAACGATGCTGAGAATCTTTTTTTTCTCCCCATGTACCTGTCAGCCTCTTGTATATCTTCTTTGGAGAAATATCTGTTCTGGTACTTTGCCCATATTTATTTTATTTACTTTTTATTTTTTTTACTTTGCCCATTTTTAAATTGGGGTATTTTACTACTCAGTTGTATGCATTTTGTAATATATTTTGGGCAGTAATCCCTTAAAGGATATAGGATTTGCAAATATTTTTTCCCATTCCATATTGTCTTTTCACTCCATTGATGGTCTCTTCTGCCATATAGAAGTTTTTTAGTTCAGTGTAGTACCACTTATTTATTCATTTTGTTGCTTGTTCTCAAAGGGTCATATCCAAAAAGTCATTACCAAAATACATTTCAAGGAGCTTTATTTCCATGTTTTCTTTTAGGTTTATGATTTCAGGACTTACATTTAAACCTTTAATCCATTTTGTGAGGAGTGTAACATACATGTCTTTTATATATATTCAATTATCCCTGCACCATTTATTGAAGAGATTGTCTTTTTTGCATTGAGAATTCTTGTTTACTTTGTCAAATAGTTGACCTTATGTGCTTAGGTTTATTTCTGGTTCATTTTTTTTTTTTGCCAGTCCCATACTGCTTTTTTGATGACTATAACTTTATAATATAGATTGAAATCATGAAGTGTGATGCCTCCTTCCTTATTCTTCTCTCTCAAGATTTCTTTAGCTATAGGGGTCTTTTGAAGTTTCATATAAATATTAAGAGTGTTTCTACTTTCATAAAAACTGCCACTGGAATCTTGATAGAGTTTGCACTGAATCTACAGATGGCTTTTGGTAGTATTGCCATTTTAGCAGTATTAATTTTTCTACTTCATGGACATAGGATACTTTTCCATTTAGTTGTATATTCTTCATTTTTTTCATAAATGTCTTATAGTTTTCAGAGTAGCTATCTTTCACCTCCTTAAATTTATTCCTAAGTATTTTAGTGTTTTTGATGCAATTATGTGGGATCAATTTATTTCTTCTTCAGAAAATTTGTTGTTAGTATATAAAACACTACCAATTTCTGTATGTTAATTCTGTAACCTACAACTTCACTAATTTTATTGATTAGAAACTAACAGTTTTTTGCGTGTTCTAATATAACATCATGTTATCTTCAAATACAGACAATTTTACTTCTTCCTTTCCAATTCTGATATTTTATGTTTCTTTCTCCTGCCTGATTGCTCTAGCTAGGACTTCTAGTACTATGCTGAAAAGGAATGGTGAGAATAGGTACCATTCTCTTGTTCCTGATCTTGGAGAAAAAAACCCTTTCACCATTCTGTGTTAGCTGTGGTTTTGTCATATATGACCTTTAACATATTGAGATATGTATCTTCTATGCCTAATTTGTTGATAGTTTTATCATGAATGGATGTTGGATTTTGTCAAATGTCTTTTCTGTGTCCATTGAGATGATCTTATAATTCTTTTCTTTCATTCTCTTAACATCATATATCACACCAATTGACTCGAATATGTTGAAACATCCTTGCATCCAAAGGATAAATCCCATTCGATCACAATGAATGATCCTCTCTCTCTCTGTGTCTTCCATGAATAAGTAAATTTAAAAAAAAATTAAAAAAAGAAGATTATTCTGAATTCTTTGTCTGACAGTTCATAGATGTCCATTTCTTTAGGGTGAATTATTGGAGCTTTATTAGTTTCTTTTTTTTTAAGATTTTATTTATTTATTTATGAGAGACACAGAGAGACAGAGAGGCAGAGACACAGGCAGAAGGAGAAAGAGGCTCCATGCAGGGAGCCCGAGGTGAGACTCGATCCGGGACTCCAGGATCAGGCCCTGGGCTGAGGATGGTGCTAAACTGCTGAGCCCCCCGGCTGCCCTATTAGTTTCTTTTAATGGTATCATATTTACCTGATGGGGGGGGGGTTGGATACTTAATCCCTTACATGAGTATCTGCACATCTGAGTAGTTGGGATCCCCTTCCAAACTTTACAGGTTTGCTTTGGCAGAGATAGTTTCTTTACCAGTCAGCAAAATTTGAGTTTGTGGGTTTATCTGCTGGTAATGTCTTTGGACAGGTGAAGCCCATCCTTATAGTCTATTTTTGGGGAAAGCAGCTATTTGAGATCTAAGAATAGGGATGGGAGGATTATCTACTGGTTAGGAAAAAATGGATAGGATGCCGGTTTGGCTCCATACCCAAGTGAGGCTGAAGCGTGAGCTCTGTGGTTGCTTGGATCTCTGGTCAGGCTTACTAGATGGTTGGGACTAGGCACTATATTTATCAGTAAATAGGCTACAGATAAACTTCTCTATCAGGGCAGCAGGACAAAACTCAATCTCTATAGTTTATTTTGGGGAGGACCTGAATCAAGTGAGAGTGCACACTGAATTCCCTTGTCAGATGAGGCCATCAGTGTTGTTCTGCAAATGAAGGAAGCAACTGGCAGTGTTTCTGCTTGAGTGCCACTATGTAGACTGTTGAATGAGCTTCCCTTGTGCTCTAGTTAGGCTCCCTAGTCAGAGAGGCTAAGGGCCATATTCATTTTTTAAAAAATATTTTATTTATTTATTCATGAGTGACAGAGAGAAAGAGGCAGAGACATAGGCAGTGGGAGAAGCAGGCTCCATGCAGGGAGCCTGATGTGGGACTTGATCCCGGAACTCTGGGATCATGCCCTGGGCCGAAGGCAGCCACTCAACCACTGAGCCACCCAGGGATTCCTAAGGGCCATATTCAGCCATGAACAGGGCTACAAATTAGATTCCCTGTCCAACATACCAAGAGATGCAGCTCTAAAACTGGTAAACCTCTTTGTTGGTTGTTTTAACTCAAGCTGACACATGCCCCAAGTTGCCTGATCAAAAAGAAGTGATTATGTCCTGCTGGGACATTTATAAAGGCTGTATGGAGAAGCTGGCCTTTGAGCTGGTTGAGGAATGAAGTGGGAGTCCTTGTCAAGGGTAGAGAAAATGCATAGGAAGTTGACAAGTGTTTAAGGGAATATGGGGGTGTGTGTGTGTAGAAAAGTTTGCCAGAAATGGGAAATAAGATTGGGAAGAAAGAAATGATGAGAATGAAGTCCTTAATACCAAGCTAAAGGTTTCATATATAAAGTTAATGAAAATTAATTTAAAGAGCTAAATAATAACAAAACAAACAATCATGATATAGCACCAATGGCAATTACTTCTTAAGCTCTTATTGTGTACCAGGCACTATGTGAGTTATCATGTTGATATTTTTCTTTTTAATACTTCCACCAACTCTTTGAGGTATATAGGTTATTTTTACATTTTAGATGGAGAGAGGGTAAATATATTAGTTCATATCAGTAAGACAGAAGTAGGGATTTGAACTAGATGTGTTTGACTTGACAGCTTATACTAAAAAATAGGAGAGGAGGAAGGAAGGAAGAATGGAAAGAAGGAAGGGAAGGAGGGCGGAAGAAAAGGGAGGGAGGAGGGGAAAGTAAGGGTGGAGAGGGAGATAAGGAAAGAAAAAGAATGAAAGAGAGAGAGGAGATTTTTTGTGGAAGAGAAAGGGTGTAGAAATTCATTGGGTAACTATTTCAGTGGCTTGGCTGAGGGAATATTTCCCATACCAGTGGCTTTCAAAGCTTAATGTATAGAATCATTTGGATAGTTTATTTATTGAGAGAGAGAGAAAGGAGGGGCAGAGAGAGAAGGAGAGAGATAATCTTAAGCAGACTCCACGCCCAACATGGACCCTAATGGAAGCTCCATCTCACAATACCTAGATCATGACCTGAGCCAAAATCAAAAGTTGGACACTTAACTGACAGAGCCACCCAGATGTCTCTAGGTAGTTTACTTTAAACGCAGATCCTTAAATTATACCTAGGAAAGAGCTTTAGATCGGAAATGATCTGATTCAATACCTTTTTTTTTTTTTTTTTTTTTTTTGGTAAAGATCACTCTGCAGGGAGCTTAGTCAGATGGTTGTAGTCAGGAAACATGTGACACTAGTTTGGATTGGGGGTGGCAGGGCAAATAGCAACAAGTGGGAAGATTCAGTAGTTATTTTTATAAAAACAAAAGGGACATGGGGAAAAAAAGCAAGTTGAAGGAGAGGATGAGTTAAGTTTTAAGTGCCTGTATAATTATCATATAAATGGATCTACTGGAAAGTTTAAAAGTTCGGAACCTTGGCTAAAGAGGTAGGCTAGAGAGGAGTCTCAGAAAATCAAGTACATTTTAGGACAAAGGGTTAAACTATTAATGTGGATGAGACTTTTCAAAACAAATTATTATGATGAAAGAAGAAAAATCTTTAGAAGCAGATAATGGTGAAAAGCTTATGGTTATATGGTTGTTATAATACATGTAACTAACAATTATGGCACAGTTAATATGCTCAGAACACAACACAAAGCACTTTTTAGTATTAGAAAATATTGTGAACATCCAAAAACTACAGAAAATATCACTAACCCAATGTGGGCTTAACATATATCCACATGATGCTATTCTTGTTTCTGATTATTTTAAAGAATAAAAATGAGGAAAAGCATTTTATATGTACTGTCTCATATCCTCAAAACTACTTGATGTGGGAGGTTCATGTACCATCTCCTGTCTTCAGTCTGTCCCTCCAGAGGCATTCTCCATACTACTTTGTGTCCCAAAAGACCTACCTCTATGGACTGCACTAAGGGTTCTCTTGTTGTCTGGCTTCCAGCTGAGTCTACCAAAGGCAAGAATGGAGGGAGGAAGAGAGGGAGGAAGTAAATCAGAGTCTGGTTCTTTCACCAGGAAGTCATCTTAGGAATAATTGTGTCCTTGATTGTGTCCATACATGGCCAGAAGGCCACAGCTTCTCCCCAAAATAGCTTGAGCTCTCTTTCCAAGTTCAAGTCATCTCTCCCTACCTTGTCTCTTGGGGTCTAGAGGTTAAAACTGTCCTTGTACTACTTAGCCCAAGTTCATTCTTCCTCTACAGCCCACCCACACCTTTGTAATTAGCCTTGGGCATATAATCTTCCTCAAATTAACCTAGCTTGGGATCCTCCATCTGTGTCCTGTTGGAACTCTGACTAATGCAATCCCATTTTACAGTTAAAGAAACTGAGGCTCACAGAGGAGGATGTTACAGAATCCACTCAATCCCAATCCATCAGAATCCAGAATATGAGCTTTTACCCACTTTGCAGCATTGTCTGTCTCTGTGTATTTGGGGAAGAAGACACAATCAAGATGCAGAGAGAGCCAGGCCAGCCATCGCAGACAGGAACTTTTCAGTTTGTGAGCAAGCCAAGCTTGTACCTAATCCCAGGTCTTGTATTTACTTGTCAATTTGCATATAATTCTCTTCTGAACTCACTCTCATCACTTGCCTCTGAACACAATGTATTTCCAGAGTTCCTAAATTAGGATCCTAACCCCTGTTAACCAGCCGTTCTATCATATTGTCCTACTTTATTTTCTTTATAATACTTATAGTATTTAATCTTTTCCCTTGTTTACATGTTTATTGGTGTCTTTCCTACCTCTCATCTTCTAAAAGAAACAAAGTCTAAAGGGCCAGGGTCTCTAGGGTTGGTCTTTACACTTACTACATTCCCACCAATTAGGACATTGCCAGATACCCAACAAATAAGTGTGCAATAGTAATCAACGAATGCATAGATGAACAAAAACAGAGTGAACAAGTAAGTACAATGATATAATTTTAGGGTAAACTCAGATAACAGGAGTAAGGAGTAAGTAGTAGCCAGCTGTGAAAGAGAGCAAATACAGACTTTTCTTTTAGAGGTTTGACTTTGAAGAAGTTTGGCACAGCAGAGTGGATCCCTCATACTCCAGCTGAATATTTGGTTTAAAGAAAAAACCAAAAATCCATGCTTCTGAAATTCTATCATTTTAAAGTACTATTTCAATATGATTATATGCTATTTTAACACTTGTAATTACAGAACCAAAATAAATGGCTTATAATAAGAATCAAGAGAAATTGAATTTCTTTTCTATTGGTTTCCAAATAATATTGGTGTATCTCCCACTTGGGAAGATATTTCCTCTCTTTTGCTCAGTGTGAAATGGCAGCATGTTGCATTTCCTGTTGCTACTGCAAGAGAACACAGGGGCGCGAATTAAATGGTTTATTTTTGCAAGGAGTGTCCTTGTAAATCTTTGTCCTTTGAAATTCAAAGGTCAATGATACTTTCTATATGCAAATGTCGTGGTTAAATGCATTGCACATTACTAGTCCTGGCAGATGGGGGAAACTATAAATTTATCATGGTGATGGCTTCAGGAACATGGTGGATCATTATGCACACAGTATGACAACTAATGACAGTCTTTTTAGTTCTCTCCTTTTCAGTGGCCTCTCTCACAGACACACAAAGCCGAAATTCACTTTGTCCATGTGTCAAAACCAAATTCAATATCTTTTTAGACATTGTAATGGATTGCAATCCTTTATTCTATGGAAGATTAAGCTGAACTTCTGCCCTTTAATAAAAACTTTAATAAAAACTCTCCTGGCAAATTCCATGTGGTCAAATCTTATTTTTAGTTTTGATTTGGATGCTTTATATTGAAACTACACAATTTGAAATGACAGGAACCACTGTTATTGTAATATCTTGAGTTTGATATGATTCTTTTCTTTAAGGCGCTTAAAATGCTTTTGCATATAGTCTTTTATTTTTCAAAATGTCAGTGAAATAGGGAGATGTTGGCTTCCATATTACATTCTGTAATGCTCAAAAAATGTTCAAACTGATCATACAGAAGTATTAATTTGTCAAAAAAGGGGAGGAGGAGAGAAAGACAGAACGATGGTAGCATCGGAGACTACTGGAGTTTGGACATAAAAGCTGGATAGCCCATTAATCTGGGTTGTATAGCAGAAAGGCTGTGGGGAACTATCTCCAGTCACTGAGATTTGGGGATTCTCTGTTCCTGCCCCAAAACCTCATCTATCCTGATCATGTAGTATGAATATAGTTACCTATATAAAAACTATTTATAACTTTCACAGATGACATAAATAACACTTAATAAAAATTCTCAGCTCTGATTCTTTTTTTTTTAATTTCTTATTTATTTATGATAGTCACAGAGAGAGAGAGAGAGGCAGAGACAAAGGCAGAGGGAGAAGCAGGCTCCATGCACTGGGAGCCCGACGTGGGATTGGATCCTGGGTCTCCAGGATCGCGCCCTGGGCCAAAGGCAGGTGCCAAACCACTGCGCCACCCAGGGATCCCTGATTCTATTTTTAACACCTACCCCTGATGCAGCTAAAATATAGAACTTTTCTCAATCTCCACTTCCATTTATATATAATGAATCAAATAATGTATATCTTACAGTTATAAGAATTAACAGAAAGCTCTGCCCAATGCCTGATTATCTATCAATAATGTATTAGATGAAAGCTAGAAACAAGGAATCCACATCCAGTGTAATGAGCTACTGGCCATCACTCAAAGAGTTCGGATTGGCAAGTCATATTTCCTGCTATTTTCCTCAATTTTGCTTCTTTCTCCTAAAACTAAGCTTTTAATTGTGGTGGTTTTACTAAGCTGTTATTGCTTTGGTCACATTGGTTTTCAAAATTTGTTCACTATAGTTAGTGGTAACCAGGAGCTCCACTATTCTTTTGTTTTGATGTGGGCTTCCCCATTCTCAAGTTTTTGCTTCTCTTTATGTAAACAGCAGGCAAATCTCCCTCCTTACTACATCTCAAGGTCCTAATCTAATTTCAAGACTCTTGAGCTCTCATTCTCCCACTGATTGTTTAGTTTCTCCCTATCTCCTTAGGAAAGGTGTATATAGGTATCTCTCTCTAGTCCTGTGTATCTTCCTCCAGATTTCCTTTCAATATTGACCTGTTATTTTCCCCTATAGACTATTAAGAGGTCAATGGTAGCTTTGTATTTTAAGAACTTCTATAATGGGTTTTGTTCTACTTTTTTAGTAGTTGCTTAAGGAAAAATCACGTGCATTTCTATGTTTAAACATAATATACTGCTTCAGAACCAATATGTTGCACATCTGAACCTAATATAACATCATATGTTAATTATACTTAACTTATAATAAATAAATTGGAATAATAAGATGCTGTTTCAGTGGCGAAAGACTGAAAGTTTGCCCTTTAAGGTCAGAAATTACACAAGGAATCCCAATTCACTGCTGCTGTTCAACTTCTTACTAGGAGATCAGAGCAATTAGGCAATAAGAAAGAGGCATCCAAATTAGAAAGCAAGGGTAAAACTATCTTACTCACAGATGACATGATTCTAAATAGAGAAAATCCTAGAGAATTCCCACCCCTGCAAAAAAACGGTTAGAAACAATGAACAAATTCAGCGAAGTTGCAGAGTATGAGATCATTATGTAAAAATCAGTTGTATTTCTATACACTGGCAATTAACATCCTGAAGAGGAAATTAAGAAAACGATTTCATTACAATAGCATCACAAGAGTAAAATACTTAAGAATAAATGTAGCCAAGGAAGTATAAGATTTACACACTGAAAACTACAAAACATTCCTGAAAGAAATTAACCAAGACACAAATAAATGAAAATTCCCCTGAAATTTCACCCATCACATAGTTTCACTGTTATTGATTTGATGTATATTATTTTAGACTTTTTTTCTATTCAACATCAATTGTGGTTCTTGGTTAGAAGCAAGAGAAACTGTCTTCCTGTGAAAAATTTGGCAAGTTAATAGCTGAGTTTCACTTTACTCATTTGATAAATGGAAATAATATCAGGATTGGCTACATTTGTTATTGTGTGAATTGAAGGCATATGAAATATGTAACAGCACCTGTTACAGGGAAAGAGGTAAAAACACATGTGTTATTATTACTATCATATTTTAATTATTGTTATGATTGGTTTTCAAAATCAATTGTAGCTTATCATTCAAAACTCTTTATTATACCTGGAGTTATATTACATCTTAATTTACCACTCTGAAGTCAAGAAATTATTTTCCTCTTTTATAAGAAAAATATTTTCTTTATTTTTTACTTAACATGACTGATTACTATTCTTCATCTCTACTTTAACTTAAAAGGAATGGCATTTTTTTCTTAAATGCCATTTCCTTTTATCAGCAAATCCAACTCAGATATTTGTGATAAAACCTACTCCAGTCCCACATCTTTTACCACATATGCTCTGATTACTATGAACTTTGATATCCATTTAGTAAAGGTAATGTGTATTAGAATGCATTATTCTTCAAAATATTTGCCTTTCAGGGATACGTGGGTGGCTCAACATTTGAGGGTCTGCCTTTGGCTCAGGGCATGATCCTGGTCCGGGGAAAGTCCCACACTGGCCTCCCTGCGAGGAGCCTGCTTCTCCTTCTGCCTGTGTCTATGCCTCTCTCTCTGTCTCATGAATAAATAAATTAAATCTTTTTTAAAAATTTGCCTTTCAGTATGAAAAAAGACTTTTCTATCCAAGGCTATATGACTTGCTTGACCAATGGAATATAGGTAGAAGCAATATGTGCTACTGATTCTGCTGATGGTTGCACAGTTTTGAGGGATGCCTGGGTGGCTCAGTGGTTGAGCCTCTGTCTTCGGCTTGGGGCTTGATCCCGGAGTTCCAGGATCCAGTCTCACATTGGGCTCCCTGCAGGGAGTCTGCTTCTCCCTCTGCCTATGTCTTTGCCTCTCTCTCTGCGTCTCTCATAAATAAATAAATAAAATCTTTTTTAAAAAGCCTTTGAATTATACACATTAGGTGAGTGAATGATACAGTATGTGAATTATAGCTCAATAATCAGTTACAAAAATACAATAAACATGAAATACTGAAGTACAATTTAAAGTAGATAAAAAGAAATTGTGAAAACGAAAAAAGATTGTGAAAAGAGGATAAAATAAATATTTGAAAGTATAAAAAAAGTTAAATAGTTCAATAAAAAGAACATTATGATTGTGAAATTTATGTGATATTCATTCTTATTTCCTTAAGTTATATAATTAATTTTACATTCATTAGCAACATAATAATATCATTTTGGATGAACTTCATCTATATGTGATAGAAATCCCCAAATACTGGTGGTATAGACATTATTGAAATACATATTTATTTGATACAATTGCAGGTAATCCAGGATGGGTAACTCAGCACAAAAAGCATCAGGAATCCAGGTGCCTGTTTATTTGTTGTCCCATCATCATCAGCTCTTGCTTTCTACTCTATGCGACAAGATGGCTGCTCCAACTCCAGCCATCCTATCCACATTCCAGCCCCAGTGAAATAAAAATGGGCAGGAGAGAGGCACATCTCCTCCTATAATGATGTTACCCAAAAGCTACAAATAACTCTTCCACTTACTCCCATCATCAGGCCAAACTGAAAAGGATACTTGGGAGTCTTTATTTGATTTAGCAATGAGCCCAGCCCCCCCCCCCTTTTTTTTTTAATTCTAGAGAGGGAGATTCATGTTTAATGACAAGCTGTGGTCTTTGCCCAAGCAACCAAAAGGCAGAATGCCCAGATCTGCTTCACAAATACTTTTACTATGTTCCAGGGAAGAGAACACGTAGGATTCCTGTTCTCTTTATCAGGCTTTATTCTAAATATGTCACGAACATTAGTATATCTCATTTCGGAAGAATGACCAATCTAAAGCAGGGTCACAGCATAGGGAACAGGTAGAAAAATGAAAGAGTGAATGTGCTTGGTAACACTGTTTTGTACTGGGAAGGAAAATGGAATGGTGGGAGTCATGGCAAATTCACAAGCATTGCCCTGTTCAACATGACAACTGGTTCTCAGCTTTCAGCTATATAAAACATGGAATTATAAGTTCACAGTTATAAGACATTTCAATTATTTAAGAGAAGCTAGATATCAAAATTTTATTGAAACCTGGATTTCACTGGCAGTCTCTTCTTTCTTATTTTGGTTTCAGTGTTTAAAATCTATTTGTAGCTTGCCTGTCGACCACCAATTTGAAATATCTGGCTGAGAACAGTAAGAAAATATATTAGCTACTAAAAAACGGGTGGCCCATAAGACTCTGTAAGTAACCATTATACTGAAAATTGGAATAAAGGGCAATGATAATGAAGCAGGACTTACAGCTCTGGATTTATCATGTATTGAAATGTTACCTTTATTGAGCATTTCCTATTGGCAGATTTTGTACTCAACCCTTTTTACATTTGTTATCTCATCTGAAGCTCAAAAAGTTTTGTGTTCTTGTCTTTTCTTTCCTTTTCCGTGGTAGTAGATGAAAATTGGGCCAGAAAGCTTACTAACATGCCCAAGGCGACACAGCTTGTAAGTGATGGAGCTAGGACTTAAATCTGGCCCTGTCAGATGTCCAAACCCATGATCTTAACTCTTATTTAATACTGTGTGCAATTTCTATGCCTTTTCTGGAACAATATAGGGTAGCTTTGCCAAAATAAGAAAATAGGAATATGATAAGTAAGTATGCAGAATCTCAACATTTAACTTTAAACACAGTGTCACTTCTGTCAGAAAAACAGCATGGAGGATGCAAGTAGCAAGATTAACCAAAATCTGAAAAGCCTCCAGAGGACTTCAATGCTCAAAATATCATACATTATCTTTAAACAACATCTGGAGGGCCCTCACACCATTTATCCCATTAAACAAAAAGGAGATTTTGACGGTTACCATTTTGTGGCTTTAAATCCACAGTGGAGCTGTGGAACTTATTTAGCACAGGTGTTTAATTGTGATAAATTGGAGAAAGTCCCGGTATTCAATGGTCCTCAAACTAACACTACCATCTGGGTAGAGTAGGGTAGTGGCTTTCTGTCAACAAACTTGCTTATAAAGTTTCAAGGGCGGTGGCCTATTAGGAAACCCACAAGGGTAGATTAGAAGGTTGGGCATGCATGAAGGGAGCAGAGTATTTAAACTTTCCCCAGGACAACAAAATGCTGTATAGATGAACATGAAGCCGTTGTGCTTTTTATCTTTTTGATGATCTATTTCTTCTTCAAAGCGATATTAAATATTAAAAACACATGGATATCTTGGTGAATGAGCGATTTCTTTGCCATTTTGTGTGTCAAGGGAAAATTATATTAATTGCTTTGGGCAAATCTTTGTGCTTACAGAGAGTGCACAAATATTACTATTGTCTGCCACTGGAAATCACTCTATGTTTTAGTGAACAAAAACCGTATTAAGAGAGGGACTCCTGCTTTTAGCTGATGTGAAGTAATGAGAACTGGATTTATCTTCTCACCCGAAACAATGGAAAAAACAGACATAATTTATGAGTTGATGGTTTTCAAGACATTAAACAGGAAATGAAGGAAAGTGATTACTGAAACAGGAGGAAAAAAAAGGTGAGCTCTACAATTGAACCAGCTAATTGACTTGGAAGAGTTTCTAGTCACAACACAAGGAAGATGAACTGAAGTAGAACCTGGTGTACTCCCTAGTTGAAGAGATAGAGCTAAGAGTATGGGGACAGCAAAAGAGTTGCTAAGAGTTGGCGGGGCACTGAGGAGGAACAGGGTATACAGAAAATGTTCCTAAGAACTGCAGAGAATCTCTCTCAAATATAGAGTTGAGGACCGATCTATGCAGTGTGTGAGGAAACTACCAGACACCTGCAGAGATCACATGAAAGGATCTATTTGCACAGCACCCAGTCAAGGCTGTGGATAGGGTACCTTCTCTCTAGCCAGACAGGAAAAACATAATTCACAGGGCATTGGGTGGAGTAGTCAGAAGGGACTTGCCTTAGTAATGGGTAATAATTAGCCTTAACTAAACACTGTTTTTGTCCTGCCTCACAAATCTTAAAACAACAACAACAACAAAATCAAACCATTTCTAAATAACAAAACTTCATAACAAAACATACCTTAAGAATATTTATAGGGCAGCCCCAGTGACCCAGTGGTTTAGTGCCGCCTTCAGCCCAGGATGTGATCTTGGAGACCCGGGATCGAGATCTACATCAGGCTCCCTGCATGGAGTCTGCTTCTCCCTCTGCCTGTGTCTCTGCCTCTCTCTCTCTCTCTGTATCTCTCATGAATAAATAAATAAAATCTTTAAAAAAAAGAATATTTATAGAAATATGAAAATTCTAACACCCAACAATATAAAAGCAACAGTGCCTAGTGTCTTGTCAAAAATGATCAGGAATCATTCTCAATGGGGAAGCACTGGGAGCCTTTCCCCTAAGTTCAGGAACAAGACAGGGATGTCCACTCTCACCACTGCTGTTCAACATAGTACTGGAAGTCCTAGCCTCAGCAATCAGACAACAAAAAGACATTAAAGGCATTCAAAATGGCAAAGAAGAAGTCAAACTCTCCCTCTTCGCCGATGACATAATACTCTACATAGAAAACCCAAAAGCCTCCACCCCAAGATTGCTAGAACTCAAACAGCAATTTGGTAGCGTGGCAGGATACAAAATCAATGCCCAGAAATCAGTGGCATTTCTATACACTAACAATGAGACTGAAGAAAGAGAAATTAAGGAGTCAATCCCATTTACAATTGCACCCAAAAGCATAAGATACCTAGGAATAAACCTAACCAAAGAGGTAAAGGATCTATACCCTAAAAACTATAGAACACTTCTGAAAGAAATTGAGGAAGACACAAAGAGATGGAAAAATATTCCATGCTCATGGATTGGCAGAATTAATATTGTGAAAATGTCAATGTTACCCAGGGCAATTTACACATTTAATGCAATCCCTATCAAAATACCATGGACTTTCTTCAGAGAGTTAGAACAAATTATTTTAAGATTTGTGTGGAATCAGAAAAGACCCCGAATAGCCAGGGGAATTTTAAAAAAGAAAACCATATCTGGGGGCATCACAATGCCAGATTTCAGGTTGTACTACAAAGCTGTGGTCATCAAGACAGTGTGGTACTGGCACAAAAACAGACACATAGATCAATGGAACAGAATAGAGAACCCAGAAGTGGACCCTGAACTTTATGGTCAACTAATATTCGATAAAGAAGGAAAGACTATCCACTGGAAGAAAGACAGTCTCTTCAGTAAATGGTGCTGGGAAAATTGGACATCCACATGCAGAAGAATGAAACTAGACACTCTCTTTCACCATACACAAAGACAAACTCAAAATGGATGAAAGATCTAAATGTGAGACAAGATTCTATCAAAATCCTAGAGAAGAACACAGGCAACACCCTTTTTGAATACAGCCACAGTAACTTCTTGCAAGATACATCCACGAAGGCAAAAGAAACAAAAGCAAAAATGAACTATTGGGACTTCATCAAGTTAAGAAGCTTTTGCACAGCAAAGGATACAGTCAACAAAACTAAAAGACAACCTACAGAATGGGAGAAGATATTTGCAAATGACGTGTCAGATAAAGGGCTAGTTTCCAAGATCTATAAAGAACTCCTTAAACTCAACACCAAAGAAACAAACAATCCAATCATGAAATGGGCAAAAGACATGAAGAGAAATCTCACAGAGGAAGACATAGACATGGCCAACACGCACATGAGAAAATGCTCTGCATCACTTGCCATCAGGGAAATACAAATCAAAACCACAATGAGATACCACCTCACACCAGTAAGAGTGGGGAAAATTAACAAGGCAGGAAACAACAAATGTTGGAGAGGATGCGGAGGAAAGGGAACCCTCTTACACTGTTGGTGGGAATGTGAACTGGTGCAGCCACTCTGGAAAACTGTGTGGAGGTTCCTCAAAAAGTTAAAAATAGACCTGCCCTACGACCCAGCAATTGCACTGCTGGGGATTTACCACAAAGATACAGATGCAATGAAACGCCGGGACACCTGCACCCCGATGTTTATAGCAGCAATGTCCACAATAGCCAAACTCTGGAAGGAGCCTCGGTGTCCATTGAAAGATGAATGGATAAAGAAGATGTGGTTTATGTATACAATGGGATATTACTCAGCCATTAGAAATGACAAATACCCACCGTTTGCTTCAACGTGGATGGAACTGGAGGGTATTATGCTGAGTGAAGTAAGTCAATCGGAGAAGGACAAACATTGTATGTTCTCATTCATTTGGGGAATATAAATAATAGTGAAAGGGAATATAAGGGAAGGGAGAAGAAATGTGTGGGAAATATCAGAAAGGGAGACAGAACATAAAGACTCCTAACTCTGGGAAATGAACTAGGGGTGATGGAAGGGGAGGAGGATGGGGTGGGGTGGGGGTGAATGGGTGATGGGCACTGAGGCGGGCACTTGACAGGATGAGCACTGGGTGTTATTCTGTATGTTGGTAAATTGAACACCAATAAAAAATAAATTTATTGTTAAAAAAATGATCAGGAATCTAACGATGTGAGAAAATGAAGATAATGAGGAGAAATATTAAATGACCAAAATTGAACCTGAACTGACATAGATATTGAAATTAGCAGACAAGACATTAAACAGTTGGTATAACTATATTCTCTGCATTTGAAAGTCAGGTAAGACATGAAAGATTTGAAAAAAGACGAAATTTAACTGTTAGAAATGAAAACTATAATGTCTGAGATGAAAAATAAACTGAATGGTACTAGTGGACGTTTCAACAATGCAGAACAAAAGTAAATGAACTTGAAGACATAGCAATAGAATGTATCCAAAATGAAATGCACAGACTAAATTAGTTTTTAAAAATGAACACAGTATTATTAAGCTGTTGGGCAATTTTAAGCAGCCCAATACCTGTGTTATTGGGTAAAGGTAGAAGAGGAAAAAAATTGAATGTATAATGTCTAACTATTGCCACATTTGATGAAAATGATAAAGCCATATATCCTAGAAACTCAACAAACATCCAACACAAGAAACATGGAGAAAATTATACCAAGGCACACAATAATCCTATGGTTTAAAAGTAGTGAGTAAAAAGAAAAGTCTAAAAAGCAGCAAGAGGAAACAAAAGATGTATTACATACAGAGAAATAATGAGGAAACAGAATATCTCTCATTGAAAATATTACAAAGACAACTGTCAGTCTAGAATGTAGAACTATATCCAGTAAAACTATCTTTTAAAAATAAAAGTCCAATAAACACTTTTCAGACACACAAAAACTGAAATAATGCACTATCAGTAGACCTGCATTACAGGAAATGCTATAGGAAGCCCACTGAGGAGAAAGAAAATGAGAGTCGATGGAAATACGGATGTTTACAAGGGAATCAGGGTGCAGGATATGCTACCTAAATGGGTAAATATACAAGTTATGTTTCATACTATTTAAATTTCTTTAAATGATAAGTAGTTAAAATAATCACAATGGGGCTTATAACATTTATGAAAGTAAAAGGTTTGAAAGCAACAACACAAAAGCAAAGACAGAAGAAAATGAGGTAATGATTATAAGGGTTTAAAGATTTTATTTATTTATTCATGAGAGACAGAGAGAGAGAGAGAGAGAGGCAGAGACACAGGCAGAGGGAGAAGCAGGCTCCTTGCAGGGAGCCTGATGTGGGACTTGATCCCAGGTCTCCAGGATCAGGCCCTGGGCTGAAGGCAGTGCTAAACTGCTGAGCCACCTGGGCTGCCCAGATTATAAGGTTTTTAATATGTGAAACGAAGCATAATCACTTGAGGTGAAACAGTAGTAAGTTAAATATGTATTACAAATCCTAAAGCAATCAATAAATGGTTTTGCCCCCCCAAATTTTTAGCTAATAAAGGCAAAGTACAATTTTAAAGGATAAGCAATTGATCAAAAAGAAGGAAGAAAGTATGGGTAGGAAAGCAAAAACCAGATATTGCAAATGCAAAATAAATAGCAAGATGAAAAATCTCATTTAATCACATGCATGTAAAAATGCCTTTAATCTCCAATTAAAATGCAGATATCATCATATTGGTGAAACAAGCAGGAAACAACTGTGAGCTGCTCACAAAGAATGCACTTTAAATATACAGAGACACATAAGTTAACATTAAAAGGATGGTAAAAGTATAACATGCTAACACTAATCAAAGGAAAGCTAAAGTGTATGTACTAATATCAGACCATTAGATTTCAGAGCAAAGAGTATTTCCAGGGATAAAGAAGGTCATTTCATAATGATAAAGGGGTCAATTCATCAAGCCACCACAAAATAATCCAAAATGTTTATGCACCTAATAAGAGAACTTCAAAGCAAATGAAGCAAAAATTATAGAACTGCAAGGAAAAAAATAGGCAAATCCATAACTATAACAGGAGATTTAATACTACTGCCTGATAATTGAAAATCCCAATCAAAATCCCAGCAGGCTTACTTTGAAATTGGCAAAATTACTCTAAAATGTACATGGAAATGCAAAGGTCCTGAACAGCCAACACACCTTAAAGAACAAAGTTAGGGGAGTAACACCACCCGATTTAAACACTTATTTAAAAGCTACAGTAATTGAGACGTTGTAGTATTAGCATTAAGTTAGAGAAGTGGATCAATGATACAACAGTAGAGATTTCAGAAATACATTCATGTACAAAAGAACTATTTTTGACAAAAGTGCAATGCATTCAGTGATGGAAGAATAGTTTTTCAACAAATAATACTGAAACACTTGGATATCTGTATGAAAATTTGTGTTGCACCATATACAAATACAAGAACTAAATGATAAACCTAAAACTATAAACTTTCTCAAAGAAAACATGATAGAAAATCTTTGTGTCGGGCAGCCCTGGTGGCTCAGTGGTTTAGCGCCGCCTTCAGCCCAGGGCCTGATCCTGGAGACCCAGGATCGAGTCCCATGTCAGGCTCCTTGTGTGGAGCTTGCTTCTCCCTCTGCCTGTGTCTCTGCCTCTCTCTCTCTCTCTCTCTGTCTCTCATAAATAAATAAAATCTTTAAAAAAAGAAAAGAAAATCTTTGTGTCTTTGGGTTAGGCAAACACTTCTTAGATATAATACTAAAAGTGTGATTCATAAAAAACAAATTGATCACCAGGACATCAGCTAAATTAAGATGTGTTTTTAAGGGGTGCCTGAGTGGCCCAGTCAGTTTAGTGTCTAACTCTTGATCTTGGCTTAGGTCATGGTCTCTGGGTCAGGTGATTCAGCCCCATGTAGGGCTCTACACACAGCACAGTCTGCCTGGGATTTCTCTCTCCCTCCCGCTTTGCGCCTCTCCTTGTTTGCATTCTCTCACACTCTCTCTAAATAATACATAATATCTAAAATATATTTTTAAAATATAATGTTAAGGGAATGAAAAGATAAGTTACAGACTGGTAGAAAAAATTCTGTAAAGCATGTGTCTGATTAAAGGATTTGTATTCAAAATATATAAATAATTCTCAAAAAGGAGAAAACAACTGCGTTTAAAATATGGCCAAAAACATAAACAACCTCATAAGAGAAAATGTACAAATCGCAAGAAAGCACATGACATGATATCCAACATCATCATTCATTAAATAAATGAAAATCAAAGCCACAGTGATGTAGCAATACATATCTTTTAGAATGGTTACAATTAAAAAGTCTTTCCATCACAACTGAGTGTGTAAAGCAACTGGAATTCTCATCTACTGCCAGTAAGAATGTAGAATTAAGAAATCTTGATGGGATGAGCACTGGGTGTTATACTATATGTTGGCAAATCAAACTTTTAGATAGATAGATGATAGATAGATAGATAGATAGATAGATAGATAGATAGATAGATATAGGCAGTATCTCAAAAATTTAAACATACCCCTACCAGATGATCCAGTCATTTCAGTCTTACATATTTACCTAAGAGATATCACCATAAGTTCATACATCTATATTCGTATCAGCTTTCTTTGTAATAGTCCAGAACTGTGAATAATCCAAATGTCCATCCATGGGTGAATTAGTAAATTGTTATATATCCATACAAGGGAATACAACTTAGCAAGAACAAGAAATGAGTTGATAAATGCAATAACAAATGGGTGAATGTCAAATAATTATGCTGGGTCAAAGACAAAAAGAGTACAAAAAATTAAATAAATAAATAAATAAATAAATAAATACATACATACATACATACTTTTTTCAACTAATGATGCTTTGAAAACAATATCCATTTGCAAAAGAATGAAATGAAACTGTTATATCACACACAAAAATAAACTCAAAATGCATCAAAAACCTAAACATGAGAGCAAAGACTACAAAACTCTTAGAAGAAAACATAGGGGAAAAGTTTCATAATATTGAATTTGGCAGAGATTTCTTGGATATCACACCAAAAGCACAGGCAAAAAAACAAAACAAAACAAAACACACATACACAGATATGCTGGATGTTATAAATAATAAAATTTTTTATCAAAAGATAAAGATACTATCAACAAAGTAAAAAAAATAACCCTGTGGATAGGAGAAAATATTGGCAAATCATCTATTTGATAAGGGATTAATATCCCAAATAAAGAAATTTTGCAACTCTACAACAACCTATTTTAAAAAGAGCAAAGGACTCAAACAGACATTTATGCAAAGAAGATATAAAAATGGCCCCCAAAACATGTGAAAAGATGTTCAATTTTCTAATTCTTAAGTAAATACACATCAAATATTAAGTAAATACCTACATAACAGGTACCCATTAGGATGGCTATTATAAAACCAAATACAAGTAGAAAATAAGAAATGTTGGAGAAGATGTGGAGAAATTGTAACCCTTGTATACTGCTGATGTAAATGTAAAATGGTATGGATGCTATGGAAAACGATATGAAGATTCCTCAAAAAATTAAACAGATTTTATCGTATAATCCAACAATTGAATTTCTGGATACATACCTAAAAGAATGAAAAGCAGAGACTTGAATCGATATCTGTACACATAGATACATAGCAGCATTATTCATAATAACCAAAAGATGTAAGAACCCAAGTATCCATCAACAGATGAACAGATCAACGGAATGAAATATCCATGTGATGGAGTATTATTCAGTCTTAAAAGAGATGAAATTCTGAAACATACTACAATATGGATAAACCTAGAAGACCTCATGACCAATTAAATAAGCCAGTCACAAAAGGACAAATATTCTATGAGCCCACTTATATGAGGTATCTAGAAGTAGTCAAATTCATAGAAACAAAAAGCAGAATGGTAGTTAAGGACTGGGGGGAAGAGGAATCAGGAGGTGTTGTTTAAATCAGTATAGAGTTTCTCTTAGGGAAGATGAAAAAAGCTCTGGAGATGGATTAAAGTGATGATTGCACATCAATGTGAATGTATTTAATACACAAAACTACACTTAAAATGGTGTAAATGATAATTTTGTTATCTCTCTTTTACAACTTTTTACAAAAAGAAGAAAAAGTATATACTGCATGACCCAAACCAATCCATATATTGATAGAAAGCAGATCAGTGGTGGGCTGGGGATGTGGGATGAAGGAACACGAAAGAGAAAAATGTGGGATGAGGGAACACGGAAGAGAAAAATTGTCTAAAAGTGTCTAAAGAGGGGATCCCTGGGTGGCTCAGCGGTTGAGTGCCTGCCTTTGGTCCAGGGCATGATCCTGGAGTCCCAGGATCAAATCACACATCAGGCTCCCTGCATGGAGCCTGCTTCTCCCTCTGCCTGTTTCTCTGCCTCTCTCTCTCTCTCTCTCTCTCTCTCTATGTGTGTGTGTGTGTGTGTGTCTCCCATGAATAAATAAATAAAATCTTTTAAAAATTGATTAAGAATAAGTTGACTTTGATTCATAGACATAAATATAAGAGCAAAAACTATAAAATTCCTAGAAGAAAACATAGGGGTAATTCTTCATTGATTCTTAGATATGACACCAAAATGAGCCTCAAATTTTTAAAAATAGATAATTAAACATCATCAAAATTGAAACTTTCTTGCTTCCATGGAGACCATCCAGTAAAAAGACAGCTGGTGAATGAGAGAATATATTTACAAATTATATAATCAATAAGAGGCTCATAATCCAGAATATATAAAGAATCCTCACAACTCAATATTAAAAAGATAAATAACCCAATTAAAGATTAGGTAAATGATCTGAGTTGACATTTCTCTGAGATATCCAAATGACTTATAAACAAACAAACAAAAAAAGGTGTTGGAAGTCATTAGTCATCAGATGGAAATCTGAACCACAATTAGATACCCCTTACCTCTCTTAGGATTACTGAAATAAAAGAATCCAATAACAACAAATATTAGTAAGGATGTAAAGCCTATGCAAAATGGTGGTAGTAATGTAAAATGGTGCAACCACTTTGGAAAACAGTCTAGCAATTCCTCAAATAATGAAACATAGAATTATCTTTTGACCCAGCAATTCCATTCCTAGACTCAAGAAATTAAATGTATGTCCACACAAAAACTTGTATGTGGGGGCAGCCTGGTGGCTCAGCGGTTTAGTGCCACCTTCAGCCCAGGGCCTGATCCTGGAGTCCTGGGATCGAGTCCCACATCAGGCTCCCTGCATGGAGCCTGCTTCTCCCTCTGCCTGTGTCTCTGCCTCTCTCTCTCTCTCTCTCTCTCTCTCTCTCTCTCTCTATATATATATATATATATATATATATATATATATATATATATCACTCTCTCCCTCTGTCTCTCATGAATAAATAAATAAAAAATCTTAAAAAAAAAACTTGTATGTGAATGTTTATATCAGCATTACTCCTAATTGCCAGAATGTAGAAGCACAAATATACATCAGTGAATGACTAGATAAATACAATGTGGTATATCCATATAATGTATATTATTCAATCGTAAAAAGTAATGAAGTATTGAAATATGCTACAACAGATGAATCTTGAAACTTTATACAAAGTGAAAAAAGCCAGTCACAAAAAACTACATACTATATTATTCCATCCATATAAAATGTCCAGAACATGGAAATCTATAGAGACAAAAAGCAGATTAGTGGTTGCTTAGGGCAACCTAAGTGTGGTATCAGGGGGTGATTGGGTGGTGACAAAAGGTACAGCCTTTCTCTGTAAGGTGATGAAATTGTTCTAAAATTGACTATAGTGGTGGTTATACTTATCTGTGAATAAACTAAAAACAAATGCATTGTACACTTTAAATGGGTGAATTGCATGGTACATCTTAATAAAGCAAAGAATAAGCAGACCTATATGTTACCATATTCATGATAGAATTTGGTTCTGTCTCATTCTCTCTAAGAGGGAATGATCCTATTGTTTCACCAGTCAGGATGTGCTAGTTTATGCTGTGGTAATGAATGAACCTCAAATCTCACTAACTTAAAATGATAAAGATCTGTTTTTCACTCACAGGTCCATCATTACTTGGCTGGGAGTTCAGTTTTCACACTCATTCCAGGATCCGGACTGTTGAACTGCCAAAGAATGGAAAATTATCTGGAGGAATGAAGAAAACTCTGGATGGTCTCAATCTAGTAACTAAAGGCTTTACCTGAAAGTCCTGTCACTTCTGCTCACAACCCATTAGCTCTAAGTATTCACATGGCCTCTCCTGGCCACGGGGGACCCTAAAACTCAACTGGACTTCTTCCTCAAGTCCCCAAGACAAACTGTGCTGATATCTGCCTCATAGATAATATTCATGAAGGGTTTACTATGTATCAGAAGCCATTCTAAACCCTTCCCTATATTATCTCATTTCTTACCAAACAAACAAACAAAAACAACCAAACAAAAAAACTACCTTTTGAAATTGACACTATTATTATCCTCTGCCCCAATATTTTCCAGATGAGAAAATTAAGGCACAGGAGACGTTCCTGAGGTAGTAAAATAACTAGTAATTGGGATTTGAACCAGAACTATGTTCTTGACTTCAACACAATATTGCTATCCGGTTTTCACATATTTTCCTTCCTACTACTGGTATAGAAATCTATCACAAAGTCCAAAAAGATGAAAGAAAGTTGCACTAGCTTTCTGACAACAGATAGAATTCAGACCTCCCACTTTCTGTCCAGTGTCTTTTGAGTACATGGGTGGTTTTCCTACTGTCCTCAGTAAAGCCCTGAGGTATCAGGCTCATCCTCAGACCAGATGGGGTTTCTGGAAGCTTCAAACAGTGCAGCTCTGCTTTACTCTTTTGCTTCCTGCACATTATAACATTTATTTCTTGGTTGACAAAACGAAATTTGGAAAAACTGTACTGGCCCACTTACATCTCCAACCACGTTAAGCTATGAGACAAACCCTCTGCAAGAATAGCTTCAAGCAAATGGATCAATCAAGCTCCTTTTTCTATTTCTGTGGTTAAAATACTTCTACATCATAGTAAAGGCAAGTGTTTTGGTAAACACTGCTATTATGCAAAGCACTGATGAAAGCAGATCTAGTTTGGAAAAAATTAAAAATACATCATTCATATAAGGGCATCATTAATATAGGAGATAGGAGTTAGTGGCAAATTATGCTAACAAGGACCTAGCTCAAGAAAACCAGGGCTTAGAAGTTGAGGAGTGGCACCTTTCTTGTTTCAGTATGGCTTCTTACTCAGTCTCTATTGCACCAGAGCTGATTGTCTGCAAGGCCTAGAACAGTGCCAGTCACACAGATGATGTTTAATATTACTTGTTGCATGTTCCAGCGAATGAACACTTGGAGATTATTGGAAGGAAGACTTTTGTGTGTCACCAGGAACAGAAATAAGTTGGATGGATAAAGACACAAATAACACATAATACTAAAGACACCACACTATCCTTGTGTTCTTGTTATTTCTAACAATATGGATCCTGTTAATCATTCCAAGTCAGAGTAGACACTGGAACAGGTTAATATCAAATAAGAAATTTGGGCTGCATTACTGGCATAAATTGGTAGAGTGAGGTCCCACTGGGAGAAAAAAATGGCAGCCTTTCCAAAAAAAAGCACACAAAGGAGACACATCTTTTTTAAGTTGGGGCTCCTAAGTCCCCCCTTAGCAATAGGAACCAGTCTAATGTGATAATAACCTCTCTCTGGGGTGGCTTCTTAAAAGGAAACAAGCTTCCCAGTTCTGTGACCTGTTGGAAGAGGGATCCCAGCAGGGATCCAAAGTCTTGGTGGATGCCCTCCAGCACTGTGAAATCTTTGAAGAGACCCAACTTTGAAGAATGCCTTTCTCCCGGTGCTGTGAGCACGCATACACAATTAGGGAGAAAATCACCCAACTCTGATTTCTGAAACCTAACTGAACTTTTCCCTAGATCTCTCCTTTGATAGAAGCCGCCCAAATCCCTTTGGAGAGTTTTCAGAGGCAGTGAGAGGGACAGAGAAAGCACATTTTCATCGGGCTCTTATTGTGGGAATGCTGCCAATGGGAAAAAAATGGGCAAAAGAAGAAAAAATCTGATTGTCCAACCAAGAGGCTTGAAGCATCTGTAGCTTAAGACCAATACATGGAAGGGAAATTACATGACAACATAAATCAAAGATGTTGTCACTTTACCATGTGTTTGAAGGGAGAGAAAGCTGCCTGCTTGTGCTGTCCCAAGGTTTTCCCCAAGTAACCCATTTAAAGTTGACTTTTAGCTCGTTAATGCAATTTTCTTTCAAGTGTTTAGCAGTCACAATTCAATTCAACTTTTTTTTTTTTTTTTGCCATTGGTAATTCAAGCATTCTCCATGGGTCCTATCTGTGATTTTCAGTTATCTTGGAGGCTTTTCCCTTGACAAAGATAAAACAGAAAGACTTCAAAAGACTTTAGAATCAAGGGGATGTCACCTTTCATATAGGGAAGGAGAAGAAGTTCAAAGATGGGTTAGTATAGGGCTGTCCATGAGAATTACAAATAACACAGTCACCAATGCTGAGCACATGGGATAATTATAATAATTTTATTGATACTACAAACATTTCTCAAATATTACTCTGTTCCAGGAACTCTGTAATATGTTTTATATTCATGATCTCACTTAATTTGGATGAGAAGCATGATGGTCTAATTTCTAAAGGACGCCACTCAATATAAATGGCTTTCTAAATAAGAAGTAACTTGGAAATTATTTTATGATATACAGGTGTTATTTACTAAGGTGATGTGCATGTCATGGTGTCATGTTTTAATATATCAAACAACATGTTTTTCATTCCTAGTAACTCGTTTTTATCCTTTGGCCATCCTCCATGCAAGTAAGAGGAGAGAGTTCTTATTTCTTCAAAGAATAGTTAGTACAGTAACAGTAAAGGAGAGAAATGAATTTTTGAGCTCCAAGAGCCCTGAAGACCTGACAACATAAACAATAGATCTGGGAGAAAAATTAAAAGGCACCTCTTCCACCTCTAGGCCAGAAGCCTGACAGCTTTCCTCCCTGTGATCTCAAGAAGCAGCCCTGGATTTAACTCCTGGACAGGGTGCAGCAAAAAGCTCAGGTTAACTTGGAGGGGTCTGAGAACTGGCAAGACCTGTGCTTCCTCCCCTGATCCAGCCCGGGGAGATGACCCCATCACATGTAACCTCATCATTCTCAGCAGCAGGGGGCAGTTTTAAGTAGAGATGGCTGTTGAGGTTAGGGGGTGCCATCCAGGCAGGTGAGCCCGAGGCATCATCAGAAATGTCCTCTGGGTTTCATAGGGCTCAGGAAGAAGCCAAAGAATATCTCTGGGAGGTCATGGAAATAGCTGAAAGGAAGCCATCCTGGAAATCTCCAGGGTGATGATGGAAAAGGATGAGCAGGGAAGATGTTACAGAAATGCAGATGTAATGCAGGAATGCAGCAATACTCCTCAGCATATACCAGCATGGGCAGGCGATGACACCATAAACTCATACCTTGGTGGTTCATACTTTTCCTTTCTCTGGCGTACAGACACACCTCGGAGCGATACACTGGTTGAAAGGACATGCTTGAAATTCAGTCTCTCCTTCCTGAAAGAGTGAATGCTTTAAAGAACAACTGAGCTGAGTTGTACAAAAATAAGAAGAGCCATGTTTTTGCACACTGGGTATTCACACCTGCACATATTCCCAGTTCTCAACTGCTCAGGGCTCAAGAATGGCATGTGAGAAAGGCATTAGTTATCTCATCCATTAATCCCCGAGGGAATTTGTGTACATCATGTTCCCTTTCTGAGTTTCAGTACCCCCATCTACTGAACAGAAGTGGGCTGATAAAAATGGTCTTTGGAGGGGCCTCAGGGGCTAACTAGAAAAGTAAAGGGAGGGGTCACTCTGTGGGACCGTCTTCAAGACTTCCCTGCACCAACTGTCAACCAGGGCAGCTAGATTTTAATATTATTTGGTTATTTTTCATTTCTTTATGTATCAGAATCAAAATACTGAGGGCAGAGTCCCTGGTCCTCCCCGTTTTATGGTATGTTTTCATCACGGGGCCATTCCTGATGTTTTTCTGTTTCACTTTTCCCCTTTCTCCCTGACCTCCATTTCTGTTCATGACAGTAATACTGACAGCCTCCTATACCTCCAGAAGCTCCTCCTTTTAGTCTGTGTACACTGAGAATTCATGTAACATTTACTTTTCAAAAGAGATCGACTCCAGTTCTATATCAAGAAGTTTCAAACCCACTTGATTACTGACTTCTAAGGTCCTCTTTACCTTCTACATGGTACAAAGATGTTTTGGGGTCAGTTGTGATTGTCCCTCCAAGAGATATATTAAAATTCTGATCGCTAGTACCTGGGATGTGATCTTGTTTGGCATTAGGGTCATTGCAAATGTGATTAGTTAAGATGACATCATGCTGGAGTGGGGTGCCCCCTACTTCAATAGCTCTGCTGCTCTTGTAAGAAGACAGTCATGTGAAGACAAGGACAGATAGGAGAATGGCTTGTGATGATCAGGGAAGAGACAAAGCGATGCAGAGGTAAGTCAAAGAAAGCAAAAAAAACTGTCAGCAAACTCTCAGAAGCTGAGTAGGGCAAGAAAAGATCCCCCTGCAGATTTCAGAGGGAGCATGGACCTACTGACACCTTGATACCTTGATTTTAGACTCCCAGCCTCCAGAACTGCGAAACAATAAATTTCTGTTGTTTTAAGCTATCCAGTTTAAAGAATGTTGTTATAGCAGCCCTAAGACACTAATACAGAAGAGAAATAGGAAATAGTAATTTTCAGATTTAGTAATTCTGTTTCTGTGCCCAGGTGAGGAGGAAGTAACATGCCCCTCACTCCTTCTTCCCTCTGTTACGTTTACTTTACCACTCTTCTTTCTTCCTATATTTTTACAGCCCACACTACAAGATGGATTGCCAGAAGATAGAAGAAGCCATTTCAATCTTTTTTTTAAAACTTTTCTTCTCAGCACAAGACAATCCTACTAGAGAACTATATCTATAAATGTGCACGCTCCCACACATGACAAGAGGTTGTCTTATTCTCAAGACATGTTTTGCAGTCAGCCCCTGCAGCAGGATTCCAGAATTTGATCAACTCCTGCTATCTTAGCAACTGTTTCTTGATGGCTTTTGCTTTGGTGACATCACATGTTTGATTGCCACCCTGTAGAGATACAACAAGTATAAATTCTGTGCTGGAAGGCTCCAGTTTGGAAAGCCTTAGTCCCATGTGGAAAAAAATGGCAATGGAACAAAAGTGCCATGTTGCTGGGATGTTGCCATGGCCTGTTCTCTTGTGTTGATTATTTATGTAGCAGGGCAGATGGAGGCCCTGTTTACGAAATGTGCATAACTCTACACAGAGTTTGCTCAGTGAATGCTTATTTAGTCCCAGTATTCAAGGGGGTTAAAGTATTTTATTCAGATTTTATTCAGATGATTCATGAATGCATGTATATATACATATATATATACACATATGTATATATGTATATATACACACACACACATATATTCAAAAGAATTTATTGACTAACTGTGGGCCAGTGGAAAGAGTAATGAACTTGGGATCAGAAAATCCAAATTCAACTTCTGTTATGAACTGAATTCTGTCCCTGCCAAAATTCGGGCCTTGAAGTCCTAATCCCCGGTACTTCAGAATGTGATTATATTTGGAGACAAGATTTTTAGAGAGGTAAGGTTAAAATGAGATCATTAGGGTGGACCCTAATCCAGTCTAATGGGTATTGTAAAACCAGGAAAAGACATACCAGGGATACATGTGCACAGAGGAAAAACCACGTGAGGACATAGCAAGAAGAACGTTGCTCCTGCATGCAAAGGAGAGGTCTCAGAGGAAATCCAGTAAGTTGACGCTTTGATTTTGAGCTTCCAGCCTCTAGAATCATGAGCAATAAATTTCCGTTGTTTAAACTATCCAGTCTACTGCATTTTGCTGTGGCAGTTCTGGCTAACTAATGTAACTACGAACTCTGACACTTGCCAGACCTCTACACTCGCTTGTTTGACCTCACAAACCTAACAAGTAAAACAATGAACACCTCACCTCCACCTCAGCAGTTCTGCTCTACCCATCATCTTTCCCATTTCCATTGGTTTCAGCTGCAACCTTCCCATCTCTCAGACTAAAAACCTTATAGTCATCCATGCCTCCACTCTTGCTGTCTTCCTACATCCAACATACTAGGAATTCCTATCAGCTCTACCTTCAAAGCATATCCAGATGCAGTTACAACTCACCAGCTCTGCTGCTACCATTCTGCTCAAGTCACCAGCATCTCCAAATTTCTGCAGTTGCCTCCTGAAGGGTCTTCCAGCTTTCATTCATAGTAGCCAGACCCTTTCTTTCAGCCCACCTATAGCTTCTCCATGCCAACAGCCTCTGAGTAGGGCCGACCTGAATCTTTCCCACTCCTCTACCTGTCTTTAAGTCTCTGTCAAACCCAAGAGATGGGGGGTGACTCTCTACAACAAACTCTGATAAAATTAACAGGTTTCACTTGTTCTTGTTGGAGTGGCCTTCATTTATTTCCACAAAAGTCATGTTTAAAACATTTGATAATGATGTAGGCTAGATTTATGAACCACAGTGAATATTTTTTAACTTTATCTTTGCTTCATAAAGTGCTTATTTCGAAGATTGCTTTGGATCGAAATAGAAAGAACATTAAGTGTAAGATAACTAAGCAATTATTGGACTAGATAGAATCATCTGAGTTTCTCTTGTGTAGTTCCCAACCCCAGCATCATAATGTTAACCATTTCAATGACTCTGTTGACCTTCTTCTCTTCCTTTTCTCTTCATAATAATTTCCATTTTGTTGCAGTTTAAGCTTAAATGCACTTGTTCTGTCCTCAGGATATAGAAGTCAACATATTGTATGTTATAAGCCCTTTGGACATTTAACACATTTTGTTAAATTGGTCTTTGCTTTTATTTTCTCAGTTGAAAAGGATTTGTGTTCTGCATTTTTTCTGTATAAGTATTGTTTCCTAATAAAACATTCCCATGAAACTTTGGGTTAGTATTTCACATGTTCTAATCCTTATGTATTATCATGACACTGGTAAACTTCTCCAGGTTCTTCCCATTAAATAAGTCTTACTCTAGAACCGTGTTTGGCTTAGTTCATTAGAATACTAGGAATAGTTGAAACAGAAATCAGCCCATGCATTTGTAAAACAGCTACATATTACAAGTAATCGTGTGGTGATCAGGTCATTTTTGTGGTCTTATATGCAAATCAATTACTTTTGTCTTTCAAACTTTTAAAAAGACTACATCTTGGTTGGATGTGGAAGGGAAATGTATCAGTGCTTATAACTGCTGGCATAACTTATATATTTCATTTTCCCACTAAACAAAACCTGCTATTTTAACATATTTCAGTTAATGCTGAGCCCAAATTATCACTGTACACAGAGATGTTTTATATTATGGAACTCTTTAATAAAATTTTGATCCAATCAATTTTAGCTACTACAGTCTTTGGCTGGTTCTAGCTTATTTGAAATGCATATTAGCATTATCCTGATCAGTCCATGTTCTAAAAACTTTGAGCAACAACCAGAACAATTAGTTGCTTCTACAACATGATATAAATATTTGAAAGATATTTCTTCACCAAAATACTGTGGGGTCACTATATTTGTTATCTCTGTGTGCTCAATATCCATGGCATCTTCTGAAAGTAGCAGCTTGACTTCTATTCGGAAATCTAGAGTTCTCTTGCAGGCTATCATTAAACTGTCCCACCCTTCTGTGGTGCAGGGGTTGAAGAGTGTTTTTGTAACTGTATTTGGCCAAACTCCTTCTCTTTACATCTTGAAAATGATCCAAATAATGATATCAATTGGCCTGTATTCATCTTGACCTTTGTGTTTTATTGAGACATACCATTAGTTGAGACTCCCTAGATCCCTGGGGTTGATTTGTCTCGATTCTTTCAGAAACCTGGTTCTTTAGTTTTTATCCTTGATTCTGGGGGCTACATCTTATCCTTCTCTCTTAAAAAACAAAAAAACTTAGCCAGGGTCAGTTTTTTATAGAAAGAACCCCAACTCATAGCAGTAAGATAGTGCCACAAAAATGTTGCAAAACAACTTCAAAACTCCACGGTAAACAATAATAAGTATTAGTTTGTCACTTACATATTTGCAGGTCAGCTGGGATTTGACAGATACAAGCTGGACATAGCCTCAAGCTGTAGGTTGAGTCCAGGTCAGCTCTATGTATCTCTTAGTAGCATGTTATTCTCATTGCAAAAGGAAGAAGTTCAAGAGGGCAAGCTCAATCATGCAAGCACATTTCAAGCTTCTGCCCCATCTTGTCTGCTAATGTTCTGTTGGCTAAGGCAGGTCAAAGGGACAAGCCTAAATTCAAAGGATGAAGGAATCATTCTATCCACAAAGACGGTGGAGGGAAGTAGTGAATAAGTGCTGAGTAGTGATTTCATCTACTGCAGATGGACTGATTTGCATTAGGAAGTCATCCATTTCTGCTAAGGAATTTCCTTCTAAAATGCAAACACTATCAGAGAAGAAAAACATAAGACTTTTCCATTAACATCTTACCTTAACTTTGTCCTGTTGACTAGAATGCAGTGTCCAAAGTTAGCAAAGAAGAAGAATGTCTGGAATGAAACACAGATAGATGCAGGTTACCGAGGGGAATTGGGATTCAGGAGAAAGGGAAGCCTAAATTCATTACACAGTATGGAGGGGCATGTGAAAATCCAAGTAAGCAAGATTCTCAGGAACTAAGAAAAAGGTAAATTTCACTGGACATGTGAGTACCTTCCTATATATTAATTGAGAAGGGGGGGGCGGGGAAGGAGTTTATAGATTCCTTAGTTTTGTAAGAATAGACCCTCAATTTAGGACTTACATAAAGTGGCCCAATAATGTTCTTATTTCCTTGTGCTCTGCTATAGCTACACTGTCAGTTTGGAGTTAATGGTTATACAAAAACTACCATAATACATGGAGGATCTGGATAGTCTTTTTATTCTGATTCCGGGAGAGCATATTCCTTTAGGTCATTTCTGGTTTTTAATTTCTCAGTTGTATTTAAGATGAGATCATCAGACTGCCAGGCTGCTCATGTCATGAAATACACAGAACTCTAAGATGCTGAGGTCTAAGGAAGCTTCCAAGGAGTGTTAATTATTTTATCAGTTGGGGTTCAAGGAGTAAGTAGGGAGACATGCCCATATCTGAAGTTTCAACTTGTCTACAAGTGTTAAAATGTGAACATGTGTGAAAGTTTGTGAGTATGAGCATGAAGACAGAGGAGTGGTTCCTATATAATCTTGTTTGGATATTTGTAAGAATGTAATTAAAGTATAAAACAGCCACCTTGGATAGGGCACAGTTCCACTCCCAAATGTATCAACATCCTTTAACTATACTCTCATGCAAATTAGGTCAAAATATGGCTTAACAACCAACTGCTCTCAGAATTAGGCGTATTTTCCCCAAGCCTGTTTTAAACAAAATGAATGACATACAATTTCATAAAGAGAGATGATTGACATTACATACTCCATGAAATGTCCCTTTTCAAAACCATGACATTTTATAACATAAAGAGATAGTAATTATATCATGTACTCCCCAAACTTAAAAATTAAAAAAAAAAAAACCACTAGTGGGAAAACAGAAATAATATGTGCTACAAAGAATGCAATTAGCCAGAGTTAGATTAGAGAAACCACAGAGGATAAGCCACAGGGCTGATTATCTTGAATTTAATTTGCTGCTTTTGATATTCTCCCCCTGCATTTTAGTGATTCCATAGAGATCACCTTGCAACAGCTTCATTTTTCTTTTTTTTTTTCAATTGGTTTATTTATTTATTTATTTACTTACTTACTTATTTATTATTTTTGTATCAGGCATAGTAAAAGATAAACACCCAGACCAATTTTTGGTCTTCTAGCTGCCTTGTCATTTCCAAAGGGAAAATAACAATATGGTACCTGATATTTAAATCTTTTCCCTTGGGGCAGACACAGACCAATTTTTTTTTTAAATAGAGGTTCTTGAAGCTAAGTTATATGTGCACTGGGATTTGTTGAGGATGAACCCAAGCCTTGTGGTTGGAATAAAACACCTCTATGCCTTCTCGGTCTCTTGAAACATCAGAGTTTCAACTAAGGTACCAACAAGTATAAATAATCACATGATGTCTTTTTTTTTTTTTTTAACAGAACAGTCAGTGATTACTACAAGGGATGAGAGCTGTCAGTTTATTTCACATTCTACAAAACTCAAAACCTCCTTGTCTCCTCATCTATGTGTAATCTGTCTGCCCCATGCCCAATGGCATGACGATTTTAGCTTCCTTTATATTTTTCTCAAGAAATTTCATCACATTCAAGATATCATTGATTCTTTGTTGCCTTTACCCCAGATGTGGCAGGGAAGACGGAAGGATTCTGCCCACATGCAGAGCCCCTACTCTTGTATGCAGCTTCCTACATTCTCATGAGTTTCAATTTCTCCAGAGTGATTTTTCTCATCCCTTCATTTTCTACATCATTCAGCCTTCTCCACTTAAACAATTGAAGTCTGAGCTCTACAAAGTGCAGTGGTCAGTAAAACAAAAGTGTGCTATGTTTGAGCTTGGCAATTAGCTCTTCTTACTTGAAGAAGCCCTTTTTGGTCCATCCCACCACCTCCAATATTATGAGATTTTTTCTAATCACATATAGTTATGTCCTGAGAAGTAATCTGGTAATACACTATCAACTAACTTTTATGAAGCATGTTTTTCCTCTGAACTTTGGCTTGGGAAAGAGATCGCGACAATGATAGATTTGCGGCTTGAAATTTCATGAGCAGAATTCTAATTTTGCATGCTAGCAGCTAGTGTATTTTCTGTTCCTTTGGATATCAAAAACTGTAGAACTGTTAGGAAACAGAAGGTAAAGGCCAAGAAAATCTGGTTCTGATCATCCTGCTGGTGTTATTTTTCTTACGATATTGTATCCTGTGTGGAAATGACTTAAGATTTTCTCTGCAGAGTTTTGAGACTAATTCAACACCACCAATTCTTCAATCTGAAGAAAATAAGCTCTTTTTGTTATGGTCATTTTTTTAGGCCAAAGGTAAACAAGAAGGATAATCTAGAAATTGGACTCTGTTACAGGTAGATACCAGACATAAGGCAATCCTCAGCATAAAGCCAACTTGCTTTTTCCAATGAAGTATTTATGTTTTTTTAAGGTCTGAATATCTCTTTATAATTTTTAAGTTGCTACCTTATGCACATTTAAATCAATCTAGAATATCATGTGTTGATTTTAAATTATTGCTTTTATAATATCACATTTTATAAAATGAATTTATTCAATATCTTCCTGGTGACCTTCAATATGAGTGCATCTATCATCACCAGAGCTACATTTTGAGTCATCTAGGGCAGTTTTCTGACAACTTCATTTCTCTATAAGTTGATCAAGACTTAAAATCTATGTAGGAGGCAGTCTCTGCAGATTTTATCCCAAACCACAAGTTTTCATTTACATAACCTGAGAATTGTTTTCTTGTTCATACTATAGATATGAAGTCATGCTCTCCAATTACTGGGTGGCCTTTTAAGGGATCTTTAAAATCTTGTTTATAACAGGCATTGAACACTTGCAATTATGAGATCACACCTGCCAGAACAATTACTAAACCTGTGTTAATTGTCTATGTCTTGCCTCCCTTGTTAACAATTCTATCTTGTGACCTCTGTGAGCTTTTCCAACAGGCATCAGTTGAGATTGTTTCAGGCTTGAAATAGTTCTTTGATCCAAAAAAAGTAATTGAGAGATGTTGTAAGCAGAGTGACACTTCTTTCCCCAAAGATATCCATGACCTAAAGCTCAGAAATTGTGATTATGTTAGTTTATTTGCCAAAAGAGAATTAAGGTGCAGATAGAAATAAGATTGTTAATCACTTGACCTTAAAAAAGGAAATCGATCCTAAATTATACTGGTGGGCCCAAATAATCACAAAGGTCCTCAAAAGGGAAAGAGTAAGGCTGATGGATTAGTCAAGGAGAGGAGATGATGAAGAACTAGAGAAGTTTGAAACATAAGAGGCACTCTGGACTGCCCTTGCTGCCTTTGAAGACAGAGGAAGGTGGCCATCACTTGAGACATGAGAGTAGCTTCTAGAAGCTGGCCAACAGTTCTCAATTGACAGCCAGCAAGGAAATAGGAACCTCAGCCCTATGACCCCAAGGAACAGACTCTGCCAACAATCTGAAAGAACTGAAGAATGAATTCTTCCCTCGAGCTTCCAGAGAGAGGGAGCTATATCCATTTTTCTAGGGTCTCATTGTTCTACTACTCAAGGATTTGGGTCAGGTTGTTGAATTTTAAAATTTTTGTCAAAATGCTACCTTTACCTAAGAATAATATAATATCTTCTCATAATTTCATGGAACTTTAAAGTATACAAAAGCATTTCTTTGCCTATTTTTAAGTGATTTAAAATATGCAAAGTGAAGAAAAAGCCAGGCATGCTGAGGAGAGGCCCATGACTTGCATGGCTCGAGTGTGGGAAGCAGAGTGTGTAGAGAGCAGTGTTGGGGAAGCTGGAGTGGGTGGGGAGGTCTGGGTCATGGCAAATTCTGGTTGTCATTTTTGGGGATTAATATTCTCCTGAAGGAATCCATTCAAGGACTCTCTGCCAGGGAAGGTCATGACCAGATCTGAGTTGAGAATATCATGCTGAAGGATATAATGAGGTTAAAGCTATTGCTATAGTCTAGCCCCTAGCCCTTCCCAGGACAGTCAACAAACTGGTAGATGTGAGGATAGAGGCACAATAACAATAATATTGATAAATGTACATGTAATATGTCATCACATTTAATCCTCACAATGATATCCAATTTAATTCGCTAAGCAAACCGAAACTATGAGAATAGGACTTCCTCCACAGATCATGAAGTCAAGGGTCGGAGTGTTAGCACCAGCCCTTAAGAAATAAATTCATGCTCTTTCTATATTAATGTGATAGGCCTTTGTGCTTCCATCATCAGCCTATCTATAAAAGAGTCAATGATTATATCTAACTCCAAAGATTATGAGAGATCAAAACTGTATATGAGCTCAGAGTTCCATTGCTAATACTAGTAAGATGCTGTCAAACCCAGAGCAACAAAATTAGTCTTTCTGCTCACTACAAGTGCTATGATCATGTCAACTTAAATTCCAAAAGATGAAAATAAATGACTTGATTCTATAAGTAACAGGAAAAAAAATAATCAAGCCTGTTTAATTTCCTGGAAATAAAATGAATTCCTATTTACTGAGCACTTAGGTTGTGGAGGCTAAAACACTATTCTTGACATTGAAAGAATGAGATGGCATTACTGTCCCATTTTACTGAAGGAGAACCAAGGCCCAGGAAGGTTAAGTAATGCACCCAATGTTACTCAGGAAGTAAGGACAGGGTCAAGGTCTGAGTAAAGGAATTTGTATCTCAGAACTTTCTCACTTCCATGTCACACTCTCTAAGGTCTAAGAAGGAGGAAGGAAAAGGAACATGAAAGGAGGTAAATGTTAAAGTAGCTTTTTGGTGATTTACAGGATGACTTATAACATAGAAGGAGCTCTTAAACATCCAGTATAAACTCAAATCCATTGATCTCTTTGAAAAACTTGAGAGAGTACATGAATCTAGGAAACTGCCCAACTTTCTAGAGAAATGTTTCATCATTTTTGTCAAATTCTGAAAGATGTATGTAACCTGGACATTTAAGAGCCATCACAGTAAAAGAAGGATTCATCCCTGAGCCTTGTTCCCCTCCTAGCCCTGTGGTCGTCATGCTGGGAATGTGGTGTTACCTTGGGCAATAAGAATTGCTTTGGGGCCAGAATCAAGATCGATCCGTCTTACATCCAGGCAGAAGTCTTCCAGAGCAATGCTCTTATGTTGTAGGGCTTGGATTCTTCCTTCTTCTCATATCTCCCCATCTTTTCATTCCTCCCTGAACTGAAGGATTCTTTGGTAAAAAGAGGGGAAAAAAAGAGCAACTTTGTTAGCTAAAAAAAAAAAAAAAATCAAAGGCTACAAAATACAGTCAATATTTGTAATATTTGTAAAGTTCATTGTAAGTAGCTACTCCACTACAAAATACCTGAAAGACATGTCTCTGGTTGATAGACTAATATAAACACCATGAAGCAGGAAGGAAAGGGGCAGGGGACAGAGAGAAAGGACTCCCATCGGGCCAGCTGTGATGGATGGTCAAGGGCCCGGACTGTGACCTGAGCGGAAAATATAACATTATATGCCCCACCTTCTGCACAGTGTGACTGCCAGGCAGGTAAGACAGTTTTCTTTCTGGCGTGGACTGCACCATACAATACTGCAGAAGAATAATAAGTATTTAAGACTCCAGGAATCAGGAAGCTCATTCTCAAGAACAGCTTTGTTGATTCAACGGTGCACAAAGTTCAAAAACGTGGCAAGTTTCTTTCTGCCATTAGAAACTCCTGTGAAAGCCAATTTTAGACCTTGTTAAGGTAAAACAGAGGGTTGTGTTTTTTCCCCTTATTTTGATTACTTCAAAAGGCCACCAACTTTACAGACAGCTGTTCAACTTGATCTATTAACTTTCCCTGGGAGTCTAACGGCGCAGTAAACAGTGCCTTAGACAGCCTGCTTTCCTCCCTGGGCATGACGTGGCTGGCCAAAAGGGACCCTCGGGGCTGGAGATTCATACTGGGAAGAAATACATACAGGCTGCCAACAGAACATTTTTGACAAGATGATAAGGAACATATCAGGTGCTGAGTTTTATTTGTGTATCAATCATTTCAAAAACAGGCTCTATTATTCATGTTGACTCACCTACTTTTTCTTTAATGGTTGCCTTTTTAAAGACCTTATATGTGTTCCTTTCACCATCATGTGGGAGACAATTATCTAACCTTACCCCACCCTCAATTTACCAATATGGGTTCAAGACCTAACCAAATTATAGTTGTTTTATGCTATTAACTCTTTTTAAAGTATCCTGAGAGAGGGACACTTCACAACTTCATTCTACCTTTATGTGACTTGCTCTTTCAGACAATTTGCTGTGACAGCATAAAAAAGAGTGGGGGAAAAGAGTGTACATTGATCACTTAATTTTCCCTCCAATAGTGTGTAGAAGGGAGTAGGAAAATGTATGGCTTGGGAAGGAGGGGATATGGGTTTATGATATTATGCGCAGTCTTTGTCCCCTTGAACACTCCCAGAATGCTTCAGCCTCCTAGCTTCACACTTCTTTTTCTGTGTAGGGAACCATTCCTTTAATTATTGCCATGGCTCACTCCCTTACTTCTTTTACATCTCCATGTTTAAATATCACCTTATCAGACTGATCCTCTCCCATCCTATTTAACAAGAGCATGTCCTCTCCTGTCCCTCCGTTCCTTTACCCTAAAGTATTTTATTCACAGCATGTATCACCTTACCATTACAAGTTATTTATGGTTATATTTATACAACATACCATCTGACACAGAACTTTACCTTTGTGATAAATGATGCACTTGCTCTTCCTTCTGCTGGATTATAGGTTCCACGATGAGCACAGTCTATTTTGTTCCTGGCTTATTTCTCAGTTCAAAGAACAGTCTCTGACACACAGTAAGCCTGCAAATAAAAATGTATTGACTCGATTAATTGGAAGTGATATTCACATTTAAATCAAACTAGCTTTTGACTTCTGACACTGTTGTTGGCCAACTGCAGCCAATGGGCCACATCCAGCCCAAAGCCTGTTTGTATAAATAGAGTTTTTGGAACACACCCATTTCCTATTTGCGTACATGTCTGTAGCTGTTTTCACATTACAATGTCAGAGCAGAGTAGCTACAACAGAGATTGTATGGCCTGTGACGCCTAAAATATTTCCCATCTAACACTTTATTAAGGTTTGCTGACCCCTGCTAAAGAGCATCAGCAGGGATGAGCATGGTCAATGGTGGGTATAGCTGTCTTTGCCTGACTCATCAAGAGGATCTGCCAGAGTGAATGTTTGGTGGGATGGCTCAGACTCAATTATCAATACCTTCCAAAGCCCTCAAGGGCAAACTTCCAGGCAAATTCTGGATTCATTCCACAAATTTTTCTTGTGGAGCTGCAACAATGTGCCAACCTCTTCCAAGGTCCTGTAATACATCACTGCACAAACACAAGTCTCTGCCCCTTGAAAGCATACATTCTAGCAGCAGAGACAGACATAAGCAATGAAAACACTAAATAAATGAAGGACATGGTATAAAGAGCTAAGTGCCACGGATGATGAAAGGGGGAACAAGAGAAGGGGTGCTGAGAATGCTTGGGGGAGGAAAGGGTACAGGATTTTACAGAACATGTAGGACACGCTGAGAGGACATTTAAACCAACACTTGCAAAGGTAATTATAGAAAGCCATGGGAATCACTCAGGGAAAATCTTGAAGTCAAACAGAACAGCCAGTGCAAAAAGCCTGGGGCAGAAGTGAGCCTGCTGGTTTTGCAGGACAGCCAGGAAGCTCCTGAGAATGAAGAGAAGGAAAAGAATAGATTGGGCGTCCACAGTGAGAACATTCTGTTTTAATGAAAAACTCTAATTAGAAGGGAAATACAATTTAACAGACTATGGACAAACTCCTTTGGGGCATTTAATCTTGTCAAACAATATACTGTTAGAATAATTGTTAAATTATATATTTTATTGGCTCAAATTAATTAGCTCTCCCCAAATTTCCAAATGCCAGGCTTCGCCCCATTTATTTGAAGTATCTAAGCTGAAAGTATCTTCCCTTTGACCTTTTGACTTTCTATGGCTCTGACCCTGAGATCCCCCAGAAGACTTCCTGCCTGGAGAAGGAAACATCCATCCTGAGGAGCAGAAAGTTTCTCTGCAATCAGAATGCTAAAGGCTGACTCCTCAGAGCTCCACCAAGTCACAGAGCCTTTCTCACTGAGCCTCTGTTTTCCTGTCAGTCAAATGGACAGAATAACAGTGCCTGTCTCACAGGGTGGACACTGAAGGACGTAATGTGAATTAGCACTCAGCCCAAACCAGTAAGCATCTATGTACATGTTAGCAGTTATAATGACATACCCTGTCTGTTTTCCACTCAAGCCTGTCTGATGCCAAAGAGGATTCCTTCTCTTCTGAGGCGGCTTATGGCCTCTTTGAGCAGGTCTGCCTATTAAGATATTGAGCCCAAATCCACCTGCCTGCAGTCTGCAGTACTAGCCCTGGTTCTATCCCTTAAGGTCAAATAGAGCCCATCCATCTCCCACCTGAAAGCCCTTTGGTGATTAAAGGTAATCACTACATCCCTCTCAAGCCTGTCTGTTCTTTCAGCCCAAGCCTCATTTCACTGTTTCCCTTTCCTTCCACCACACTAGCTTGCACATTTGACCTTGCTCCATTGCCTTAAATCTATCTTAAATTACATTTACACTTCTTCCCAACTACTCCCTCCTTGTCCGCCTTTCAATTTAATTAATTCCATTGTTACTGCGGCATGTCCAGGTTTATGACATGTGCCTTCTCGAATCCTATGCCTACAGCTGGTTAGTTTCCTTTCCTTTGTTTTCTTTTTCTTTTTTTAAAGATTTTATTTATTTATTCATGAGAGACACACAGAGAGAGAGGCAGAGACACAGGCAGAGGGAGAAGCAGGCTCCATGCAGAGTCCGACGTGGGACTAGATCTCCCGTCTCCAGGATCATGCCCTGGGCTGAAGGCAGCGCTAAACTGCTGAGCCACCCAGGGATCCCCTCCCTGCCCTCTTTTTTTTTTTTTTTTTTTTTTTACCATAAACATCTGAACTCTGGTTTGATCAGCAGGAAGAGTAGGGGTAGGAATCAGGCTTCCTCTGTCCTGATCTTGAATCACAGAAATAGCCCGATTTTTGTTTTTTTCCTAACTTATCTTGAGTAGAAAGTCAACCAACACATTTCCCACAACTCACTTCACACATAATGCTTCTGAGCTGCATAGGGCGATTTTGCACTTGTATAGCAAGCTGGTCTTTTGACCCCAAAACATGACCTTATTATCAGTTTCCCTGCTAAAACCGACTACATAAGCTTTCCTTTGACTTTCCTCAGCTTATCATAATCTCTTGTGAATATTTCAATGGCGGGGTTTCTAAATCCTCATTCAAGTTATTGATTAAAATATTGAGCATCTCCGGACAAGACAGAGCCTTGTGATGTATCCGTAGATAACTCCCAGAGTTTAATAGGATCCCATACGGTAAGATAATTCTGCTGATTGTAACTCACACAGATCATATAATATAGTTTATTATTGCCCTCCGATCATCAGCATATTATGAGGAACTTTTCAAATTCCTTCCTCTACTCTAGATGCACAACATCTCTAGAATTTTATGATTTATTTATCAGGTATTAACTTGACATAAATGAAAAATGGCAAAGCGCTGATTGGGCTTGTTGTTTACATAGTGCCCATTTTTTAAAAAAAAACAGGTGATGTCTGTCTTTTGCTTACAACCATTCGACGCACTCTCTGGTGGAGATGGTAACAACTACCAAATACTCTGTGTGTTCTTTTACGTTTTAGAGATGTCTTGCCATTAGGCAGAGCCTGGGAACTTGCTCTGGCAAGGAAATTTGAAATTTGACACGTGTCACTCTCTGCCTGAACAGTGACAATTCCAGATACAGTTCTACAATTTCTTTTTTCCCCTACCTCAATGGTTGGTAAGGATGGTGATATTACCAGCTGCTGTAGCTACTGGATGGCAGAGGGTCTGTTGCCTGAGTCCCTGAATAACTGGGTGGAGCAGAGCCTTCTGCCTATACACATGGATCCTGTGGGGAGTGTGGGTAGGAAATAAAATGTATTCTTATGTTAAATCCCCAAAATATGGGGAGTAGTTTGTTATTACAGCATAACCTAATCTATCCTGACTTATTCCTTTCTCCTGCTCTGAGAGGAAGGCTCAAGTTCTTAGCATGCACACACATGCGGACCTGTGTGTTTTGACATCTATTTCTCCAGCCTTCTGTGTCACTTTCACGTCACCTCTCTAGCCACACTGACCTGGTCACTGGTCCTGGAGTGTGCCATACTCTTTCTAGACTTGGGGCCTTCATGCATGCTGGGTCCTGAGGATCCAAGTTTCTTTCACCTCACATGCTCTTCTTCCATCTCTGGACTTATTTTGACCACTTTCCCTTCAAACCCTAACTTAAGTACCACTTCCTCAGGAAACATTTCTTGACTCTCACAAATGATGTTAGAACTCCCATTAAAGGCTTCCCTCACATCCTATCTCTTTTCAAAGCACTTTATACCCTGGTAGGTATTAAATGTGCAACTTTTTAAAAAGATTTATTTTAGAGAGAGAGAGCATGATCGAGAGGGGCAGAGGGAGAGGCAGAGAGAATCTCAAGGAGACTGACCTGAGCATGGAGCCCGACTTTGGGCTCAATCTCACAATCCTAAAATCACGACCTGAACCAAAAGCAAAAAGAGTTAGATGCTTAACTGACTGTGCCACCTAGGCACCCCAAATATGCAACATTTTAATTTAATATCCAATATCTTTGATATCTTTGGTAGAATATAAACTCCTTGAAGTGGGGGCTTTAATTCACCACTGTACCCTCAGCACCTTCTGTATTACATGGCACAAAGCCCTTCAATTTTTGACAACTACTGGATATTCCCATCAAGTTGAAAGAAGACACAAACCCAGAAGATTACCCTTGTACTTAAATTCCTCCAGTTTAGTTATCTGATTTCTTTTGATCTCAGAAAGCCAAGCCACTTACATATTATGCTTGAAATAGAATTAACTTCCTTAAATTTATTTATCGGGTCTCCATATGATGTGTCAAACAGAGTCAGAAAATGGGCAAAAAGAGCAAAAATGAAGAAACTTAGTATTCAGCTGCACAACACAGTCAGGAGAAAGTGAAAATTTAAGTAACAGGTTAGCTACAGAGTCCTGTGGTCACTGGGTGGGCGGTTCTGTCCAAGCCTGGGTGCTGACAGGAGAGATTGATGTTTAAAGCCACTTGTGGGTGCCAAGGGTAATTAATGCCTTTCCTATGACCATGGACAAAGTTCCTATCACAGATTTGCCTTTTATCTGCAGCCATGAGTGGACAACTCTCAGTTCCAGTATATCACCTGTGAAACCAGTAGCCGCTGAACCCTGCCTGGCCTGGTGATTGAGGCGTAAGGGCTTGTAACAAACCATGACTAAATTATTGATTCTGCTCTGTACAGTCAATAAGACCAGTTTTTTTAAAAAATCATTTGGTGTAGCTGTTACCTGATTTGAAATCTCTCACTCAAATCTAACTTCATCTCTAGGATAGGGAAGTTTCAAGGCTGAAAGTGGCTTCTGTGTGTGAGGTTAAACTAATGTCTGAAGGTGCATGTCTGCCTCTGTCAGGAGTGGGGATCACATTTCCTTCTGATTCCTGTGCCACATACTGCGAAGCACATGATGTTAGATGTAATGCAGTCTTACATATATTTCTAGCATCTGGGGACGGCTATATATGTGACATAAATATATATTTTTAAATTTGTATTTTATATTTACTTTTTAAATTTCAAATATATATTAATTTTAAAGTTTATATAAATACATACATCTTAATATACTTTCAAGCATTTTTAAGAGCTAGGGGAAATTCTAAGACCTAGCATGTCTAAAATGAAAAAAAAAAACTAATTTGTATCTATATGACACCATTATAACCAAAACATTCTATAACAAAATCTATTAGTTGCTGCTCTTGTCTCTCAACGTAGCCTGTTGAGCATACTCTAGTCAAAACCATGAATATTTCAAAGACTTGGAGATAGAGGCCAACAGCTGAAGACTCATAGGTAGGATGAAATGGGAAGCCAAACCTAGGGAGCAGGTGTTCCCATCTTTTCTTCTACCATGGTTCCTTCATCTAATTTAATTGGGAACAAGGGCTTCTATTGTTACACATTTCACTTATTTATTCCTCAGCATCTATCAAGTGCCTATTTATGTGTGTAACATTTTTTGGTGCAGAAGAAAGATATGGTAGGTAAAATCCTAAGAATCACCCATAGTGACCCTCATCACCGTGTAATTCCCAATCCACGACCGCTGTATGGGGTGGAACCTATGAATATGAGAGGTAACACTCCAGGAACCTTTTTATTCCCTAACTTGAATGAGCTTTGAAGAGAATTCCTCCAAGGACTTCAATATAAAAGTATGAACTAGCCAACACTTTGATTTGGGTTTTATGAGACCCTAAGTAGAGATTCCAGTCTAGTCACCAGGACTTCTGACCTCCAGAACTGTGAGATTATAAATGGGAGTTATTTTAAGCTGCTAAATTGTGGTCATTTGTTATGCAGTGATAGCAAACTGATACAGAAGTCAATTAAAACTTTATCCAGACTTCAAAAGCTTACTCTGCAATTGAGCAAACAAAGGTTTTGGCCTTTCCTATATATTGATTCCCCTCTCCACCAAAAAAGAACTGCAAAGTGCATTTTATTTTTTAAAGTGTCAAGTCAGTGTCATCATTGCATCCACTCTGCTATGGTTTAACAAGATCCTACGAGTACTCTACATTCTGCTGGGCCCTGAGATCCACAGACTCAGTATCTGTCCTCAGAAGGGATAGGACTAAGGACATGAAGACAACCACATGACATGTGCATTACCCTGTGATGTGAGAAAGCATAGGGAACACTGGAGTATGGATGACTGTCTGTTACCCAGCACAGGCAAGAAGAGCTTCTAAAAAGGGGTGATGACAAAAATTAATCTGGAATTTCAAAAGGCATATTAGGTAACATGTCCTACAATATTTTCAGACAATTTCACCCAGTGATTGCACTTTAAATTTTGTATTGGTCAATGGACATAGTGATGCATTTAACTGTCTGCTTATAAGTTGTGAGGCCAATTATGCAAAAATAAAAGTCCATATACGATTTCCATTAGGTGGTACCCATCATTGCTTCTGAAGTCATTTTACCTGATTCCTTAGAAAGCAAAATGTCATCAGTTGAGGAATCTGGCAAGTACTTGTTGCTGATGAAAATTAAAATGTATTTTCCTCCTTTGCTCTTAAATACATTTGGAGTGGATTTGAAAAAATAGACTTTTAAGGAGAGAGAAAGTGATTACATTTCCAAGTGTAAATTTGTAATAAGGTGATAAGGATCACAGAGAAACTCTGCATCACGACCTTCTACAATAATTTTTAAGGGGGTCAGGAGAAACAGCAGAGCTTCTCTGTATGTATAAATAGAGGTACAACTCAAATTCTCATTTGAAACCTTTGATCCTTAGAAGAAAGTGATACAATTATATTTGCTGTCTAATTTTCTCTATTTTAAATTCAATTCCATATTTCTCTTTCTTGTGAATTGCAAATTGCCCTTCAATTTTATGAGACTTTTTGTATTGTAGCACAAGGTCAAGAACATGAAAAGGAATTATCATACAGAGATCACTTATGTGCAAAATCTGTGTCTGCACACACCTGCACATACATGCCTCCTCATTTGTGGTGATGGATTTATAAGTCAGTGTTCATTTAGAATTGAAGAAACTGCATCTGGAATTTTGACACATGATGTTTTTCCAGGTTTCTGATGCTTAAGATCCAAAAATAATGACTATTGATCTTTGGTCTACATCATAAAAAAGAAATGCACTTTATCCATTGGCTCATGATTAACAGTTATCACACAATAATAGCCAGTATAATTCAAAGTGCAAATTGATATTAAAAGGGCAGGAACAAAAGACCGTAAAACATAATTACAATAGAAATGACTGAAAGCACACCTACTGAATGAGGCAAAGAGAAAGAAGGGAGAAGGGAAGTGGCTATCACATGTGAGGCTTTATGAAAATGCCAACAAGGAAAGCTTTATTGAAGACCTGGGAAAGCTTTAGTATCTAAAAAAGACAGGTTGAATTCAAAGGGTCGTGCTATCTGTATGCTACTCAGTTACTCTTTACAAGCCAATTCAGCTAGTTGGAGACCACAGATAGAGCAGTCAAATGACACAACATACACATATACCGCAATAATTATCCCAATCTACATCTCTATTTGCAATTCTCACCATTAGCATTGCTCTTCCAGTAGTTGTTTTAATGTCATTTACTTTTAAACCTGGTTAAAGATGAAGGCATCAGATTTCTTGAGAATCACACAGTTTAACTAGGGAATGCATTAATAAAAGTGAGTTCATTTAATTTGCTTTAGCCCTTTGAGTCATCTAGCGGACAACACAGTACCGAGGAAATCAAACATGAAATAGGTTAGTTTTGTTGGGAGCCCAAGAGCAGAATGGTTTAGACTAACTACATGACACTTCACAAAGGGAGTACTGGTGTGTGGCCTTTCCAAGCACTGAGATGTTGACAGAGAGGGATCAGCCATGAGGGAAAGGCAGCAGTGGTAACAACACTATTGGCTGGGTATTCTTCTCAGTACTTTAGATGTATCAACTCATTTAGTCCCCTGAACAAACTTATGTGATGTGAACATTTATCCCCATTTTACCAACAAACACCCCCCAAAATCATCTCCAAGAAGTGGTGCTCCTGATGCTTACTGCACTCGGTCTCAAGAGTCGGACTCATGCTCTTGTTCACTGGCTCTCTGGGAGCAGGTGGTATAGGCAGTCGCTGGGAACACCTAGACACTCCTAAGTTCAACTCTCAGATTTGCTACTAATTAACTATATGGCTTTTGTCATTGATTGACCTAGCTCAACTTCAATTTCATATCAGTAAATTAGGAATAACAATAGTATCGACACCTCCTGGTGTCATTGTGAAATTTAAATCAGATGTTATATGTAGGGGCTGGTACAGGGACCCTACATAGGACATGCACAACAAATCCTTAATAACATTGTCAGTACAAAAAGTAAAGACATTCTATATCAGTGATAGTTTGGTCAGAAAATCACAGCTTCTGGTGATGCTATACAGTAAGGGATTTATGATAGCATTCGCCCTTGTTTGCTTGGGAGTGGGTGGGGAAATCTATATAGGCTGTGATCTCTGTATTTAGTGTGGAGCCGAGCATCCCTAGAGGTGATGAGACTGGCAATCAGGAAGGAGAATGGGACACAGGTGAGTGAAAGGATGACATGGGACCCATGTGGGCCATGCTTATCTCAATGCTTCCCACCTTGATAGGGCAGGTGATCTGCAAAAGGAGGCAGCCCTCTCCACAACAGGCCCAGGACTCAGAAAAGCTGACAGCTCAGGGGAGCTGTGGTCCAGGTGCTGCCCCAGGCCATCTGTGTGAACAAGTAACAAAGTGTGCAAACTACAGCATTTGATACCCTACCCTAATCTTTAGAGTACAAAGATTTGTCTGATGCATTGCATTTGCCTTCTAAACATTGTGCAAAACTGTATATGTCTCTTTTTCATTCACAGGTGTATATTCATACAATTGTCTTACAGTGATTTCTTTTGATAGGTCTCTATGGGCCAGATACTCAATCTACTGTACATAAAAGGAACAAAACAGTCATGACCCCAACACTTGCAGAGCTCACATTCCAGTCAGAGGTCAGATATTAAATAAAAGGATATGTGAATCAAGGCACAATTGGTCATTGTGATTAAGGGCTGGGAATAAAAATAAGATAGTTGCTACTCTTATTAAATAAATTTACTTTCAAGATGACTGTGTCAAGAAACTTAATTTGTGCAGATAAAAGAGCAACATGAATTATCCCACTGGAGAATAGACAAATAAATGTGGCCTTGTAGGTACAATGTTCCAAATAATCAAAGGAGCCAATTCAGTTCATCATTTATCAGTTGCACAGCAACATGCCAGGCACTGAGTGAGTCTCCCCCATTTGCCAGTAAGCTTCAAGAAAATACAAGCATGGGCTCTATGGCTGTGTAGTCTGCCTGGAGTATATTGCCCTTAGAGAGTGTTAATCTTTGGAGAGAAAATCAGCTCCTGCAGATCAACACCAAGTCGTAATATTTTAGGAGAGTTCTTATCAGACTAAGAACTCCCAATAAGTGCATAAGATATCAACCTCTTCAGACAACAATTTGATAAAACAACAGTTGAGTTTAGGGCATTGAATTTTAATAATGGGATGTTAATCATTTATTTTGTATCCAGCACATAAAATTCCCAGATGCCAACTCCAGTGCCAAAAATGGACATGTGGAGAACAGCAGGTATGAAATGATAAATCTTGTGATTTATAGGCCTTGCTTGCTGAAAGTCTCTGATGATTCATTTCATCACTGTGGAGCAATTTCCCCAACAAAATGTGTTTTCCCATCCCTTAATCCGAGCAACTCATTTACTATTTACTTTGTTTTTCGGTATGGTCTTTGTCAAAGCTTCCCTCTTAAGAATTTCTTCCTTATAAACACTGTGCCTTTGATCACTGCCAAAACATGTGAAAGATTATGAGAGGTAAGAACAAAGGGGAACTTTTTTAAGACCTTCCCAACCATCTGATCTCTTTGTTGATTACACCTGTTTGGGAATTTTTTTCATGTCATATTTGTATTCTAGCCTGTCATAGGTTAGAAAAGACATTAAAAATGCATGTGAACATTCTCCAGACAGAACTTTTTATATATTGTGCCATGTTTAGTAACATAAACTGATTTCGATTAATTTAATGGAAAATGCAGTTAGAATTCAATAGCATCTATATTTATTCCACTATTCATTCATTCTCTCATCCATACATTAATTCCATGAAGATGCATTCGGTACAACTTATGTACCAGGTATTAGCCACCTAGTGGTGAGTGAGATAGGCATGGTTCCTGCTATCAGAGTAATACGGTTATGAAGAAACTGACACAAATTAATGCAATATACTATGTGTATGTGTATGCTTGCATGCATATGTGTGATATGACACAATAACATCACATTAAATATCTAATGTCATACCTCTGAGAGTATCACTTAAAATTATGTGTGATGAGAAGAAGCCAGCTCTGCAAAGATCAGAGGAAAAATTATTCTAGGTTAGAGGATGAACAAGCAGAAAGGTCCTGGGCAAGAGTGAGTTTGGCATGTGTGAAGGCCCAAAAGAAATCCAAAGTGGGTGAAATAGAGAGAAAGTTGCATAATTTGGTACAAGATGAAGGTGGAAACACAAGCAGGAACAAGATCAAAGAGGGTTTATTTCTATCAGGGATTCTTCACTTCAGATACTACAGGATTCTGAAGATCCACAAAGCCCCTAATATTTGCAGTAAAATTTTCTTCGTTTTTGCATCAGTGCATTTTCAGTCATCTGAGACTCAAAGAAGTCTAGGAAGTAAGTGCCGATCTATGGAGTATTGATCAAGCCTAAAAATTGGTCTCATGTGGTTTCAATAAAAATATCGGATAAATACATTATAAATTAATGATTAGTTTCTTTCAAAGTCTCATGATACTTTATTTATATCACTGATTTTAAAACCTTGGTAATTACACATTCTAAACCTAAATGGTTCATGCAGTTGCTGTTTGAGGTTTTGTCCTTTTCAGGTAAGAAAATGGAAGCATTTCATTAAATCATGTCAAGGTTCAGAGAGTTGAACTTTTTTGAGAAGGATAAAATTGGATTAGGAATTGTTTTATTCTTCTTGAACTCCACATTAAGTGAACATTGCCTGGAATGGATATGATAGATAATTTTTAGCCCTTGATAATAACTAAAAAATGTAAGCCTCATTTTTCACCTGTGTTTGATAACTATTGTGTGAGAACAATAGAAGCAGATATATGATACTGTATTCAATATCCCAAATAGATGATGAATGATAACACTTACAGTTTAAAAGACAAATGGCCCAATTTCAAGTGTCCTTTCTGGAAGTTCTATGACTGTTTTGGGAAAACTTGCTAAAAATACTAAGGTGGTAGAGACAAGAATGGAAAGAGTGAAATATAGTCTCTATCCTTTTTTTTATGTTCTTAAGGATACTGTTTAACATACATCATTTTGACAAAGCTGACTTATTTATTAAATAAAACTTATGATCATTAAATAGCTTTCCAGATGCTGTGTCCATGAATAGTGAATTTCTGAGAAAGTTCATTACATGAATCAAAACATTGAAAAATATCACTTTAAATGTGATAAATGTCTTTGTCTGCTTTGCCTCATAACTTCGACTGAAATGACCTGACACATGAATAAATATTTATATCAGCTTTTATACTAAAAAAGAAAAGCCTGCTTGAAAATGTTGTCTTGCAATTACTCATGGGTATTTGCCTGATGATTATTTGTCTCTAGTAGAGAGCATATTCTAAAATAAACAGAATCTGGCATGGAACCATCACAGAATATATTTATACATTAGCCAATTCACAACCAATTGAAAAGTTCAGACAAGCCTCTATTTGTCTGCATAGCTCTGAATAGTTGGTTTGATAGTCTCATTACAGTAACTAGTTTTAGTTTTGCAAAGTTGCAATTATTGTGGTTGCAAGGAGACAATTAAAGGTATCTTTCTCTTTGATGGATGTTGGAAAGTTATCCTAAATATCTTCTCTAGTTTGTAATGGAGGGGAGCAGAACTTGTCACCCCAAAATATGTCTTTGGTGTAAAGATTATTCTAGGCTGTTTATTTTTAAGAAACTAAATGTTCAGGAAAAGCTCCTTACCTCACTCTCAATTACCTAAATTTGCATTGGAAAGGGGGTCTATACCAAGAAGAGAGCTCTTACCAGAAATACCTTTTCAGGAAACTTATCTGCATAACAGAGCAATCTGTGTTTTCCAATCATCTCTTCTCACTTTCCTATGAGTGGCCTTTTTTCCCTTTGTATCCTCACTCTTACTCCTTTCCTTAGCCCAAGATATTATACAAATCTCAACTAACTGGCTCCCCTTTGGGTCTCATATATGTATGAGTCTTCCATTCATACAAAATTCATTTTTTCCCCTGTTAATCTTTCTTATGTCAGTTCAATAATAGGCCAGCCAAAGAACCTAAAAAAGGAAGAAAGGAAAAATTCACCCCATTTCAGTAGACTCAGAAACAAGTCTGGAATATGCAGAGAGATGGGGGAGGGCTACATAGAAAGAAGAAAAAAGATTGTGAAATGGTAGTGATAAAATGGGAACATCTCACAAAAGAACCTAAATATCAGAGGATGGTGGTACAGCTTTCCCTGTGTGCAATGAAGAGCCACAGGAACTTTTAATTGGAGGAATAACTTAATGAACTTGACTTGCCAAAATGAATCTGCAAAATAGGCTTATAAAAGGAAGTGCTTTTCATTTTGCAGTGTAAATAGGACCTCCAGGAATTACTCCCAGCAAGAGGTGGAGTCTCTTTCCTTTCCACACAACAGCAAGCAATCATAAGGCCCAACACATGTGAGGGAAGATTTCTTGTGCCCCCACTGCAGCCCACTGGCCAGCTGAATACGACCACACAAGAAATCTAGAAGACCAGCAGATGCATCACTCCATCTACCAACAGAATCTTAAAAAATGGCAAATCATTGCTGTTTTAGGACACTAAGTTTAGAGGGGGTTTATTGCAACAGAAAATCAAAATAACAATTCACAAAGTATCTTTCTTATGATCAAACTCAGGAAAGATTCATTGAGTGGGAGGCCAGTTGGAATGGTATTTCAGAGTCTCATGACTTAGCCTAGAGTCATGAGAACATGGCCTGGGTGAAAAGACTAGGGCTTAATGCTTACAATCGCTCCTCTCATCTGGAAAGGGGCAGGCAGTAAAAGAGGTGAAAATGTTGAGTTTAGAAGTCACACAAAACTGGGCTCCTCCCCTGGTTCCAGCACTTAAATATTTCTTTCCCTAAGACCAGGTCTTCTTACCTAAAACACAGAGCTAATAATAGCCCCTACTGAAGGAACTCATTATGAAAATCAACTGGGGGAGGATGTGAAGGTACTCAGCACAGATTTGCATACACTAAGTTCAGGATGAAGAACCAATGTAGTATTTGGAACAGGGACCAGATGTTCTCTCACTTCCAATATTTCCCCTCTACCTTCTTGAATATTGTCTTCAGTATCTCCAGGAAGAACTTCGAAGAATAAAGACATTGAGAATGGAAAACAACAATTCTTGATTGGTGCATTTCAAAAGCTTAGAGAATTTGTGTTTCAAAGGCTCTGCCCTGAGGCCATTCTCTGGATGTTAAGAGAAAGTGTCAGTAGCCTTTCCCTTGCTTCCTCCCACTCCATGATTCAGATTCTGATGTAATCAGAAAGGGAGACAGAACGTAAAGACTGCTAACTCTGGGAAACGAACTAGGGGTGGTAGAAGGGGAGGAGGGCGGGGGGTGGGAGTGAATGGGTGACGGGCACTGGGGGTTATTCTGTATGTTGGTAAATTGAACACCAATAAAAAAAATTAAAAAAAAAAGATTCTGATGTAAAATCCATAAAAGGGAGTCTGTCCTCAGTCTTTAGCTGGTCTTCCCTCCACAGCCCATCACCAGGCAATCCAAGTTTCAAAATAGGGATAACTATGAACATCGCTGGTTGAATCTAAGATGTCTTAGTTTAGGAGATTTGTGTCTCCTTTACCATTTTAAGGAAAAGCAATAATACCTCAAGTTTCCTCTGTCCAAAAGCTCCTCTTCCATAAGAAAAAGTTGAAAAATATTTTGAATGATTTCTAAATATCCTGTCCAGTATGTCTTCCTGAGCTAACTCTCCTTTGTGTTGTCTTTCAGCTATTTTACAGTTCTGTAAGTTATGGAATACTGATAGTAATACAAAAATTTTTTTCCATAGAAATGCAAACTGTATCTAGTTAAATAAGTTGGCTATTGCCCCATGGATATTGACTAATTTGGTATATATTTGTAAATTCTTTTCAGCATTCCTGATAACCTGTGTATCTGTTCTTTTGGATTTTTCATGAAACTGGTTGTGTGTTTATTTCAAATTTCAATGAGAGTTACAACTACACCTCTATATTAATTTGCTAGGACTACCATAATACGGTATCACAGATTGGGTGTCAAACAAGAGAAATGTATTTTCTCATGATCTGGAAGCTGGAAGTCTGAAATCAAGGTGTTGACTGGGTTGGTCTCTTCTGAGACCTCTCTCCTTGGTTTGCAGATGGCCACCTTCTCCTTTTATTCTTCACATAGGCTTTCCCTTGTGCCTGTCTATGTCCTAATCTCTTATAATGATCCCAGTTGTATTAGGTTAGGGCCCAGTCATGTAATCATCCTACCTTAATTGTCTCTGCAAAAGCCCTATCTCCAAAATAGTCACATTTTAAAGTGCTGAGGGTTAGGACTTCAACATATAAATGGGCAGTGAGGCAGGACACAGGTCTGCCCATAACATATTTTTAAAAATTATTCTTTAACACTTCTCAAGTGATAATTTCCCCAAATGGACCTATAAAGGCATATTTAAAATATCCTAAGAGGGTCAAAAATATGACTAAAGATTATGGGCTCCCTTTTTACTCCATGTACCAGTACGTATATTTTCTATTATTCTTGAATGCTTTGTGATAAAAGTTCTCTCTTTATTATGAGCATACTTCTATAGCTCCATCTTCATTTTCCATTGGATCATTAAGTTACCACCAGGGGTATGGCTCTTTTCACTGGTCCTCATTCCTGAGCTACTGTGTGTATACATATCTTCAAGAGTTTGAAGATTTAAGAAAATTGTGCTCAACAGAATTTGGGGTAAAATAACCTGAGGACTTCAAAGAGTATAACAGAAGTAATAATGGGCTAGACTTCCAGAAACCCAATATCTAACTCTACCTGGAGAAAGTCACATCGATTTTCACTCTCTAGTTTTCCCAGCACTATGCTGTGGATGAAATGAAGTCACAAGCAACATCAAGAGCAATCTTAAAGGATAAGAAAAGTGGAAACCCAAAGCACCAACCAATTCTTCTAAATTCCTCTGGTAAATTCTTCTGGCATATTCCAATGAGCCTGTTTTTAGAGTGAGAAATTTCTGGCTGTGTGGCAAACAGATTTAGAAAATAGAGGGTGAAATTACAGCTCTGATCCACATGGCTGAATGAACACAAATGGCTTTCTTTCATTGTTTTGCTTTTCATATTTACTGCGTGATGCCTTACCTGATCCTAAGAATGTGAGCACTGAGGAGACAGACACCTTGGTCTCTTGCTCATGACTATCCCTGGAACAAAGGAAAAAAAGGGGAGCATGGTAGGTGTTCAGTACATATTGTGTAGAATGAATGAATCACTGAACTTCTTTGGATATCACGTTCCTTGTCATTTAAACATGGAGCAGGTAATAAAATTTACTGCACAGTGTTGTTGTAAGGAATAAATATATGTGAAATTCCTAGATATACCAGGCCCTTAGCAGAAGTTCTGTACCAGAATACTCCCCAGTTCCTCTGCAAACTGACTACAGACTGGCCATCTAGTCTGTGAAACATGCCCATACATTTGGTTCTCAGTATAGGCTCTAGCCTTAAGCCCTATCACAGCTACATGTAATGTGCATTTAGACTATATTCTTCTTTCCAAGCAAGAGCCAGACAAAATTACCTAAAAGTGTCCCTTATTCAAATGTACTTTTCCCTAGTACTTTTCATAGTATTTACCTTTAATTTCCACTCAATAAATGTGTCTTCAATGAATTAAGTAACCAATGACTTTCACTCACAAAGCCTACACACCCCTTTTCCCTCCCCAGCATTTCAGAAACTTTTTCTTTTTTCATGGATTTCTACCATGGATTTTGAACCTGGCTGAGGGATGATTCTAAATTTTGAAAAAAAGCTTAATGGCCAAATGGAACATTTAGATGTGCATGAATTCACCAAAACCCTGACAGCTTTAAGTCAGTTCTCAGAGTAACCTCTAGAAAGTGATGGCATTAACCCTGATAGCTGCTGGCAGATTCATGTTAGCATCAGCATCTGGAGGGATAACCAGGGACTTCCTTCTCACTCACCTGAAGTGTTCAGAAAGCTTTCACCAAACAATTTTAACTGCAGGAGAATTCTGCAGAGAGGCATAACAATGACCGGAAAAATGGAAACTCTCCCAGAGCAATAAATAACCCTTTGGGGGTTCAAATCTCTTTCTCTCTAATTTTAGTGTCTTCATGGTAGAAGAACCTAGGATCCAGCAGCATTGAAGCAAAGTATTGATTAAGACTCTGGATTTGGGTCATTTTTTGAGACTCTTCCTGCTACTTCTCTGCCTCCTTCTACCACATACACACTAAATAGGGAATTGGAATGCAAAATAGAACTCAGATTAGAAATTTAGAGAATGAAAAATAAAAGGACAGAAAGAGAAAGAGAGAGAGAGAGAGACAGAGACAGAGACAGAGACAGAGAACGGGTCTGAAAATCTCCATCTACCGCCCCCAACCTGAAACACCTTCACAAAATTCAAGGTCCTTTTTGTTTTAATTAACTATTTCTTCTGCTTCTGAATCACTCTCAGGAGGAACTTAAAAACCTCAAACTTCAGAATGTGCAGATTCCCCTCAAGCCCCTTATGTCATTTTTCATTTGGCACCAAACATGATCATACTCTCTAAAATGTTTAGCAGGAATTTTTTAAAGTAAAAGAATCCCTAAAAAAGGCAGTCACTGCACACATACATTGCTTTTGTCTTTTTAAAAGCATTAGGAATTGAACCAACTGGCAAAAGGGAATTCTAGTACCTTAACTACTCCCCCAGGAAACAGGTTGAGGGTCTGTGGAAATTACATTAACTCCTTCAGGTGAGGCTTGGACACTGGCTTTCATGCTGTTGTGTTAGCTTGATCAGATGTCAGTACTTGTAGGTAGCACTGAGATCTCAAAAGGTCACACGGATATTTAAGATTTCTGTTTGTGTTCATCTCAGTGACATTTGAGATATAGCCCATTATTTTTCTTCTAAAATTATTTCTTTCTTTACAAGAAAGTCTCTTTCCTCAAGGAGCTGAAATGAAAGACTTTTGCTTTTGGATTAGAGGGGAGTTCCAGATAATGAAGTGAGGGTATAAGAAGAATATTTTGAAGTCATATGAGGTATATTACTGGGTCCTATCTTATGGCATAAGGTCAAGTTGTCAAGTCAGCAAAGGAAGTCCAGATGATGTACAATCAAAACTACTCTTGGAGAATCTTTAGGGAGATGCCAACTAGAGTTCTACCTACCATCTCTCAGCCAGTTTAATTTAGTTTTTGAAAAAAAATTATATACATGTTTAGGGGTACCCATGACTTGTTTTAATCAAGTTTGGAAGACATGAAGACACAGAAATGATTGCCATGAAGGATGTAATTTACTCACGGTTTTCTACATGCCGTAAGAACAGCAAACCATGCGGGGCCACATAGGGTAGCACCAGGGTCATTTATGAGGTAGAAGAACAAGTGGGGAGATGTGGTCAAAAGCCTTTATGATGGTTTCTTTTAGAAGGAATGGGTGAAGCAAGGTAAATAGGCTTAGTATTCGCTGGTTTGAATAATCTCAGTGGACTCTGAGGCTTAAGGGCTGTCTCTAGTTGCCTATAACTGGTCCTGGGGTGATTAAGACAGGCGGACAAATTGGTGCAGAGTGAGAGCCCAGTAAAGGATGTGATTGGGGGTATGGGCTCTGGATTTGTTGATTTTTATATGAAAGGTGTGCTCTTTTACTAGCTAACCCTGGAGGGTTCTGTGCTTCCAGGGTCAGCAAGGCCCCAAGATACAAAGCATCAAAAATGCAAAATAAAAGGGCATTATATGTACACACACATACGGGCACATACACATATGTATTCTTGTTCTGTTTCATGCCCATCAAACAGCTTTTGAATTTTCCTTTCAGTGCATTCATTTTTTTTTTGTCTACTCAGAATCTAGTACCACCTCTAATGCAAGTTCTATTTGACGTTCATCAAGGTTCTCTGCCCTTCCCTGATCAAGTGGTTATCTTTGACCCAAGCTATGGTCAACTTCCTCTGTCAGAAAATTGAACGTTGCGTGGAATGGTTAGAGAAAAGAAAACCAAGAGGACAGATTCAAGAAAATGGTACCCTAACATCTCAACACTTTAGCTTGCAACAGATTTCCAGAGCTACTTTTGCTTTTATTTAGTTCTTCAGTATTTCCTTAAACTGAGCTTCCCCATATGTTTTCATTAAATGCATTTTTAATATAAGCTAGTCAGTGTGGATTTCTGTTGCTCCAGCCAAAGAAACTGCAATGAAGCAGTCTACCTGTAAATAGAGAAAGTACTGGTGATTGGACTTTTAAAATATTTCTTCTTACTATTATTTCTTTATTATTTGTCATTTCTAGTGATTCAACAAAGTTTTCTTCCAATAACGATGGTGAAGATCATAGAAAGTATGAAATAATTATGTAAATACAGGGATTTCAGTTCTATGTGATAGCTATATTTTTTACTATGGGCTAATAATTTGGCATCCTCATTTCTACTCCCAGTCTTCTGCCTTAGAGTTAGCATGATTTCTGACATTTCTCATGATTGGTGGTCACTGACAGTGGCTAGACTCTAAAACCTCAAAATGGAAAGCCAGGTCCAGTCACCTACCTTTAGACACTATCACTCACTGAAGACCAATGCCAGATACAAGCTCTTATCATCCTCTACTGATTTTTAGAGGTCTCAGTGATACTTCAGGGACTGAGGTGGAAAGGTTAACACAAAATTACTTTCTGGAGTTTGTGGTCATAGCAACGGGAAGAGAGCTGCATCGGTGGCTGCTCTGGCAGCTGCCAGGACAATCTGCTTACTGTCTCTTGACATTAGAGCAGCTTAAGCCTTCTTAACTAGCCCCATCTTGCCTGCCAGCCTATGTGGATTTTTTCCTCATTGGTCTCTGACTAGGTGTCTTCACTCTCTATTCACATAAGGGCCACATTGTCTGGTCAGATAATGGCTGAATTGGGTCTTGAGGCAGAGGGGTTTTGACAGCTTGAATACATCCAAAAATAATGTCAAAGCAACCAAGGGTATTGAATGATACATTCAGTTCTGTTGTCCTCTGCTCTTTTATTACCTCTTGAAAAGGGACTATCTTCTCACACAAAAGGTCATTCAAGGTGGGAGATCATGCCTCTTAGAAAAGTAACAGGTGATTGTAAATTCAAGTTTTGTGATGATCTTCTCCAAAGCACAGTATTGTTAAAAAAATGAGTGCAATTATATTGGAAGTGGATACTGTCAGAAAGCCAATCTGGTTTCAGAAAAGGGGAGAATAATATGGTGTATTTTGTCCTTAATCCATCCATTCCCAAAGAAAATTTGTATCAAAAACATGTCAGACATAGAAATGAGAACATGAATCCTGAAATCTCATATTTTAGGAAAGGTAAGCAAGAACTCTCAGGCTATGGCAACATACCAGTAGCATTAGTTGGTGCTGACTGTGTGGCACTGGCTTGTTGCCTGGAAAACAGACTTTGGGGTATTTTTTACAGCAATCAAGAAGGTTTCATTAAAAGATAATTAGTATCAGATGACACTGGGAAGGCCTTTCATCTGATTCATCAAGCTCATAAACAAGATAGTCCCAGCATGCCACAGTTCCATGAAATGAAAAGACATTTGTTATCCTGAATTACGATCAGTGGCTATTCAACATAAGTCTCTGTGGCTTGGAGAGTCCAGAATTCTTGGTTGCTTTTTTTGCAAATGTCCATTTGGTTTAACCTTTTGTTTTCTTTCCTTCACATTGGAGACACAAGGATGCCCCCTGGCTAAACATTAGCCGCCAAAACATTTAATTGACTAGTTACCAAGGACTCGATATATCTCAGACTGCTGAGCACTTTACATGCATTACTTCATTTAACGTTTCACCACCACTAATAGCATCCCATTTTACCGGTGAGGAAAATAAGACCCTGCAATCTTCCTGCTGAAAACATCAATACAAAAACCTCAACTTATGGTAGCTGGTAAGGTCCTACACGACCTGGCCTCTGCCTCCCCTTCTGACATTATCTCAGGATGGGCTCTCACTCATACACTCCCTTTATTCTACTTCATGAACTCACTGAATATATCCTTGCTTCAAAGCCATTTCTCTGGCTGTTTCCTTTGCCTGCAATGCTCTTTGGCCAGCAATTCATAACTGGCTACTCCTTGTTATTCAGGTCTCAGTGTTAATGTCACTTATATGGAGAGTCCTTTCTTGATCACCTTTCTCAATGACTTCTCCCCATCTATCCCTTTCATTTATCTTTTCCTCAATAGCGTATATCACCATATGAAATGAGTTGTTAAATAATTCCTTTTTATATCATATTTACCCAATTTTAATGTAATCCTTAGATACATCAGTGTTGTTCATCATCCTCTACTCACTCACTTGGGATATTTTGTTTAGGTGCATGATAAATATCTACTGATTAATTATATATGTGAATGAATGAATAAATTTCAGCTGTTGTAGGTGGTTTACCAAAGGTCATGTGACTTTAAGTGAAAGAGGTAGGACTCAAATCCAGGTCATACTAATTCCAAAACTCAAATTCTTAGTCATTGTCCTCTATTGTTTCTCTGTGGAGATTTAAATCTATGAACTGGCATTCATCATTTGAATATATGCTCAGAGAAATCAGGCTCCAATGAAATAGGGGATGGAGATCATAATAAAATTTGTGAAAAAATGTAGAGCTGATATTCAACTGGTACACTGTAGCTTTACCACATTGACATTAAAATATCAAAATGCTGCTGTAGTGATTGGCATGTAGCCAATCTCCAAGTGACCCTCTCAGTTCCTCCTTTAACATGGCCTCAAGATGCCAAACAACCTCTTGCAGTATCTCTACTTGATCCAATAACTAAAAGATTTACACCTGACACAGAAGCAGACTTCTATGACCATTTTCATCCAATCTGATTATTCATACCCACTAATTATCAGTTCTGGAAAAACACTGAAGACAGTCATCATGAAAGCCAAGTTCTTATCTTGGTCTACCCTTTGTCAAGATATAAAGCCTAAATCATACCAGCTCAGCTGCAGCAGGATCAGCAATAAAGTTCTTTTCCCTTTAATCTCATCAAAAGCTTATTATAAATTTAATAATTCTAAATAAATTAAAACTTAATAAAAAAAAGAAAAGGATGGGCAAAAGTGGATGATATTGTGAACTACTAATTGAACTGGCACACCTGAACTGTCCTGAATATGATTTAGGGTCCTATAAGGGACCATAATCATTATTTTCCCTTCAGCTTTAGCTTTTAATTCTTTTTTTGTCCCAGGTTTCCCATTTGTATTGAATGCTTAGAGTGACCTGATAAATAAGTTAATGTGACAACTATCTGCGGGATACAGTAATGTCCAACATTTACTGGATATTTACCATGTTGGGAATTGGGAACAATGCTAAATATATTACATATGCATCACTCATTTGTTCAAAATCCAAGCTTTTATAATACAATTCTATAAGGTACGCAACATCATCCTTCTTTTAGACAAGAGAACTGAGCATTGCAGACATTGTAACTTGTCTTAGGTTATGTAGCTTCTACTAAGAGTCCAAAGTTGAACCAGGGTCTCACTGATTGCAGAATAAGATCTAACCAATCTGCCGAACTCTCTCTTAAAAAAAGACAAGCTTGACTGGTTTTTCAAGTTTCTAGTAACATCTCCACCAAGAGAATGAAAAGAAGTAGTTTGTCTGGAAGTCCTGTTAACATGAAATGATTAACTCTTTTGAATTTAAGCAAAGAACGCAGCAATGGTTATCTGTTTTTGCTTTACAACTTTTCCATATGTTTCTGTTTCACCGGCATATGGTAATGTTGAATTTAAGACAGTTCCCACTGAAAAATAATTAAGCTTCAGGGTGAAACTAAACCCTTACACGTGCCTGCAAGTCCATTTCACTAAGATGCTGTTCCTGGTGCATTTGTCAGTCTAACAGATAAAAGGCTGTATTAATTGCTTTTGGGGCTCAAAGATAATCCCTTTGCCTTCTCTGACTTATGACTACCATTAAGAGACTTAACACAGTAGTGGCATGGGCAGAAGAAATTCTGCCTAATAAAAAACACAAAATGAAGTCATAGAAGGAACTGCGGTGAGGGGGAAAAGACCGTAAAGTATTATTGACTAACCAATTAGTCAATGTTTATAAAGACCCTTAACAATTAGTCTCAATATATATGTTTTAAGGATCATTTTACTGATAGCAGGGCAGTGTAGAATGGTTCTCTTTTAGGTAGTGGAGGAGAGTGTGAATAAAATGGAGATGGGTTTTGAAAGGCAAAAGCCATTTTGCTGGTTGTCCCTCCATCTTCTTGTATTTAAAACACCTAAAATACTCAGGCTATCAAGTAAAACAATCAAACTACAACAGCTCACAACTGTTTGGAAACTCATCATCTGGGCTGAGGATAATCCAGGTCTTCAATCATCTTTCACAGATGGACTTGGGTTTTGCACTTTTCACACACATTGGCAATTTATAAGAATGTATATAGGATAGCGAGAATACAATAAAACTCTGCATCTTTTCTTTCAATCCAGTCCTTTTGCCTTTCCACTGGCACATCATTTTTGTTTTTCTCCTATTTGCTAGGTTCTCAGCTTGCTATCACTTTAAAAGTCAGCTTGGAAGCCAACATAAATAGTGGCTGTTGCCCCAACCAGGACTTCATATGCACACACCACAGTTATAAAGTGACGCACACTGGTAAGTTAGCAAGTACTGTGAGAGAGGCACTCACACACATAAAAAGACAACTGCAGGAAAAGAGAGGAAATGGTAAGTGGCACAGAGAAGCAGGAAACTACTGATTACTGAGCACCTAGTGTATTCCAGACCCCATGTCAGAGCTTTGGCCTATATAATGTCATTCAACCTTTGCCATAACCATGTGCGATAGGCATTCCCTTATATCATTTTATAGCTGCTCTGAACCTTTGAGTGGTTAACTGACTTGCTGAAAAGCCCATGGCTTGTAAATGACAATGCTAGGTGACAAGGTTCAGTTAAGAACTCAAGTCTTTAACCCTAAAGCGTTTCTTTCCATTCCATAAGCCTAAGAAGCTACTCAAAAATAGCTCTGTCTCTCTCATGGTTCTGAGAAGACCTCAGGAAGAAGATAAAAATTGTGCAAGTCCTTGAAAGGTGGATTGGACTTATAAAAGCAGACAGAGTGTGTTTGTTTCAAGATAAATAATTTGTTCAGAGGACAAGAGTGCAAGGGGGATGAAGGATATACTGAAAAGGTAGACTGGACTCAGATCTTAAAAGGCCTCAAATGATCGTTTTCAAAACACAGAGTGATATGTTTTATATGGCCTCAAAGAAGATAAAGCTTATACACTAGTGGCAGTGTTGAAAATGATTTGCCAGAGGGAGAAGACTGCTACCTAGGGATTTGATATAAGAGCTGTCATGGACAAAATTATGTCCCTTTAAAAATTCCTATGTTGAAGTCCTAACTTTAGGATGTGGTCATATTTGGAGACAGGGCCTTTACAGAGGTAATTTAGTCAAAATTTGGTCTTATGTGTGGGTTCTAACCCCATATAACTGGTATCCCTATGAGAAGAAAAATAGAACACATACATGGATGGAGGGAAGATGCTATGAAGACACAGGGAGAAGAGAGCCATCTTCAAGCCAAGGAGAGAGCCCTAGAACAGATCCTTCCCTCATAGTCCTCAGAAGGAATCAATCTTGCTGACACCTTGATTTTGGACTTCTGGCCCCCAGAACTGTGAAAAAATAAATTTCTGCTGTTTAAAAGCCTCCTTGCCCCCTGCCCCTGTCGAAATACTTTATCTTGGCAGCCCTGGCAAACTTACACAAGGACTGATGCCTAATTCTAGGTATCAAAGTAAGAAAATCAGTGCCTTTCCACTTTAGCTCAAGATGACATCAATACCTTTCTGCTCTGTCCGAGCTTCTTGGTCTCACCATTCATGCTTGGGACTCTACAACTTGCCTTACAACCTTCATATCCAAATCTCATTATAGCAAAAAATGGGATAAATTGAGGACCTTACTGGGCTCTTTTCAGTCTTGTATGTACAATTAATTACTTCCCACTTTTTACTTCCTTTCCTGCTTATTTCTTCCCTCTTTTCCTTTAAACTTCAACCACACTGCTTTAACCCCCTCATTCCAAAATTAGGAAGATAATGTCTAGGACAGTTAACTCCATGAAATATGCCAAGATGACTCACATTTTGCACAGAAGCTCATGAAGAATAGTTAAAACATATTTTTGGCAAATCCTGAGTCACAGAGATTTCCTTTTTGTCCACAATATCCCAGATGACAATGTTCCACAGAATGGTACAGTTAAAATATATGGAGCATAATTTTGTGTCTTTTCAAAGGTACTGAGCTCAGTGAAGCTCTCCACACTATAAACGGAAGCCAGCTTTACATATTTCAACAATTAAGTGTATTTTTTAGTAATTCAAGTTGAGGAAATTAAATTCACCTTTATTTATTTTTATGTTGCTTTATTTAAAATGAAACATTCATTTCCTTTCTTCCTCTACTGAACTTGAAGTTGCAAAAGTGTAAGAATATTGCCGGCATTCACTGGGGTATTTCCCCAACCTAAAGCAGTTCTCTTGAGTATAGTAATCCTTCAATATATGCCTGTTCAATGAATAAAAAGATTCCCTATGACTTCAAATAATGGAAAGATGATGATACTGCTTCCATAGAGATGAATTAATTGTCTAGAATTTGGTTTATAGTTAGAGATGTATCTGTAAGAGCTTGTAATTCATTGAGATTGGAACCATTTTAATCAATAGAGATGGGAAGAAATCCTAGTGCTTTATTTATTTATTTTTCTTTTTTTTAAGATTTTATTTATTTATTCATGGGAGACACACACACACAGAGAGAGAGAGAGAGAGAGAGAGAGAGAGAGAGGCAGAGACACAGGCAGAGGGAGTAGCAGGCTCCATGCAGGGAGCTTGACGTGGGACTCGATCCTGGGTCTACCAGGATCAGGCCCTGGGCTGAAGGCGTTGCTAAACCGCTGAGCCACCCGGGCTGCCCCCCTAGTGCTTTAAAAAGTCAAAATATGTAAAAATATAGGCTGAAACCTCAAATGAGATAAATTTTTACTCAATAAAAGATCAGTGTTACTACCTTAGATCTTGTTAAAACAAGACAACAGGTCCAAAATGAAGTCAATTACTCTAAGCTGCATATCACCAAACTAAAACTCAATTGCCATTTTGGCTTTTCCAGAAGTGGTACCTTAAGTCAGTAAATCAGGAATCGCCTTTTCAGGGCTAGTTAGGTAATCTGCCTAATAGACACCTACCATGCCCGATAGGGTATGTAACCTTGCAATAACCAACCTGCTTTTTTTGCCTGAATTTCTTCTCAATAGTTTCCTTGTTTGGGTAGATAAGGTATTTTCTATCTTTTTCTCAGCCTCTTCAATAAACAGCCCTATGAATGCAATATGTGGGTCAGGGAATGGAATAAGGAGATGAGAGAAAGAGTAAAAATCTCCTTTGCTCTTATATCTGCCCTTATTTTTGTCTATGATTGCTGAATCACTTGTAAATTATTCTTTGGATATTTTTCTCATAGCAAAAGTAAAGAAAATAAAATGGATCTTTTTAAATTGGGTGGAGGAACTAATAGCCTTTTTCTGTTAATTCACATACAGCAATAATAGTTGCATTGTAAAAGACAGGAAGTGGGGAGGGAGTATTATTATTTCATTGAAAATATTATTGATCCTCTGGCTTATTTAAGCTTTATTATTGTTTATATAAAGTTGACAATTTAAAATACAAAACCTTTTACATGTGCAATTTCTAAGGAAACTAAACCAAACAATTTAAATTACACTCCTATTTGAGAGAGGAAATCTAAATGAGTATTTGGACACTCTACAGTTAGACCATTGGTTTTGTGTGCTCAGAGGCAAAGCTGAATTACAGAATCTCAGAATTATTATTCCAGCTGTGAAAAATTTAAAAAATGGGACTTCAGAGACAATTCCACAGTCATGTTTGTTATACAGTTTGTCTTGATTTGGCCAGTCCTGATTCTACATATGCCTAAATTTTGGCTTTAATCAATGCCTAGCACCCAACCCTGCCCAGTCCCCAAGTACTGATTATATTTTCATGGGTTGCAATGTCATCTTCGTTGATTTTGTCAGGTATTCTGGAGTAAGAAGGAGAAAAAATATTTCTGATTTTTATCATGTTTGGATTTTGTTTTGGTTTCCCAGGGCAGGGGCTTCTGGAGCAAACAGAAATAGTGATAAGAATAATGCTGTACACTGGTTGGTCCTTGTCCTTTTATCCTTCCTAACATATGTGTTTTGAGTTCTGATGGGTTATGGTTCAGAAAGTCTTTGAGATTCTGTGAGATTCTAGGCACCAGTGGAGCTACTTTAGGATCCAAGTCAAGGTCAGCAGAGAGTAGGAAGTAGAGCATTCACCTATTTTCTTGAGAATGCCTGCCAGCAGCCCCAGTGAGCATTGTGGAGGAGCAGGAGAGTAGCCTCCTCATTCACTGTGCCAGGCAGAGTGACGAGGAAGCACTGTGTATGCATCTCACCAATACCAATGGCCCCTCAAACACACAGAGCCAGCCAGCTTGTATTGGATGGAAAAGCATAAGTGGATTTCCTGTGTATGATAACCCATCTAAGGTCTGAATAAGGTCTATGGGAAATCTGAGATCTTCCACTTAAAAAAGAGGAGGGTTTGAGACCTGGTGACATTCAGGATAGATATTGATGAGACCACAGTTGTACTTAACACTTGTTGGTAACTACAGGTTATTTATGCTTATTTGAAAACCTTAATTTGAAGAAAAAAAAAAAACCCCAAACACAAAAACTTCAACTGGCCTTAGAGAAGACTGTTTGAGGATCACACCCCCACAACCATTTCCATTTGGGGATCTTTTTCTCTTATTTCAGTTCACCGCTCTTGAGCTCCCAGTCATCTCATCGAGTAATATCCAGACTCCTTACTATAGTAATCCACCAAGCTTTGCTGCATGTTTCTCTTCACCTTTCTACTTCCTTTTCCCTTTCTCTCTCCCTCAAATCTTGCAGTCCCAAATCAATGGAACAGAAGCCAGAGTCCAGATTTAGACCCAAATACATGTGGTAAAATGGTATTAGTATTTGATAAAATAGGTGCAGCATGTCAGCGTAGGAAATTGGATATCTTTCTTAGGAATAATAGTTGTATTTCTCGTTTATTGCCTATAACAAAATAAATTCCAGGAGGATAAAAAATTAGACATAAAAACATAAACATGTTTGAGAATAAAACATGGAGGAATGTTTAATACAAGAAGACTAGCTATATTCGACTTCAAGTAATAATATTCTACGTGGGAAAATTATGAATGAAGTCAAAAAGCAATATTTAATAAGCAATATTTGCAATAGAAATCATGAAACAATGGTTGAGTTTTTCTTCATATAAAATAACAATTGCAAATCAAAAGGAAATAGGGTAACAACCCAATAAAAAATTTGCAAGAGACATGAAGAGATAACAGACAAGGGAACAGTGGCATTTTAAACATATTGGAAGCAAAAAGCTCAATTTCACTCAAAAGCAATGTGAACAAAATTAAAGTATGGTCATTTTTACCTAAAAAAATTAGCGAAGATGTGGTAGCTACATTACCATTCTCTGTTCATGAGTTTTGTGGAGAGAGAGATGGATAGTCTGTTGAACCTTAGGTGAGAGTGTAACAGGTACAATCTGTACTGAGGACAATTTAGGGATATCTTTCAAGATTACAAGTGTTTATATTCTTTGACTAAACAATTCCACTCCAAAGAATTTATTTACCAGACAGTCTCAAATGTGTTAAAAGATGACTATGTAAGAAAATCCTTAGCTGAAGTCTTAATAACAAAAGATTGGAAATAACCTATCAACCTTTCAATATGGAACTCATTAAATAATTTACAGTGCAGTCATCTAGAGATTATTATAACATCATTAAAAAGATCCACTTATGCATGTGTGATATGGAAAAATGTCCAGTATATGTTATTAAGTTAAAAGAAAGCAAGCTACAGAATAGCATGCACAGTATGCCATCATTTATGTAAATACCCACGCACACACTTGCACATGCCTGTAGCTTCTCCTGAAGAAAATACAGAAACAGGTAACAACAATTGGTCTAAAGGAGAGAGAAGTGGGCTGCTAGGAAAAAGCAAAAAGATTTTCTTTTCACTGTTGATCTGTTGTACCTTATGAATTTTGCATCTTGTACCTTTGTGAGTTATTCAAAGAGAGTAAATTAATTTAAACACTATCTTTCCGGTTCTATTTCTATATTCTTTTATAAAGTGTCTTTTACAAAGTAAACTGACTTCGCCACATCATATACAGTACGTAGTAGGTCATTACTATTTGTGGAATGGATGAATGAGTAGTCTGCCTTTTGCCAACAGGTATTTTTGAATGGCTGGTTTATCATCCAAAGGATCCAAAGGAGGCATGCATCCTGAGGCATGAGAGTGCATGGGACTTCACTTAACTAATCCAAGTCGAGACACTGCCACTAATGCTACCTCCTGTGACCATACTTACTTCCATCAGAGCACTTTGCTCTGTAACTACTTTTTAATATGCTTATTTATTGGATGCTTCCCCCCATGAGACTGTAAACTCAAGGCCAGGGACTCTTCTGTTTTTGTTTGATCTGTACCTCCAGTATTTAAAAATTATCTACCATTTGCAAAGCAAATGGAAATGGCTATCAAATACTAATTTTAGGAAGAATGACTGAATAGAAGCCTGTATAATTTGAATTAGCAACTTTTCCTTGTAACGTGGTTAACTTTAGAAATAACCAACAAGACTAATTTTTTTCCGGTAAATTATTTCCTCTCTATAATGTTCTAGGTCTTCTAAAATCAGCAGAGAAATGATGCACAATGACAGGGACTTGCAACCATAATGGTACACAGACCTACTCATACAATCCAGGATTTTGTTACCCAAGCCCCATCTGGGATCTATTGAAAAAGAAGTCCTTGAAGAAAAGACACAATGTCTCTGCAGTTTTCTAAAGCATCAGGATGACTTGGCTGGATTGCTAGGTTTGAGAACTATTGATCTATGAATAGACAATCACACGACATATCCTTACACTATATCATTCAAGAGGGAAATAAGATACCCGCAAAACCAAAAGCTAATAAGAAAAAGGCAAATGGTTGGGAAATAAATAAGGTATTTAATTCTAAACTGCTTCAAAGGTTCTCTTCTCCCTTAATGGTAGTAATATTGTGTGCAGCCTGGAGTCATTTGGAAACAAGACTGTGGAATGCAGATGCTTCACTGCCAAATTCTTTGATTCCAGTAACACAGTGATACCTATTTAACCAACTTAAACAATGAAGGGAATTTACTGACTCAAAATTGAAAGGTAGCCTTGATTTCAGGTAAGACTTGATCCAGCCACTCAAATGATGTTACTAATATTAAGAGTAAGATACTAATGTCACTTTTTCTGCCTTCTTTCCTTCCTCCATGGGGGGAGGGGGAACATTCCAATCCTCAGGTTTCACACAGTGAATGTCCCTGCAGGAACTTCCAGGCTCTCCCCTTTCGATATTAAATGATTGCCACTATCTAGACATTATATCCACACTCCTTACATTACCCAAGGGAAAACAGATATTTTTCTTTTGGTTGCTCTTGGAGAATACGCATAACCTTATATTTCACAACCTCTGCTAAACACAAACCTCTTCCTGAATCTCTTCACTTGCATTGGATACATTCCTATGTCCTCAGCCAATAAAAATCTTCAGTGATTTTGAATACATTGTTTGGCATCTGTCAGCAAGAGGTGACCACTCCTGGAGCAGGGATAGATTCAGTGGTGAGCTAGAACGTGTTTGTACTCGCAACAGCCAATTGTTAAATTAGCAGAAATTCTGCAAGCTGGTTATTCAACAGACACTATTAAATATGAAAATATATAAACTTAAAATGAAATAAATACTATTTAAGACTAAAGAAATAAAAAATCACTTACTCATTTTTTAAAATATATTTTACTACTATTTATGCTAGAGGTCAGGAAATTCTAGCCCTAGGGCCAAATCGAGTCTACTGCGTATTATTGTAAATAAAGTTTTAGTTGGAACACAGCCATGCCCATTCATTTACATATTGTTTAAGGCTGCTTTTATACTAGATTAACAGAGGCGAATGGTTGTGACTGAGAACTTTTGGCTCACAAACCTGAAATATTTGCTATCTTGCTTTTTATTAAAAAATCGTTGAATCTTGATAGATACTCTTGAGATTATTTGTGTCTAGATTTTCTGCCTAGTGGAAATGTCACAACATGGTGTGCTACTGCACGTCTCTTTCTAACACTACATTCGGTGACTTCTAGCTTGATATTGGCCATGGGAATGTTTACACCACGGATATCAGCAAACATTATAAATCGGTGCTGTTGTTCTTTCCCTACACCCCAAAGCCTTTGTTCAACATTTACCAGTACATGACTGCATATAATTAGCCTCACCTAAAACATGTGATTGTGAATGAGGGGAGGATGGCTTACCAGAGAGGAAATGAACGTTAGGTTATGGAGGGTAAGTAAATGCCCTCTGCAATTAGTCTCTCCCATATTTTACTTGAGTGTATTTAACCAAATGATTCTACAAGTTACAGAATGAAGATATTCTAGGATTTCTCAGGCCGAAGGAATTCAAAGAGCATGGCTGTAGAAGATAGAAGCAGTGAAAGGAAGCCAAAAAGGTGAACTCTAATGATGGGCTCTGCAAAAAGATGACAGAATCTAGAAGAGTCCAAGATGAGAAGAAGGAAAAAGAATACAAAACACACACACCGAGGAAATAAAGGGATATGCTGTATGCATCAAATAGCCTCAGTACAAAATCTATTTAGAAGGTGAACATGAGAAAAAATTGAAAGAGCTTAAGACAAAATTCTGACAAGAAGCAGAGGCAAGGAGAGCATCTTAAATGAAGAAGCTCAAACGTGCCCATGGTCAGCCTGTGGGTGGCAACCAATCTGTTGCTAAGTGGGGTTCCCACCACCAAAAGTTGAAATACCACTTTTTTGGGGCTACTTTCATTTCCTGGTTCATCAAGATCTGATTTTCTACTTTCAAAGTTTAGGGATGGAAGGGTACCTTGGAAAGAGTTTCTCATTGAACACGGGTAATTCACAAATCTTTTTTTTTTTTTTTTAAGAGAGAGAGTATGTGTGCAGGCAAACAAGTGGAGGGTGGAGCAAGAGGGGCAGAGGGAGAGAGAATCTTTTTTTTTTTAAGATTTTTAAAAATTTATTCATGAGACACACACAGAGAGAGAGAGAGAGAGAGAGAGAGAGAGAATGAGAAAGGCAGAGGGAGAAGCAGGCTCCATGCAGGGAGCCTGATGTGGGACTCGATCCTGGGATTCCAGGATCACGCCCTGAGCCAAAAGCAAGCGCTAAACCACTGAGCCACCCAGGGATCCCCAAGAGAGAGAGAATCTAAGCAGACTCCATGCCCAGTGCAGAACCTGATATAGGCCTCAGTCTCAAGACCCTGAGATCATGACCTGAGCCGGAATTAAGAGTCAGTCAGTCGCCCAGCCGACTTAGCCACCCTGGGGCCTCTCACAAAGCCCTTCTTAAGGGCACTGTTCAAGGGTCTAGCTACAAGTCCAGGGCAGCTGGTGTGCTTCCTCGTGTGCATAGAGAAAGCATGTGGAGGCAATGTCTGCTGATACCCGTCACCTCAATAAAAAATGAACAAAAAAATATGTCCTATGGATTTTCACATGGGGCCAGCAAACAGCTCTTGTCAAAGCATAGGTGGCTTTGTACCTGGCATCAAAAAGGGGAGAAAAAAAATGAAACCTGTTGGCAACAGAGTTAGCCACAATGGAGCATCCAGGGGATACAGAAAGCAACACATCAAAGGGTTGGTCTTAATGATACCTTCAAACAGAACAGAGCTATGCTTAATGGCTTCCTGCAGTACTTACGTTCTTTAGAGCAAGGACATGGAAATAATATTCTCAAAAAGTGAACTGGGTTGTAATTTAGTGGAGTGAAGGGAGAGAAGTAATTCCAATGTATGTATGAGAGGATTGATGTTATCTCTATAAGCTACAAAATATTGATAGCACTGACAAGCAATTAAAAAGAAAAGAAACAAAATAAAAGGAAAAGAAAAATTATCTTTTTAAATCTTTTTTTTTTAAATTATTTACAATAGTCATAGAGAGAGAGAGGCAGAGACAGGCAGAGGGAGAAGCAGGCTCCATGCACCAAGAACCCGATGTGGGATTCGATCCCGGGTCTCCAGGATCACGCCCTGGGCCAAAGGCAGGCGCTAAACCACTGCGCCACCCAGGGATTCCTTTTTTAAAAGTTTCTTTTGTATTACTGCGTTTGTTATAAGGCACAACAGGAGTTATCATGAGCTAGTGTTACTACCACCCCTTTGGCAAAGATTCTTTGCTTGACCAAACTTTAGTCAGGTTCCTGAACCTTCTGGGCCCATCTGTACACATCCTTGTAAAATTCAGTTTTGTTAAGAACTCTCAGTTTAATCTGAACCACCCCTCAGTATCTGATCACCCTCAATATCTCATCATGTTCCCCATTCTCTACCTACCCCCAGGTGACATCCAATTACCTTGCATGTCTTCAGCAAGGATCCTGTTAGGGTGGTTTAGCCAGAACCCTGCTTAGTTAGCTCCGATTTCTTCTGTCAGTAATTTTCCATCCACTGATTCCTGCCCTGCTCCTTGGCTTTGAATTCCACTGCCCATGCTGTATTCACAACTGAGCCCTGTTCTATACTGAGGTCTCTTTTCTTCTATTGCAATAGTTCTGAAAAAAATCTGCTTTTCATGCTTTGACTACTATCCAGATCTGGCTTTTCTTTGACACCTTTTGTAGTCTGGTGTATCCCCTGACATCTGAATAGCCATGGATTTAAAAATATGTATTAGTTTTGCATACATCTGTCTTGGTTTTAAGGAGTCTACTCTGGTTTTCTGTAACATCCTTCATAATTAGTACTCGGTGACTCTGATATCATGTGGAAACCCCCAGCTGAATTTGTTTCATCCTATAGTTACTTAGCCAATTTGTCAAGGAACGGGTCAATTCATTATAGAAGAAGGAGGAGGAGGAGGAGGAGACAAGGGACAGAAGGAGGAGGAGGAGGAAGGGGAGGAGCAGGAGAAATAACAGTCTGGAACTTGGTATACAGATTACTTTCTACCAAATGAATTCAATAGATTGACAAGTATTTACTGAGCTTTCACTTTGTGACTTGCTCAGCCTGGAGATACAATTGAGAACTTATTATCTGTTGTGGCAAAAAGGCAAGAAAAACTTTTAAGTAATAACTAATTGCATTTTGCAATACAAAGTTCTTATAAAATAAACAGGATGTTAGGGAATAAGAGAAAGATAATTTGCAAATTCATGCAGTTGTAAATGACAGGCAATGGGAGTAGTAATTTCCCACTCCAGTTTGCTTTTCACCTGGGCTGAAGGAAAGGTATTGTTAGGGGCACCTGAGTAGCTTAGTGTGTTGAGTGTCTGCCTTTGGCTCACATAGGATCTCAGGGTCCTAGGATCTAGCCCCACAGAGGAAGCCTGCTTCTCCCTCTCCCTCTGCCTGCCACTGCTCCCCCTCCCTCACTTGTGCTCTCAAATAAATAAATAAAATCTTTAAAAAAAAAGGATATTTTTGTAGTTCAGTAATTCCTAAAATTGTCCATGTGTAGAACCACCTGGAAGTTGTAACTTTCCCTTCAGAACATAATAAAATATCATTATATGTAATAATATCATGAATGTACTTAGCACAAACTTACTAATTTAGTTAAGTTCATGGAATATAGGGATGCTTAATTTAATTAAATATTCTTGCTACAAAACAAAATTTAAAAAATCACAATGACAAACAAACATTTCCTAAAAATGAAACCACTGCTGTATACTAGGGCCACCAATTTCAAATTCTTCTGCTGATGCTCATTTGCTGAACTAAATCGTAGCAGATGCAAATGATTGGAAAAAAAAAAAAACTTTGGGGGAGGGAAAAAATACCTTAAAATTGAGAGAATTCTATTCATTTGTCTTAATTTTCCTGGTCTGTTCTTCTCTGACACACTGAGAATATGTGCTACTCAACGCTCATTTTTTTGAGCATGGACTCTTACAGTAGAATCTAAGTTATCAAATATGGTTTCTTATACTCCTGAACTGACACCAATAACTAAATCATATTAATAACTAAATTCTGCTACCATGCACGATCCTGTAGCATTGCTTTACTTCCATGTATACCTCTTCAGTGTGGGGAGTAAAGGAAAGACAATCATCAGATTTTATTTCAGATACATTTTAGGAAATATGGCAATTTTTGAGTTTGAATTCAAAATATCAAAAACATTTTGTCATGCATTTTAGAATCTCAGAGGTTGATTTATAGAGGATCATGAAAAAAAAGGCTGTTTTCCCAGAACCAAACTTGTTTATTTTCTTCTTTTTATGTATACTGAAATGCATCTAATGAGCCACTTCTTTTAATGAATACCCTTGGATAGTTTAGAAATGCTGCTTAAATGTAATGGCATCTTTTAGCCATACTTGGAGGGCCAACCTCTATTGAATTGTTATCATTATAAATACATATGGGTAATTTACATTAGTTCTTTTCTTTGTGCATGTGTTATCTGCTAATAAAGCTTTCCAAAAATCTTTTCAACTTTTCTGTAGTACCAGGTATCAAGAATTTTAATGAAAAAAAATCAATTATTGTGAGGCTCCCCAGAAAGCTTTTAGTTTGCAAATGATAATCTCCCTGCTAACATCTTAACAGTAAAAGATATGAGCAGATAATGAAATTCTTATAGGTCAGAACTGCTTGGAAAGAGAAGCACATCTTCATGCTCATTCTGCCAATTTCTCTAATGCATCTGCCCTGGAATCCAATGGTTTTTGCAGTCTCTGGTTCACAGGTGATTAGCTCTAGGTAGCAGAAAGACCTGCCCATACTATTTCTGAAGTAGCTCACTTTTACGTCAGTATTCAGTAAATCAACTCTTCACATGCCCACATGTAAGTATCTTGGCTACAGGTTCTTTGTTATCCTTAGAGGATCAGCTGAGTCTGGTTGGAAATATTTATTTCTTGGGCCTGTCAAACCAACAAGGAAGACCTTTGTACACTAAAACACAATACCTGGTTATTATCAATCATAAAACTATATAAGCAGGCTCATCAAATCTACTTACAAACATCTAAATTATAGGGCAATTAGTAAGGCTGTTTATATTTGTTCTTTTATGTTCAACTTTTCAAATGTATACTTATTCTTCAAGCTTATAAGATTTCAACAAGTGAAACATTCTAATCTGGTAAATAGTATAAATTCATCACACTCATAGAGCTATGTATGCAAATTATGCTCTAATATGGTATTATAAATTTCAAGATTAGAATAACCACTGATGTTAATATGTAATCATAAAAATCATGTTAAAAATTATGTGTATATATATACAGAATCATGATATATAATATATATATACATATATATATATATAATCATAAAACCCATGTTAAAAAGTGTGTAGGTACATATGTGAGTATAGTTCATAAAGTATATTATACTGCTTCCTTGCTTTCATATTTATGATTTTATTTTTCTATCATTTTATAAAAAGAAAATCTTTTGGTACATTTTATTTTTAAGTAGAATATTAATACATAAATATATATTTAAAAACAAAGTATTTTAATTTCCAAACCTACAGCATTATTCTCATTTCAAAGGTAAACATGTGTTATACTAAAGTTTTTTAAATTGAGTATTAATTTATTCAGGAAAACTTTTTTGACAAAATAATTTAAGCCAAGTAATTTCCCAGGTGCTTTAAATATAACACTGGCAAACAGACAAACAAAACCAAACATAACATAATGAAAATAATGAAGAACATTGTGTGTCTACCCTTATTTTAAATCAACAAAGTAATGAAAAAAAATAAAAACAAAAATGAACAATGCCATTAGACTGAACAATGGTAATTAGTGGGGGAAAATATCTTTTGAAAGTAAATTCAGCTAACACTTACTGAGAATCTACTAAGCAACATGGTTTGAGCTAATTATTGGCACAACAGCCTTGAAAAATAAGCAGTAACTCTACTTCCAGAATGGGGAAGCAGAAAAATCATTTTTTAAAGTCACTGAATTGGCCTTTGAAAGACTGAACAATATTTGTACCTCCAGTGCCCCTTCTTTCCATATCTCACCAATTTAAATGGTAAAATGGGTCATACATAGAAAGAATAATACACAGAATATTTGTGTAGCTGGAAGAACAATAAAAGAGGCCCCACCAGATGAAGAAACATTACCAGTAACTTTAAAGTCCCATATGTTGCTGCTGTTTCCTACATGGATCACTCTCCTAATCTGAGGTAAGAACTACCTGAGCTGGGGAAATCAAATAGTTTTAGCACTTATATGTGCATTTGTGAACATTGTTTCATTTTGATAAGCTGAGTAGCAAATATGAATCTATGCATATTCAGGGAAAGATAACATTCAGGCTTTCAGGCGAATTAGTTAAAGGCTGCCTGGAGAACGTGGCTGGAGAGATATTTGAGGAAAGAGTCTGCTTTCTGCTAGCCTCGGTTTGGAAGAGAGCAATGTGGTGAAGTCAGGAATACCTCCAAGAGGTATAATCTTCACCAGGCTGAGCCATCTAACAGGACTGGCCACAATCTGGGCATTTGGAAGAAATAGAACTCAAGAGTTGTCATCTCTAAATATACTTTTTGTTTTCATAATATTCCTTTTTAAAATTATCCTGTTTTTGTTTCTTGGATGCAATATCTTCTTTCATCTTGAATTTTTAAGTTTAATGTTATTTTCTCTCATAGTCTGTTTCCTTCAAACTGCTTTATTTCTCTGTGCGTGTGTGTGTTTTTTTTTCTGCTTCTATGATCAATTACGAAGTGTGTGTGTGTGTGTGTGTGTGTGTGTGTTTTCTGGTTCTATGATCAATTTTAGAGGTTTTCCTCAAATATGTGAAATCCATGGCATCTGTTTTAGGTGAGATTTAGAGCCTAGAAAACATAAAAGGCTTTGAGTAATCTGAGTGGGACATTTCAACATTGAACTTCAATATCTGATAAGGTTGGTGGGTCATTCTGGAATTGCCCCCAATATGAGTATCTATATATCTTCTTGGGCAGTTCAGATTCACTAGTCCACAACCTGCAGAGTTATGGCTGCTGATTTTTCTAGGACTTTAGTGAGGGAATAGTTTGGGATTTTCCACATTCAGCATTTTAGACGCAGATGCTAGCCATAGAACTGTTTAATCTTCCTCTTTTAGGGACACCCATTACTCCTGGTAGTATTTGTCATCCTCTTTTTCAACATCTCCAGGTAACAAATCTCTGGAATTCTGCTAGAGTAAAGAAGGTGCCAGGGCATCAAGTAGGGAGACAATTTAGGTCTTCTCAGACAGACTTCCCCAATTTTTCCTTACTTTTTCTATCCAATCCTTTTTTACTCTCTTTATCCATAGTTTCAGATACATGCTGGTTCCTCTGTCAGGAGTATGGGGTATGAACTGGGTGGTTCTCAACACTTCTCCACCAATTTGAGATACAGCTTCCACTTGGTTGATAGATTAGTCACTATTTGTCCAGCTTCTTTCATCTTCTAAAACTTTGTATTTTCTCCTTCTCCTGTTTTTCCTTTTTTCTGTATTTATTTTTTATTAAAACAATTCGCTTACATTTTAGTAGTTTATCAGGAGGATGTAAAGTGACTACATGTTTTCATAACCACTATCTTAACCTGGTGGGTAGTAACAGCTTTTGTTTTTTAAATGTGCCTACTATGTACAAAGAACTCTGTCAGGTGTAGCAATCAGCACTAAAATATGTAGGGCATTGACTTAGTCTGCTCTGGCTGCTGTAACAAAGTACCATAGACTTGCTGGCTTTAAACAACAGAAATTTATTTCTCACTGTTACAGAGGCTGAGAAGCCCAAATCAAGGTGTTAGCCAATTCAGTTTCTTGTAAGGGCTCTTTTCCTGGTTTGCAGATGGCCACCTTCTTATGTTCTCATGTGGTGGTAAGGAGAGAGCTCCTGTGAAAGGCACTAGCCCTATCTCCGAATACAGTCACTTTGGGAATTAGGGCTTAGGATATGAATTTTAGGAAGACACAGTTCAGTTCCTTAGCATTGGCACAGTCTCTGTTCTCAAGGGATTTATCATACCTTTAAGAAGCAAAGGCCTCTGCACATACAATGAATTAATAGCATAATATTTTGGTTTGGTACTCTATAAGCAGTATGCTAAACAATTATTTATTGGTTTGGACTAGGATGTGAGATAAGGAGAGCTAATGAAGTGTTGCACATGTCGATATAGAGCAAATAAATGCAGAGCAACATTTGGTCTGATAGACTATGCAAATCTCAGCTCTGCCAAAGTGACTTGGGCAAGTTACCTAAACTCTCAGCCCATTTCATGACCTAAAAATAGAGATGATATAATACTCTTGGACTTGTTATGGTGCAATAACGAAGAAAATGTCTTTACAGTGTCTGGATACAGCACTTGACTCAATAAGTATTAGCTACAACCTGATTACTATTGAAATCCAAGAAAGAAAAAAAGAAGGAAGGAAGGGATACAAGGTGGGAAGAAGAGAATGAAAACAAGGTGAGAAGGGGAAAAGTTTTTCTCAGTCTATGTATGCTTTTCTTTAATGAACTTCATTTTTTTTTAAGTTTATTTATTTTAAGAGAGAGAGAGAGCATGAGTGCAAATTGGAGCAAGGGGCAGAAGGGAGAAAATCTTCAAGTCGACTCCCCACAGAACATGGAGCCTAATGCAGGGCTCATTCAGGGGCTCAAGCTCATGACCCATAAGATCATCATGACCCTGAGATCATGACCTGAGCTGAAACCAAGAGTCAGATGCTTAACTGACTGAGTCACCACCCAGCTGCCCCTAATGGAACTTCATTTTAAAAGCCATCTCCTACTGTTCTCAGAGAGGAGAAAAGGACCTATACTGCATTTTAATGGCCCATTAATGAAAAAAAGAAATCAAGGTTTGGATATGATCATCTTTTGGCACAGATCCTGCGAGTGCAAAGAGACATGAGTAAACATTTATGAGCTGGGATAAAATTGGAAATGTTGTGACCCTTGGAGCAAAGCGGTCATATGCTAGCACTAATTAATCCTTGTTTATCCTTGAGGAGCAACAAGGGTTCACATGCAAAGGAGGAAAGAGATTAAAAAAATAAAATAAAATCTCTACTTTCTTTCATTTGAACTTCAGCAGTATACCCATTAACCTGGCCTCTTGTAATGTTATTTTGAAAAGTAATTGTCTCAGAAAGAACTCTTTGTCTGAATGAGAGATTAATACCAGTGAATCCAAATCATGGGCATTCTTGCATTGAAATGCTTCTTCAACAAGAAGTGGCTTCCCAGGAAATTTTTTTTTTTCACAGCCATTATTTTAGACAGCAGCAGTATGGATGTTTTCCCTGTGGATAGTGAATAAGATTGCTTCTAAATAATTCCTAGTGCCTGAAATAATTGATTGTTCCTTTTGGGCAGGGGAGAGATGGGGAAGAAAATAGGTTGGAGGAGTAGCTTTAACATCGCACACACAAAAGGACCGGCTAGCTCTGCAGTTCCTCCAAGTGGCAGTTCTGCCTAAGCAAAGGAGAGCTGAAATGGTCCAAGTCTCTACCAATTGGCTGATGGAAATTAATAAACTACTCTTTGACATGGCTCCTAGTCTCACACGAATGTGTGTATTTCTCAGAAAGGTTCCTTGCTTTGGATTACATGGTTCCTCCTGAATAAATAAACAATACCTTTCTCTAGTCAATTTACTTGACATTTTGTGACCTGAAGATGTAACATGAGGTGACTTTGCTGGTTTTTCCTTCTCTTTTCCATATGATGTGTTTCTCTTTCATGTGTCATATTTCTTTAGATGTGAAAGAAGACTCCCTTTTCTAATTATGAGGTTTCTTTGATTTCCATGAAAAAGGGTGAAAGAATCAAGTTGTAGAGGACCCACAGTACAGCTACCAGCAGCAGAGGCACCAGGCCACAGGAGCCACAGGTCTAGATGCTGGCTTTAGGAGAGCACAGAGGAAAATTAATCTAGTTGCCTATGGAGGTGAATATTTCATTTCTCTAGAAATACCAACACAGGACAAAAGAAGGGATAAGATTAGAGAACTGTAGAAATTATTGTCAGAGTTCCTGAAAGCTCTAACAGGAATTTTAGAAACTTTGCGATTTTACTCTGAAGAGAACAGGAAGAACAAATAAATGACTTGGAAATGTTTCCTCCCCTTCTCTGGGTTGCTTTCTACTTTCTCAATGGTAACTTTGAAACACAAAAGTTTGTAATGTTAATGAGTTCAATTTATCTTTTTTTCTCTTTCCGTAGCTCATGATTTGGGTATTGTAACTATGAAGGCTTTGCCTAGCCTGAGTTCATAAAGATTTCATCCATATTTTCTTCTAAGATTTTTACAATTTTAGCTTTTACGTTTAGGTCTATGATCTACGTTAATTTAATTCTTGCTTAAGGTGTGAAGAAGGGGTCTAACTTCATGCATGTGGATATCCCAGCACCATTTCCTATGAGACCATTCTTTCTCCTTTACATTGTCTTGGAACCTTGTGGAAATCATTTGACAATGTGATAATGTTTATTTTGGGGCTCTCAGTTCTGTCCCATTTATCTCTATATGGTCATAGAGTGCTACACTGTTAGGATGAATGTTACTTTACTCGTTTTATTTACCAAGAGTTAGTAGATTTTCCTAATTGTTTCTTCATTTGTTGTAGGTCCTGAGAATAATTTAAAGAAATTTTAAGTGTTTTTTTAAAAATAAATGTTAATAGTTTACATCTGTCAGGGTTGTTTCTCTAGAGTGAGAATCTCTGGAGCTTTTCCCTCCACCATTCTAGGAGGTCCTTCCCCCATCTTCTGCATCAAAGAAAAAAGCAGTAAGATAAATTAAAGCAGACAACGAAGGAAATGGAAGAAAAAAAGGAACACATGGTTAACTAAATGAACATTAACTCAATTCTGAGAGCCCAGGACAGATAAAACATACTTAGGATAGGTTTCAGAAGATTTGAGTGATATTACTAAAATTTTTGAAGAAATTAGCATATACTTAATATATTAATATAAGCTAAGATACAACTAATATATATTTAAATCCTTTAAATATACCATATATCACTATTTAATGCCTACATAATATGACCACCAATAAAAATAAATCTCAAATCCTAGAAGGTAAAAAAGAAAGAATTCTTTGACAACTAATACAATAAAAATAGAAATAAGTAAGAAAATAGTAGAGGAAAGGTAGACCCCAAAATATCAGCCCTTGAATTTGAAAATAATTCTCTCTTAAACAATTCTTAAACTAAAGAATCCAAAGTTGAAGATACCAAGTCTCTAAAGAAGTTATAATAAAGATATATCGTATCCAACTAAGCACATATGACTAAAGTTGTATTCAGAAGAAAATTTATAGCATCAAATCTGTAAATATTCACATAAATATGAAAATAAGTGAATTAAACATTTAACTCCAAAAGGAGAAAAAAAAGATACAAAAGCTATAAAAAAAGATAGCAGGAAATAGAGATAAAAGAAAACAAATCAAATTTAAGAGCAATAAAATAAACTGATTTAAAACATCAGGCACTTGTCAGTTTCATTTACCAAAAAAATAGTCGAATCAATTTTTAGTTACACTAATCAAGGCTAAAAGGACAAAGTAAAAAGAAAAGGTGGAAAACCACAAATAAAGTTGAAAGTAAAAGAACTGTGGGAGTAATCTTTCAAAAAAAAAACCTCTATGAGTACACTTGAAAACCTGAATAAAATTATTTTATTTTATTTCTATTACTATGTTTGGTAAATACAAGGTAACAAAATGGATCCTGATGGTGTATAAAAGAGAAAAATAAATATGAAAACATTGAAATTTCATTTTAGAGTTTCAGATGATAACTCAGCACCTTTTTTTTTAAGTTTTCACAAAACCAAATCTGATACTTTTTAAGCTGTTGCAGTGTGTTAAAAGAAGGAAAACTTCCAAGTTCTTTTCACAACACCCTATTTGTTTCAAAACAAAGATAACTTCCTATTAGTTTTCTATTCTTGTCATATCAAATTACCACAAATTCCATGGTGTAAAAGAACATCAATTTATTACTTCACAGTTCTATAGCTCAGAAGTCTGACATGGGTCTCCTCAGGCCAAAATTAAACTGTTGGCAGGGCTTCACTCCTTTCTGGAGACTTTAGGAAGAGATCCATTCCCTTGCTCGTGTGGGTTGTTGGCAGGACTCTGTTTCTTGCAGTTGTAGTATTGAGGCCCCCATTTCCTGGCTGGCTGTCAACTATGGGCTGTTCCCAGCTTCTAGAAGCTGCCTGCATGCCTTGACTGCTGTGTGATTGGATTAACCCATACAGATAATACAGGATAATTTCTCCATTTTAAGGCAAATAACCTCAACTATATGTATAAATTTCCTTCTACTATGTAAAGTAACATATTCACAGGTTCTAAAAATTTGGGCATCTTTGTGATGAGTCTTCCCAAAATGCACACGGAAAGTTATAGATTAATTCCATTTGTGAATATTGATACAATATAAATAACATAAACTAGCAAATAAAATTTAACATTTTTTAAAAGTTTTTTTGTTTTAAGATTTTATTTATTTATTCATGAGGGACACAGAGAAAGGTAGAGAGAGACATAGGCAGAGGGGGAAGCAGGCTCCCCAGAGGGAGCCTGATGCAGGACTCTATCCCAGGACCCTGGGATCACGACCTGAGCCAAAGGCAGACACTCAACCACTCAGTTGCCCCAACAACATGTTAAAAGTAAAAGACTGACATCCTTAGCTAAGTGTGATTCATTTATAAAGATTCAAGTGTGATTTAAAAAAGAAACTTACATGACTAAAATCGCATCATGCAATTAAAGACAAATCCACCTTTTTTTTTTCAATGTTTAATTAAAGTGCTTTTGAGTACCATGAAAATATTAAGGAAAAGAAGAAGAAAGTATGATGAAGCAGGTACTCTCTAAAATCTGGAAACTCTTCTTTGGACTTCTCCATGTCACTGGCTCATAATGTCAAAAAACACAGGGCACTTAATACTTGACCTACCACCTAACAACCCTATAAAATAAGTAGTAGTGTTGTACCATTTTACAGAAGAAATCAGGCTTCGTATATTAAATAACTTGCCCAAGAACATCAATTTGTTTTCTCTCCATAATCCCTTCTTTTCCACTCCATCAACAGCGTCCCAGCAGCCACCACAACCACCATCACAGTGAGATCTGTAAATGGGCATGCTACTAAAAACCTTTTGGATACCCACTGGGGATATAAAATAGATACAGAATTTGATTTCCTAGGGTTTAACAGAGATTTTTTTTGTATCTTCTACTCCACATCTGTGTTTTCACAAATTAGAAGATTTAAGATCAAAAAAGGACTTCCTAAGATCTTGCATTTATTTTGAAACAGCATCTGGATCAGAATCTAGCCTTCCAGGCTCCTTCGTCCATTATTTTATGGTCCTGGGGAAGGCAAAAGAAGAAACAAAGAAAATTGCTTACCTCTAAATTAGATATATTCTAAGCATACCTGTTGACATTCTGAAATCTTTGATTGCTTTGGAGTCTTTGGAACTTAGGATGTTTGAATATGCCTTTTTCATCCCCTTCATTGACTGGAAAGCCCAAACCTGCTTGACTTACCTCCACTGCCTGTTCTACTCCTTGTCCTTTGGTCAGCAGACTATGTATAAGACCATAATTAGAACCTGGGAAAGAAGGTAAAACTAAATTAATGATTCTGGCAATTATTTTAATTATTGAGTTCAATCTCTAGAAAAGAGCAATCTTCTTCATTTGTCTTCACATCATCTTCCCTCTGTACCTGAGCATGCAATTCAAGGCTCACTCCATATATTCAAGCTTTGTATCCTGATGTTCTCGCACACGATGAGATACTGCTCCTCTAAATCCTACTTGCTGAACACCTAGTATGTGCCAGATATAGAGTCAAGCCTTCCAAATATCCTCTTGTTTAGTCTCAGAACAACTCACTGTAGAGGGATTATTAGTTCTCAGGTGAGGAGATAAGAAAATTCAAAAGGATCATAATAGGGATGCCTGGGTGGCTCAGCTGTTGAATGTCTGCCTTTGGCTCAGGGCATGATCCTGAGGTCCTGGGATCAAGTCCCACATCGGGCTCCCTGTGAGGAGCCCGCTTCTCCCTCTGTCTAGGTCTCTGACTCTCTCTGTGTCTCTCATAAATAAACATATAAAATCTTTAAAAAAAAAAAAGGATTGTAATATTAAGAGGACCACCATCATCATTATTACTATTTACTGAAACTATGCTATGGCCAAAAGGCTGTGCTAAAGGCTTTTCAGTATTAATGTATGAAATTCTCAGATAATTTCATAAGGTACTACTGCTATTATCCCTATTTTACAGAAGAGAAAATTGAGGCATAGGGAGCTCAAGAAACAAGCCCAAGGACTTAGTAAGTGTAGTACCAGGTTTTGAAGCCAGGCAGTTGAAGACAAAGCCTGGCTCTTAACCACTATATTTATTTGTCCAGGATCACATAGCAGGTAAAAATAGTATTAGAGCACTGGGTGTTATACTATATGTTGGCAAATCGAACTTCAATTAAAACAAATGGAAAAAAAATAGTATTAGAGAAACAGATCAAATGTCCATCAACTGAGAATGGATAATGTGGTATATCTAAACAACAGACTATTATTTGGCAGTAAAAAGAATGAAATATTGAAGCATGTTACAACACCTAAGTTATAGAAGCAGTTACAAAAGAATACATATTTATATGAATCCAGCCACATGAAACACCCAGAATAGGCAAATCTACAAATACGGAAAATAAAACAGCAGCTGCCTTAGGCTGAGAAGGGAGGGGCATGACTAGAGAGAAATAGGGAATGACTGCTAATAAGTATGGGACTTTTTTGGGGGAATTGGTGATAAAAGTATTCTAAAATTGTGGCTGTAGTTGCACAACTGTGTGAAAACCCAGTAAACTGCATGTTTTAAATGGGTTAAGTGTATGGTATATGAATTATATTTCCATAACTGTGTTTAAAATAATGAAGCTAGAGCTTCAACCCCAGACTGACAGATTTCAAGCCTCTGCTTCTATTTATTCTACATTCTTGGCCACCCCATCTCTAGCATCCCCTCATATCACTCCTTAGGTTGCCTTGTTGGTTCATCAGCTCTTTAGAATTAGTCTAATAAACTACTGCAGGACATAAACTGTGTCATAATTTTTGTTAAATCAAATTCCAAAAGGTCTAGTGTTTACAATGTCAGCTCCCCATATTTTCTATTGAACGAGAAAAATATTTCCAAGTGAGGTGATTTTAGGCTTACAAAATAGGCCTGTTCCTAAAAAGTTGAGACTTCAATTTTATATTGAATATTTAAATATTTAATATGCTTAATATCTGTCACCATGTCACTAGTTCTGTCTTAGAATGAATGGCCATCTGCTTCATTTTTATTTTTGGAAATCTGATTTTTTTTTGCATATATTCATTGAGATATCCTTACAGCAAGGTACATTTTAAATCTTCCTGTCTATTACATGTTGATTTGGCTCATTGTTACAATGCGGGAGACTCTATGCAGAAAAATTTAAACTTGTTAAAACTGTTTTTGACATTCAGTGTCATAATACTCTAAGTAGGTTTCATTTCAACATTTCCATTAGCTGGTGGTAATAACTTGTAATAAAAATAACAAATTATTGCAATATTAAAAAGTCAAATAAACAACTATATAGATATGTGTGTGTAATTCTGCAGCAGTTTTCATGGATTTGTACTATCAAAGTATCTCATATATCAGAATATAGTGAAACAGTTTTTTTTTAAGTATTAATATGTGTTCTTACGCTCCTTCTTCACTAACTGGTAAATATCTCAATTATATGATAAGAACTTCCCTTACCTTCTTTCACCCTCCTCCCTACTCCATCTAACTACCATGTGAATTTTACTCCCTACCCCCACCCTGGGAATGATGGAAATCACTTTCTGTGACAAAGAAGATTCTGATGTATACTTGCAGACAACAGATAAAAGAGGGCTGTGGTAGAGGGAAAGGAGAGAATAAGAGACCATTCTGACTCCGGAGGGATGAAAAAACTTCCTTGAGAGCACAGGGATGTTTCCAAGCCACTTTCCTATTATTGTCCAGAGTTTGACAAAATGTGTCAAATCCACGTACCCAGAGATTTTGCTCTGTGCATCCTTCCCTGTCCCTCCCAGGGCAGGTGGACCTACAGAAAGTGGTAACAAATATCAAAACCATTTTTGTTTATAGGCAGCACTTTTCTAGAACATGAACCACTCTCACACAGTCTCAGATTATATGAAGAATTTAACTTGCACAAATTTGAACATGTATATTTAGTCATAAGGAGACTGAGAGAAAGCAACAAAGAGAGCCTATGAGGGAAGCATTTGAAAGATGGAACATGTGAACCTCATGTTCTTTCTAAAATTTCTTATTCCTTGTCTTTTTGGTACAAGTATTATGGTACATTAAGTTACATATTTGAGTACAAAATGGCTTCCAAAGGCAATTCAGCTTCATCTGGCATTCAATTTAGGAAAGAAAGACAGTTTTAATACTGTTAGGAAAATCTAGCTGGGTTGAATTTACCAGGAGATATGCATGACTTTCTAAAGATCTGTTCAAGCACAATATTTATTAAGGTGATGGTTGCATTTCACACCGACTGTTGAATAAATCCTTTCATCATATTGTATATCACTCCACTCAATTGACCAAAATATGTTTTCTGCACTTGCTTATTTTTAGTGGATTTATGGTACTTGTATTAATTTATTAATTATATGATTAAAATATTCTTTTTTTAAAAAAGATTTTATTTACTCATGAGAGACATATTCTTTTTTTTAAAAAAAAGATTTTATTCATTTACTCATGAGAGACATATTCTTTTTTTTTTAAAAAAAGATTTTATTTATTTACTCATGAGAGACACAAAAAGAGACAGAAGGGCATGGGCAGAGGGAGAAGCAGGCTCCTCGTGGGAAGCCCGATGTGGGACTTGATCCCAGGACCTCAGGATCATGACCTGAGCCAAAGGCAGATGCTCAACTGCTGAGCCATCCAGCTGTCCCAAACTAAAATATTCTTTTAAAGTTTTTGCAAATATGATAAAGAACCTGTGTGCAAGTATATAAAGAATAGCTATAACTCATTAAGGATGGAAACAAAAAAAATTTTAAGGGAATAAAACTTTACCTCTGTAATATTCTTCCTAAAAACTCAACCCTAGTCTAATGATAGAAAGAAACATCAGACAAATGCAGTTTGGGAAATATTCTATGGATACCTGCCCAGAATGTCAAGGTTTTAAAAGACAATAAAAGACTTAGAAACTATCATAGACCAGAGGAGACTAAGGAGATAGGGCAATTAAATGTGGTGTGGTGCTTCAGAATAAATCCTAAATAGAAACGGGAAATTAATGGGAAAGTTTGTGAAGGGTCAATAAAGTTTGTAATGTAGTTAATAGTAATGTCTCAATATCATTTCTTACTTATAACAAATGTACTGGGTTAACACAAGGTATTAATAATGAAGGTACCTGAGTAAGATGTATAGAGGAACTCTGTATGCTACCTTTGTAACTTTTTTGTAAATCAGAAAATGAAAATTCTTATTTTTTTAAATGGGCCAAATATTTGAGTAAGCATTTCACCAGAGGTGTTATGTTAATAACCTAAAACAGACCAAAAAAAGAGATGTTCAATACTATGAGTCATTAGGGAAATTCAAATTAAAACCACAGTTAGATATCATCGCACAAATATCAGAAGAACAAAATTTTTTTTAAAAAATTATGACAACACCTAATTCTGTTAAGCATGTGGAGAAACCTGATTGCTCATCCCTTACTAGTGGGAATGTAAAATGGTGAAGCCCCTGCCAAAAACAACTGAATGGTTTCTTATTATACTAAACATAACTTTACAGCATGACTTAGCAATTCTACTCCTAGTTACCAATTCAGGAGAAATGAAAACATATGTTCATGACAGTATTATTCAGGCAAAACATGGACACAACCCAGCTGTCCATCAGCTGAGGAACTGTTACATATGGCATATCCATACAAATGGAATATCATCCAGCCACAAAAAGAAAGAAGGACTGCAACGTGGGTAAACTTTGAAAACATTATACTAAATGAAAGGAGACAGGCACAAAAACCACATCTCATGTGATTTCATTTATTGGAACTGCCCAGAACAGGCAAATAGAATGTAGATGTTTGATTCCTGCAGGTTAGGAAGTAACTATAAAAATGCACAAGGTTTCTTTCGGGGGTAATGAAATGTTCTAAATTAGACTGTGGGAAGGATGGTAGAACTTCATAAGTGTCTTTTCCACAATCCAATTGTCGTCTTAAAATAAATGAACTTCATTTGCATAAATTGCACATCAATAAAACTGTAAAATATAGAGTATTTTTGTTTAAAATTTAGGTTATGAATGAAAGTATATAGAGAAAGTACTCATTACCGATAGTTCCATGACTTAAAAATACATTTTGGTAGATATTATTACAGCTTTATTATTTCCTATTGATTTTCATTTTAAAATGAGGGCAAGTCATAAATTTATTTTCTCAGATTATGTATATTTACTTAGAGAGTTAAGTAGTTAGGGTTTATATCTTGGGGGTTTTATTTACAGAACTTGATCATGCTTTCATATCATGGGGTTTAGTCCTCAGTGATGTGACTGCCAGGTGGCATTGATTACTGGTCAAACGAGCCTGGAAATCCCACTGTATCCTTGCTCTCCAGCAAAGCAGAAGCCATAACTACACTTCTAACCCAATTAGAAACACAAAAGCTCTGTCTCCAGAAAACAACTCAGGAGATCAAGAAGGTCATATACTTGCATTTTGGCTTTTTAGACCAGAACGTAGAGGGCACTTTTCTTGTCATCTGAACAGATGAGAATGGCAGACACTGTCTGTGACCTTTCCTGGCCGTGCTGTGCAGAGAGCTACCTGCACAGCTTAAGAAGGAGTGTTCAAAATGAAACACATACAGTTATGTTTGGGTTTTTTTCCCTTTCTTTCTTTTATTTTCTTGTTGTTATTGTTGTCGTTACTGTTTCAAGTAGAAAGGAAAAGCTTCTATATGTAGCTCAGATATTTCTAAAAGAATAAAACCTCTCCAAACCCAAACAACATTTAGAACTTTTTCAGCTGATCTTGAAAGAAATTCTTTAGCATACCCCATTGATGCAATCTGCCTTATCCTGTGTCTAGAAAATATATGCAAAGACAAGTTTACAGAGTAGAAGAAACTTGAAGCATGCACACACACACACACACACACACACACACAAATGTGACTTACATTGCTTCCTGCACTGCATATAACTTGTCCTGCACTGCATTTCTTCTCAGGCAGAGCAAAAGTTAGACAAATCTTGCCTGTAATAATGGATAAAATGAACAAAAGTAGAATATCCCAACAAATATATATATATTTTTTTATTTTTATATTTATACTTATATTTTTTCTGCTTTTTCTTGACCAAATAAAAAGCACTCAAAAAATTTCTAATGCTGCCTGGTCTTGACTTTTTCTCTGCCTACTATGAAACTACGGGGAGGGATTCTTCCCTAAGTAATTAATTTAATTCAAAATACCCTAATTAGAAGATGCAAGACAGAAACATGACCACAAGCACTAGAGGGCAATGCTGGACAAATATTACTGAGATTCAAGCAAACACTAGTGAATATGACTGGATACTCCGTTGTTTTCAAATGAATAAAATTTCAGATGCGATTTTGAATATTCCAACGCTGTGGGCAGGATGAAGTTTCCAGCTATTGCCTTCCAAACTGATTACAGGAATGGACAAAGAGGGCAAGGTTTTCTTGGTAGCAATCAACTCTGATTCCTGGCTTCATCAGGGCATTTTGCCGAGATTGAGGCTGGGCCAGTTAAAGAGCAGGTTGGCAGAGTGAGGAGATAATGGCTAATGTCAAAGCCAAGGAAGTTTCTGGAATCAGAAATCAGAATCAAAGCCCGGATTCTGCAGTAGGAAAGAAAGGCTGCTCACTCAATTATGTCTCATGATCTCATAACATGATGGGAACTAGGGAATTATATGAGGGTGAGAATTACTTATAAAAGTTTAAAAAATCAATTTAATTAAAAATCTGGATTAAAACACAACATTATAAAAGGATTTTTTATAAGGGCATGATGGTGGTTGCAGGTTGCAATAACCATAAAGGATCAAACTCTCAGTCTTATTTTTCATTTCTCTCTCCTGTCTCTGTGTAGTAGAATCATAGTTCTGCTGAAAATATGGATCAAATACTCTAGTAGGGATTCAATTAAAGCAGTGGTTTTCAAAGTGTGGTCTCTGGACAAACAGCACCAGCATCCTCCAAGAACTTGCTAGAAAATAAAATTCTAAAAAAGAAAAAAGAAAATTCTTTGACCTCACCTCAGACCTCCTGAATCAGAATCTCTGGCAGTGAGGTATAGAAATCTGTGTTTTAATAGGATATATAAAAATCTGAGCAATACTGGGCTAGAGTTAGAGTAGAACAGGCTATATGTAGAAAGCAGTTACTATTATACAATATCATGTGTGTTGCTGTCATGGAGTATATAATCTACTACCTCTGTTATGCATGTTTTATTTCATACACACAGAATCTTTACATTGTAGAAAACTATTTTCCAGAATTCATAATTTTTTAATGCAACTTAAGACATATTTTATACAGAATTTATTAAAATGCTGGTGGCTAGATTCTAAAACTAGTCCAGAATTCTCATTAAACTTCTAATAATAGTACTGACAATGATAATAAAGCATATAAATGTATAATACTTCAGCCTACAAAATATTTGTCAAATAGAAAATACAAATAGAGTCAAATAACTTGCCAAAGATCATATAATTAGTACTGAGTAGAAAGCCATAATTTGAATCCAGAACTTCCAACACCAAAACCAGTGTGCTTGCCATGACATCATGGCTATTTTTTCCACAAATGAAATACTTAAACAGTCAACAATAACAAAATATTATCATAGCAGTAGTGATTAGGCAAAATTTTCACAAAATTGGCTGGTGTTTGATGAAAATCAAGTTTAATTAGATAAAGAAAAAAAAGCAGATGGAATTTCCTAGAGAGTGGAAGGAAACTTTTGGGCATTTTGCAAGAGTTAAAGAGGGGATCCAAATATGGAAAAATAATTTGTGGAGGAAGCTAACTGAGCTCTAAACAGTGACAACTAGTAATGAACGCCCAGTCATCCTGCCAAGGAAGAAAGGAAAGTGGAAGACATTTTGGGCTGGGCAGTTAGTTGCCATTAGACGTGAGGGGTTAAGTACCTATGAGATTGAGAAAGACACAGGAGACTGTGACATGTTTGGGATCAATCGACATTTATTGAGGAGCTGCTTTATGTCAAACACTGTCCAGGGGGCTGGGACTAGGGCAAAGAGAGTGGGGCATCTGTTTAGGTTCAAAATCTAAAGGAGACACAAAAAACATTTGGCAATCGAGACAATATTTCAATGCAACATTTTAAAAATTATTATAAATGGGGGAATCCCTGGGTGGCTCAGCAGTTTAGTGCCTGCCTTCAACCCAGGGCATGATCTTGGACTCCAGGAATTGAGTCCCACATCAGGCTCCCTGCATGGAATCTGCTTCTCCCTCTGCCTGTGTCTCTGCTTCTCTCTCTCTCTCTCTCTCTCATGAATTAATAAAATCTTTTAAAAAATCATTAAAAATGCAATAAATTCATGATGAAGAAAATAGCAAAATTCCAAATAAAGATGGCATTTGTTTTATTATTTTTCCTTTTATTTCAGGTTCCAATACATCTTAGGGCACTGTTACTGATTTTCTCTTTATTCCCAATTTTGGTATTTGCTCATCTTGTTTTTTTTTTTTTTTTTTTTTTGCATTAGTTTTGATTTTGAGAAATACTGCATGAGAGTATTACTTACATTAATTACTGAGTTTTAACCATTAAATTTTGTACCAGGTGCCTTACTCACTATACCCTAGTCCTGTACTATGCTAAAAGCTCTACATTAATTATCTCAAGGTATCATCATAACCCATAAAGTACACTATATGTTTGGTCTGAAAATTTAGTGTTTTTAGTGTAGGAAATCATTTTGTGTTTGAAATATATATAACTATACAAAAATACACATAGACATGCAAATATCCCATCATATTCAGGGGATATTGAATGTCAACCCAGTGTCACACGCCAGTTTCTGTTTGTAACAGAAATGGTTCATGAAGGCACAATTCTATGCGTTTGACTCGCTTATTACATTTCCTTGTATTGCTTTCCTAATTTTGTATGTGAAATGTGCTCAGATTTTATCAGTCCTGTTAACTATAGGAATCACTGGACCCCCAGTGGAATAATGTTTCTTAAAATCTATCCCTGAAGAATCTAGCCAAAGAGTGATTCTGGTCACTTCCTGAAATGGGGAGATCCTAGGAGTGAAAGGACAGATGGAGTAGGACCAGGGAAGATGAACATGAGAAAGAAGCAGTGGCAGAAGCGCTAGAAAGAAACACATGCCCCTGCTAAGGTAGAAGTCCTTGACATCCCTCCCTTTGTCTCAGAATCACACGCAGCCTGGGACCTCTCTTGAGCTCTAGACTCAGCTTCTCTGGGGTGAAGCCAGAGAATCCCAGAGGATGATGATTTGCATCAAGTTTGAGAACCACTATGCAAGGGGACCCAGGGATCCAGCCTGGATTGAACCAGGGTAAATGGGACACTCAGAGGTTTTGCTAGAGTAATGAGAGATATGCAGTGTTGGCATCCCCTATGCTTTTTTGGGGCTGTGAATGGCTTGGTAAACAGGGAAATCTGAACTATCCCAGGGAATAGAGGGAATTTTTAAAGGGGTGTGTGGTTGGAGAGCAGGAAGAAAAAACGAGATTGCTGAGAAATGAGTTTTTATTACATTTATGCTGTGTTGTGTGGTATATTAGTGCCTTTCCCCATATGCTCCATGAATTTCAGTAAAATATGATTTCTTTTTGGTGGCTTTTGGCAAAGTCTTTGGGGTCAAATTGTTGAGGATTTCCCAAGAATGGAGTGGCATAAGAACATAGACTGCCCACGGGTGATTTACTCTTCAGTTACATGGTTTAATAAGGAAAGAATATGGAAGGGACCCTGGCAAATGTCAGCAGGAGGATTCCAAAAGGAGAGAGAACCCAGGGTTGCCATCACCCTCTCTGAATGACCTGGAGATCTCATAGGAAAGATGTCTGGCAGGCATTCCATTTTCTGAAATCATAGCCTAAAGGGGACCTATACTCAGTACTCTTGAGAACTGGACAATTACTACTTATCACAGCTTGAAGGGGACCTGTACTCAGTGTTCTTGAGTACTGAGCAATTACTACTTATCACATTCCTTGTATAAGTGGTGGTGTGTCAGTGTGGTGCATTTTTCAAACTGAGCTAGATAGTATGAGTCACCACAATCCTCTACAGTACATACACAGTTCCTGTGAGAGTCACACATATCCACCGTGATCATCCTCTCTCATAAGCATAGTTAAAAGGAGTGCATTATAAAAGAATTTTGTGAGATGCCAGCATCATGAGCATGTTAAGGGTAAAAGCAGTAATTACTATTTTAAGATGGTGTAACCCAGACATGTGGGAGCAGAGCTGACACCCTGTAGCTGTATCAGGTTTACTTGTGACCTTGGATAAGAGATCTAGATATCTGCACTTAAAGCTATCTTCCCAATTTTCCACATTAAATTAAGAGAGATCCCATGGTGGTATTTTTTTTAAATGGCCACAGTAATATTTCCCTTCTGCATGCTGTTTTCCAAAACTTTCATTTGTCTGCTTCCCCCCCCCCCCCACCCCCCACCTTGAACCTGAGTGTGTTTGTGACTCTGTGGTGTATAGAGTCCAGGAGAGCTGATACTATGAGATTTCCCAGACTAGGTCACAACTTCTCTCTTGCTAATGTGTAAGATATTCAGTTACCATGTTAGAGAGATCATGTGGAGGGGTCCCATAAAGACAAAGAGAGACGCCTAAGCAGCCCCAGTTATTCTAAAGTCTTCACAGCTCAGGAGCCAGGTACATGATGAGTAAACTTTGGCTCCAATCTTCAAGCTGTCCCAGCTGACAAGAAGTGGAACAGAGAGGAAGTGTTCCCACAGGATGCTGAGCTAATTGCAGATTCGTGAGCAAAATTAATATTGTCATCATTTTAAGACATCAGGGTTAGGATGGTTGGTTATATAGCATGAGATAAGCAGAAGAGATGCAGAAAATCTTTTATGACTATAAATACCACCAGTGGAGGGAACACTTTCTGACCATCTAATATAAAATAGCAACCTTCTCTTGCTACTCTCTCTATTCTTTATATATTTTACTTTCCTCCATAGTAATAACCACTACCTAGTATTGTATATTCTTTTGATTGTTTATTTATGTTTCTCTACACTAACAGAATAAGGCATAAAGGATTTAGGTCGTTCCCTACAGAGTCTAGAATATACCAGCAAACAGCACTATAGCTAGGATTAGTTACAGACTCTTTACAGAGTGCCCATTCTTGTCAGAATAGCCAGAAACTAAGTTCTTTATGTTTATTTCAGATTTTTTATATGATTTGGGTCAAATATTTAACTTGAGTTAAAAAATATTCTTTAGAAACCTCATTTTTATTTTACCAAGAATGGCTGAATTAAGTTTTTGTTTTGTAAGTATTTTCCCCACCACTTCAATTTTATAAGAGATAAAAATCAACATTTTGCAACGATGTTTCCCTTCTTATACAATGAAGCTTGCTGAGTCATGAAGTGTAGGTATGTCCACACTTCTCAAGAACTTACTGAATGAAATTTCTGTGAAATGTTTAAGAACTTAAATTTAAGGCCAGATTTGTAAAATCCTTATAAGGGTTCTATAATACGGTGGTCGATACTTCCACAATACTAATTACAACAAATGACTCAGGGCATTATTAAGTGTGAAACTCATGGTTGTGGAAAGAATAAAAGAAGTGTGGAAATAGCATACAATCTTATGAAATGCTGACACGAAGCCAATTCTGCTCAATTTTTTTTCTAATTTCAAATTTCTCAATTTTAAGCTCTTTAATGATTCTTTTCAGCAAGTTCTTGAAGATGCAGAGCTTAAAACTGAGAAATTTGAAATTAGGTAGCTTGGAATTCAGATTTAGATACCAACCTACCAGGGAAAGGGGAGAGGGGATGTAGGTCTCCTAGGGGAGAGCAAATACTTTTCAGGAAAAATAAATAGGCCTTTAGAAGAATGAGTGTGAACTATGATAGTTTGTGATAGTCCGTCTGGGTGTGGTGTTGACTTCTAATCTCCTTGGCAGTGGTTAAGACCCAGTCATCTGGTTGATGACACTTTGAGGTGGGGTGGTGGTGGTGTATCTATGCTAACTGAATTCCTCTGGAGGATCTGTCTTTAGGCAGATAAGGCAGTTCAGAGAAAGCCCATTCCTGTATCTACTGCCCTTCAAGTGCCTACAGCTCAAAATAATATATCAAAGTAGCATATTATAAAGTGTCAACAATGCTTGCAACCATCACCAATATCCAACTCCAGAACTTTTTCTCATCCCCAACATAAACTCCGTACCCATTAAGTGGTAAACTTTTTATCCTTGCGTCCCCCTGCAACTCCTGTAACCTCTCTTCTATTTTCTGTCTCTGTGACTTTGTTTACTCTAGGTATCTCCTATAAGTGGAATCATACATTATTTGTAGGATTTGTTTGTTTTTGCAACTGTTTTATTTCATAAGTACAATGTTGAAGGTTCATCCATGTTGCAGCATATAACAGAATTTCTTTTTTTAAGGCTGAAAAGTAATCCACTGTGTGTATAAATGTATATATCACATTTTGTTTATCCATAAGCCAAGACACACAGGAGAAAGTCTAAACACATCTCATGAGAAGAAAAGAGAAATGTTGCTTCTAAGATGGAAGAGGGAAACTGAGCAAAGTAGAAAGTATTTGTAAGAGAAGGTAAGTAAGGTGGAGCGAGGCTGGGATCCATGTGAACCATGTGGGGAATGCCCCGGTCAGAGGATAACCAAAGGACATTTAATGGATGTAAATATCTAATGTTCAATTTTAAGTTGATTGACTACCCATGAAAAAAATCCCTCTCCTTACTCATTTCCGTATCTTTAATAAAACCAATCACTACAATCACTAATGCATAGTAGGGGTGATGGTATTCATTCATTTACTTATTTTTCAACATTAGGTGAAGATGGACTAAAGTTTATATCTGGTTCAGAAGAAGGACTCATAGTTGATCATGAATTGGTAAGCCCCCAGGAATCCATTGAAATACTAGAGAAAAGTTCGTACTCTTATGAGGCAGGCATGAGGATCTGGTCAAGGGGCCAAGGGATCTTATGAGACTACTAATCCATTTCAGTACATTTTGTAGAGGGAGAATTTTGAAGAATCACTTCACCAACCAGACTGGAATAACCACCACCAACCAGTTCTTGCTCTAAGATTTGTTCTCATTGGAAGAGCATGAGGGTTACTTGGGACAATCCTTTAGAAAGCCCATTCAAATACATCAAGACCACAAAGTTCAAAGTACTATTCAACTCCACCAGAATTTCAGAGAAAATCTCCTGGCATCTGTTAAAAATACTATTTTGGAGAGATGCTCTGGGTTGTGTAATTTGAGCACACAATCCTGGAACAGAGCTGTGGTGTACTTCCCCACAAAAATAGCCCAGTGTGTGGATATATATGCACCATGCAGAACAATCTAAGAATAAGTCAAGTGTTGGCTTTAGAAATTACTAAGACTCCATCAAAAAGACTTCTGCTTGGTTACCTATATTTGCTTTAACTATTTTTTTTAAAGATTTTATTTACTTATTCATGAGAGACACAGAGAGAGGCAGAGAGAGAGCCAGAGACACAAGGATCCTGATATGGGACTTGATCCTAGGACTCCAGGATCACGCCCTGAGCCAAAAGTAAATGCTCAATCGCTGAGCTACTCAGGCGTCCTTGCTTTAACTATTTTAAAAGAACTTTCACCTTAACTATCAGAAGATTTTCTCCAGGTTGGTGATTATAATCTTTTCATTGACACTCAGGCCTTCTATTTAATTTCTCTTTGTGCTTTTCAATCTCCACCCCCACCCCCAACACAAAAGCACACACACACACACACACACACACACACACACACACACACACAGAGTTCATTGTCATTCTCTAAATTTTTTGCTGCTTCTTGCCAAGTTATCTCATCTTTCTCATAACATTCATCTCCTTAAAACAGGAAAAAAAGTCTGTTAAGATATTGATTTGGACATCATTAACAAGCATTGGTGGCCTCAGTGACTGATATGTTTGCTGTAGTATGTGAATCCTTATCAGCCATCAGTCTGATGAGGGAAAAGTCACTAGGACAAATAAATGAAGGGCCTCATGACACTATTAGGAAATGAGTTTTCAAGTTCTACTCCCAGCAGGTTTATTATGAGGCCATGTCCCATATTATGTTTATCATTTGCTACTCTGGATTCACTGACTTGGGTTGATGTCAGTCCTGCCCTCTCAGGCATATCTATGAATTACGGGAAAGGTAAACGGATCAGATAGAGTAATCAAACTCTTTGCCTAGTGTAATTACTTGAACTCATTTTACAGGTATCCTTGTCATATGACCTTGCTTAATTCCCAGGATACAGTTTGATGCTCACCCTTTTAATAACATGCACACTGAAGAATTCTAGCACAGAGAATCTTATACTCTACCTGACACTGTGCCTTCTTGCTTTCTGCAGTGCCTTCTGATTGTGTGAGGATAGATCTGAGATGAGAGAAGGCAAACTTGGGGAGGCTCAAATTTAGATGGTATACACAAAAATCAAATTTCTAAAAATGAAATCAATAAGCAATTTTCAAGGGGATAGTTTATTTATCATTTCCATTGTTCAACCAACAAGTTAGCCATTGAAGAAGAGATCCAACACATTCCCTGCTTTTGAGTATACTTTCCAAGGAAAAGATCAACATTCAAATGGATGCTACAAAACTATATGCTTCAATAATTGCTATGACAAAACGCCTACTTTAAAATGCTTCCAAGTTTAGGAGTGGAGGCTAGGCCAATAGAAAAAATCCTCAAGTAGATGGGTTTATCTGGGATACTTTCCACATGTCATTTCTATTCAACTTTTTTCTTTGTAGTTCCTTATACTCATTATATTCATAATTATCAATATAACATTGAACAAGAAAGACATGGACCTTCTCTTCATGGAATTTGCAATCCAAAGATTACAATACCTTCTCTAAGTGGCTCTTTGTGTTTATTAATGATTTAATCAATAACAATATAGCAGTCCTAAATAATTTTGATGGCTAATATTTCTTAGCAGTTGATATGGGTCCTGGCACTGTTTCAAGTGTCAAAAATGTATTTAACTTTCACAGCAATTCTTTTTCTTTCTTTCTTTCTTTCTTTCTTTCTTTCTTTCTTTCTTTCTTTCTTTCTTTCTTTCTTTCTTTCTTCTTTCTTTCTTTCTTTCTTCTTTCTTTCTTTCTTTCTTTCTTTCTTTCTTTCTTTCTTTCTTCTTTCTTTTTTTCTTTCTTCATTCATGAGAGACACAGGCAGAGGGAGGAGCAGGCTCCGTGTAGGGAGCCAGATGCAGGACTCAATCCAGGGACTCCAGGATCACGCCCTGGACCAAAGGCAGATGCTTAACCCCTGAGCCACCCAGGTGACCCTCTCACAGCAAATCTGATGTGAGTGTTCTCATTATTTCTTCCTTTATACATGAGAAAATTGAGGAACAAGGACATTAAATAATGCATCCAAGTTCACATAACTAGTAGGTAGGAGAGTCACCTTGCAAAGCTAAGTTATCTTACACCAGTGTTCTACTACCTCTACTGTGGTGCTATCTTTGAACTTGATTTTTCACCAGATTCTCTTCTGATAGATAGCAAGGACAAGTGAAGTCACCAGGAAATCTATAAATTGAGAGAATAGGAAGGGCCCAAGGAGTAATAGGAATGCTCAGTAGGTGAAAAGAATGGGAGGAGAGAGTGAAGAAATTGTAATTAGAAGACATTTGAATTTATATTGAATTCTGAAGATACTGTTGATCTTTAAACAGCTGACAAAGAACATACATAATCTAAACTTTCCTGGATATATCAGTGATAACATTACAAACAAAGTGATTATTGAGGATAATCCTAGTTGCATAAAAGCTGGAGGCCCTTAATTTCTTATAATAAACAACCTGAGGCCTTGAATCCATTCAAAGTATTTTCTATCACTTCCTTTGATATCAGTCTCCCTGTTATCAGTTGTCCTCTTTGCAGTAGATCTTCCTCTAGCATTTCCAAACATCTAAATTTGGTAAGTTGGTAACCAAGTTTCTAGAATTGTATCTAAAATTCAATGATTGGATAGAATTGGAACCTACTGTTTAGTTATGTGCATTCAGTTTTAGTCATCACTGATAACTAGATGGGCCAAAGGGCCACAAAGAATATATGTTGCACAATGCCAGAGGATGGTTAACATAGACCAGGCCATGAATGGCTACCACTGGAGGAAGTAATATACCAATTTACTGAAATTATTTAGAAAACAATGGTTTAATATTGTCTGAGTGTGTTTTAAGGTAGAAAATTGATGTGTTTTTCAATATCAGCCATTAACTGCCACTTTCAGGATGGTAGATCAGTTTCCTTTTATATGCCAACTTTGATGCACGGTTAGAAGCTTTGTGGAGAATAAGTTGAAATAGGTACAAGTAAAAGCTGTGCAAAGACCAATTAGCGATGTTTTCCATGATTTGTGGATGGGGTAATGATTATACATACATACGTATGTATAAATATAAATATAAATATAAATAGGTATGTATAAATATGTATTTACTAAACCTCTTCTGGATCATTATTTTTAAAGAGGTGTACAGCCAAAGAATAGTTCTTTACAGAAATGGGCAAGAGTCCATGTTTTGTCCTGTTTTTGGGTCATACATATAAGGGCATACGAAAATAATCATTTTTCAAGACATTTCCAAAATGTTTTCCTTGTGCCCTTTCTTATCACTAGGACTGAGTAAGCATATAGTTCTTGGGTCACTTAGCTGTACATGTCCCCATGGGAGGGAAAGTTAGCCTTTGTAAGTGGCAGCCTCACTGACAACTGGAATCTATGAGTATTATAATTATTTTGTTTCTAAAGTTTTAAAAGTAAATACACATAGCAAGTTATTTCATCTTCCCAGGAAGCCATAGAAAACAGAAAGTATTAAAATAACTAAAATTTTCATAAGGAAGCCCATATTACAATCCTCTAAAAAGCCAAAAGGCAATACTGGCAGACCTAAAAAACAGTAAGGAAATAGATCTGGATCCTGTTTTGACCTGTTGCAGCATTAATAAAAAGAAATAAAGATCAACTAAATAGTATGATTTAAATGATTTCTATTGAATATCACCCTTTTTCCCCCATTGAAGAGCCTCATTTTCTTGAGGGCCCAAAGGACTTAAAATACACTGACTTAGTGCCTATGAAAAGAGTGACTGTGGGTGTAATTTTGACATTTCTTGAGATCTTTGCCATCTTGTCCATTTATATATCATTACCATGGTTACTGTGATAACATTTAAAATAATTCTAATGTAAATCCGATAGTACTTGATTGTATTTTCTTAGAATCGTATAATTAGGTAAGAAAAGACCACTGATTGAGAAGATTAAAACTGCCTGAGACAGGAGTGGGTTTCACAATTAACAATCACAACATTCCTTCGCAAAAGCCCTCCCTAATTTAGCAGATGCTCCTTTAAGCTGGAAATCAGGAGACAGTGGTTTTAAAATGTAAGGGTTCAACTGAGGTGGAGAGAAGAACATAGAGCTACCATCTCTGGTCTTTGAGGTGAGGGTGAATAGAGAGGTATCACCCCTTCCCTTCTGCTGTGCCCAGAGGACCATGAGTTTCTTTGATGCTGGCTTCAGAAAACCTTAGAACCTTGTGAAGGGGAAGTCTCTGGGTCTTAATATTGTAATTTACCATCTTTATTTTTCTTAACAAAGTGAATATAATTAAGGAAGATAGAAGTGCCATTAAATCAAGGTTCTCTCAGGACAAAAAGCAGTCTACCAACAGAAATGGCACAAATCTGATTCATTTTCTTAATAATCTTCAAATATATGGCTTATTCCTGGGCCCAGAGGTGAGGTTGAAGCATAGTTTTTAAACAAACACATTCTGTATTCTGAAGAAGCGAGCAGCACGAAAGCTACCGAAGCTGCAACCATAGCAGCCTTGTTTGCAAAAAGGCATCATAAATGCTCAGTTTGACATTCTTTGGGGTTTTAACTGGGGGAGAATGTTTACACTCTTGAAATCTCCTATAATGAGGAAGAATTTAGACTAATTGGCAAATCTAATAGGAGAGCTGATTAGTCCGTACAAATAGCTCAAATCCATTATTTGACACAGAATGCACAACCATGGCCTTTCTTAAGAGAGCTCTATTCAATTTTATAACAGAGTAGAAAAAAATGCAGACAAAATCAATTTGTTATTGTTCTCAAAAGGGTTGCTGTCCACCATGGAATTGACTTATAAAATTTGTGCTTAGAATCAAATTATCCAATCTGAAAGAAGAATCCACGTAGACGCACATACCATACCAAGTAAGCAAGCGGAGACAGTGGTCCACAAGCCAACTGCAGCCTGCCTCCACGGTATCTGGCTGTGAACCGAAGTCTCATATAAAACTGATGTTAAAATGGAATAGATTTCTCACTGATAGTATTATGTTATTCCCTCTGCTGTTCCTCAAAAATGCTGCCGTCCCAACTATCCATCAATCAAATTTGAGGAAGTAAAGGGTGAAGAACTCAGTTGTTTACCCCTCCGCCTGTCTTTAAATCAGTGATTATCAGTGGAGGAGATGGGGGATATTTGAATTGTAGAAGACACATTTGGTCGTTACAACTGGGAGTGGGTTATGCAGCTAGTGGTTATCTCATGGGTAGAGGCCAGGGATGCTGCTAAACATCTGACAAAGCACAGGATAGGCCCTAACATCTACAGTCCAAAATGTCAATAGCGCCAAGTTGAAAAAAAAAGTCCTCTTTAAATTAGATGCACTGACTTTTTTTCTTAGCCTAGTAAATAATTAAATGTTTTGAAAAAATCATTCATTTCCCAGCCTCCCGGGATTTGTTCATTTGGACTCTTGATGAAAGAGTAGATTGTGATGGAGCTACAATTTGTAAAGGACCCTAAATCTTTAGGGGCTGTTAACTCCTCCTGCTCAGAAACAGAGAGGTCATCATATGGGAGCTAATATTTTCGGAAATCACAGGGGAGGATCTCTTTACTTTCCTATTTAGAACACATGGCCTGAGGAGGCCTTCTAATCTGGACCCCTGGGAAGCATCTGCAATGATCTCACAGGCAAGGAAGCTCCTTAGAAGAGGTAATTTGTGCTGTGGTCAGCTTTACTGACACTCCAAAACAGGGCATGAGCAAAGCCAGTTCCAGGCTAACAGCCAGATCAGGTGAAAATTCCTTATAGTGGCCAGAGATAAGCCCTTGGATAAGCTCTAAAATGCCACCATTGATGGGCAGAACCAGCGAAATAAAGCAGCAAAGGTCTTTATCTGTAGACTGAATCAAAACATGCTGAAAAAGTCTATCAGAGGTATTTGCACATCATTCCTTCTCCAAGACAGAGATGCATCTGACTTAAACCAAAACACTGGGGGGGTGGGAGGGCGGAGAATTGATAGTATACATTTCATGACAAACATTAACTCAGAACAAATTTATTCTTTACATAGCAACTTCTGTGCCGGTGATTAAATACGTCTGCTGCCACAGGTCACACCGTTCAAATTAACACAAATATGCAAGTATTAAATTATTTCAACAGCAAGGCAAAAGCTTTTCTGGAAACAGGCTCTTGGATCATATTTCTACCTATCCCACCTAACTCTGTGACAAAATGGTTTGGAGTCCACAGGAATTATTGCTCCATAGAGAGAAAGCTTATGAAGTAGGTATTTTAAATTCAAGACTGCAATTAACTTAGCTCAAGTTAATGTTTCAGGATTTATACCAACGCAGAATTCTGGAAAAAGCCGAGATCAGCCTGCAGACTGCTTTTATGACTCTGCTATATGGGGCCCGTTATCCTAAAAAGACAAAAGCATTCTTCTTCCAGCTGTAATCAAAAGGGATAAGAGGCATGAATCTAGTTGAATTTTGGAAAGGTGATTAGATGACACACTGCAAAATTGTAAATTCTGTGAAAGATAAGTGACTTTTAAGCTAAAAATGAAGTGGGCAGTTTCTGCAAACTACTGAAAAATACATGGAAAGGCACAGCTTAGAGACTGGCAAAAGTTTCAAAACTATGCTTTCTGCAAGAAGTACTCTACTGCTTCCTCAATTTATCCCCTCTACTTGGTTCACTTGCCACAGCTCCTACCAGCTCTGACCTTTCTCTCTGGCAAAGAATGGCTCGAATCATATTAGAAAGCTTTTGTTTGATTGAAAGAATGAGCTTCCTTAAGATGCATGCAGTCTTGCATTTCTATGTATTCCAATTCACCATTCTTAGTAACACAATGTGATTAACACCTGTATTTTCCTGCCCATTTATCTGACAATTTCTGAAGCTATAAGGCAGGTGTCAGTCTGTACATGTAGATCACAAAGGGGGAAAAAAAAGAATCTTTAAAAAGGAGGAAAATAAGGCTTAAAAAGCTCAGAGGGATGGTGACCCTCCGACCATCACCAAATAAAAGGATTGATCTCTCTCTCTCCACACACGCTGGACATATAGAGGAGGCTTGGCAGCCAAATGCACATCAGGCAGCTTATATTTGTGCTGTACAGTGGTTGTTACTCTTTTTCAATTGACTTCATCACTGTAGGGGAAAAAAGTGAAATACTTAGAAATTGACTAAAAGCATCACTGCCTTTTTCCCCCCCACAACAGAAGACTAGGCATTGCCTGGGTTATCTGACTCTATGGGTTCCCTGCGTTCCTTTGTCTTTGAGCTATTTTACAACTCTGTAAACTGTAGAATACTGATAACAACACAAATAATTCCTATCCATAGAAATGCAAATTGTCCCAGCTGAGATAGAGTTGATTATTATTGCCCTATGGATATTGACCAAATTTCCAAGAAGTAAGCAAATTCATTTCAGCAATCCTGATTGCCTATATATTTGTTCACTCTTTGGCTTCTCCTTTGAACTAGGTATAACAACTTACTGCTTTTCCTCATTAATTATTTCAGTAAAATATTTTATAGGTATTCATTTTATGAGAGTCATGATTATACTCTTTCTAAAAGTATATTTTAATATAATCAATATTTTCAAATTGGAATATATTACCTCTAACTCAAATTCAACATTCTCTCTCCAAGAACAAGAAGTTTTGGCTATCACAGGTTGGCAGCTCTCTCTCTCTCTCTTTTTATTTTATTTAAGATCTACTTATTTGAGAGAGCGCACATGTGGGTGGGTGGGGGCGGGGCAGAGGGAAAAGGAGAGAATCCTCAAGCAGACTCCCTGCTGAACATGGAGCCCCTTCAAGGGGCTTGATCCCAGGACCCTGAGATCATGACCTGAGTCAAAATCAAGAGCCAGCCATAAGCTTTAACTGACTGAGTCATCCAGGTACCCCACAGGTTGGCAGGTCTTAATGGGATCAGTTAGTTCTAGGTGAGCCATGGGTGCTCATTTGAAGGAAGGTGCACTCACAAGTTTTCCATAAACTTCATTGGCATTTAAGTTTGCAAACCCTACTGTTCACACGTTGTCAGAGTGTCCCCTTTTTAAACATTTTATTTATTTTTAAAGGAAATCCTTTGGCCTTAAGGCACACAGAATTAAGTTACTTACATTTGTCAACATGTGACACACATTCACCATTACTGTCTTCTGTTTTCTTTAATGTATGCATGTGTCTCTACTTCCGAGTTTCCCCTTACCATTGGCATTCCCTCTAGTATATTTAAAAAACATCTTTCCAATCCATATTTTATAGATCTATTTAGATATATGGCTCCTTGGAAACATTGATTAAGATCTATGGATTCTTTAAAATGCACAGTGCTGGTCGGCATGTTGTTTAAGTCTCATGAATGGTGGTACTCTGCATGTATTATTCTGTTTCTTCATTGTTTACACGATACTGTTTTTGAGATCCATGCAGCCATTTGTAAGTAAACTTCATTACTTATGATGATTGTAGAGCATCCTATCCTATGTATACAACACATTTCTGCATCCTTTCTTCTAGCACTGGAATCATAATCACCTCCAACTCTCTACTACTCCACCAGTGCAACAATGGCCTTCCTACCATGTACCTCCTGTCAATCTGGGAGACAGATATGAATTTCTGGATCTAATTGTATTAATATGCTGGCTTGGACTCAGCACTGTCATATGGATCTCCAATAAATGGCAACTCCTCTCCTACCAGTACTGCATGAGGGTTCCAGATCTCTTAGTACTTCCAATATCAACTCAATTTTTTTGTGCTAATTCTTTTCATTGTTTTTGCTTTTCAATAAAATTAATACTTAACCACACAGTGTTGCCTGAAGTTTTAAATTAACTATTCAGGGTGAAAAAGAAATAGATTTTTTCTATTGAATTTGTAAAACATTTAGCTGGGTTAAGAAATAATTTTTCACCCTTTTCATCATTATTTATTATCATACAGCATTTGAGGATAATACAGCTATTTTAAGATTCAATTCGGAGAAATACATCTCTGCCAAGAATTGCACCTGCTACTTGTCAGGATGGTTGGTGTCTATGTCAGGCCTTGTTATGATCCAATCTGATCTATCCCACAACACTTAGATGTCCCATAACACTCAGATGCCAGCCATTCAGGTACCTCAATATTAACATAACTTTAATTTTTTAACCAAATATATAGATCGTGTAATGGTATTTTTTTCTGTTCTGTCCTAATTTGCATTTTTCTTCTTAGTATTTGTTTTCTTCTTAAAGGTGCCCTTGACATTAACAGAATAGCAGCCACAGGAAAAGAGGGCTAATAAATGAAGAGAAATGAAAGGATTATATTCAACAAATTCCTTTTCTTCAAGTCCACAAGGAAAGAAATAAACGATCATAGTTTCAATATTTTTAAGATCAGATCCTAAGAGATGTGGGCTGTTTGATTCACACGTTGAAAAACAGAAAAACATATGTGTAATCTAAAAAGACAAACTAATTAATGAAATATTTAAATTTTCTACAATTAGCAACTAAAATTTAGATGTTCCATTTTCATATGCTACATATGCTGATGTAAGATACAGTTTATCCCCATTTTACAAAGGGCCAATTTCTTTTTTTTTAAAGATTTTATTTATTTATTCATGAGAGATACACACACACACATAGAGAGAGAGAGAGGCAGAGACACAGGCAGAGGGAGAAGCAGGCTCCATGCAGGGAGTCCAACGTGGGACTCGATCCCAGGACTCCAGGATCATGCCCTGGGCCAAAGGCAGGCGTTAAACCACTGAGCTGCCTGGGCTTCCCAAGGTTTCAATTTCCTTACCAGTCACAGTAGACACAGTGCTAAGGAACTGAATATTTTTAGGAACCACAGAAACATGCCAATTCTTTTAAAATTAAAAAAAGAACTTTTAGGTCAAAGTGCATATTTTAATGTTTTAATTTCTTTGGAGGAAGGACCTACAAAAGGAAAAATGCCTATGGTACATGAAAAACATAATATGGCCTTGATTTTTTTAGGGCTACAGAATTTTATTAATTTGAGTGGCCATAAAGAAACATAGTTTTATATATTTACTTTTTTGACATCATTTTATGATCAAAAAAGCAATTTATAGCTGTAGATTTATCTTTATGCAAAACCGATCTAGTCTACAACCATAAATGATAAATAAGACAACATTTTCCAGGAATGTGTTGCAATGAAGAATGGCATCTGATTGTCTTGAAGGAATGTTGATTTTGGCGGCAACCCTACCTGAATTGATTCTTTAATAGAAAGGGGACTTTTTTTTTTACTCTATTATTCCATCATCAATTTACATATGCTACATGACTGACCATGTAGATATAATCTTGAACATACTGAAACCCAACAAGTTTGCACCTTGAATCCTTGAAGAAAGAGTACAAATAATCCTGTCTTATTTTTCCTTCTTGGGCTATTACTACAAAAATACATATAACATTAGAGCTCTGTGTTATTCAATGTTAAGAATAAGGTCTATAAAAAGTACACAGCATATACCATGATCAAGCATAATGGCCACTTGGAATATATTAAATCCAATCTAAGTGTCATCTTGGGATACAGGTAAGGATAGGGGAGAATGTTTTAGTGCTCACTCTTTTACTCCTTTCTTCTTCCCTTTTCCATTCAATCTATGCAATCTTCAAACCTCTTCCCTCACAAATGATATGTTGTGTATTCATCTAGCTACTGTTCTTTCCTGTGCTTTCCTTTTTAAATCTCTTAAAACACTCAATGTCACCACTTCCCCACTGCCTTTCCTCCCTCCTTATGTCATTTCTATCTGAATTTCCCGTTGCTCCACTCATATGGTGCAAATGAAGTTCAATACGTAGCTTAAGAATTCCTTTATTTGTGGACATTTAGATTATTTCTCACCTCTGGCCATAAAAAAAGCAATGCTGCTATGAAGATGCTTGTAGATTCTCTCTGTGCACACTCGAGGGGTATTTTTCAGAGATGAATTCCTGGAGATGTAACTGGTAGGTCAAAAAAAAAAAAAAAGATTTAATAGATATTACCTAAGTGTCATCTAAGAGGGCTGAGCTAATTTACATTCCCTTCCCTTTAATAGATCTCTCTGTCACAATTAGCATCAGATTATTCTTTTCTTTTGGGAAATCCCTACCCCACAAATCCTAAAATCTAGCGTAGATTAGCATAATTTGGGGAGCGGGTTAAAATGTAAATTCTTGGACCCTATCCTTGATCAGAACTTTTAATGAGCTCCTGGCTGATTCTGATGCTCTAGATCAAAGTTTAGAGAAACTCTTCTTGCCTCCTTGGCTTTCCTTCCATCTTTCTGTCTTTCCCATGGAGTTCTTCTTATGCTCAGCCTTTAAACAGTAGTGATCTGGGCAGCCTGGGTGGCTCAGTGGTTTAGCACCGCCTTCAGCCCAGGGACTGATCCTGGAGACCCGGGATCGAGTCCCATGTTGGGCTCTGCATGGAGCCTGCTTCTCCCTCTGCCTATGTCTCTGCCTCTCTCTCTCCCTATGTCTCTCATGAATAAATAAATAAAATGTTTTTTTTTTAAATGTAGTGATCTCAGGCCTTATCTCTTTTCATTCCACATAATATCATTGAGTGACATTATTCACTCACAGGGTCTCAATTAGTACTGATATGCTGGTAAATCCGAAGGGAGTATCTCCAACTCTGACCTCTCCCAAGAAAATCACACCACATATCCAATTTTCTCTGGGCTATATTCACATGGATATTCCATAAATTTAAGTCAAACAATGCTTGATGCATCACCTTTCCCCATGTATCCAGTCTTTCTGTATTCTTTCAGTTGGTTGTTACCACCTTACAAAAAGTTTGTGTCTGCTTATTGTCATTCATTTCCCATTTCCCATCTATTATCTGCTGCTGCTTATACTACCTACTTCCCCAGTTCTTTTGCTGTTCTCTCTACCTTTAATCACTGCCCTCATTCTTTTCATCATCATATTTCTCATCTACTCTTACAAGAGCTTTGTAACTGGTCTCCAGATCTGTCTCTATCTCTCTCCTAATCTATTCCTGGACGAGCCAAAATGAACTATCACAAAGACTCTGTGCCCAAGTTACTCCCTGCTCTAAAACCTCTTCATGGTTCTGCTGTAAAGCAAGGCATCCATGGGCCTCTCTGACCCTCTACTCTCACAAGCTTTTCCCTCCCAACTGTTCTCATCATTCAGTTTCCTTCATCGTAATAACACACTGCTTCTATCTTCCTGACACAACACACTATTTCATGACTCCATGCTTAAGCCATTCCCTTTGTCTAGAGAGCCTATTCTCTTTTTATTTTATTTTGCTCAATTAATTTTTATTCATAGTAGAAGACTGGCTTAATCCATTCTAGGAAGCAGTGTTTGAATTCAGCTCAGATAAAAATGTGTATTCTTTATATTCCATGATTACACATTTCCATATGTCCTTCCTTAAACAAAGGCTAACAGAGTGATTTCTAGGCATTGGCATCCTAATAAGCATTGAGAACACAGTGGAGGATAAAATGGAGCAGCCCTTATTCCCACTGACATATCACAGGACTTACTGTATTACAATAAAATGTGGTTTTTGTATCTGCCTCCTCAATAGGCTGTAAGCTCCTTAAAGTTGATGACAATATCTTACTAGTCACCTTTGTATCCTCATTCTTTAGAATAGGCCCTCAATTGAAATTTTGGCCAAAAATGGACAGTATCCACCAAAATGACATGATCATTACTTGCAAATTATCTGACATTTTTAATTGGTATTTGAGATGAGGCTTGAGGTCAGTTTTTTAGAAAATTCTTTTAATCTGAGGTTGAAAAAAGTTATTTTCTGTAAAATTATCTTACAGATAGAAATTCTAATCAATTCTAAGGAATCCAGAAACATCCAAATCTGAATATCTTCAGGGCCTTGGAAGAACTTTTACAAGTACAAAAAACTACTTTTGAAAGGGATGTTTTACCTCTTTCTCTACCATGTAATTCAAGAGCTACTAAGACTTATTTTTTTCCTTGTAGAAAAAAGAGCATTTAATTAAAATTTAGAAAGAGATCTGTTGTCTCTATCTGCCTTACTTTGCTAGTTTATAAATTATGGCAGTTTATAAGAGATATCCACAAACATTTCAGATGGAATGGAAAGGCCATTTCAGAGCTTTAGTTGAGTGTCAGCAACTCCCTGGTACCCAATGGCAAGTCTTGGTATTTTCACATGGTTCATTTAGAAGCTTGAGATTGGTTTGTAATGTCAGCACACAGGGTTATCAGAAATACCAGATGCTTCCTTACTATGAAAGTGTTTAGCACATGTGAAAGAATATTTTGCAGACTTAGACTTCTATGACTTGAGATTTCAAGAATATGACTTTGGGCTCAGGAAAGCAATATTTGGTCCTCTTCAGGTTTAATTTTTTTAATGCATAGGTGTTCCCTAAAGCATAAGGTCCACACAACATTTTAAAGGTGCCTACATTCCATTTCCAAGAGATGGCAGGACATATATCATGTCCATGAATCAGAACACTGCCTCACACGTTTTTAGCGTGGGAGTTTACAGGAGTTCTCTAGATAGCAAGAGTGATGTAGCAGATGTTAGCACAAAGGGAAGAGCAAATGAGATGTGAATTACAGGGTGACGAGGCTTGTATGAATCTCATTTGTTTAACTATCTGAATGGTGCTCCAGGTATTAAATGAGCTAGATACTATTGAACGCAATTTTCTGAATAGCCAGGAAGGTGGTTTAATGAACTATGCCCACTTGAATGTCCTCATATCATCTTGCCTTTTCAACCAGCCATAGCTTACTTAGCTTTTCTCCCCAAGTCTTTTAAAGTAATGCTTTGGATGATTATGACCTTGTCATTCTATTTTCTAGGTAATATAACATCAGGAATTATTACATGATTAGTAATTTAATTAGTAGGTGTATTAGCAGAGATTCTTTTGCAAATTAAGAACTTACTCTTAATAACCACTCAACATCTAAGGAGCTGGCAGTTTGAGGGTTGCAAATTTAATTGCTTTACTTTCTCATACCTCCCCTGGCTACTAGAAGCTGCGATATCCCTCACTTTCTAAAATGTTACTTTTCTGAAAACAAACGTGAGGCCTCCACAATTCTTTTAATGGCTTAATGACTTGATTGTATTAGTGATGCAAAGGTATTGGCCCAGGAGAGCTTCTCTTTTTAAGCCTTCCTGTCACTTCTGAAACCAGGTGAAACCACTTATTCTTGAGTAGACAGTAGAGACTATAATTTAGTTTGCCAAGAATAATGGATAGTTCTGTTGTTCATTTCTCATTCTCTGGATGTATTTCCCAGTTCACAGATGAGAATTTCAGTGCAGGGCTGGTAGGATAAGTTCATTTTAAAGCTCACCCACAGATCTGCTATCTTTCACCAACTTTTGGGAAATAATTGGATAGAGAATAACACTTAAAACATGTAATACTTTTGTGGTTGCAAAGTCAACAGTTCCAGGAAACTTTTCTGACTTGTAAAAAATGTGGGTTTTTTTTTTAATGCTTTAATTAAAAATAATTTGACTTATACCATAATGCCAGTGTAGTAAATAGAATTTTGTTTTTCCATTTTGTTAACAATGGCATCAATTTAAGATTGCATAAGCCTAATAGAACTGGTGTAAGGAATTTAAAAACCTGATTTTTTTTAAAAAGATTAACACTAAAATATGGATGAATCCACATATTTAAGATATCCTGAGACTTAAAAATATCTTTTCTAAGTGTCTTATGTTTCTGATAACTGGGAATCAAGGAAAGGCCAGAAAGATACGGAGACTCTGTAAGGGAAGTTCAAGTTCAAGGGTCAAAAGAGGTGAAATGTGACTGATGATTCAATTTCCAAGGTTAAAATAGACATCCACTCAAAGAAACTAAAAATCTAGAAAATTTGCTGGAAGTATTCAGGCTCATGTCATGTGCCAACAGTGTTCTAGAGGCAGTTCACAAGAGATTCCAGCAAGGGGGAGATTAGGCACAACTTTTCCCAAGTTGTGTTCAGTGACATCCTGTTAGTAGCTGAAATTGCACAAGGTAGAAGTATTTACACACAGAAATTAGGAAAGTCTATGGATCTATTTTCTGTTTTAATGTTTCCAATCATACCACTCCATTCTCAACAATGGCAGTTCAGTTTCTTAAGGGATGAGACCTGGAAGAGAGTCATTTAAGATTATTTTCTGTAACTCTGGGGTTTCAGAGGCTTTTCTGATTACTCTTCCTGCTTCTGTTCTCTGGTTCAACCTTTTGTGGCTCTGCGTGGCTTCTAAGTTCAAGTGCTCTACAGAGAGATAGAGTAAAGCCAGTGTCTTGTTTCATCAAAGAACCTAGTGTCAGCAAAGAGACAATGATTGGTCTGTATTAGAATACTGGGTCTTTCCTAATGATATCACTTACACCCTTGCCCCCATATGGTCTAATCTATACATATCAGGCAGATGACTCTGTTTACTTGATAGTCTGTATCATTCTCTGCTCAAATCTTCTAATAGATTTTATCACATTTGAAGCAGAATTAAATTTCTGCCATAATTAAAGGACCTGCGGACTCCCGCCTCTTCTTAGATCTCAGTGTCCACACTTCTCTTCCTCCCATTTCCCTTTCTCCTGGCTGTACCTCCTCTTGCTTTCTCAGACTTATGAGGCATCCTACTACTTCAGAGCTTTCATAAATTCTTACTCCCCCTGTGGCAAATATGCATTAGGAAGATGAAAAGATGTTGACTACAGGGGAATGATTTCACTGGAACAGGTATCAACCAAGGTTAGTAGTCTTATATTACATATGCCCCAAACAGGAGGCACAAGCAATGTCTCTACAGTAAATGAGATTTATAAAGAGATGGGATCAGAGAAAACTAAGAGAGAAATGGAGAAATGCTAAGGAGTAATAAAACAATTACTTGAATAGTTATGCTGCAACAAGACTTTCAAATAGCCACAGGGCAAATAAAAGCAAATTGGTCACTATTAATGAGCCTCCCTTTCTTTTAATAATGCGCTGATACTTTAGAGATAGTCAAACAATTGTGGAATAAATCAGGCATAAAATTAAGATATATAAGGTTAACGAATGTTGAAGAATTTGAAAGTTGAAGAATATACTGCAATTTTCCCTTGATAGATAAGGAATAACACTTTTTCATAGATTACTATAGATGCTTAGGTAAATCAAAATAAATATATTTCAAAAATAAATAAATAAATATATTTCAAAATATATGAAGTGGGGAAGGTTATTGCTAAGATATTTTATTAATACTTATTATAGTAAGCAACAATAACCATTAACCATGTACCAATTATTAAAACAGTAAATTACAGATAAATAGATCTCTTTCTCTATCTGTATATATTTAATATATCATAGCAATTTGATGAGAGGGATGGTATTAAGAGTGCCATATTATTGGTAAAGAAACCAAGGTAGAGAATGGTTAAATACCTGGCTGTGGTTTAATTAACTATTAACTTGAGTTGCTAGGACTTGAGCACAGGCAGTTTACAAACAAAGCCTACTCTCTTAACCACTCTACTTGCTGATTTGTAAAAAATTATTTCTTATACATTTGCATTTTCTTTAGCTTTTATGGCCAAAGTCTTCCTTTGGTGAGAAATTCAAAGTTAGCTCTGTTTCTCTTTCCTCAAGCTCTAACATCCAAGTCATGAACTCTCCTGCTCTCTGCCAATCCCCATTAACCTCCCTTCATACCACCCAGTCCCCTAGCTCCAGAGGTTTCCATGTCAATCTATTGTGCCAGAGTAAAGGTGCTTACCCTCTCTTCCTTCTCAGATGGTACAGACAGCCCCTCATTCTTATGGTCTGTCTCCAAATGGTTTCTAACTGGCACTTGATAAATTAAGTACAGATATTGAGAGTTAAAAATTTAGTAACTTTAATGACTATTTGGCATATCTATTCAATTAAATAATGAAGATTTCCACCTGTATTTCTATATTTTTTTGCATCTAATTTTTTTAGCAATTCATCTTTTTTTACATGTTATACAAAAATAGATATGTGATGAGTTAGCCCAAAGTAATTGTCACCAGAGATAACTTATGCAACCTTTCTGTAAGATGACCAACTGTCCTGCCTTCCTGATACCAAGGGTGTTCCTAGAATGTAGCGCTTTCACTTTTAAAATTGGGAGTGTCCCTTTTGAACCTGGCCATGTTGGTCAACCTACTCTATGGTTCCTACTCCAAATTCCAAATTATTCTGCTCATTGTTTATAGTCCTTTTTAAAATCCGATCTCACTTTACCAGCCATCCTTACTTCTTCCTTTCCCCTAATGCATACAATTTTGTTTTCTGAAACTGAGAATCATCGACTAAGAGGCTTGTGAATGCAGGGCAGGATTCATCCTGAATGCCAACTCTGATCACACTCTGTTACTATCCAGAGTACTGTGCAGAGGCCTGGTCTGAACAGGCCAGGTACTATGGTGGGAGGGGGGAAAGGTGCAGTGAGAAGGGGCAGGGAGCACACTTTACCTCTCTTCCAGGCCTTCTGGGTGAAAATACTCCCCTCTTTAATCCTGTTTACTCATTGCAATGGTTAACTTTATGTGTCAACTTGACTGGGCCACAGGGCATCCGGATAATTGGTGAAGGATTATTCTGGATATGTCTGAGGGGGGTTTTTGGGTGAGATTAATACTTGAATCAGTGGACTGAGAAAAGTAGATTGCTCTCCCTTTTGTGGGTGGGCCTCCTCTAATTCACTGGAGGCTGGAACAGAACAAAGAGAAGTAAGAGACAATTAGCTCTCTCTGCTAAATCATTTTTGAGCTGGAACACTGATCTCCTGCACTGAGATTAGAACTTAGCATTAGCTGAACCATTAGCAGTCCTAGTTCTCCTGCTTTTTAGACTCCGACAGTAATTACTCCACTGGCTTTCCTGGGCCTCCAACTTGCAGGTGGCAGAGTGTGGGGCTTCCCAGCCTCCATAATCATATAAATTCCTTATAAAAAATAAATAGATAGATGATTATAGACATAGGCACAGATGGGGATATATCCTATCAGTATGGCTTCTCTGGAGAACCCTAATACACTCATCCGTAAAGTAGTGTGGGTATGAAATGGCTGTTGGGCAGATTATAGGAAACAATGTATATAAAGCAGGTTAGCAAAGCTAATGAAAAATATAAGCATCTTATTCAGTATAATTAAACTATTACCATGATTTCAATACAAAGCAACGATATCGGCCATTGGTCCAAGGACATGCAGAGGTAAATGAGAAGGGATTGCAGAGTTGGCATCTAGTTGTCTTTCTTGATTTAATTTGGCAAAAAATATATGTTGATTGTTGTCTGAAAATGCTCCAATACACGATTTTGAATTAGATCCATATTAATTCTGAGTGCCAAAAATCAAAATTGTTGAAAATAGCAGACAACGTGCAATGCTGTCTTCCTTTACTGGATATATTGTATTAAAATGCATCGCATTGAGTATGCAACACTGATGAACATCCTTTCACAGAGATGAACAAATGAGACATCTCATTTCATTGTTGTTCTAAAACAATATTGCTTACTTTTTGCACACCAGATGTTACAATTTCTTTTTGTGATTTTGTATTTAATTGACTTAGTAGATCTGGAGTTTAAGTTTATTGTTAAATCTAATACACTCTAATTTACAATAGAATATTTGCCAACACTATGTAAATATGTTTGGAAATGGAAAATGTTTTTTAATCAAACTGTGAAACTTTGTACTGTATATAAATCTCACTTTTAAAACCAAACTTTTGGTATAAAGCTTTATGCCATGATTTTTGTCATCCTGTTTTGTATCAGCATTTCTTGTAGGTCATTAGGACGGTGGCTGCAGTTGTCACCAGGCTAGTCAAGTGTGAATCTTACATGTGGCACTTTCTACTGGTGGATGTAAAAATCCTGTAAAAAGTTGAAGGTCAGTTTTGCCGTCTGTTCATTTTTAAGGGTAGGAAAATACAAACATTCTTTTATAAACAATGCTTGTGTTCTTTGAAAATTAAATATTGATAGGCTGGCAATGTACTAGCTTATATCGGGTGTATCTGAGCTTGAACAATTTCAGTGTTTCATATTACCAATTATAATATTCATTTTGAGATAATGAAACTTGTACAGGATCCTGGCCAGTTTGCTTAAACTACATATTTTTGCCCAAGTCAACACTGAATTGGGTCATTCTCATTAAATTCCTCCAGCTTTCAGCAAGATCTTTGTGGCAGGTGGATCTGGACTTAAATCTTAACTTGTGCCACTATGTGATTCCAGGTCTATTGTTTACTTTTCAGGTTCTCATTTTCAACTTCTGTAAAATGGGAAGCTTTCATCTACAGCAAAAGGATTTTGTGAGGCTTAAACAAGAGAATTATTCCTTCATTTACTCAACAAATGCTTAAATGTCTAAAAATTCAAGGCATTCTTCTAGATGCTGAGGGTGCCGCAGTGAGGAACAATCTCGCTTCAAGTATATAAGATGCTACATAGTGCTTAGCGCACAGTGGATCATCAGTGTTGGCTTTCTTCCCTTTAAAGACCAAATTATTGCATAGTATTTTGTCTTACGTACATTACATATAATGCCTTATACTATTAGCTTTGCTTTCTAAGTATTTATGTCCTACATATCCAGCTAGGCTATTTGAGGGCAGGGAGTGTTTCTTACAATTCTTTCTCTTTTGTGTAATACGTGGTAGTACGATGCACATAGAGGACAATGAGGAAGTTGCATTGAAGCAATCACCAAAGACTAACTAGCATTTTGTCTGGGGCAGAAGGAGGAGAGTGGAGGTTTGGTGAGCAGTAACATCAGTCCAGCTCTTGATTTAAAAGACCTGTTCTTTGACAACCTGATTTAGTTCTCATGTTCCACCAAACTGTGTTTGCTGAAAAAGTATTGCTATTTTGAGGCATGACCAGTAGAGCAATATCCTCTGTGTCATTGGCATTTCTTTGCATACTCTAGTGTCTTAATTAATCAAATTAATGTTTGATTTCATAAAAAATTAAAAGCCTTTAGCAACACAACTATTTTTAAATGTCAGCCTCCTGCTTTTCAACATATTTCATCGCCACAGGATTTTTTCTAAATATTTAATTATAAAATTAATATCCCTTGGATAAGAACTGGAATAAGCTTATTTTACAATTTTCCTCCCATCCTTTCATATTTACACATGTATGCATACACACATACACACATACCCATACCTACATATACAAGTACTTTCCCTAGATTCTATAATTGAACTCTTATTCTTACTTTATTTTAGTCCCAAAGAAATATGAATGATACTGGCTTAATATTGTGTGAGCTTTTGTTTTTAATTTGTTTTGAATAGGGCATAAGGGTTTTCCATATCTTAAGACTGAATCAACATTTGGGTAGGTATATAAGAATGTCCTCAAGAATGTATGTAACTATTTTCATAAATGCAAAATAGTTAATCCTCTATTTCTAAATATCCTAAAATAAGTTCAGGAGAAAATAAATATCATTTGAAGAGGAGAATATGTAGGGTCTTCAAAAGATGTACATTTACTTAAAAACATGACATTCATTTAATTTAAACTCTATCCATTCTATAGAAATAGAACTCCCCTAATGAAAAGAGCATTAAACATGGAGATTTTATTCATTTCTATAGGTTTACATGGAAATTCCTTTTTTCTTAAATAATCAAAGGTTTAGAGAGAGGAAAGCATGGTTCAGTTATAGGACCAGAATATATAGAATTACAAAATATACATAATCATACCCAAAATTATTCTCTTTGAATGAATAGTTTTTTGAATTTTTCTTTGCTATATCACCACAAGAAACTATTTATATTTTATATAGTTGCAAATTGCATCTTGTAAAGCCACACTTGTTCCTGAATGGTGCTCTTCTATTGTTGATTGACACTTCTAGCTGCCAACAAGACAGTGACACTTGAAACTTGATTTATCATCAAACTCCTTGTCATTTAACCCCATCAATTTTTTCTTCAAGTCACTCTTACTGCATATACTGCAGCCATTACTTCTGATTCTTTCTTTCTCTATCACATCCCATTTCCTAATTCTATTGATTTTTTTCCTTCATGGAATTCATAGTCTTTTCCTTGCTATCATCTGATCCAGAACATGTTACCCAATGCCTGTATAACAGTAAAATCTTGTTGTTGACTTCACCAGTTCATATCCTTTTGTTTAAACCTATTCATTATGCTCTTACTGGTTCATACCTTTTATTTCAATCCATTTTACACACTATCACAAAGATCAAGCTTCCTAAAAAATACTGTGAACATGTCTTCCCCTTCCTAATCCTTCCTTGACCTCAAAAGAGCACAGAGGTCCTCTACAACTGCTCCAATATTCTGCTAAGATCTTATTCTAATATCTCACTGAAAAAAAAAATATCTCACTGCCTCGAATATACTGAAAACAATAAATTACTACGTATACCTGCACTGTTATAAGCATTAGCCCCTTTTATCAAAAAAGTCATTTTACTGGCACATAATATATAAAGAGAAGTACATAATTATACAACTTGATGAATTTTCCCATAGCAAACACATCTGGACAACACATCTGTAAACACATGTGTACCCATATTTGCATTAGCTTTTTTAACCATCACAACTATTATATGTAATGTTGGGATTGGTCTAAGGGAGGTTAGTTACAAATGGATAAGTGTGAATTTAAACTAATCCATCAAAATCTGGAGTTCTTAATGGCATTTTAAAGTATTATCTACAGTTAGCCCAGACAAATTCATATAATTATTGTCCATCAAACATACTTTTTGTTGCCTCCACTTTTATGTTATTTTTGTGATTCCAAAATGTTGGCTTTTCTTTTTTCTCCTTCCTTAATTCTCTCTCTTATCTCCTACTTCTCTTTTAACAATCATATTAAATCTTACTTTTTACTGCCTAGCATATTTTGGCAGCATGTAGATAATAAATAGAATCCAGGCTTCAGAGCCAAATATTTCTGTATTCAAATTTCACCTGGGTCACTTACTAAAGGTCTCTATGAAATATAGATTTAAAGTTAAACGTATATTAGGGATTTTCTAAACTGAAAACATCAAACATGAAATGCCTAGCACAATGTCTGGCAGGTGGTAGACAATCATTAAAAGGTAATTCTTATACTTAATAAGAATCTTTCTCTTTCTCTTCCTCCAATGACTCTGTTAGTCTCCACTCTTTATCTGACTCTTAGTTATGCGCAGCATGGCAGACTTGTTTTATACTTGTCCTAGATTATTATTGACTCCATTTTTTCTAACTCCATTTCATTTTTATGTATTTTTTGTGTTTCCAAACAGGTAGTAAGCTCAGGTAGGGACAACATTTGCAGGTAGGGACAACATTTCATGTTTATGTGTATTCTTCATTAAAGATGTATTCTATGGCAACCCTATATGCAGAAACATCCTTGTTCCTGGCAAACCATTGGATGAGAAGGTCCTATATGACAGATAAAAATGACATCTAAAAGCAACCTGCCCCAAATTTAATATTTTCTATAAAATTATTTCCTCAGTTGCACTGATATATTTATAAAGAGGAAATCAGCCAATATAAATTGTGCTTCCTAGTTTAATTTAATTATCTGTGGCATCATAGTTCTGGGGGGGGAAGTATAATATGATTCTAGCTCACTAATTCCATTAAAAGAAAGAAGAATTCAACTTTCTGTGAAATAAAACTTCTGCTTTGAAAAATCCACAGGACTCATTGTTGTTGTCTTAAAATTAATGATCTAACCCCTTGGCTATAAGAAGTAGTTATTGTGCAGGTGTAAAAAGAAACAAAGGCAGTCATGTAGAGAAAAAGTAACTGCATTCTTGGAATAGAAAGTAATTAGCCTGGAAATGCAAGAAATAGAGTAGGAAATGAATGAGAATCTTAACAAAGCACCAATATATCAATTCTTGCCAATGATCCTGCCTTGTTAGGCAGGTAAGTAATATTATAATTTGAGAGGAGATTTGAGATTTTTAAAGACAGAGTACTTTGAAATCTGTTAGTGTCATAAAGTTGGGGCTTCTAGAAGCTGTCTCTGTGTTTACTGCTGATATTTTACATGGCAGTTGTGGAAAAATATATTAAATAATACATACTGGAAGTATTATCCATTACTTCCAAGAATTATTCTTCTTTACTTCATCAGCTCCCGAGTAATCCTGAATAGACAAAGTCCATGAAAGAGGAAATGAAAACAAAGAGGGAGTTAGCAAACATAAGTAGGTCTACATAATGAAGCTTATTCTAGAAATAATTCTTATTCTAGAGCTTCTCTCAAGAGAAAGGGGGCAGCAAGGAAGACTAATGGAAATTTGGGTAATTTGGAATGAAAGAAGGGAGATATTTTAAAGCAGCTTAGTAGAGTTTGAGATATTATAAAAAACAAGAGAGATGAGAAACATTAATTACTAAGAGACGTGAATACATTCCTCCCTTTGTCATCTTTATAAAAGGTAAATATATCAGGGCAATGGTCAGTGCCAGTTTCACTAGCCGAGAGCCACATTCTACTTCAAAAAAGTTAAGAAACAAAAGAATGTACTCCTTCTCTTGATATCCCCTAACTGCTTCTTAAAAGCTGCACTTTAGATACCTCTTTTGGGGTAACTTAATATAATGGTGGTAGCAGCCACAATAGCTGTTTATGTATAGAGAGAGCTTTACTATGTGTCAGGGGGAAATGAATGAGAGTTAGTCTCTGAATTACTTCATTTTATCCTCACCCAAATATTTTATGGTAAATGTTGTTATTATCCCCAAATGACAAATCAGGAAACTGAAAATAGTAGGAGCTAAGTAATTTTCCAATAGCACATATGCTATGGTAAGACCACTCTAGACTCCAAATCCTGAGTGTTAACTACTATAAAACCAAAGCAAACCAAACAACTGTGAGATACATTTATTGAATGATTTTTTAGTGCATCAGAAAGCAGATTTGATACTTTTTATATTTAATCTTTTTGTTTTTTTCAGGGAAAGATGAATTACTGTTCCATGAAGCATTCCCAATCATTAATGCAATTCAATACATAATTTCTGATGTTTTGATTAAGCGTTCATCAAAATCTAAACTCTTTACCAGCATGAGTGCTACTAATTTAAAGTAAATACAGGACTAAGTAAAACAAAAACAAAGCATATGACTCCCACTTCTGGGAAGATTGAGTAGATGTGCTTTCATCACCAAGTACAACTCAAAACCCTGGAAATCATATATAAAGCAAACATAAGAAGAGTGAAAGTTGATTTGGCAACTAGAACCCTAGGAACAACGGGGTGATGAGTTCCCTGTGTTTTCTATATACACCAGATGGGTGCTGCAATGCCAAAGGGCACATGCAAAAAACCCCAACAAAATCCTAATCTGTATAGTTAAAGGGCCAAGAAAGAATAGCCTAGAAACACAGAAAACTTTTAGACAATAACACTATTTCCAACCTTTACATAAAAAACTGTGGCACCAAACTACACCTATGCCAGCAATGGTTAGGTGGGAACTTCAACTTTCACCCTTTCTGGACTTAAAGTGGTACTTTAAACCTCTCTTCTCACCTGGTGTCAGGGAAGGCTGAATAGGGAATTAGGAGTTTTATCCCTGTGGGACAATAAGTAATTCACCATCCCCCTAGCTGTAATGTTGATGAAGACCACATGGGAAGTTTGGACTTTCAGCTCTACCTGCCAATAACGATGCCACACTCCTACTCTCCATTAGGGTGATGTTGGGGGATGCCTGGTGGAAAGTTAGGAATTTTACCAATACTTAATGGTGGTAATAAAGCCCTTGCTCCACTCATAATGTCAGTAAAAGACACATGGAAGTAGTAATGATACACTATTACTCCTTTAAGCAAGTGAACTGTCATGTCAGTGGAGGTTATTTGAGTTCTAGTATTTCCACCCTTATCTAGCAATAGGAAGCCCACCCCCTGCTCTGGGTATTAATGGAGACTGAGCAGAGAATGGAAACTTCTACCTCAATCTGGCAATAACAAAATGGCAAATGTCCTTCTCTGACATAGTGTGAAAGGATGCCATCCAAAACATAAAATTTGAGTAAGATCCAGTCTGATAGAATACCTTAAAAGTCTAAGTTTTAATCTAAAACCATGCATCCTACAAAGAATCAAGAAGATCCCAAACTGAATGGAAAAAAGACAATCAATAGATTCTAAGACCATGATGACAGAGATTTTATAATTATCTGACAAATGTTTTAAAGCAGGCAACATAAAAATGTTGCAATGAGCAATCAAATATACATTAAGAGCAAATGAAAAAATAGAAAGTCAGGAGCTGGAATGTTTCGTTAGGAAATATAAAGAAAATCAAATGGAAATTTTAGAACTGGAAAAAAAAAGAAATTTTAGAACTGAAAAAATAAAACAATGGAAAAAAAGTAAAACACAATGACTTTATCAACAAAATGGAGGAAACAAGACAGAACAGAGTCAGAAAACATGAATACAGAGCAATAGAAATTAACAAACCTAGACAACAGAGAGAAAATAAACAAAATTTTAAAAATGGACAAAACCTCTAAAACCTGTTAACTAGTACATAAGATATATAAATACTGTAATGGGAGTTCCTAAAGGGGAAAAGAAAGAAAGCAACACTAGGAGAGTACTGAAAGAAATAATGATTGAAAACTTTTAAAATTTGGCAAAAACCACAAGCTTAAATATTCTAGAGACTGAACAAGCTCCACAAAGGAAAATCCAAAGAGGTTCATAAACATACATACATCATCATTATACTTCCAAAATTAAATACAAAGACAAAGCCATGAAAGCATCTAGAAAGAAATAAGTACATTAATTACCTATAGAGAAAATACCAATTCAAATGACAGCAGACCTCTCATATGAAACCATTGAGGTCAGAAGGAAGTACTAAAAAAAAAAAATAGTGTTTAACCCAGATTTCTATATACCTTCAGAAATGAAGGGGAAATCAAGATATTCTCAGAGGAAGAAAAACTCAGAGGATTTGTCACCTCAGACCTACTCTAAAAGAGTAGCTAATGAGAATTCTCTAAGCAGAAACTAAAAGAAATAGTCAAGAGATTTGTGTCATAAATATAGAAAGGAAAGGGACATGAAGACAAGCCAAATGTCTTCAGTTTGATCTAAATAGTAAATTGATGACATGAGTAGATTTTGAGAAGTTTGTACATATAATGTACTACCTAGAGTAAATAAAAACTGTGCAATTATACTCACTGTTTTCTAGTGAAAACACTAGAAATAAGTTAAAATGCAATTATAAAAAGATTCAAGTAACTCAAAGGAAGACATGAAAAAGAAAACTGAACAGATAAAAAGGTGGCAGGTTTAAGTTCCAATATATCAGTAATTACATTAAATATAAATGGTTTGAATTCACCAATTAAAAGACAGAGATTGGCAGAGTGAATTTACAAACATGACTCACTTGTATTCTGTTTATATGATTCATTTAAAAAATAAGAACATAGGTAGTTGAAAGTAAAAAAAAAAGTAAGATTAATCAAAAGAATGCAGGAGTGCAATATTAATTTCAGGTAAGTACATATCAGAGCAATGAATATCAATGAATAATAATGAATTATACAATATTAAAAGGATACCAAAAAATAAATTCTAAGTATGTATGCACCAAACAATAGAGATGTGAAATATGTAAAACAAACACTAGTAAAACTGAAAGGAGAAATGGAAAGTTCTATAATTATACTTGGAGACTTCAATGACCCTCTCTCAACAATTGATAAAATAGCAAGTCATAATATCAGCAAGGACATAGAAGAACTCGACATCATCAATCAGTCAGACTTCATTGACATTTATAGAATACTCTGCAATATAACAGTAGAATATACATGCTTTTCAAGTGGCCACAAACATATACCTGGACAAACCACACTCTAGGTCATAAAACAAATCGCAATATATTTAAAAGAAATGAAACCATAAAAAGTATGTTCTTTGATCCTAATGTAATCAAATAAGTAAAACAAAGAAATATAAGAGAAAAAAACTCCAAATTATTGAAAATGAAACAATACACTTCTAATAATCTATCAGTCAGAGGAAATTTAAAAATAATCAAAACAAATGAAAACAGAATACAGCAATATTTGTGGGAAACAGCTAAATAAGTGCAGGACATTTATAGCATTAAATCCTTATATTATAGAAGAGGAAAAGTCTCAAATTAAGAATATAAGATCCTATCATAAAAACCTAGAAGAAGAGTAGTAACATAAATCCAAAGCAAGCAGAAGGAGAGAAAAAAGACAAAGCAAAGACCAATGAAAGTAAAACGCAAAAATTATAGAGAACATCAGGGAAACAAAGAACTAAGTATTTTTAAAGATCAATAAAATTGGCAAACTTAACAAGACTGACAATAAGTAAAGGAGAAAGAGATTCCCAGTATCGCAAAAGAAAAAAACAAGAGCTATCACTACAAACATGTCACATATCAAAACAATAAAAAGTAAATAGTACAAAGAACTCTGTATTTAGACAAGATGGACCAACTACTCAAAAAATATCAATGTACCACATCACACTCAATATAAGGTAGAAAATTAAAGTAACACTCCAACTATTTTTTTTTAAGATTTTATTTACTTATTCATGAGAGATACAGAGAGGCAGAGACATAGGTAGAGGAAGAAGTAGTCTCCCTGTGGGGATTCTGATGCTGAACTTGATCCCAGGACCCTGGGACAATGACCTGAGCCAAAGACAGACACTCAACCACTGAACCATCCAGGTGCCCCAACTCTACAACTATTAAGTAAATCAAGTAGATAAAACAATATGAAAAAAGAAAAAGGAAAAGGAAATATTCTTTCTAATTTCAAGAGTTTTTATATATGTACAGTAATCAAGATCAAGTAGTATTGGTGGCAGGATAAACATAAACCAATGAAATGGAATAGAGGATTCAGAAATAGACCCATTCAAATATATAAACTTATTTTTGACAAAAGTGCAAAAGAAATTCAATGAATAAAAATAGCCTTTAGCCTTTTCAACAAATCATGCTTGAGCAATTGGATAACCACAGGGAGATGGATAAAGAACCTCAATTCAAGTCTCACACATTATACAAAAATTAACTCTAAATAGATCACATACTTAAATGCAAAATGATAATACTGCTTCAGAAAATATTCTATATTTTAGGCTTATCAATGAATTCTTAGACTTGATACCGAATGCATGAACCATAAAAGGAAAACATGATAAACTGGACTTCATCAAAATTAAAACACTTTTACTTTGCAAACAAGTCCCTTAAGAGGATGAAATATAATACTTCCACTGAGGGGAAAATGTTAGGAGAATTCTAACGGTCATTGGTGCAATATGCTATTTTGAAAACTTCTCAATTAAAAAAAAACTAAAAAGATATTCCATTTAAGGCTCAAAACCTAGAAGCTAGCATCTTTGCCTTGAAAGGAAAATTAGCTTCATGCAGCTTAACTTCTAAACTTAGAATCATAGAATGGTAAAACAGAAGAGTATTTTAGGTGCATAATCATTCCTTACCAATAAAGAAACAGGCCCAGAGAAGCCAGGCAACTTCCATTTATTGACTGAAACAGGACTCGAAGAATCAGGTTCTTCAATTTATAATCCGGGGTTCATTTCACTCTAGCCTACTGATGTAATTAGTATATTTATAGTATTTATTGATATGTTTTTAAATATAACATATATATATATCATTTTGAGATATATATATCTCATTATGAGATATGTTTTATCTCATTTTAACCCTGCAGGAAACTCTCAAAATGAAGATGCCTCTTTTCAATCTACCAATCACAGAAGATTACTACAACTAACTCCAGAGATATTTTTTAAGTCCTCTGATGAACAGAATGGGAAAAAATATTTGCAAACCACATTATCTGGTCAGGCATTAGTATCCAGAATATACAAAGAACTCTCAAAACTCAACAGTAAAAGGGAAAAACTCCAACTCAAAAATGGGCAAAAGATATGAAGAGACATTTCACCAGAGAGGATACAGAGATGGCAAATAAGTACATGAAAAGGTGTTCAATATTATTAGCCATTTAGAAAATTCTATTTAAAACCACAATTTAAAACTACATTCCTACCAGAAAGGCTAAAATAGGAGAAAAACAGAGGATAGTAAGAATGAGAAAGAACTGAATTACTAGTAAACTGCTGGTGCACATGTAAAATGTGCATAGCGGCTGGTGCAGCCACTATGGAAAACAGTTAGACAGTTTCTTAGATAACTAAATGTGCAACTGCCATATGACGCAACAATTGCACACTTGAGCATTTATCCAAAGGAAATTAAAACTTAAATTCACACAAATTCTACACATGAAAGTTTATTTCAGTTTATAAGAACCAAAAACTGGAAGCAATCAAGATGTCCTTCAATAAATGGTCAAACAGTAGTACATCTATACCTTGAAATTCTACTCAGTAGTAAAAAATAAATAGAATATTGATAGACCTAGAATATGGATGAATTCCAGAGAATTGTGCCAAATGAAAAAAGCCAATCACAAAAGATTATAGTGTATAATTCACCTGAACATTCTTGAAATGAAAAAGAAAATCATAAAAATGGAGAACAGGGATTAAGAAGGCAATGGGGACAAAATGGAAGTGGTATTGTTATAAAAGACTACATGAGAAATTCTGTCTTAATCACCACCCTTACACCCCACTGGTAAGGAACAGATTCCCACCTGACACTGCTGGAGATGGCCAAACACCTGACACCCTGCGCTGGACAAATGAGATTGGCCGCAGCTTATTAGTAATCCAGGGAAGGGAACACTACACCATGCAGGACCACAGTGGGGGTTGCTATAGGTAACAGAGTGAACAGCCAGAGATTGTTGGAGGGAGGCTTTGCAATATCAAGAGGATAGAGTGACCCTTGGTTATAATGGAAGGATATGACTGGCTAATTTGAATAAGTTCACAGTCAGGGAACTGGAGTTCACAACTCAGGGATAAGCAGGAACTGTGCTTAACTGCATCTTAAAGAGGTAGCTAGGGGACCTTATTTGCAGGAACAGAATGGGAAGAGGAACCTATGATTAGGCCACGTTAGTGTTTTTTAAGATAAGAAAGCAACACAACACTGGGCCTTAATTTTAGGACCTATGCAGTAAGTCATTATGACAAAGGAAATGTTCTATATCTTGACTGGATTAATACTAACAACCTTCTTGTGATATTGCACTATAGTTTTGCCAGGTGTTACCATGGGAGTAAACATTGCAGTCAGCAGAACAGTAGCTTATAAGAGGACATAGAATTTGCCATGAGCTGAACTCATTCAAGAAAGTCTGTTCTGAAAAGATTATTAGGAGCTGAGTAGAACGCCTCCGTAACAATGCATGACTGTAAATCCCAAATGCCTATTTTGGAATTTAACAATAATTCTTTTTATGTATTTTTATACCACCTATTGTCCACCGTTTTTTAAAAATACATCTTAGGGGGTACAAAAAAGGTAGAAGATGTGGTCTTTAATGCTGAGGAAGGTCCATTTTTGCAGTTTCTAAACATGAATGGATCAGAGAAAACACAAGGTAATATAATCTAGCATGGTTCTGGTCAATACAATACAAAAGTGCTCACTGAATTTCAGAGAGCTGAGGCTTGAGTGCACTTATACAGTAGAGAATGGAAAATGTACAGTCATAATGGTAGAATCTGAAGATACATAGGGAAAGGGAAAAGAAGCACTTCAGTATAAATAGATACAACTGAATGACACACATATATATATTGTGTGTGTTCAGTGACAATTAGCATAGTCAAAATGGAAATTTTATAGCTCAATGGGTAAGACATCACATTCTGTTATTAAACTACCTAGGTTCAAATATTGATTTTGCCCCTCACCAGCCATTTAACTTTGGGGAAGTTATCTAACTTCTCCAAACTTCATTCTTTCATTCATAAAAGGGCAGGAAAATGGCACTGCCTCATAGTATGGTTGTACTGTCTAAATGTGAAAATGGGTGCAAAGGGTTTGTCACAGTGTCTAGCATATAATATGCATTTGATAATTGTGAATGATATTTTAAAAGTTGCACAGGTATGATTGGGCCAGACAATAAGGGGTTTAACATTTCCGGATCAGGAATCTCAACTTGATAGGTCCAGGAGGCAATGAAGAACCGTGGAAAGTTTTTCAAAAGGGTTTATAATCCATTAAATAAAATATATTGATTGACCCATTTATTGATCTGTTAGAATTCTTCAATTTGCTACTCTTCACATCACTCTCCAACACAGGAATTACTAACCTTGATTCACAGATAAGGAAACTGAGCCTTAAAGTGAGGGAGTTACTCAAGTTCAGGCAGTAAGAAAGATCAGGGCCAGGCCTACTAACTTCTGGTCCAAAGCTCTATCTGTCAGTCAGTGGTTTCCATGAAAGATATAACCACAGAGTGCAGATGGCAGATGGCCACTCTGAAAAAGGGGCAAGTTTCACATGAGCAGAAAGAATGAGGGATGCTCATTTGAAGAAATGAGTATGTAAAAGCCTATTATTATTATATATAATGAAAATAATCATTCAGGAAAATTCATCTTACAGAATAAAAGCTGGATAGGGAGAGGTTGGGCTGGGTGACCAGGACTGTAATCCAAGATTATAAGGAAATCTCCTTTGGTGTTTGTAGTTAGAAAAGACAGAAAAAACTGGACCATCTGAAGGAAGAGTCTTTTGAGGAATCAATGGATATTTTGAGACAGATGTTTTAAGTCTTAGAATAGTGACCTGTATCCTCTGATAGTTTTATACTGATTAATTAACCTCTTTTCAAAATGCCCCCCCAAATTAAAAAGCCACCAGCATAATTATGAGGGGCCAAAGATCTTCTTAAAATTGTAATGATTATTCTAAAATCCTCCTACTATTTCATCTTTGGACAAAGGATTTTGACAAATACAATTTTTGAGAGGTTCTTAGTCTAATTTTCTTTTACCCTAACCATAAATTTGCTAGGAGAATGGTAATTATATGGTAAACCTTTGGCTTTGCCATTATTGCTAACAGTGTTATATTTTTCTACAATAAACCTGAAATTTTCCATGAAATATAAACACAATCAGCTGTCAAAGCCCTTTTTAAATCACAAAGAATTAGAAAAAAGTGCTCTTGGATTTGTCTCAAGAACAAAAAAATGGCATTGTGATAATTTTGTTCCCCATTTCAGCCTTTAATGAATATAGTCTGTAATTCCCAACTCTGAATATTACTGAGAGATCACATTTTTCTTCTGTTTTAATTTACAGGTGAATTCCTTTGTTTGACAATTAGATACATAATTAACTGTAATTTCAAAGTCTAGCTTTGATTTCTAAGAAAAGAAGTTACACTAAGATTTAGAATAGCACATTGATAGTGAAGAGAAAGTAAAAACAAGGATAAAATCTAGAGCAGACCATAAGACAATTAGATTCAAAAAACTAATTTAATTGCCTAATAGTCATAGAACTATTTTCTCATTTTGACAAAATATATTTTACTTTTAGATATCACTGACATATATGCAAAAACTATCATTGGTACCTTAGAAATAAGAAGCCTAATCACACCAATATTAGGATTTCTGTATGTGCTATGGGACACAAATTAATTGGGGAATGTGCATATTCTATCCTCCTGCGGTCCTTTGCAGAAGGTCTCATGATTGGCACAACCATCTTCTCCCTCCTTTCCCCTTCCTAAAGAGCAGATATCCCATTCTGCTGTAGAGAAACTAGATTAATCTATAGGATAAAATAATGGATTGAAAGAAAGCATGGAAGAGACCTAGAAAGGACTAGATGTTATAGCAAAGGAAGAAAATGTGAAAAATTTGTGGAAAGAGAAACTTTGCAGCACATGTGATGGAAGTGGGTAGAAAAGAAAAGGGAATCTAAGAGTCTCCATGGAGAATGTTCTAGATCCCTTTATTGTAGGGTTGTCCCTCCAAAATAGAATGTGGTGAGATAATAGAAAATATATATGTCAGTCTCTGCCCACAGTTCCTGACGGAGAATTCCTGAATCCCTTGTAAATTCCTAAATGATAAGAGCAACTAGGAACATCTTCTATTCCAATAACGTGACTCTGAGTGGTCTCCTCTTGGCTCCTGGATGGAGGCTGGACACAGAAAGACCAACTGGTGATTTGAAGCTTAGAAACTTCGGCCCCATTCCTCATCCCCAGAGAGGTCACAGGTGCCTACATGAGGAAGTGTCCATAAAATCCCTGAAGTATGATGACATTTAGAGAGCTTTTAGGTGGGTAAATACAGCCACAAACTGGAAGGCTGACACATCCTATCTCCACGGGGACAGAGGCTCCTGCATTAGGGACACTCCCAGATCTCCCCCTGTATATACTGTCATCTGGCTGTTTGTATCCTTCATCATATCCTTTAATAATGGTAATCCTAACTGCTTCCCTGAGTTCTGTGAGCCACTTTAGCATATTAATCAAACCTGAAGAGGTGATAATGGGAACCTCAGATCTGTCAGAAGTGCAGGTCACAGTTGGACTGGAAATTGAAATTTGAAGTTTGATAGGAACAGTCTTGTGATTCATTAATGTGGGATCTCAGTCTATCTCCAGGTAGATAGCATCCGAATTGAGTTAAATTGTAGGACACCCAGTGGATGTCTTGAGAATTGCTTGGTGGAGGAAAATCCCCACAGGCTTGGTAACCCAAAGTGTCAGGAGTGTCCTGTATGAATGTTAGGGAGACATAAAGGATGTAAAACTAGTTTTTCCCTAATACTGATGTCCAGTTAAATTTGAATATCAGTAAACAACAGATAATATTTTAATGTGAGTACATCCCAATGCTGGGTCATTTGGCTGGTTGGTTCTTTGTTTCTTTCATCTGTTTCTCTTTCTCTTTCTTTCTTTTCTATATTTGGTAGCCCTGCTATAGATTATCTATTAAGGGATGGGATCCTTAAAAATTACTTTAGCTGTTAGGCTAAATGTCTTTGATATGGCCTTATTCTGTGATAGGACTAGGTGGATCCAGACTTTAATGAGTTGTATTTCCAATGATAGACATCAGGGTGTTATCTTGGGAACTTCCCAGAAGTTAGATAGAACCTGAATTTTGAATACCCTGAAAGTGCTGCAATAGACCTTTAGTATTGAAAGATCCATGTGTTTAAGCTTGAAAAAAATAATGTAACAAAGCCTCAAAAGTTCACAAAATATAATAATATAATCTGTTCCAATAAAAATTATCCTTTGTTTCCTAGGGATTATAACCCATAATTAAGGCAATCATGGAAAGAACCAGATGTATACAGTAAAGTTGGCTTTACTATAATTATTCACTCTCATATTTGGCTGGAATTAAAAACAAAGTTCATTCCCACAGTAGAAGAGAAGAATTGTGCTATTGCAATTTCACTTACTTATTTTAAAATTTAAATTTGGGAAAGAAATTATATACACAAAGCTGTTATTTGGCTGTCTTTTTGAGTCTGCAGAAGAGAGATAGAACTCTTCATGCAATATGGGGCATGATGCATTCAAATAAGCACTATAATTAGTCACAATAACTTTACCACACGGTGCTGGAAAATATAGAATATCCATACTCTAAGCTCTCAGTCTCAGCTGTCTGTATTTTATTTATTTATTATGTAGAATAAATGGATAGATGATTAATAATTAAATTTGTAGTGTTTTCTCTCTTTTTTTTTTAAGTTTTGTTAATGGATTTCTTCCCTATCCCCTTACTCTTAGTTTTTGCTATTTCAATGTTTTACTTAGAAACCTTCAAATAGCCCTTTGCTGAACTCTGGATAAAGTTTCATGTGCTTTTAATCTTTGACAATGCTTTCTGTCACATGGCCCCACTTGTCCTCGCCAGCCCCTAAGTCCATGATCTTGATAGGAGCAGATTCTCTGGGTTGATCCCCTGCTCCATCCCAATAAAGGAACTTTGCACATGGTGCCTCCTGGTAGAAAACATTTCTCCATATCCTTACCTCTACCTGATTAACTCTTATTCATTTTCCTTGTTTCAGCTTAGACTCCACTTTTTCTGAGAAGTAATAAGTCAAGATTGATTGGGTGACAGTGTCATTAGGTTCCATATGTCCTGAACTTATATCAACATAGCAATTATTACACTCAGTTATAAATATTTACTTATTTACATGTCATACTAGAGAGAAAATTCCTTTAGAATTGAGCCTTATTTACTACTTAACCCCAGTACCTAGTACAATCTTCTCACAGAATGGTCCTCAATAATTGTTGCTGAACGAATAAACAAATACATGTTTGTGCTGCTAGGAGTTTAATTTGCTACAGCAGATTTTCCAATGCAAACTGTTGTATCAGCAATACAAACAACAGCCATTCCAACAAGAAACCATTGAAAATTGCTGCAATTAGCAAAAACAGGTGGAATCTGGGCATCTGTTTTTAGTACAATCCATTCCCTTTGAAAAATACAGAAAAACAGTTTACATGCAGGCAACTGTGCTTGAATCTTGTGTCACACGTCACATCTTTGAAATTGTGTTAGTTTCTAGCATTAGTGAATATAAATGATATTACCTTCTCCTAAATCCTCCCCTTTTGAAAGCCATGTGATGGCTCAAATCTCTATGCAATCCATCAACCAGTGAATTTTAATTTCAAGTCATACTCTATAACAAAGGCCGTAGCTACATAGTCAATATTTGACCACTTGAAGCTTAAATTGTTTTCCAGGTTGACAAGTGCTCAATTGGTCAATTGCCCAAAAGATAATCCCACTGAGTGTCTTTATAACTGAAACGACTAAAGCTATATTCCAGATTTTTTTAAAAAGACTTTTGAAGACTGAATCAAATAAATCAACTAAAATCTACTCATTTGTTTGGCAATCACCTTGGCAACATCTGCCTCAAGTTACCATACAAATTCAGACAACGGTGGTGAACTCAAATGAAAATTTTGATGATTTATGTGGATTTCTAAATAGGAGAAAAGAGTAAAACAGGAAATGAAAAGGTGTGAATACTTGAACTGGATTATGATATGAACAAAATAGGAAAACTGAAAATAAAAAGTATGCTTTCCCCTCCCCTCATTATTAATACCTTAGCATAGTAGGATAAGTTCAAGTATTATACATACTCATTAGAACTACTCCAAGAGTCATGAGCTATCCTATATTGCTCCAGTTTAGTGATAGGTACTTCAAACATAATCACTAATCACACATAGCTTAGACAATATTGAGCAATTTCAGCACTTTTATAATTTACTATTATTTAGAGGGCAAGATACAATAGCCTGATGATTACCTTGTATTATCGCTTCTTGAGTTATCTGAGATATAATGCCAGAGTGATTTTAAAAACCAGCTTGCTAACTTTAAAGTACCTAGGGAGTTGAAGTAGCTCTATTTCTGAGTATTTGTACCAAAGAGGATCAACCTACTAGATTTGATATAAGCTTTCCAATTTATCCATTTTGTTCTGAGTGCTACCTATTTGAGAGCTCTGCAGTGTTATTTTAAGACAAGTTATGGGAAATTTATTAGACACTTATGGAATATGTTGGGCCAGATATAATGGGGAAAGAATACCAAGGCTTCACCTGGGCTCTTTTCTTGTGCTTTATAAAAGAAATATCGAATAATGTTGCTCTGGTATTTAGTATCTTGATCTGGAGGACCCTGGACATAGTCAATCCTTATGTCTTCATTTGATTTATATTGTCTGCTTACAGATGGATAGGTCTCTTTGGAACATACCTAATACTAACAAAAAATCTCAATTAATTTATAAATATGGCCTATGAGCCTTCACATTTTCAGGCTTTTGCATCCATTAAACAAAAAGCTTTCAATCTACACTGAGTCACAGTGTCATTTTTTTAAACATTTAAACTGTCTCAGAGCCTGACAGATGTATAATACAGAGCATTTGAAAGGGAACTGTTTTACTTAAGTAAGTTACAATGCTACAAAACACTGTCAAAATGCTGCAAAAACACGTCTCTTCAAATCACTGACTCTTTAAAGAAAATCACATGACTTTCCAAAACAACAAGTAATCTTTATTTTGGGTTTGTTAGTAATTGACTGGGACATGGTATTCTTCTGGAGTAATAAAACCCAAAAGAAAATGACCAAAAACTGGCTGGAGATAATTCATTTAACACTTGTTTTTACTGTTAGTACAACCCTGGCCTGAGGAATTTGGAAATTTCTCTTCAATATGTCAGCTGGAGGATAGCACTATATCCTAAAGAACTCCAGTTTGGAAATCTTAACTTCTTACCTCTATGATCCTGATTTGAAATAAATGCAAATAAATTTTTCCAAATGGTTTAGGGGACCTCCTTATTTGACTTTGAGCATCACTTGTGTTCATAAACTGCAAGAATTACAATTTATAGACTTTAGGCTTAGAGACCTGCAGTTTCTACTTTCTTTCAAAATCTAGAAATAACCTAAATGTATACCTGCATGGAGAAAGAATTCATTACTTTACTTAAAAATGTAATCCTCCCAACATAACCCATCTCTCACTAGATTTAATTTTCTCCATAGCATGAAGGACCATCTGACCTATTAAAAATTTTACTTATTTGGCTGACTCCTCAAGTTAGAATGTAAGCTCTAACAGGGAAGGGATTTTGTTTGTTTTGTTCATTGCTTTATCCCCAGGAATGCATACAGTAGACAGAATTAATAAATAGTTGTTGAATATAAATGAATGAATATATAAACATACCATAGTAAACTAGTAATTAGTAAAGGTTGTCAAGCGGAAAACAAATCTAGATTTAGAGGAGAGATATAATTCAAAAATACTGTTGCAATGTAGAGAAGGACAGCATTGCAGTTAAGAAATTGGGGGCTATTGCAATAAGGAGAATAAAAGGAATACCCTAATTGCAAGATCTATTAAGCATCTCAAACAACAAGAAGAAAGGCTTGTCTTTTATGGGAATGGGGAATACACAGGGTTAGAAGGAACTGGATGTGAGGGAGTGGAATAAGTAAGTAATGACCTTGGATAGTTCATCAGGAATGTTGTTTCCTGAAGTTTGACATTTCTTGATAGGGACTATTAAGGAGGTGCTACTCTGCTTTCCAATGATTGCTCTAGGGTGGGTCAATGTCTTGGAGCCTACGGGAGGAAGTCTGATTAAAGTTTGGGTAAGCCAAGTTAGTGTAGCAAACAGGTCAGCTAATCATTAATGAAACAAAAAATAGGAATTTGGAAGGTCTGCCTGTGTTTGGCCATGTAAATAAGAGGATGGGGGCATCTACAAATCTTCCCTAAGTCATATGGGGAAGTATAGCTCTTTGAAGTAAGCCATTCCCCTTAACACAAAAAAAATGTGGATTGGTGTTTTGCCAACTGCTATTTTCTAGGAGCAATGGGCTCAGGTAAAGTCCAGTGTTGTTAAGGGGTTTATTTCTAAGCATCGCCAAAGGAAGAAAGGCTTTAAGTATAAAAAGTATTTAAAGAACAAATGACACATATAGAATTCTTATTGTGCATCCTGTACATCAAGTCCATCCTATTGTATTTTTTCATAGTTCCAGGTGTGTCGTTCTAGTAGAATTTACACATTTATCATCCATACTAACTAGAAAGAGAACAAAGGTGGAAATATCGTGTGCAATTCTGCCTACCATTATGTGAGCATATGCCTCAAATGAGTGGAAGAAAGGAAATGGGACTGGATGCTCTGTTTCATGGTACTAATTGTGATCTTACCATTTAGAGATTTGAATTTTTATATATGATAAACCTGATGAACACACCACCAACTTTTATGTAGTTCCTCCATCTTAGTAAATGGCAAACTCACACAGTCAGTTCTTTATGCCCCAAGTCTGCAGCCATGTTTACCCTTGTCTTTCTTTCATAACACATTCAAACCACCCACAAATCTCATCAAAATATGGACACCTGACCACCTCCCACTACCTCTTGCTCTCTCTGCCTAGAATGTTCTTCCCACCATCATAGATTTCCCTCATATCTTTGGCTCTTGGCTCAAATGTCATTGCATCAGAAAGGTTTTTCATGTCCATCCTAGATCAAAAAGCAACCTCTCCTCTCTTAGCACCCCTTACTCTACTTTACTTTTCTCCATAGCACTAACTATGATGTCTCCCAATCCAATGGGGGTGGGCCACCAAATGGAGGGTATCCTAATCAGATTGGAGCCAATGGAATGAGTGATGAAAGAATTTGCCCAAGGTGAAACAAAAGAGATAAAAGTTATTGAATACACTGCAAGGGAGTGTCAGACAGGACAGCAACGGAGAGAGTGTCTGGGACAAGGCAGTGGGAAAGGGTCACAGATATAGGGTGGAGTGAAGGAGTATAGGAATGTATGCAATTTTCCCTTTTTGGTAATCTTAGAAACTGTGCCTAGTTGTAATTGGTCAGTTAGGGCCTGTGGCTATTTCAAGGTGGGCTTGAAATTAAGCATGAACCTGTTTACATTCAGCTAGGTGATAGCTATGGGCTCTTTTGCCTTGATCAAGTTTCTGTTGCTCAAGCCTGTTGCCTAAAAGTGACCTCTACACTAACCACCATCATCTATCCATTCATCCATCCATCCATCTACTCATTCATTGTCTTTATCACTCTACCATGGGATTTTTTTCTTCACTACTATATCCACAGCATCAAGAACAGCATTTATCACTGTCTAGGCATTCAAATAATATTTTGGATGAATAAATGATTTATAGTTTCATGAAATTTAAAGTTCTTTGTACAACTTTGTTGCTCTGAGACACTGGAAGGAAAAAAGGAAAACAAATTGCCAGTAATACCAAAGAATTTTCCATAGATGTACAAATTATCTCCCTTTAGAGAAAGAAAAAAAGTTATACTGACTACATTTAAGTAAAATATTGGATTTTTTTTTGGTATAAGCCTTACATACATCTAAGTTAAGTACTATAAATATAAGCTGATATTTTAGGTACATATCATTTTGGATCTTACTCATTTCTATACACACAGCATCTGCCACATGAATACAGGTTGGCATAACTTGACCACACACTGTTTAGATTTTTCTCAATTTGTATTTTCAATTAGTTGGGCCAATAGTTATTAGATATCTACTCCTCAGGGTGGGTTTAGGAAGATAAGTCAATAAGAGATATGTTCCACCTTCTAATAGTAGCTCCTTATGAATAGTGGCATGATGACAAGGCAGCCATGCTTTGATGCAGAAGGAAATGAAAAAGATTGCAAGAGATCTGGAACTGAGACCCAGGTGGAAACTGGTAGAAATGGCATAAAGCTTGTCCTGTCAAAGGTATTCTATGACTGATCCTACCTCTCACTCTCCTTGAACAGGAACCTTGGCTGGACCCAATAGTGTAGCAAAACATCAACAGGATTTCATTTCCAATCACATCCATTGACTGGAAATGAAAGAAGGAAGGCAGGATCATGAAACAGTCTTGCCTTGGCACCAGAAGGGTAAGAACAAGCCTAAGAGCCCAAAGGGGAGTTCCTTTTATTGATAAAATCCAATATATAAACTTTTTTCCTTATGAGAGGCCTAGGGAGAATTTTTTAAAACCTGCGAAATTTTCAACTGATCCAAACTCACCTGATAAGACACTTGAGAAGAGCTTTAATTTTAATAATAACAAAATAAATGCATATTAAAATTCCAGGAAACTTTTCTGAGTTTATCGAAATATAAATGTTATTTCAGTGCCAAAGAAGACTTAGAAAAAGTGGGCAGTCACAGGCTAGTATGAGTATAAATTCATACAAAGTTTGTTCAGGGCAAATTGGTAATATGCTTCCAAAGCACTATAATGTCCATATCTTTTTATCCAGCCATTTCATTTCTAGGATTTTATCATGCTTCTTCCCACTACAGAGCAGAGATGTTCAAAAATTATTTATGTGCTAAATATTCTTTAAGACTGCAACAGCAAAAATTTGGAAGCAGTCTAACTGTTCAACTAAATGAGTTACTTTTTAAGTTTGCAGGATATATATGAACGGAAAGATACGTTATTTTTTACAATACTATGTAGGGCAACCCTGAATTGGTCAACCAAAACAAACAAACAAACAAACAAATAAATTGTCTGTGCCTGGGCTGTGAAGTACCAGTTTAAAAATCACTTGAACTCAAGCATCAACCTAGAGGCTTCCCTGCCTTTTTTCTGTTGTGTTCTTTCAGCCTATAACAATAATCACTGCCCTTCTTCAAATCTATTTTTTCTTTTATTTAAAATTTAAATGTTTCAATATTTTAATTCATTTCCATCTCCAAGACATTTGTAAAGTTTGATGTATAAATCAAGATTAAAAAAATTCCTAAAAAAAATAAATTAAAAAATAATAATAAAAATAAATTAAAAAATTCCTGGGGCACCTGGGTGGCTCAGTTGGTTGAGCATTGGCATTTGGCTCAGGTCATGGTCCCAGCATCCTGGGCTCCCAGATCAGTGGGGAATCTGCTTCATCCTCTTCCTCTCCTTCTGCTTATTCTCTCTCTCTCTCATAAAATCTTTAACTAATGCAATAAGTAAATAAATCAAGATTTCCATTGTTTCTTCTAAATCAAATGATTTTAGGACCCCTGAGTGGCTCAGTGGTTAAGCATCTGCCTTCAGCCAGGGTGTGATTCTGGAGACCCGGGATTGAGTCCCACATTGGGCTCCCTGCATGGAGCCTGCTTCTCCCTCTACTTCTGTCTCTACTTCTGTGTGTGTGTGTGTGTGTGTGTGTGTGTGTGTGTGTGTCTCATGAATAAATAAATGAAATCTTTAAAAATAAATAAATAAATCAGATGATTTTACACTGTGAGGTCAGCATTCTCAGGTGGAGAGGATGCACTAGATCCACGTAGATAACCAAAATGTTTAACAACCAATAGGGCACAAGCACCAAACAGGCAGATGGACTCTCACTTCAGTGCCCAAGTCTTTACCTGCATAAATACAGGATCACTGGGTCTTCCGGGGGACCTGAGAGAAGATCCAGGTAACATAGGGAGGAATAAAGTGCTCTGAAGTTCATTTACTGATAGCTGCATTTTCTTTTTAAAGAATTCTTTCTAAATAAAAAGAGAAGGTGCTCAAGTCCCCCAGCTGTAACTCTGAATCTGGTCATCCTTCCACTCTTCTTCAAGTCAGAGGAAAGAAGGCCTCCATGTGACTAAGGCATTTGAATGCTAATAAATGTCAAAGAGTGAACTACAAACTGGGAGCCAAATGACAGAGAGAGAAAAAAGAAAGAAATAGAAAAAATAAAACAAAACCTGTTATAATCTGGATGTGCAAGAAATGAGGAGCCCTGAAGGAACCAACAAAGGCCATAGGACTGAAAAAATGAAGGGTGGGTGTCTCTATTTCTGCCCCAAAGCTTCCAGAGATGAGGGAGGGAACTACATGATTTTTTAAATGGATGAGTTCTGTACTTAGAAAAGCAAACATCCTTTTGCAGATTAGCATTCAAGGAAATTCTGCTTCTTTCTTTTCCTGGTCTACTGCCCTTAACAAGTTTTCATTTATTTTGTGCTCTCATGCTTTCGTCTTTAAACACTCTTTGCTCTCTCCACAATAAAGTATAACAATGATAGAAACTAAGTTTCAAGAAAGCTTCTAAGTACATTTAAATGGTTACAATTTCACCTCTAAAAGTAACATATCCTACTCCTCTATTAACTCCAATAACATTCAATTATTGTACAAAGTGCCAACACTTTATTCAAAAGTCAGCCATCTGGGAAAGGGAGCCAGGCTCAGAAGCCTTTCCAGAATCAGTCTTTAACTAGACATCTTTAATCTATAATTCAGTGTAATTCTGCTCTCTGACTACACCAACTGGTTCACAAATGGATGTGGCACCTTCATTGCTTACCGGAACATAGCTGGGAAATTTTACTAGAACTGGCTAGGAAGAAAAGCTTTCCTCCTGACATTTCTGAGATTTCTTTCTCTTAGGATACCTAAGAATGTCTGATAGACTCACTGCCAATACTTTATATCATCAATCTTTATCTTTTGAGCCAAAAAAAAAAAAAATCCAGTAGCAGGGTATATTTTGATCTTTTGAATGCAGCCATGTCTGAAGTGTCTGAAGCTGTTGTACTCCCAATAACCTTGTTTTTGGACAATAGTCGGCTTCAATGTAATTTTTTTGCACTTGACTGATACTCTTGATCTCATGAAGATGGGTATTGTCGTTCTCAACTACTTTGTTTGAGAATGACACAGAGCTCATTTGCATGAACATACAACTTCAAAATGTTGAAAAGAATGAACTGAAATAACCCCACCCCAACCCCCCAAAAAAGAACACCAGAGATGGAGGAGGAGAATTTTTTGGTTAGCTATATAGGAAAGGACATCTATCTGTAAACACTAAAAAAAAACTGATCTTACTTGAAGACGTTCCAGTTGTGACTAGAAAATGAAGATATTTTACTCATATTTTTATTTTACCTAATACTTGCAATAGTTACTTTTCTCTATTAGCCATTACACTAATATTTAACATGAGTAATTCATGACTGCAGTTGATATACAGGGGCCACTGAATTGTTTTTCTCTCATGAGTCTTAAGAGCCTTTAATTTCTTTCTTCCTTTTTCTTTTTCCACTCTGTGTGTCATAAGGAATTCATTTTTGGGTGCTCATTAAGGGTCACCCTTATCATATATCATATATCATGTCACTTTATACTAACGAAAAGCCTTAAAAGGTAGATTGATCCACTCTTAAAAGATTGTGTAAATGGAAGCTTTGTTAAGTTTAAATCAAAACTCATAAATAACAAAATAGGAATTGAAACCCAGGTTTTCTGTGTTGGTAACTCACGTTCATTTACTAATAAGAAACATAATATTAGTAATAAATAATCATAGAAATAACAATGACAGAAACACATTTGCTATGTTTTAGGCACTTTACATGAATTACATATAGTATCCTCTATTTTAAGGATGAGGTGACTAATGGAGGTTAAGGCTCTTGTTCAAGATCACACAGTAAGTGATGAAGTTCAGAATCCATCCAGGTGAGGTGTCAGGAATCCTTGTTTTTTAATACTATGCCATACTGCATCAATTCAATGATTCTCATTCTTTAGGCCAGGGCCGTATTTCTCCAGCATGTTTTTATTATCACCTCTCTAAGCTCTTGGTACTGAAATCCCTCTATCAGGAAGGTAACGTATGGGGTATATGTCCCGTAGGAGCAAAGGCTTTATCATTTCTGCTAACCTAATTTAACCCTTTATCCTTACACCTTTGGCTTTTGTTTGGTGGTATAGTATATGGGGTACTTGGATACATTAACTGACTGGAATGAGAAGCATTCACCCCAAAGCAGAATAAATTCCACAGCCTTTGATCAACAGTACTTTTTTAGCAAAACCAGGGGAAAAGACCCTACCTGTCATCTTCAGCCACCCTTCTCCCCTTCTTAAAGATATAAGAATGTGGCATATTTGAATTTAGAGCTGCAATCTACAGAAAGATTCTCCAATGGAGCGCTCTAAAACTTTCATTCAATGGCATTTTCCAAAAAAAATTATTTTTATTTGTAATGTTGGGATACTATCTAAAATCTAAAATCTTCTAAAGTACTTGGTACTGGGTTTTCACAGATTGTGACAGCATTTTTTTTTTCCTTCAGACTCTAGCAAATTGACTTTCAGTTTTCTAAGTTAAAAGGAAACTTGGGGAAGAAGAATTCTTTTTCTACTCAAATTTTTCTCTATTGTTAAGTTACTTGGTACCCCATGAGAAAATAGCTGCTGTTGTCTTATTTCCACCTCTGTATCTGTTTTTAAATTAATTTATAACTGATGCAGCCTTTATTTTATGACTACCACTAAAAGATGAATTATGAATTAATAGGGAATTATTAATTTTACCTCAATCAATAAACATCTTTAATAAGTGAGGATTGTCCATAAAAAATCCAATAAATCATTATGGTCAACTTTAATAGCTTACACACTAAACTCCATGTGACAATATATAGAGAAATATATTGGGAATTTATTATAAATATCTAGGAATAAACTTATGCTCACCTAAGATTTGAGTTATATTTGTTGACTCCAGTCGATATGATAATGAGAGCTATTTTCAAGGCCTTAGGAACAGGTTTTTATGCCAGAGACTAGAGAGTAAATTTAATTGACACTTCCCTGATATTCAGACTTGCCTCATCTGTAGAGCTTTCACATGAATTTTCAATTCAATTTCAACCTCAAATGGGAGCTCCCACAAATCCAAACACCTTGTTGAAACAGCAGAAAATGAATTATGTGGATAACAATATTTCATCAAGCCTGAAACTCAGCTGTGTTATGTCCAAAGCAGTAAAACTGTGTAAATAAATTGCTAAGTCACACTAAAATTGATGACTTGTATCTCATGTTTTAAAACCAGGATGACTAGTTAAAAGGAGAGAGAGAGAAGAAAAATCATTCCTTTCACTTGGCACATTTTATTGTTATTTTGAACGTTAAAGCAAAAAGTTATCCTATCAGATTTAAATAACTTCAAATTACTAATAAATTTGTGACTGGCTATGTGCATGCATTTGCATTGGGACCTTATATTTAAACTAAGATTTTCCTACTCAAACATTTCAAGAAAAATGTTGGGTGATTGCAATTTCATTGTATTATAATGGGCCCATGATTCTCAACTGTAAGGGAGGAAAAAGTTTCCCATGACCCTCTTAAGGTTCCTTGCTGGGTCTGCAAATTAGACTGACAAAGAGAGATGAACAGGAGAAAAGCATACACATTTCATTGAATTTTTATAGGTACATGGGAGCTTTCATAAGAGAAAGACCCCAAGAAGTGACCAGGCTGGAAGCTTTTATAGTTTTTAGACCAAAACAAAAAATTGTAAATAATTGGACAAAGGGATTTGGGCCAGGCGTAATAAATGACAAAGAAGGAAGATAAGTGTCAGTTTAATAAGGTTTATTTGTACAGATTTCTCAGCCCCAAATTCCCAGGCTCTAGTGACAGTAATATCTTCTTTCTTCCTGGTACAGGGAAAGTAACCTTCACAGGAGAGTTTTATGACTTGTTTTAGGGGAAAAGGGCTTGGGGCCAGGGGTGGTAGGAGCAATCTTCCTGTTTCTGCCGTTTTCTCAAGCCCCTTCAGCTTAGGATATTCAGTATGCCAATTTGGGGGATTCAATATCCCATATTTTGTGGTAGCATGTCTGGAACCCCATTCCAGCTGTCAATAAAAATTTAAATTTACATGGCTAGAATATCAATTTTGGTATCCAGGATAATCCAGGCAAGTTAAGTCCTCTACACGTGTCATACATTTTAATCACCCCCCAACTCAACCAAACCTGAATACCATCGTGAAAATTTCAAAAACAGTCAAGGCCAGAGACCTACTAACAGCTGCTGAAACAAACAAACATAACAATTAACAATAACAGCAGTAGCATCTCCCTCTTCAGGGGTTGGGTAACATATTTCTGAACCCCAGTCTGAATAGAAAGACCAATGGGGACAGCCATTGCTAGAAATGATCTTTCACTCAGAAAAAGAAACAACAACCATTCCCTAGGTAGATGGAAGCAGAAAAGAAATAAAATAAAGAAGGAGGGAGAAACACAGTACTTGCCCATCTATCCAGAATTCTCATGAATATAGAACTAGAGTCTTTGGGTCTCCATAGGATCGCCTGCATCCTAAAACTAGGGTGGATGCTATTCCATTCTACAAGTCTCATGCAGTTTGCTAAAGCATTGCCTGTTTTAGGCTTCTATCACCAGATTTAAACATTCCCAGAAGAGATCATTTATCTAATACTGTCCCTTGAGGACTACAAGGAGAAGTGGTGTGAGCAGGAAAGAAGTTTCAGAAGGAATGCTGAGATCTGAAAGGTGAAGAAGAGTAACTTCTGGAGAGAAGAGAAAAAAAAAAGACAAGTCTAGTGAGAAACAGAATGAGATAAGATATATTTATCATTTACTGAAAAGAATAAAGATAGCAACATTGGCAAGCTCTTTCTCTGAACCCAAGAGAGGTATTTTCCATGTAGTTTTAGCAAATTCCACTGAAAGCCCCATGGCTATTGTTGCTAGGATGCTTGCCCACCATCCAGGCTGAGCTTCATTGCTCTTAAGTACTGAAGAACTAGTTCTGTGCTGGGTGGTAGCCAGTGGCTGATTTCAGCAATTCTTCTATGAGCCACATCTATACTATCTCCAACTCCTTTTATTTAAAGAGTGTTTCTACAGTGCTGTGCATGTGTATTCTATCTGGACATAGGACACACATTTTTACTTAGGATGGATCAGCCCTTTCTTTGATGTCTTAGCTTTCAGGCATTCTGTAATCCTTGGGGAATGGGCCAAACCCCTTTACTTACTTTCTATTCTTCCTCTATTCTCTTAGGCATTTCATTGAGAACTTGAGACAGTGCAGAAAAAGTGGGCAGGAAAGAGCCGTCATTTGCATTTTGCCATCTTTATCCAGAAAAGTGGCTTCTTTTGATTATTTGGAATTGATTCTGTTCTGTTACACACTTTATCCTTCTTATAGCTTTCAAAAAAAAAACTAGAAGTCAAGATAGTGTTCTCTGGGATTGTGGGCTGATTCTATTTCATTTTTGGATGTAATAATAACAGGTAATGTTTACTGAGTGTGTATTATGTCAGCATTGTTCTAAGCTCTATACATGTATTAACATAACTTTACAACAACCCTGAAAGGTAGGTACTATTATTATCCCAATTTTATGGCTGGGAATCCCTTTCAAGAAATTTTTTGTAAGTTCATGCCTTTGATCAGTAAAACATGCTGCCTCCTATCATACTGAAGGAAACTCTGATCAAATCTTCTATGCTTAAAAATAAACTATATCCATAATTCTTTATTGCCTCCATTCTGTGCATTTTAATAAGTCAAAATAAAAACAAGCCAAAAAGCTCTCTACCATCCTCCCCACCCTATGTGGAATTAAAGATATTTCGTGATTTCTCAGTCATGCCTACTGAGTGTCTTTATCTGGCACATCACAAGAACTAAACTTATGTCCTTGATATGCTGCATATTTATCATGCTTAGGGTAGAAAAAGCAAGACCCAGAACTTCTATCACAGAGTACATAAAATTTCTCTTCTAAAAATCAAATTTCTCATATGGAATGATTCCCCTTTTTTAACCTCTCACTGGTTTAGACCTTAATAGTTTTCCTCCTTCAGAAAATAATAGTTAGCATTCCCATGGATGGAAATTGTCAGTCCCCATGTCAAAGTTCTTTTAACATTTAAGAATTATGTATACTTATTCTATATTTTAATCATATGTTTCTCCATGTGCATATGCCTGGATTCTTTTCCACGTTTTACTGTCAAATTATTCAGTTCAAGCGAAAGAGAAAAGCATTCCCTGAGTCACTTTGTCAGTATTCAGATAATAGAGACAAATCCCTAAACATCCTTTTGTTATTCCAGATCAGTTCAATGGAAAGCATCTTTCTATAGATTTATTTTCTCTTGTCTGTAGAAAGCCTGCAAAACGTTATAAGCCTCAGTTATAAGCATTCTAAGGCATGTCGGCAACTCCTTGGTGCCACGAGGTTGACATTATTGCTATATTGCTTTGCCATCAATTGTTCATGATTGAAAGTCTTCCTCTTTATCACCTTTGATGCCTTACTGACACTTCATAGGATATTTTGTTGCTCTCATAAATCCCTTATTTTAAGAACCTTTTAGATGATAATAGGATTGATAATCATATCTTGCAAAAGTCACTTTTTTCCCCCAGAGGATACCTTTTAAAGTCCTTGCAGAGCTCAAAACTAACATAATCTAAGTCACACTCTGACAAATATGGGCGAGTGCTTGTGAGTCCCAGCTTAAGTGGTGCTTCCACATGTCAATAACCTGGCACAATCAATAGGTCACTCAACATGGACATTCTATAATTCTCAGAAATTTTTAAAAGTTTAGACCCACATTGGTTTACTTTTTAGAATACAGTCAGACTGTATTAGTATTTTCATGTTGTATACTTTCAAATTCCACAATCCAAATTAGAACAAATTAAACCATATAGTATTTTATTCTGTCATCTATGTTTTTGGAGACAACTAAATTTAAATAAAACTGAATTTAGTTCTTTTCTGTAATTACCATTGAGAATGCATGTAAAGGGAAAAAGATACTCATTCCTAGCACAGTGCCTGGAATACAGCAGGGACTAACCAAATGTTTATTGAAAAAAATGAATGAATAAATAAAGTCTTGCTGTCTTACTATTTCCTTAAGATATGATCTCCCTGGTCATAGAATAAATTTTTATATTTCAATCCTTTTATACTTCTTTAGGCTTTACTATTCATTTTCTTGGCATCTGTACTGCTTCACTGAGAACATGTTACTAATATCCTTAGTATTATTGATTGTAATGGAATGAGTGTGAGTTGACTGATGGAAGCACTAAAAAAGCCCCTTCTGTGTAAGACTATACAAGCAAAACTGCTGTTTCCAGAATAAACTGGGGCAGCTGCTCTAATTTTGCACTGCCTGGGTTGCACCAAGCAGGTGAGGCTTCGTAGCGACCCCTTCTGCTTCCAGAGCATGTACCACATGATAAGTGATAAGTATGTTGAACACATCTTTTGTTTAATTCCCCCAGCCACCTGCATTGAATGCCTTTCATTAATATTATCCATTTTACATATGAAGACACAGACACTTAGAGAAGTTTATCCCAGGTTTGCAGCTAATAAATGACAGAGCTCAGACTGAAACCCTGGCTGCATCTTTAATGACTTTGCTCTACTGCCTCATGAGACAAGAAGAGTTCCTCAAAGAAATGATTGGGATGGGAAAGAAATCAAAATATCACTTTTTGAGTAATGAATATCATTTTAAGAAATTATTCTGGATGATTAAAAACATGGAAAGGCAGGATAACTATTTTCAACTCTCTGAAAAGCTATCACACAGTAAAAATTCATTTAGATTTTTCTATAGAACACCCAATATTAGACGTTAAGATTGAGAATGGAAGTTTTAGGGTGAGCAATTCAATCTCAATATATGAGAAACACTAGTAATATCTACACCAAATGGATTACAAGCTGCTTTGGCAGGAAATAAAAGCTTCAATAGGAGGAATAATGAACACTTGCAAAGATGATAAAGAATGGATTTGTAGATGAATAGCTGCACCAAAAGGCCCTAATGTCCTTTTCAAGCTAAAGATTTCATGATCCTGGGATTCAGCAGGAGCTAATAAAAGGAGGAAAGAGAAGAAAGGGGGAAGAAACATGAACTTAATACCTAGTTAAGAACACTACTTATGCAACTTCTACTTAATACTTATTGTAAGGTCAAAATTGGCCGTTTGGTCAAAATCATCATTTCAATCTTACATACAAGAAATAATATGCCAAACTCACAGACATGAAAACTGAGTCTTAGCGTATATAAATAGTATCTCCAACACCATACAGCTACCTAATAGCAAAGCCTGGATTGAACCTCTATTGTTTTTGATTCTAAGCAAAGGTTCTGAATGGAAGAAAAATTATGGATGAAAACTACTGGAAGAGAGCTAGAAACACAGATAAAGAAAAAAAAATCAGTAATGGTAAAGTAAAGACCATCGTGGTAGGTCTAGTGACTATGGCAATGGGATTTTTATAGTGGAGGAGAGAGATTGGGCTCAATGTTGAATACAGCATAGGCTAGTGGGAATTTATAGCCAGGGAGGAAGTGTGGAGGTCAGGGAGTGAAGTTTATGAAGAGGAAACACTACGAGTGAGGGGATTCTGACTAACTTGGCTCAACAGGATTCTTGCTGTAGACAGGTCAGGTGATCAGACACCACTAATGTCTGAGAATGGAAGATGAATATTGGAGGGTGAGGATTCCAATCAGATATTGAGGGTTGGGGGGGGGGGGTTCTGATCAAATTGACTCAGCAGGATTCTCACTCAACTGAATTTTATAAGAAAGTACTCAGATGAACCTAGAACATAGTCAGTGGGAGTTTACGGGGCAGGAGGAAGACATAAAGGTGTTAACATAGCATACACCCCTGCCAGGAGAGCCTCACATTTGCTCTAAGGACACTGCTATTTCTTCAAGTACATCCAGTTTTAGGCTGGACTTAGAGAAATTAGGTTTCTCAAAAGAGATTAGAGCTGGGCTTGGGCACTGTGGGAGAATAATTCATATATTTCCAATCTTTGAAATTTACCAGTCCATGGCTAGAAGCACTATGATGAATAGTATCCAAATAATTGGTTGCAGCTGACTTCTTATGGGCAACTTGGAAGTCTTCATGGGCATTTGCATGCAGTCGTTTCTTCAACAAGTATGTTGTAGCTACTGAATCTCCATCACTGGAAAAAAGTCATAAATCCCTATCGTCATGGAGATTACATTTGAGAGCAGAGAACACTAATGTATAAATAAATTCTGAGGCATACGGGGAGAAGTGCTGTAGAAGAAAAAACAGAGCATGACTAACAGGTTAGGAGATTGGGAAGGAGCTTTCAACCTTAAATCTAGGTACTGAGAAAGGCATCTGAACAAAGGCTTGCAGCTGGGGACAAAATGAGCTGTGCAGACATTCTAGGACACATCATTCTAGAGGGAGGAATAGTCAAGGCAAAGACAACAAGGAAGGAAATATGGTCACATGTTCTAAGAACAATGAGGTATGGAGAGGAAAAAGAGAAGAGGTCATGGCAAAGCAAAGGCAGGAGATGAACTGATGGAGGCCCTTGCAGATTATTGTAAAGCCATTAGCTTTTACTTTGCATGCAACGGAAAGCTATTAGATAGTTTTGAGTGTAGGAGTGTAAATGTAAGTAACGATCTAACTTACATTTTAAAATTGTAAAATAGGATCCCTGGGTGGCTCAGCGGTTTAGCGACTGCCTTCAACCCGGGGCTTGATCCTGGACACCGGGGATGGTATCCCGCGTTGGGCTCCCTGCATGGGGCCTGCTTCTCCCTCTGTCTGTGTCTCTGCTTCTCTCTCTGCGGATGAATAAATAAGATCTTTAAAAATAAATAAATAAATAAATAAATAAATAAATAAATAAATAGTAAAATAGATACCAAAATACTCCAGTATGTTCATGAGAAATGGACAGTCTACTAGTAATTGCCATAAGGAGATAAGGAAGAGGATTCCTATTGCATATCACATTGAAGAAATATATTAAAATTCCCTTCAGATAGTTGATCTCCAGTTGCCCTAAAAAATTATTCTTTGGGCAAATAACACCATCTCTCTGCCCTCTTTCTGACACAGCTGCCAGAACTCTTTCCTACTCTTCTCAGCATTTATTTTCCATTTCTATACCTCATTTGGCAAAACAATGCTCTCTAATTAACTTCAGAGCAAACTTCTATTTTTTTCTCAAGGGTGCCCTTGAAAGGCTCCACTCTTTACCCAAACTTATCAAAACGTTTAGTCAAGAACACCAGGTTCTTCCATCAAAATAATTTTGATGCTAAGAAAATAAAATTTTTTCCATATTGTTATTTTTATGTTGACTAATCTTAAAATACACTAGATGGGACTTGAAATTAGTTTTTTTTTTTTTTAAATTTAGGGATTGGGGTCTTTCTCAAAGTAACTACTTTAGCACATAGACTATGATATGTTGGCTCTCACACATTTTTTTTAAAGATTTTATTTATTTATTCATGGGAGGCACAGAAAGAGAGACAGAGACATAGGCAGAAGGAGAAGCAGGCTCCATGAAGGGAGCCCGATGTGGGACTCGATCCCATGACCCTGGGATCATGACCTGAGCCAAAGGCAGACACTAAACCACTGAGCCACCCAGGCCTCCCAAGAACTCACACGTTAGTTCAGAGGAGGTTGCGATTATAGGACATGTCAAAATATCTTGTAGAACACTGAACTGAAGGTGAAGTAAAGGAGATTTCATTTCCACTTCCCCACAGAGGACATACATTCCTGAATTATCCACAAACAGGCTTGGCAGCCAGGAGTTGATAAGGAGGCTTCTGATGTGGTGTAACTGGAGGAAGTTAGATCTTGAGACCTATTTATTAAAAACTGCATTTGTCATTAAAGCAAAGGCTTCAGAAGTCAGCAGACCAGTATAGGGAATAGAGTGTTTGGGCCCCTGACCAGAGATGAAGTTCTGGGAGAGTAGGTGGAGATAAGAAAGCCAGGCTTTGTTATTTTGCCCCAGGTTTATCCACCTAAGTAGAATCAGGGGCTGTGAAAACCATCAGACTCCATTGTACCAAGTTCTTTCTCTAAACTCTTTGCAAAGGTAGGACCATCAGCAGGAATAACAACATTTGACAAGTCTTCATTGTAACAGAATGTCCTCATGGATCAAACTGGATTACCACCAACATCCATAGTACAAGGGATTTCCAGTCTTAATTCAAGATGAGCAATGACTCTAGAAAATTCTATTATTCACAATTACTCCAAAATGCAGTCAATGCCTTAGAGCTCTGCTACCCAAAGTATGGAGCTCATGCCAGTAACATCAGCATCACCTGAAAAGTTTGAAGTGCAGAATCTTGGATTGTACCCCAGACCTAACAAATCAGAATATGATTTAGCATCCCCAGTGATTTATATGAACATTAGAATTATAGAAGTAGTGTCTTAGAGCAATTATTCTCAAACTTTGTACATAAGAATCACGTAGAATGGTTTTGAAACAACAGTTAGTATAGGTAGTTTAAAATCATATACTTGAATTATCAGAATTCTTTTAACACTTAAATGATTCCAAAATGCAGACAGGTTTGAGGATCAATGTCTTAAAAATGATAACATTTTCATTCAAATAGAAATGTACTCCAAACTTTGTATTACTGATTGCCAGTCAGGTTTTCCTGGGAGGTTAGAGATTAAGAAATTAATAAATCCTATCATATAAAATTTCAAATTAAATTTCCAAATTCTAATGATATTAAATTTCTAAAATTCTGATGACATTCATTTTAATTTGCAATAGATCAGTAACTGACAAATAGAGAAATCCAGAAAGACTGCTGAGTTTTTCTACTCAGAAATATTAAGGATTCTTTATTTTTAAATACTGTTTATAGTTCAAGGGTGTTTTTTCAATTGAATGATTTCCTCTTATTTCTCAAATCATTACTCAATAAAGGACATAAAGAATCTAAAGTATGTTCAATATTTCCAGGCATGATTATCACAAATGTTTTGCAAGTTAGCTTCAGGAGCTGAAGGATTTCTCAATGGCAGGTGATACTTTTATTGAATCAACAAAATTGACTGGTCTCATGGTTGCATTTAGTGAGTCAATCATTTTCACTACACAATGGATAACATTGAAAGGAAATTTTCTTTTATTCATTGGAAGGCTATTTTGTGATATTAGGAACAAAGAAAATCAACTTTCCATAGAACTAGAGTCAATCTTCCAAAACGTTACATCCATTAGGAGAAAAAAAGAGTGTCAGATGAGAAACAAATTGGCTAAATTGGTTGAAACAACTCTTTAAAATTAAGTTCACATATTAAAGGGAAGATAAAAGGAATAAGTGATTCATTTTCTAAGACACAAATACTTTCTGATTTTAGTTATTTCACATTTCAATTTCTTTTTTCTTCTTACATTTTTAGCGCTTCTGGTTATGAGCAGTAAGAAAATGAAATCAAACTGACTTGAAAAGAAGATTTATTTATTGGTGCATATAATTAAAATATTAAGAGGTTCTGGCTTTAGGCACTGTTGGATCCAGAGGCTGATTATGCCAGAGTTGGTCTTTTTCTATCTCCAGGCTAAGCTTTTTCTCTGTGTTGCCTTAATTTTGAGTTTTCACTGAATAATGGGCCATTATGTCCAATAACCTCACAGATTATATTTCATTGTCTTGTCTTGTTTCAGTTGTTTACCACCGAATCTGATTCCTTGGTGAAGGAGATGCTTCTTGGCAGTATCTGAATTCTGTGCTCAATCTATGGAGCTGGAGATAGAGCTAACTCTGTTTAAACTACATACCCAGAAGAGAAGGTGGTGGCTCCCTAAATGATAATCAAAGTGCTGATGTCAGAAAAGGGGTTAGGGATGCTGGAGAGGCACACACAACACTGAAAAGGCTCCTACATTATTTGCCTTTTATATAACAATTATTTTTGAGAAGTCCAGGAGAAACAGGCTTAGAAAACTATCAATTTATTCATTTTTGTTTATATCCTGTGGCATGGGCTTTCAACATACATATATTGAATCAACTCCAATTTAGGAAAGTAAAAGTGTCTGGTGTTCTAATCATGAATCCCAAAACTCTACAGCCCATGACAGGAAAACCAGAATACAAGAGAGCATGAGACAATCAGGCACACTAGGATAAGCCTTACTCAGTTAGTGTTTCTGTCTTTTGTTGAGTGTGTTGCTGTATTGTGAAATCTACCTCTTTTGAGGATGACCAAGTGCTAGTAAGTTAAATGCACTACTCCTTTATCCGTGTACTGTTGTTACACTCAGGGTCTTTAAGTAATCTGAACAAAGAAAATCAGCTCTGTCTGGGTCGAGATTCTATCTTCCAAAATGAAATACATTCAGGAAGAGGTAGACCAAGACTTCAGATGGGTTCCTAAGACTCAACAGATACTTTCTCTTTATTAACATATATACTAGCTCCCAGAATTTCAGGGTGGATTCTAAGACAGCAGTCACATGACTGAAATTGAAAGTGTATCTAATTCTCAGACTTAACTGCCTGTCTTTTTTTACAGATAAGAAAAAAAAGGAAAAAGCTTCTAAGACTGAGTTATATAAATAGGATTGATGAGAAAAATAGTCCAGAAACACTCAACTACATTTATGTGGAAACTATTTCTTCCAGTGACTTATAAATGTACAAAGCAATGTACTAGATTGATGTATAAACATTTGTCTTTCTTTTGCCCACCCCACACCGAGAATTAGAATATCAGCCCTTATTCAGACTTGTCAGCTTGTCAATGTAGGAAATTCACAGTGTCTTATCATTTAAAACAAAATGAACCGTAGACACTTTAAAGTAGGATCTCACAACCTCAGCACTATTAACATTTTAAGCTGATTAATTCACTATTGTAAAGGACTGTCTTACATAACTGTAGTATGTTTAGAAGTATCCCTAGTTTCTAAACCCTTAGATGCCAGTAGTAGCCTCACATTTTGGGGACAACCAAAAATGGCTCAGACATTGTCAAATGTCCCCTAAAGTGCAAAACTGTTTTTCGTTGAAAACCACTGCTTTAAATAAAAAATGAAAATATTGAAGTTCATAGAACACTTCCTTATCAAAATCATGCTAAAGCAGTATCCAGAATATAAATATTTTGTTTCTTTTTGACCCATAAATTCCAGGATTGTTACAATGATTTCTTTACAATGAACAACAACCTATTTTTTTTTAAGTGGTGAGAATAAAATCCCAAACTGCAAAATACAAGAACACTCCTTGGTACATAAACCTTCAAAGGTAAAGAGGGCTGCTGCTTAAAGCACAGTGCTAGATGAACCTGCTTATTTAAATCAAGATTCCTCTTTTCCACTTCCCTTCTGATTTCTGTTGGTCACTATAGTAACGAGAACATGAGAGATTCAGAACCAGGACACATGCACTTCAGCATGACAAGTTCAATTTAAATCTAGACCAGCAATGTAACAAGAGCAACAACAAAAAACCCCAAATCTGTGAAACCCAATGATTACGTATATACCATCAATAAACTTTGCAATGGCATTCTGAGAGTAACTCAGCTCAATATTACTAATCATCAGGGAAATGCAAATCAAAACCAAAATAAGATATCACTTCATACCTGGCAGCATGGCCATTATCTAAAAAAAGGAGAGACAACAAGTGCTGGCGAGGATGTAGAAAAAATAGGGACCCTTATGCATGATTAGTGGGGATGGAATAAAAGCTGGTGCAGCTACTATAGAGAACAGTATGGAGGTTACCAAAAATAAAAATAAAAATAAAAATAAAAATATCATACCATTCAGCAATTCCACTTCTGCAACACTAACTCAGAAAAATATCTGAACCTTGATGTTCATTGCAGCATTACTTACAGTAGCCAAGGTAAGAGAGCAATGTAAGTATCCATCAATGGATGCATAGATAAAGACGATGTGGGATCTATATATCTATATCTATATATCTATATCTACAGCAGACAAGCACACACACAATAGTATATCACTCAGACACTAAAAATGAATTAAATATTGCCATTTGTAGCAACATGGATGGACCTGCAAGATATTATGCTAAATGAAATAAATCAGACGAAGACAAATACCCTATTATCTCACTTATATGTGGAATCTAAAATACAAAACCAAATAAAATTAAACAAAACCTCCTAAGTACAGTGAACAGAGGTGAGTGGGTTTAGAGATGGGTAAAATGGATGGAAGGGATCAGATGGTACAAACTTCCAGCTAGAAAATAAGTCATGAGGAGGTAATATACAGTATGGGGAATATAGGCAATAATATTATATTAGCTTTGTACAGTGACAGATGGTAACCAGACATTACAGTGATCATTTCGTAATGTATATAAATGGCAAATCACTATGTTGTATACCTGAAACTAATATAATTTTGTATGTTAATTATACTTAAAAAGAGAAAGAAAAGAAAATCCTTATATTCTTAAGAGTGGAAAAAACTCAAACATTTTCGTTAAGGTATCACTCTGTCACATTTGTCCTGAGAGTTTTGGATCCCTTGAATATATAAGGTGCTTCCTTACCTTTTGGAGAATTTTTTGTTTATGAGATAGAGTGCCAAGTGTCTCCAATGATAGTGAGTGAATAGAATTTTGAATATTTAGATATGGGCTGGAATACTCCTATGTTCCATGTAAGAAATTGACATTAAGATCATTAAAGAAAAAAACCCTCTATTCTCTAAAGGGACATTTCTTTTTTTGTCCTACCAAAGTGTTAAAAATATTGTTAGAATTATATTTAGAACCAGAGATATGTTTCAAAATTGGAATCACATAGTGCAATGGAGAAACAATGAGTTGTTTCCTAGTGGGATTAAAAGTCATTGCGTGGGAAATATTATTTCCTGATTTTTATCATTGCAGGCTATTAAAGAAAATGATGCTTACGGCTTTCTTTTCTTAGACTTTGCTATAGCTAGACCTCAGTTTAAAGAGCTTGGGGATTGAATTTCTTACTTCTATAAACCTCAACTTCTAAAGGTGACTTCGATTTCTCTAACTATGGGTTAGTCTTTGCGTAGAATTGAAACTATTTTGAACAAGTGACTACTTTTAGAGATTCTTGAAAAAATAAGACAAATTTGTAAATATTTGTTTATTTAACTATATCCCTTTTTAAATTGTGAAATACCCAAGGACAAATCTACACTGTGGCAGAGAAGACTAGTTTTCCTTTTTATCTCCTTTTCATGATTGAACTATCTCCCATTGCATTTTAAAAAGACTCAAGCTGACCAGCTAGAGTATATTTCTAAACCTACCTTTAAGTCAAGTGCAATTAGTTTCTTACCGAGGGATTGTGAGGATAAGTGATATTGCAACATTTCTCACATCTTTTTTTTTTCTTAAGATTTTATTTATTTATTCATGAGAGACACACAGAGAGAGAGTCAGAGACATAGGCATAGGGAGAAGCAGGCTCCCCATGGGGAGCCTGATATGGGGCTGAATCCTGGACCACAGGATCACGTCCCAAGCCAAAGACAGATGCTCAACCACTGAGCCACCCAGGCAATTTGTCTCTCACATCTTTTAAAGAAAATCACCCACTCTCCATTTCCTCCTTCCCCCTTGTAATGGGCTAGAACATGGATGTGGTGGGAACCCAACATCAACCATATAGGATAGAACAATATTTTAGAGAAGGGGTTGGCAAACTATGGCCCATGAGCCAAATCCAGTCTGCCACTTGTTTTTGTAAATAAAGTTTTATTAGAACACAGGCACAGCCATTTATTTATTCTTTGTTTATGGATGCTTTTGCACCACAGTGGCAGAGCTGCATAGCTATAACACAGACCATACAGCCCTCAATGTCCAAAATATATGTACTCTCTGGTATTTTATGCAATAAACAAGGTTTGCCAGCAGCTACCTAAAAGGATGGTGGAGGAACAAGAAAGAAAATACAGTACCTAGATCCATGAATGGCCTAGTGGAGAAAACTGCCTTTCCATGATGGACAAGTTGCCTACTTCTGTACTGTCACCAGGGAGAGAGACAGCTGCTAGTTTTTAGCTAGGGCTAAAAACCCACTAAATTGTCACTTAGGGTATAAGCTAAGTAGTTATAACAAACTAATAACATGTACCTAATCTATTTTTGGGCTATGGAGGTGCTATGAAAGTGTATGTTGAATTAACTCATTAAATGAACATTCTTCCACAAAGTTTGATGACATTAATACTATAGATTTATGATAGTAACATATTAGGGCTGAGCACAACATACATAAGCACGGATATGTTTTTTATTCATATGTGAACTTAATTTTGAAAGAATTTCGGAAAGAATTGTAACTATGTACACCTTAGAATGTATGGTTATTAATGCAAACTAGTGACAAGAGACAAGAAGGGATGGATTCAAATCAAAGTTTTCCTACTACTAGGTATGTATTTGGAATTATGATCACATGTAGAATGGGATCATCATTATCAACCTTTGTGGGTCACTGTGGGGATAAATGAGATAATATAAAATAACTAACAAAAAGTAGGTGCTTCTTTAGTAATCTTTGGAAACTACATTGTGTTTGGATTTCAGTTAGGCTGCTCTATCCAAAACAAAGGTACAGTGGCTTAATCCAGTATCATAAAACAAGTAATCTAGGGCTACTGTCATTGCTATCCAGTGCTGAGGATCCAGTAGTCTTCTATCTCTGGATGCTGTCAGCCACAAGAGTTGGCTCCTATTTTATGGTCTGTAGTAGCAAGCCCAGCTCCTACCACATTCACTTTTCTAGCAACTAAAGAAGTAGCTGTGTTCCTGTGCTTTAAGATCATGACCCAGACATTGTACAACCACTTTCTGCTTAGTCTGTTGAGGTTGCTTTAACAAGCTCTCACAGACTCGGTAGTTCATCAACAACAGAACCTTATTTCTCACAGTACTGGAGTCTGGCAAGTCCAAGATCAAGCCACCAGCCTGGTCCAGTTCCGGTGAGGGCTTTCTTTCTGCTTCACAGTCAATATCTCCATCCTATGTCCTCACATATAAGAGTGATGGATCCCTGCAAGGGTCTCTTCTAGAAGTACACTAATCCTATTCAGAAAGAATGCTACTCTCATGATCTAACATCTTCCTAAGGCCCCACCTCCTAATACTATCATCTTTACACCTCATGATCTCAACCTCTGAATTGTAGGGGGACAAAAACATTCAGACCATAGCACTTTTCCTTCACGTGCCATTGCCAGCATTTAAATTTTTTTTTATTTTTTTATTTTTTTTGGTATGGCTCCACGTGTTTGAAAGAGTAGCCAGCAAGTCTAATCTACAGGCAGGTGGTCAAGAACCCCACGTCAAATTGGCTGCTCTGTTATTAAAGGACAGAATGGGTATGTGAAGTAACTGGCATTTTTTGGCCACAAACATTAACCGAGGTGAAAATGTGAATTTTACATCAATTGACTATTTGATATTTCTCCATTATCTTTCTTTCTAGATCACTGAGCCATAAAATTACATGCATATGCTGAGGACTGTATCACACATCAGATAGTTAAGATGTAAAATCCCCATGAGGACAGCCAAAGGCAGATGTACTCACCTTCCAGGGTATGTGGCAAGGTTGTGAGATTAAAATTAACCCTTGAATGGCCCCAAAAGAAATTGGTGTATAAGCAACAGCTAAGTAGATAATTATTGATTCGAGGAGTAGGGATGGAGTGAAAACCCCAGAGCATAGAGGATGGGGAATGTGTATGCTTAAAATTGAGCCACGGTGGAGAGCTCCACAGAAGAATGTAAGATGGGTCCAAAAAGAATGCCCTAAACTGTGGGAACACAGCATGGCTCTGGAAAACAGAGGAAACATCATTAGGAATTTGGACAGACATCTTGTAAGATGCAAAGAAAAATATGGATATTGTTCTTAAAAAAAGTAATCACATTGGCAGTCACAGAGCTAACATAGGTAAAAGAATTCAACCATAAGGTTGGGGGGGCATGATTAAGTACTGAAATCAACTGTATTTACAAGACTGAGAGACTTGTAAAAAGTGAGTCAGAGAGAATACCAGTTAAGTACACACTAAATCCCTGTGCTATGCACTGGTTTTAATGCTGCTATTTTAAAGATCCATAACATCCTCCAAAATACAGATTCTGGGTTTCTGTCACAAAAGTTCTTAGTCTTACCTTTCAGCAAAAATCAATTGCTGAAACATCCACTGAATACAAAGTAATGTGAACCGCTGTGTATGTGACCAAAGTATAGCTGTGGCACTGAAGATGCTTTCGAAATAAGGCAGCAGGAGGAAGTAGGCTCCTACACAGGTGACATTTATGCCACATGATATCATTATGCTCACCTGGAGATGCAGTGATGAGCAAAGCATGCTGGACTGGGTTCGTTCCAATTGAGAGCAGATTTTATGGGAAAGGAAGAACTAAAAAGTTCTTGAAGGAAGCAACAATTTTAAGAATCATTATTGGTGGCATAAAAAGGCAAAACAATGCAATGGCAACTCTGCATTTGAAAGATAAGAGGGAAAGATATATAGAAAATATTTGCAGAAGAAACACACATAATGAGTTCTATACAAAGGTCTGTCATACATGTATTCCAACTAACAAATTCTATTCATTATGCCCCCAAACTTTGTCTTTTATCCAGCACCCATCATGGCCTCCTTTTGGATCCCACTCTGACCCTGTGATCCATTCTCCACACGATGACCAGACTTCTTTCAAAATGCAAACTTTGTCCAATTTCTTTCCAGCTTCAAACCTTTCAACAGCTACCTAACATGAATAGAAGAAAATTTAAGGTTTTTCACTCAAACTGTGAGGTCTCTGAGACTTAGCCCTGTCCATACTCCAGTCAAATTCATCCCTACCTTACCTCTGCTCAGCATGCTCCCACCACACTGCATCCTTTCCCTTTCCTGTCTCAGAATTCCTGAGCATTCAGTTCCTGCCTCTAGAAACTAATTTATTGGTCAAATTATCACTTATCCTTTAGGTTGCATCTTAGATGTCACTGCCTCAGAAAACTGTTGCCTCCAATCTCAGTTGGGGTTCTTTGTTAAAATGTCCCAATTTGTGACATGTGTGATCACTGTCTAATGTTTATCTCCATCATGGCTGTTAAACTGCCTGAGAGGAGAGACCATGCTGATCTTGTGAAACCTCTTGTCCTCAATGACTGGCACTCAAAAAGTATTCACTGAATAAATGTATTAATGCAGGCGTGACTGAGCAAATAATAAAGGACTTTCCTCAAAAATGCAACAAACATTTTTAAAGCCTCCTGATGTTTTATCTTCACGATGTGTTAAGACAGTGAAACAAGCACATGTGGGTTGTAGTGTTTCTGAGGGCAAAAGTAAATAAAATTCAGACAGGTGAGTGAAAAGACAGATTTTTACGATTACATTGCTACTAAAAAAGATAATAATAATAAAGTATGGACTTTAAGCACTATCTAAACAAATTATATGTTCTCTAATTTATGCTCCCAAATGGTGACTCTTACTCTCCCTCTTTCTAGGGAAAGAGCCTTAACATGACTTCCTCTAGAGTGCCCAGCTGGTAGGAGGGGTTGTGCAACTGTTAGGACTGGCCCTTGTTCATACCGCCTCTTGTTTAGGTTGTCCATAAGTGTAATAGACTGAACTGTGAGTATATTAACTTGATAGCAGTTTCTCTGAAATTTTAGATTTTTACTGCCTTTTCTTTACTAGAGGTAAAATACGATCTAATTAATAGTAAGAAACCAAACCATTGACTTTTTAAAAAATATTTTATTTATTTATTTATTCAAGACACACACAGAGAGAGAGAGAGAGAGAGAGAGAGAGGCAGAGACACAGACACAGGCTCCCATGCGGGGAGCCTCATGTGGGACTTGATCCAAGGACCCCAGGATCATGGCCTGGGCTGAAGGCGGAGCTAAACTGCTGAGCCACCCAGGGATCCCAAACCATTGACTTTGAATAGAAGGAGATAAGGCCCACAAAGTATAGTTTACATGTAAAATGTAAATCTATTACGCTAATTCTGAGACCACTAAGCATTTGATCGTTTAGTTTTGTTGTTTTAAAGTTCTCATAGTAAATTTCTACTTTTTGAAAGTATTAATGTTTCTTGTAAAATGATAACATTCTTTACACTGCACAGCACAATTTGGGACCTATAATTATGGCACCACTTTAGAGGGAAAAATGCCTGTTGGGAGATTAGTAATTGTATTAGATGGATCTTGGTATGACATAGAACAACTTGAAGTAGAAAAGACTATTTTGGTGAGACAAAATGTTATTTTTACTGCAGTACCTTGGAATAGTTTTTATGCTCTAAAACCATGTGTTTTTTCCCCAATATACATAAACCTAAAATTTTATGAGGTAGAATTATTCTCTGCTGCATTTTATTCTTACATTTATTTGGGGCAACACTTCCCACGTTACTAAACAGTGAAGGCAAATATGTTTTTAGATTCAGTTTATGTTAAAATAATCCTAATCAATATCTCCTATGTTTCTATATGATGGTTAACTTTGAATAAATGTATCAACTTGTCTCTTCTGGATGACATAATTTATAAACCATTTTAAGTGACCTAAATGCCAATAAAAATATAATTTTGAATCTTTCTCTGTTAATTATTTATACTTTTTCAGAGACGCTAAGAAAAGTGTTCTTAAGTTTAGTATGTACACATATAAATACTCACCCCCCCATGTGTTTATATATATACATATATTTAAATTATTGGAATATATATTCCAATGAATACATATAGCCTAATAGTTAAGACCCTGAGCTTTAAATAAAGATTATCTGAATTCTAGTCTTGGCCTCACTGTCTATTAACTTTGTGATTCTGTGGTTGAGTAAATTCATTTATAACATGGGGATAATAAAATTATATATCTGCAGAGTTTTTGTAAGGATTAAATGTGATAAGACAAATTCACTTTTAACAGAGGGCCTAGCCCTCTGTTACATGTTCAGTAAATGTTACACATTGTGATATAATTATAAAATATTTGGGTCTGTTATCACAAAACTTAATAACCATTTGGATGAAAAGTAAAATATTTTAAAGCCTTTTACTCTATACTATTTGAAAAAGCTTTAACATATTCATAAAGAGATTTTCTGATTTGTGCTGAGAGGTCCGTTTAAACCAGCACTATTTCCCATGTTCTACTGTATCTCTCATTTTGCTTCATTTTTATCTTGTGATATAGACGGAAAACAGTGGTAAATAACATTTCAACACTCAGTGAATCTGTCTAACTATCTAATCTCAATCCATCACTTACCACTCTTAGTTAGAAATCAAAAGCATTCTAACAAAACAATACTTAATGACGAAGAGTGATACTTTAAACTCTCAAGTAGGAAAGATTTAAGCAAGCAAAAACATAAATCAGTATGCAGTGCAGGGTCCGAGGTTGGGCTTTACCAATTGGCACTCTTGAGCTGAGATTTTGGCGTATGGAATTTTCATTTGAGCAACAAAATGCATCTAATTGTGTAATTTACATTCCTTAACTAATGCATATGAAAAGCAAATAGAAAGCATTTTAATTTTTGAAGTAAAAAATATGATTGGCTCTTGTAAGGTTCTTATCTTCCAAGAATCTTCTTGGTTTAACACATAGATACAGAGAGGAGTTTGGTGGTTGCCATAGGGAGGAGGGTTGGGGGCATGGGCACAGTGGGTAAAGGGGATCAAGAGGTACAAACTTTCAGTTATAAAACAAATAAGTCATGAGGATGTAATGTACAGCCTGCTGAGCACAGCTGATAATATCATATTGCATAAGTGAAAGTTGCTAAGAGTAAATCTTAAAAGTTGTCATCACAAGGAAAAATAATTTTGTAACTTTGTAAGGTGGTGGATGACAACTAGATTTCCAGTGGTGATCATTTCATTGTATACAAATGTCAAATCATTATGTGGTATACATGAAACTAATTTAATGTTAAATCTCAATTATACCACAATAAAACAATAACAACTACGGAATCTTCTAGGCTTAGAGTATATTAATGAAACTGTTAGGTAAAATAAGACACTAGGGTAAGTTAACGATAAATCATGAAGACAAAGCTCTGAGGTATTTATGCCATCAATGAATATTTATATATGTGTTTTATACAGTAACAGTAAGGATTTTAAATTCTTAAATCTACCTCCCCTAAATTATCTTTTACTATCAAGTTTAATTATCTAATATTGAATGAACTAACAATGGGTTCATAGAGTGATACCAGAAGGTTTATTAATTTTTGCCACTCACCTAAATCAGGGAAATATAATATTTAACATCTGAAGAATGTAAAGAGTGTAAGAATTCTGTTATTTTTATTATTGCTCTTAAGGAAAAATGGAAAGTATGTCTCAAAGCAACTTTCTGAAATTTTCACTTCAAAAATTTCATACAGCTCTATTGTAATTGATTTTGTTGCATAAATATTTATTGAAAAGTTTACTGTATGCTAGGCATTTGTACACATACATTTAAGATATTGATATCTCCTCCCTTATTTTTTATGGTTCACAATAATGTAGAACAGATTATTAACTTCATAACAAACATTTTATCCCTCTTCCCTGACCTGAACAATGTGCCAATCTTAAAAACTTCACTTTCTTAGACCCAATGTACAGAGTGGGGTGCCCATGCAAATGAATTCCAGCCCATGAGATATAAGTGGAAGTAAATGAATGCAGTTTCCGGAAAGCTCTCTGTAAAGAAAGTTCAGTAAGCAAGAGCCTTTGCCCTGTCCCAGTCTTTTTTTTTTTTTTTTTTAATTTTTTTGTTTTGTTTTGTTTTTATGATAGTCACAGAGAGAGAGAGAGAGAGGCAGAGACATAGGCAGAGGGAGAAGCAGGCTCCATGCACCGGGAGCCCGACGTGGGATTCGATCCCGGGTCTCCAGGATCGCGCCCTGGGCCAAAGGCAGGCGCCAAACCGCTGTGCCACCCAGGGATCCCTGTCCCAGTCTTCTACCTACATTCCACATATGTATAAAATGAAGAGAGCCTTATCCCAAAGATACAGAGCAGCAAGTATTCTAATCTTTTAGTGGAACTACTTTAGCAGACTTTCACTTCTGGACTTACCACACACGAGAAAGATCAACCCAAATCTCCTTTAAGCCATTCTTATTTGGGTTTTCTGTTATAAATATTTAAAGACATACTAGAAATGACATTTAGGAATACACATTTCAAAGTTCATTTTAACAAGGAATTGTACAAGTTTTTAAAGTTCTATAAATACAGCAAGGAGTATAAGATCTTAAAAACATTGCACATGTGAGAAAACTCACAGATAATATCATACTCAGTAGTGAAACACTAAAAGCTTTTTTTCCTAAAATTAGGAACAAAGCAAGGATGCTCACTTTTACTACTTCCATCAGCAGAGTATTGGAAGTTTTAGAGCATTTACACAAGAGAAAGTAATAAAAAAATCCTAATTGAAAAGCAAGAAATAAAATTTTCTCTGTTCACAGATGACATAATCTTATCTGTAGAAATCCTAAAGATTACACACACACACACACACACACACACACTATAAAAGCTCATAAACTAACAAAGTAGCAGGTTAGAAAATCAACACAAAAATCAGTTGCACTTTTATATACTATCACTGACCAATGAAAAAATGTAATTAGGAAAATTTCATTTACAACAGCATCAAAAAGAATAAAATAATCAAGAATAAATTTACAGAGACAAAAGACTGGAATGTTAGAAACTGCAAAACATTAAGAAATTAAAGTACTAAGTAAATGAAAAGGTATTAACACTCATTAACCATGACAATACAACCCAAAACAATCTATAGATTCAATGCAATCTCTATCACAATGCCAATGCTATTTTTTGCAGAAGTAGAAAAATCCATCCACCATTTCATATGGAATCTCAAGGGACTCCAAATAACAAAATAATCCTGAAAAAGAGCAAATTTGGAGGACTCACACTTCCTAATTTCAAAACTTAATATAAGTTACACCATACAAAAGAGTATGGTACTAGTAAGGACATATAGACCAAGAGAATAAAAAATATTCCAGAAATAAATGTTCACATGAATGTTCAATTGATTTGCAAGAGCAGTATCAAGACCAGGGAAAGACATTTTTTTTTTAAGAGTGCTAGAAAAACTAGATATTCACATGCAAAGAAATGAAAACAAATCCTTACCTTATATCATATACAAAAATTAATTCAAAATGGATTAAAGTCCTAAACTTAAGAGGTAAAACTATTGAACTGTTAGAATATTACATAGGAAAATCTTCATGAGATTGAAATGGATAATGATTCCTTGGATATGACACCAGAAACACAGGCATCAAAAGACAAAATTGATAAATTGGACTTTATCAAAATTTAAAATCCTTGTGCATCAAAGGAAACTATCAAGAGAGTAAAAGACAATCCACAGAATGGGAGAAAATATATGCAAATCATGTATCTGATAAGGGATTAATATCCAGAATATATTTTTTAAAACTCTTACAACTCACCACCACCAACAACAACAACAAAAACAAACAACCTAATTAAAAAATGGGTAAATGACTTGAACAGACCTTTCTCCAAAGAAGATACACAAATGACCAATAAGCCTACAAAAATATGATAAATATCACTAGTCATTAGAGAAATGCAAATCAAGCCCACAATGAGATACCATTTCATATGCATTAGGATGGTTATCACCAAAAAAAGACAGAACATAACCGTTCTGGTGGGAATGTAAAATGGCACAGCTACTAAAGAAAATAATTTGGTGGTTTTTCAGTTCAACACAATTACCACGTGACTAGCAATTCCACTTCTAGATATATACCCCAAGAAATTGAAAGCAGGGGTTTAAACATATCCTTTCATACCAATGTCCACAGCAGTACTGTTCAGATAACCAAAAGGTAGAGGTAACCCAAATGTCTATCAGCAAGGAATGGATAAACAAAATGCAGTTATGTATACATACATATACACAAATACACACAATGGAATAGTATTAAGCCTTAAACAGGAGGAAAATTCAAACACCTACTACAACATGGATGAACCTTGAAAATATGTTAAGTGAAATAAGCCAGACACAAAATGACAAATGTTTTATGATTTCACTTATAAGAGAGAGATCTGGAATAGGCAAATACATAGAGAAAAGTAGAACAGAGATGACCAGGGGCTGGAAGGTAGGGAGAGAATGTGGAGTGATTATTTCATAAATAAACAACCTGTTTCATATGATGAAGACATTCTGGAAGTGGACAGTAGTGATGAGTGTGTAACACTGTGAATTTATTTAAGGACACTAAATTGTACACTTAAGAATGGTTAAAATGGTAATGTTTATCTTATGTCGATTTTAGCACAATTTTTAAAAAAGTACTGTAAGGATTCCAGTCTACTTTTCATTGTATAATTCATTTTAAATAAGTTTAAAACATTTTTATTTTTAAATTTATAATGTTTATCAGTCTAGGAAAGCAATTTAAAATACCATAAAGACAATAATTTCTTACCTAGAATTTTTTAAAAGGCCATTATGAAAGAATATCATTTAAATCATATTACCATGGCACCAACCCTTGTGCATTTTTAATATGAAAAAAAGACCCCAAAGCCATAGATAATCTACAGTTAAAACTTACTTGGGCAAACTTAAACTAATAGATGAGAGATTTCAATCTAAAATAAATCAGTTTCTTTAACAACCCTTGTCATTTGCCACAGTTTTGACTGTATAATGTTTGAGATGAAAATCTTAGATAAGTCCATGCACCAATTATGACATCTAGCTTTAGAATTGTGATTTATTGTAAAACGTTTTTGAAAATAAAATAAACCATACTGGATTCTTCCCTAATTCTAAAAGATTTTATGTTTTTTCTTTATGAGTTTTATCTTAAAAGAGAGAAAAAGCAAAATGACTTAATGCTTAAAACAACAAGCGTTAGCCACATTATAAAGAATTTTAGAGAGATTCTATTTAATTTGCTTTTTCTAATACACATAGGAAGAAAATCAGTTATAGCATTTCCAGAATAAAGGAACTAAAAATGTAGAGTGTGACCAATTCTGTGATGTGCATTCAAAATAATTCTTTTAAGACCAGGAATGTGGTCACTGTGTTCTGGTGACTTTGAAAGTTAAGCTTCTTTTCTTAGATGGAAATCTTGCAATTTATCTTTGAATATCAAAGCACACCTTGCTTTGGGAGAAAATGGATAGAAAATGTTTTTCACAGTAAGATAGGATGGGACAGATATTCAATCACAAATGCAAGAGAAAATAAAAATAATACCTTCAAAATATTACTTCCTCAGTAGTCTAACTCCTCTTTATAGTCAATATCAATTCTGCCAATCATGACACAAAATTTCCAAATATTAAAAATCAAGTTCCCAGAAGGTATATACAGATTCCTTCCCACACCAACTCTTAATTGCAGTGCTCAGCAGCCACCTGTTCCCAAGCAGCGTCACTTTAAGCCCTCAGAAGACAAGTTAGAAGTAAAAGTGAAACTTTTCACCATTTTGTTAACCTGGAAACATGTCTGGTTTTTGGATTAGAGAAAAACAGGAATCACATATTTTTAAAAGAGTATTGGACCACTGGCTTTGGGTACAATCAATATTTATCAGGGATTGTTTAGAATGCTCAGATAAAAACACATTTCATTCATTGTAGCTCTTACTTTCAGAGACAAGTTAATTATAAAAAGAAAAGATTGGCAAAGAAATTTTGCAACGTTTTGGCAAGGCTTATCTTCTTTCAATAAATGGATAGTCTTGGAATACACAATAACAAATTTTAAACTTCCAAACTATGATTGTATCAACTACATGCATTAAAAAGTTGAAAATGAATTCCCACCAATAAGCCAATTGTGGTAGCCCTATATACTTGCTCATAGATATGACAGGTCAGAACAAATTTATCAGCGAAGGAATTTCTTAGATGATAACTGAGTGTGTGATATTGAAAACTTGTCCAATTGGCTCATTCATAAACACTACCTTTAGAATCATATAGCTTATATTTGAGTTGAACCATAGCCTTATGGTTAGAGTATTATCCTATTAGACACAATAGAGCTCCCTGCTTGGCAACAAGTGTTTCGATACTTTGGCCTGATACACTTAGCTTATTTATATGAAAAATAGTTACCAACTGAAGATTGTGGGCTGACAGTTCACCATTTCAAAATCCTCTGAGGGTTCCACTTGGGAACACTGGATGACTAATTACCTAGAGTTAATGAAGTCCTAATTGCCATGGCATAAGCTGGTCCACTTAACTTTCCAACTTCAGAACAATTAGGCATCATTAGTATTATCCACTGACTGAGCTATAAAATAAGATTTAGCATTTCATTCTCAACAACCCTTAGGTATCCAAAAGGAAAGTATGTCATGACTTATGACAAGGTCTTCTAGAAAAATTAAATTAATGGATAAGTCAATAAATAAGAATTCAGATGGCTTTTCAACTAAATAAAGCAATGATCTAAATGTAAATTCTAAATAAATTGATATTAACATTAAATATTCAAGCATAAATTTCCAAATGATGGCTTAATTTCTGTCAAAAATTAAGACTTTTTTTGCTAAAATTAAGTACCAGAATTAAGTTAAACTATGGTGACTTCCACTCAAAAGTGAGGTAGAATCATGGGCAGGATCCCAGAGCACCAACTCCTAACAAGTAGAGTCAGTAATGTCGTAGAATATCTGAACAACACTTTTAACATAACTTAGTATTCAGAGATCTAATTGACATTCATAGAACACTGCACCCAGCACTGAAAGAATATACACCATTTGTGAGTCCACAGAGAACATTTGCCAAAATAAAGTATATGCCAAATCATCAAATAAAACTTTTAAAAAATTGCATAGAATTTAATTCATTCAAATTATGTTTTGGGAACATATGGGAATTAATTAACTAATTAGTCCAATAAAAATAACTAGAATATCCCTCAGCTTCTTGGAAATTAACCAATAAGTTTTAAATAAAATATGGGACAAGAAATAAATCACACACACAAAAAAACAATCAGGAAACCTTTGGAGGGATCCCTGGGTGGTGCAGTGGTTTAGCACCTGCCTTTGGCCCAGGGCACGATCCTGGAGACCCAGGATCGAATCCCACGTCGGCTCCCGGTGCATGGAGCCTGCTTCTCCCTTTGCCTATGTCTCTGCCTCTCTCTCTCTCTCTGTGTGACTATCATAAATAAATTTTTTAAAAAAACCTTTGGAATTAAATAATAATAAATATAAAATCTTCTAAGATACACATGATGCAGTATTCAGAAGCATATCTGTGCTTTAAAATTCATATTTTAGGAAGTAACAAAGATTGAGAACCAATGAACTAAGTTTCTATCTTAAGAAACTAGAAAGAGAAGTGCAAATTACTCCCAAGAAAGTAAAGGAGGGCAACAATAAAGAACAAAAGATAAATTTGACAATTTAGATAAAAGTACATGGTTTTTAAAAAACAGTGATTACCAGGGGTGCCTGGGTATCTGAGGGGGTTAAGTGTCTGACTCTTGATTTCAGCTCAGGTCATGATCTCGAGGTTTTGAGACTGAGCCCTGCATCAGGCTCTGCGTTCAGTGGGGAGTCTGCTTGAGACTCTCTCTCTTCCTTTCCTTCTGCCCCTTGCCCTGCATGAACTCACATGTGCGCTCACTCTCTCTCTCAAATAAATAAATAAATCTTTTTTTAAAAATCAGTGATTACCAAACTCAGTACAAGAAACCCCAAGTTCAGATGGTTTCAGTGGTAAGCCTTTTCAAACATTTAAGGAAGAAAATGTGAATTTCAAAAAAAGGATACTCCTCCCTTATTTAATGAGACCAACATGCCTTTGAAGAAATCCATTACGAAAAAGAGAAATTACAGGCGAATCTTTTCCAACAAGAGAGATGTAGAATCCTCACAAAGTATTGTATGAAATCCAAAACTGCACCGAAAAGATTATACACCACAATTAAGTGAAGTTTATTCTGTGAACACAAAGTTGGTTAACATCTGGGGAAAAAATGTAATTTGATGCATTAACCACAAAAAGGGGCAAATCATATGGATGCAGATAAAGATTGTGATAAAATTATATACTCCTTATTAAAAATAAAACAAAGCAAAAATAATACCACTCAAAAACTCACAAAAGCCAAAGTAGATTAGGGAAGAATTTTCTTAATATGATACTTTCTCTTTGAAAACACGCAAAGATCATACATCGTGATCAATTATTAAGTACTTTCTGCTTGCAATAGAGAATAAGATAAAGATGACCACTATCACCATTTCTAGTAAACATTGTATGGGAACTCCCAGCCAGTGTAATGCAAGAAGGGAGGAAAAGACAAGGGTTAGAAAGGAAGAATCAATATTTATTCACAGACAACATGAGAGTACCTGTAGAAAACCAGAAAGAAACAATAGGTGAGGGCAGCCTGGGTGGTTCAGCGGTTTAGTGCCGCCTTCAGCCCAGGGCCTGATCCTGGAGACCTGGGATGGAGTCCCACTTTGGGCTCCCTGCATGATGGAGCCTGCTTCTCCCTCTGCCTCTCTCTCTCTCTCTCTCTCTGTGTGTGTGTATATCTCTCATGAATAAATAAATAAAATCTTTACAAAAAAGAAAAAGAAACAATAGGTAAAGTTCAAAAGTAAGTAAAACTCATGTATGGTGAAAAAAAGTCAGGGTAAAATATTCCTTTGTGATGATGGAAAGTAATTTCTGGAAGTAACATGTTATAATAGCCAGTTTCTTGTTCTTAATGCTATCTACATTGATGTGTTCACTTTTGAAAATCTACTGCCCTATCAAATTAGGTTCTATAGGGGATCCCTGGGTGGCGCAGCGGTTTGGCGCCTGCCTTTGGCCCAGGGCGCGATCCTGGAGACCCAGGATCGAATCCCACGTCGGGCTCCCGGTGCATGGAGCCTGCTTCTCCCTCTGCCTGTGTCTCTGCCTCTCTCTCTCGCTCTCGCTCTCCCTCTCCGTGTGACTATCATAAATAATAAATAAAATCTTAAAAAAAAATTAGGTTCTATATACTTTATGTGTTAAAGTATAAAAAAATGTACATGGTATGTGATAGGTGATATTTATTGATCACTGAGATGATTATGCATCAAGAATTATGGCATTTAATAAGGAAAATATTTCAGGAGGCAAGTCCTGTTTGTAGACTCATTTTACAAATAAATAAATTATTGAAAGTTGATCAATCTCAAGTATGCCACAACATAAAAAACCCAGAAGTTTAAACACATATCCTTCTGATGCCAAACTTAGCTTTATCACTAAATTTAATATTTTCAATGCTCCTTACTCAATGTCTTTTCAAATTCTCTTGACAGTTCTTTCTGTTCAAGATTTTGGGCAACAAGCATAGGTTAAATTCTAAATCAAAATGATTGTGAATTCACAAAAGCCATGACATCAAATGATTACATGGCTGAAAAACCCATGCTTAAGGAGATGATATTGAGTGCACGCTGCATTTTACTTACGTTCACGCAAGATTGACTCAATCTGTCAAATGTTTAAAAATCAAAGCCAGACATACAGCCAAACATATATTAAATCATGTGCACAAATGATTCATAACAAAAGCCAATCCACCCCAGTGTGCTGGCAGCCATGAACAAATCACAGCTATGCCTAAATCTGAAGAACTACTCTTCTCATATATTGTTAATGATGAGATTACAAAGGCAGCAAAGCACAGGAGATGAATGGGTGTCCATAAAATATAAGACATATGCTTCAGTAAGACCCAAAGTAATTGAAAGAAATTAGATCATGGTGGCACTTATTTCTCCTCTATCTAGTTTTTTTTTTTTTTTTCAATCTCCCAGCAGAAGTTGATGTAAGAAGAGAAAATATTTGCTGGTCGATACAACAGGCAGTGAAATCTTCCCACTTTTGTGCAGATGGAAGCTAACTTAATCTGGTTCATATGTTCTAAGAACATCTTAAAATAAAAACTGGAGGCTGATTTGCACCCAGAAAAACTGTGCATAAAGCTGAAGGAGGCAAGCAATTTAAATTTCCAATATGTCACTGGAATTTTTTTTTTAATTCCAAAGGGGTAATAATGCTACCATTTTTCACTTCATCATTGGATTCCTTTTGAAACCCACACTTACATTTCAAATATTACATCTGACCTAATTATTTCAAGAATATTGAAGTTGCTTTAAAAATCAATTACAATACCCAGTATGTTTTGTTTCCACTTACAAATTCATTATAGAAACTTGCTGTCAGAATTCATAGCAGTAGAGTTTCTAGTTATAATACATGTATGACATCTGTTATTTTCTCTTGCAAGTGGAGTCCTTGGAGTACTTTGGCAAACTTGGTTATGAAAATATACAGTAACCATTTTAGCATCATCCTACATAATAGGACAATGCTTATCTAATTATTGTTGTTATACCTTTATGGAGTTTTAAATTCATATTCTACACTTATCTATATATATTTTTTTTTCCTGGGGAAGACAGAAAAGCCAAGCATTAAATTTTAGTGAAGTGTTCTGTTAAGGGGAGGGGTCTTCCATTTACTTCTCTGTAACTAGTTGGCATGTTTTCCACAGTAATAGAAAAAAGAGGTGGAGAAAGGACATGTTAAAAAATAAATTTGTCATTATTTCAACTCCCTGTTTGTTGAATCAAAGCTCCATGAAGGCAGGTACCATGTAGGTCTTACTCACAGATTTATTCCCAGATTTTAGCCCAATGACTGTTGCATAGTAGGTGCCCAGTAAATTTCCATTGAAAGGATGAATGAGCTTGCCATACAAGGTCCCTTTTGAAAGCTAAGAACAAAGAAATATTGTACTCAGCTAAGGGTCCCCAAAGATCACCCCCAGGTTTGGTGATTCACTGAAAGAACTCCCAGGATTCAGCATATAGTGGTTCTTACAGCCATAATTTATGACAGTGAAAGGATATAGAGCACTGTCAGAAAAGGAAAATGATTCACAAACTTTCAAGAGCCCTCTCCCAAAGGAGTCACTTGCTTAACTGCCCAACAGTGAGTTTTAACAACATATATAAAACATTGGCTACCAGAAAGTTCATCAGATTCAGCCCAGGGTTTTACTCACCATGGCTTGGTCACAAAGGCATGTCCTGCTTTGCATGTACCTAAATTCCAGACTCATTGAAGAAAAGTTGGTGTGCAGCACAAATCCTATTGTTTGCATAAACATCTTAGGCACAGTAAGACATTCTAACAGTTCTAAGTGTGTTGGGAAGCCTTTCAAAATCTCAGTTCTCAGATGCCAGCCAAGGGCCAACATTGTAAGCAGTTCTTCCTAGGATAGAGGTCTCAGGACTGCTATTGTTTTATACATAGGGCTCTTTTCAATTCATCATGCAAATGTAATGCTTGTCAACTTTTCTATTCAATTCCTATCTTCTTTTTTAACAGAACTCTGTGGGAAATTCCATATATATCCAATATCATTGGTTATTAGCAAACATTTTAACACTAAGTAACGTATCTAATAATATACACTGCTCTTTGGTTAAAGTTGTGATGAGAACCATATTAAATGACACAAAATAAATTTTAAAAGTCCCTTTCCTTTTTGAATTTCTGTACTGTTGTGAGTTATTTTGGTAGTTGTTCTAGGAGGGGTCATTTTTCCAATTTTGATTCATCTAAAAATGCAGACATTGTCTTATTAACATTTTGTCCCTTAAAGCATTTGGGATTTTTATAAATTATTAGTGCCACAAATATTTGTTGAATGAATAAATTTGTGAATATTTACATATGATCTTTGAAAGATAAATTTTGCTACTGGCTGAAATTTTAAGACTAAAAATTCCTTTAAAAATATTGCTTTGCTGACTACTAGGTAACTTGTTCTGGTTAAAGACACAGATTTTTTTTTCTTAATATTATTCAAAAAAGAGTCTACTTCAAATGGAGAATGTATGTGTTTAAGAAAGGAGCTTGAATTGGGAAGTCAGTTTCTTCTGATGGGAAAATAGGATGATTATAGTAAACTGCCTTAATAGCACCAGTATTTCACCTTCCAAGGTGAAAACAGAAAATCCAAGCACTAAATTTCAGTAGGACATTCCTTTGCCATGTATTCATGCAGGTCTTCCCAACGAAAGGCTTAATGTATTGCTTTCCCCTCTAAACCTGGATTTGATCATGTGGCTTGCATTGGCAAACAGGATGTCATCAGTCATGAGGCAAACAGAGCTTGAAAATTTTTTTGCAAGATTGAGTTCATGCTCTTGCGTTTCTGTCATTGCCAAGAGAAGGATGTTCTGGGCTGGCCCACTGCTCCCTAGGGAGGAATGAGGGACATGTGGAACAGAGCTCGGTAACTCCATCCAAGCTCAGTCTGGAGCAGCTGACTCCCTGCCAATGGCCACATGTCTAAGCAACCAAACCAACATTACCAGATCAACCAGCTGAGCCGGGCCATGGACCAAGTGAATTGCACAGACACATGACACATAAATGTTTATTTTTGTATGCCACCTGACAGTTAATAAAAGTCATATAAAAGTCATAGAGGCAAATTATAGGACATGTTTTGCCAAGCCACAATGAGGAAAGTTTTAAACAATATTAACCACTTATAGCTGACTAGAGGAAGATGTCAGGCATTTCCTAGAAACAGTATTTACATCTGTAAAAGACTTATTCTGGATCAGCTAAAAGCAAAACATAAATATTTTGCAAGGGCAACTTTAAAATAAAGTTAGAGTCACTCCAAATCAATCATTAAAAGCTAATTTGATGTCATCTTATATTCATAGTCTACAGAAATCTTGACTCTTAGATTATTTTATTTAAATTTTTAATCACATCTTGAACCACTTTTTCAGTGTATAACATCCCAACATAGCAGAGTAAAAGGAAACAAAAAGGGTGGTAGACAGTTTCATGATGGTATGACGAAGACTTCTCAGCCTGGTCTTGAGTTTACCAATTGGAGGGAGAGTAGTAGGAACAGAAACAGAAGTGAAACACAAGAGCCTGTACTTTATTTCACAGTTCTCTAATCAAGGGGGAAATAAAGGCAAGGGATAGGAAAAAGGAAGTATAGAGGTACCTGATTATGGCCATAAGTTCTCGAAATCCTAAAGGGATTAACAATAATAAGGCAACCTACTATCATAAGTATTTTCTTATAGTCACTTAGGTCAAAGTCCTATCTGATTATCTTACTTACGAGAAGTACTGTCTACTATAACAAATGAATCCTAGAATTTCAACGGCTCACAACAGTAAATGTTTTGTCTACATAATTGTCCAATGTTGGGAAGCTTTTGTTCTTGTTGTTCTTCAAGGTCCCAGGCTTTATCCACCTTGTGATTGTACCACCTCGAGGGGCCTGGGAGTCCTCTGCAACCAGCCAGTGCACAGGAAAGTGGCAGTGAAGGAAGTACACTTGCATCTTTAAAGGACTAGACCATAAGTCACACTTTCTCTGATATTCCACTGGCAAGAATTAGGTACATGGACACATAGAGGGGCAAAAGAGACTAGAAATGTACAGTTTCAGGCTGTATAGCAGCTTGCTAGCAACTTCACACAAAGGAAGTTTGGTGGTTAATTAGCCATTCCTGCCATGCTGATAGAAGTGTGCTTTGCCCAGAAAAATCAACACAGGCCTTCATTGCAGCAAGAGCTCAGTGCATATTAACAGAATAACAGAATTCATGAACTGTCTGGACTCATGTAGTCATCTTAGCCCTGTAGTGTGGATCTAGTTATTATTAGTATGTTTATTGGCTCTCATTGAGAAACTGCTTCATGCCAATGGCTGAGCTAACTAGCTCTCTGAGATAGGTATTTCCAGTATCCTTATTTTAGCAGATGAGGAGACTAAGGTTTATGAGTAGTCAAGTGACTTGCCCAAGTCACAGAGCTATTAGGTGTTAGAATCAGGACTCAAGGCTAAGTCTAACTCTACAGCAAAATATTTAAAGGCACTTAGTGGATCCTTTACAATTTTAGCTCAATCGTATGCTGATTGATAATGCAACATTTCCCATGTGTGGACATTTCTTTGGCAGTTATCACGAGTGCTTGGAGGAGATAGCCTAAGCCTTTAATGAGTTTTTTCCCTTGGGCCACCCCCTCCCTCACAGCTAGAATAAATTTAATCTTATAACAATCTGTACTGAAATATAGAAAGGAGTACTTAATTATTTCTGTTGAATTAAAAAAGTATTTATTTCAAGCAACTAAAGGCTTTTTATGTTGAAGGTAGTGATGGGATTTTTCCATCTTTCACCAAAAACTGGATAAAATGTGAAACTCTTAAATTGTGGCTGGAGAAATCCAGAGAACCAAATATTCATAAAAATTCAATATTAAGTTCTTTGTGAGCTCAGGTTTGAGCAGATGAACTGCTTTATTTATGACAGTTTAAACCAACTTATTCCCAAGTTCTTGGGCTGACAATTTACTAACATTCAGTTTTACCAGATATTTTTACAGAAATGATTTTATTTTTAGGATAAGCAGGTAGCTTGCCTTCATATAAAAATTTAATAAAAATAGAATCCATGATTTATGTTCACTGTATCAGTAGTTAATTAATATTAGCCACCATAGCAGGTAAACCTAAAAAACAATAGGGATTCCAGATCCCTTTCTCCATGACAATGTTTAATAAGGGTGGAGTGACATTTCTTCCCTTGCAGCTGTGTTATCTGTGGCTTCTAAGGCTGCAAAGATAGGGAAAGACACACAGGAAACACAACCTCAGCTGCCTTGGCTCCCCACTGACACAGGTCTCATCCAGCCTTACTCCATTGGCCAAAACTAGCCATGTGATCTCAACTGACTACAAGAAAGACTGGGAAATGTAGGGAAACAGATGAGTATTGGATGAGTGCTGTTTCTGCTACATTTACAGCTGAAACAGGCACCCAATTTTCCTGAAAGCTGGTCTAGAAATTTCCCCATGGATCTTAATCCCCCTGCAGAGTTACTTTGGAGCTAAAAAAAATTGTCTGTGGCTTGTTTGAGCTGTGCTTATCAAGGCTATCATTTAAGTAAAAAGATAATTCTGATAGAATTGTGGTGGCAGGTGTTATCCTCACATTCTAAATCTCCTGACTCTGAGTTTGAATTCCTTATCATTGACCATGGAATTTATTTTCTAAGCTTTAAGCAATTCACAGCTGAAACTTGATGACCGGAAGTCCGATGATTTAGTAGGAATGCATAGTAGTTGAAGTAGACATGTTTAATAATAGGAACAGGTATGATTTAGTAGGATTTTTCTCATAAGGAATGATTTTTTTTTTCTCTGTGGGTACAAATTCTGTTTCTCAGTTTCTACAACAAAGCCAAAGTAGCTTGTACTGAAAACTTTCTCTTAAATTGGACACATTGTGGGTTTGTTTGTTTTTTTTTTAAATACTTACTGAAAACTCAGCATAGAATAAAACTAATGACATAGTCACCTGTTTTTCTTTTCTTTTTTCCTTCCTTTAATCATATGGATCATGCAGACTGCATTACTATACCAAAGGGAATTTTTTTCTGGCTTTAAAATTTTTTAAAATTAATGTCATGCAAGGTAAAATGGTATTTTCTTGTCCTGTTCCTAAGAAAGTTGTGATAGCATCATATTTCATAATAATTTGGACTTATCATTCATCATGAATATCTCAAGTGCTTTATAAACAAATTACTATTTTTGGAAAGCAAACAGATTTCCTCAAACTTTGCTCAAATTGATTAGTAAAGATGTACCTAAGGGAGTTTTGAAATTCTTCCAAATCCTCTCACATGTTAACCACCTTTCATTATGATGAAATATAGCCTATTACTTATATGTTACTAGTGGATAAGAGGGATTATTTTAACCCAGTCCTCCAGCATGGGTTCCAGAGAAAATATTATAATCATTCACATACGCCAAATCATTGCAAGAATTCCTTATAATGAAATGATTTTATCAGGAGTTTTATTATAATATCACACTGTGCCTTAACTAATGCTTGTTTTTCCTGACTTTCAAATACCACATGACATTATGAGGTCACATAATGGCCTCAGAAATACTTCCATTTATCCAATATTTTAAGTCTCTGTTTCTTAGACACTGAGGAGAGTTTCCAGAAATTTTGGTATCTTGTGTTTAATTTATGCCTAAAAAAGGACTCTGCCATCCTGGTTTGAGGAAGCTAGAAAGTGATAATCCCACTGAAGAGAAAAAGTCACTTGAAACAGTCCATGGCAGATGACATTAAGAATGGAAAACCCGCTCTTCTTGAAGTCCTAAATATTAGTTGGCAAACTTTTAGCATTTATTCACTACAAAAATATACAATGGCAAAATTTTCAAATATGTAAAATTATAGGGGAGTTATTAGTGAAGTTTAATCATATGCACAATTTTCCTAGACAAATTAAAGAATTACAAGCATGAAAAGGTAAAGGAGGAAAATAATTATCAGAATTGGCAATTCACAAGAAGAAATTTGGAAGGAACTAAAAAACACTTGGAGGTTAAAGAGCATCCTACTAAAATATGAATGGATCAACCAGGAAATTAGAGAAGAATTAAAAAGATTCACGCAAACAAATGAAAGTGAAAGCACACTGTTCAAAGCCTTTGGGATATAGCAAAGGCGGTCCTAAGGGGGAAGTACATTTCAGTGCAAACCTCTCTCAAAAACTTAGAAAAATCCCAAATATACAAGCTAACCTTACACCTACAGGAATTGGAGAAAGAACAGCAAATAAAGCCTAAACCAAGCAGAAGAGAAATAATAAAGATTAGAACAGAATTCAATGAAATAGAGACCAGAAGAACTGTAGAGCAGATCAATGAAAATGGGAGCTGGTTCTTTGGAAGAATTAATAACATAGGTAAACCCCCACTCAGGCTTATTAAAAAAAAAAGACTCAAATCAGTAAAATCATGAATGAAAGAGGAGAGATCACAACAAACACCAATGAAATACAAATGATTTTAAGAAAATATTATGAGCAACTATATGTCAATGTATTAGGCAATCTGGAAGAAATGGATACATTCCTCTAAACTTATAAATCACCAAAACTAAAATGGAAAGAAATACAAAACTGAAAGAGACCAAAAACCAGTACAGAAATTGAAGCAGTCATCAAAAACCTACCAAGAAACAAGAGTCCAGGGCCAGATGGCTTTCCAGGGGAATTCTACCAAAGATTTAAAGAAGAAATAATACCTAGTTTACTGAAGCTTTTTCAAAACACAGAAGTGGAAAAAAAACTTCCAAACTCATTCTATGAGGTCAGCATACCTTGATCCCAAAACCAGACAAAGACTACATCCAAAAAGAGAATTACAGATCAATATCCCCGATAAGCATGGGTATCAAAATCCTCACCAAGATACTAGCCAATAGGATTCAACAGTACATTAAAAGGATTATTCACCATGACCAAGTGGAATTTTTTCCTGGGATGCAAGGGTGGTTCAACAGTAAATCAATCAGTGTGATAGATCACATTAATAATAATAAAAAGACAAGAATTATATGATCCTCTCAATGCAGAAAAAGCATTTGACAAAATATAGCATCCTTTCTTGATTAAAACTCTTTAAAGTGTAGGAATAGAGGGAATATACCTCAATATCATAAAAGCCACCTACAAAAAGCCCACAGCAAATATAATTTTCTATGGGGGAAAAACAGTGCTTTTCACTAAGGTCAGGAACATGACAGGGATGCCCACTCTACCACTGTTACCAATATAGTATTAAAAGTCCTAGCCTCATCAAAAAGAAATAAAAGGCATCCAAATCAGCAAAGAAGAAGGCAAACTCTCACTCTTCACAGATGACATGATACTGTATATGGAGAACCCAAAAGACTCCACCACAAAATTGTTGGAACTCATACAGTAATTCAGCAATGTGGCAGGATTCAAAATCAATGCACGGGAATCAGTTGCATTTCTATACACTAACAATGAGACTGAAGAACAAGAAATTCCAGAATTGATTCCATTTAAAAATGTACCAAAAACCATAAAATACCTAGGAATAAACATAACCAAAGAGGTAAAGGATCTGTACTCTAAAAACTACAGAACACTTATGCAAGAAATTGAGGAAGACACAAATAGATGGAAAAACATTCCATGCTTGTAATCCACATGGGGGGAATAAACAATATACTGGTATAATGTTTTATTTGGTAAAATTGCTCTGGGTATATACTACACATTCAATGCAATTTCTATCAAAATACCATGGACTTTCTTCATAGAGCTGGAACAAATAATCCTAAGATTTGTATGGAACCAGAGGAATGTTGAAAAAGAAAACCAAAGCTGGGGGCATCACAATGCCTGACTTCAAGCTGTAATTCAAAAGCATAAGATACCTAAGAATAAACCTAACCAAAGAGGTAAAGGATCTATACCCTAAAAACTATAGAACATTTCTGAAAGAAATTGAGGAAGACATAAAGAGATGGAAAAATATTCCATGCTCATGGATTGGAAGAATTAATATTGTGAAAATGTCAATGTTACCCAGGGCAATTTACACGTTTAATGCAATCCCTATCAAAATACCATGGACTTTCTTCAGAGAGTTAGAACAAATTATTTTAAGATTTGTGTGGAATCAGAAAAGACCCCGAATAGCCAGGGGAATTTTAAAAAAGAAAACCATATCTGGGGGCATCACAATGCCAGATTTCAGGTTGTACTACAAAGCTGTGCTCATCAAGACAGTGTGGTACTGGCACAAAAACAGCACATAGATCAATGGAACAGAATAGAGAACCCAGAAGTGGACCCTGAACTTTATGGGCAACTAATATTCGATAAAGGAGGAAAGACTATCCATTGGAAGAAAGACAGTCTCTTCAATAAATGGTGCTGGGAAAATTGGACATCCACATGCAGAAGAATGAAACTAGACCACTCTCTTTCACCATACACAAAGATAAACTCAAAATGAATGAAAGATCTAAATGTGAGACAAGATTCCATCAAAATCCTAGAGGAGAACACAGGCAACACCCTTTTTGAATTCAGCCACAGTAACTTCTTGCAAGATACATCCACGAAGGCAAAATAAGCAAAAGCAAAAATGAACTATTGGGACTTCATCAAGTTAAGAAGCTTTTGCACAGCAAAGGATACAGTCAACAAAACTCAAAGACAACCTACAGAATGGGAGAAGATATTTGCAAATGACGTATCAGATAAAGGGCTAGTTTCCAAGATCTATAAAGAACTTATTAAACTCAACACCAAAGAAACAAACAATCCAATCATGAAATGGGCAAAAGACATGAACAGAAATCTCACAGAGGAAGACATAGACATGGCCAACATGCACATGAGAAAATGCTCTGCATCACTTGCCATCAGGGAAATACAAATCAAAACCACAATGAGATACCACCTCACACCAGTAAGAATGGGGAAAATTAACAAGGCAGGAAACCACAAATGTTGGAGAGGCAGTGGAGGAAAGGGAACCCTCTTACACTGTTGGTGGGAATGTGAACTGGTGCAGCCACTCTGGAAAACTGTGTGGAGGTTCCTCAAAGAGTTAAAAATAGACCTGCCCTATGACCCAGCAATTGCACTGTTGGGGATTTACCCCAAAGATACAGATGCAATGAAACGCCGGGACACCTACACCCCGATGTTTCTAGCAGCAATGTCCACAATAGCCAAACTCTGGAAGGAGCCTCGGTGTCCATCGAAAGATGAATGGGTAAGGAAGATGTGGTTTATGTATACAATGGAATATTACTCAGCTATTAGAAATGACAAATACCCACCGTTTGCTTCAACGTGGATGGAACTGGAAGGTATTATGCAGAGTGAAGTAAGTCAATCGGAGAAGGACAAACATTGTATGTTCTCATTCATTTGGGGAATATAAATAATAGTGAAAGGGAATAGAAGGGAAGGGAGAAGAAATGTGGGGAAAATATCAGAAAGGGAGACAGAACATAAAGACTCCTAACTCTGGGAAATGAACTAGGGGTGGTGGAAGGGGAGAAGGGCGGGGGGTGGGGGTGAATGGGTGACGGGCACTGAGGGGGGCACTTGTCGGGATGAGCACTGGGTGTTATTCTGTATGTTAGCAAATTGAACACCAATAAAAAATAAATTTATTATAAAAAAAAACAAAGCTGTGATCATCAAGACAGCATGGTATTGGCACAAAAACAGACACAAAGATCAAAGGAATAGAATTGATAACACAGAAATGAACCCTAAACTTTATGGTCAACTAATCTTTCACAAAGCAGGAAAGAATATCCACTGAAAAAAAGATAATCTCTTCAATAAATAGTGTTGGAAAAATTGGATCACATGCAGAAGAATGAAACTGGGCCATTCTCTTACACCATACATAAAGATAAACTCAAAATGGATGAAAGAGCTAAATGTGAGACAAGAATCCATCAAAATCCTAGAGGAGAAATATTTTTGAACTTGGCTGCAGCAACTTCTTACATGTCTATAAAGGCAAGGGAAACAAAAACAAAAATGAATTATTGGGACTTGATCAAGATAAAAAGCTTCTGCACAGCAAAGTCAACAAAACCAAAAGACAACCTACAAAATGGGAAAAGATATTTCCAAATGACATATCAGAATAAAGGCCAGTACCCAAGATCTATAAAGAACTTATTAAACTCAACACCCCAAAACAACTTAATCAACAAATGGGCAGAAGACATGAATAGGCATTTCTCCAAAGAAGACCTACATATGACCAACAAGCACATGAGAAAATGCTCCACATCACTTGTCCTCAGGGAAGTACAAATCAAAATCACAATGAGATATGACTTTACACCAGTAAGAATGATTAAAATTAACAAAACAGGAAACAACAAATGTTGGCAAGGATGCAGAGAAAGGGGAACCCTCTTATGCTGTTGGTGGGAATACAAGCTAGTGCAGCCACTTTGGAAAACAATGTGGAAGTTCCTCAAGAAGTTAAAGTAGAGCTACCCTATGACCCAGCAATTGCACTACCGGGTATTTACCCCAAAGATACAGATGTAGTGAAAGGACACCTGCATCCCAATGTTCATAGCAGCAATGTCCACAATAGCCAAACTGTGGAAGGAGCCATGATGCCCTTCGACAGATGAATGGATATAGAAGATGTGGTATAAATACACAATGGAATATTAGTCAACCTTCAGAAAGGATGAGCACCTACCATTTACATTGATGTGTATGGAACTGGAGGGTAATACCCTGAGTGAAATAAGTCAATTGGAGAAAGACAATTGCCATAATGTTTCACTCATATGTAGAATATAAGAAATAGTGAAAGGGGACATTAGGGAAGGGTGGGTGGAAACTAAGTGTTGAAAAATTAGAGAGGAAGACAAACCATGAGAGACTTCTGACTCTGAAAAACAAAGAGTTGTGGAAGAGGAGGTGGGTGTGGGGGGTGGGGTAACTGGATGACAAGCATTAAGGAGGGCACATGAAGCAGGCTCCATGCACCGGGAGCCCAATGTGGGATTCGATCCCGGGTCTCCAGGATCGTGCCCTGGGCCAAAGGCAGGCGCCAAACCGCCGCGCCACCCAGGGATCCCTGAAATGCCTAATTTTTACTTTATTAATTAAAAAATTTGAGCATATGACAAGTTTTGATTGTAATTATCACAGTAGGATCCATATACACATCATTATTCTCTCTCGGTGGGCCAAAGGATTCATGGACACCTTGTAGATCTTCTAAGGGTTTCTCCAGAGGACAATGAACAACAGTGGGAACTGAATCCATAAGTTAATAATGAAAAAGCCAAAATCAACTGACAAGCTTGTTGAAAACACAGAATGCTCAAGAGTGAGCCATCTTCCTAGCAAAGCTAAGTCAATAACATACTCACAGGACACACTCACCTCTACGTGGACAATGGTTCATAAATAAAAATGAACATTATTCTTGATTTAGTCAATGTCAGCAAATAGCATATGGATTACTCACTGCTACTATGCAAACTTTGGAGGAAGTGACATCATACACATGCTACTTGAGAGTTAAATTTGGCAAAGTTTTTCTGCAAAGGGACAGATAACCAATATTTTAGGCTTTGGGGGACAGATGGTTTCGGTTGCAATGTTGTCATTGTAGCACAAAAGCATCCATAGACAATATATAAATGGATGGCTATGGCTGTATTCTAACAAAGCTTTCTACACAAATGGGCAGCAGGCCAGATTTGGCCTGAGGGCTGCAGTGTGCCAATCCTGGGTACAGGCAGGCTCTGAAAGGCACCTTCCACATCCCTGGACACAACACAAAACCTCAGGAAAAATTCTTGCCTCCAGGGGAAAGAAACGGGATGGGTGAAGGACAGGAGACAGAAATTCACTTTCTATCATATACCTTTCATAAATTTGAATTCTGTACAATATATCACATTTAAACAATAAATGAGAGACGCCTGGGTGGCTCAGCAGTTGGGCACCTGCCTTCGGCTCAAGTCACGATCCCCGGATCTGGGATCAGGATCTGCACTGGGCTCCCTGTGGGGAGCCTGCTTCTCCCTCTGCCTATGTCTCTGCCTCTTTCTCTCTTTCTCTGTATGTGTCTCTCATGAATAAATAAGTAAATCTTTTTTAAAAAACAATAAATGAATTTATCTTCAGAAATTATTATTCCCATGTGGCAATCAGCTTTCCAAAGCTTCCATTTTATCTTCTCTGGAACAAGGGTATAACATCTCTTCTCTTGCTTCCACTGGGTGACTATGGAAATAAAGTCAAACTCTATATGCAAATATGCTTTATATCCAGCTAAAGCACCACCTAAATATACAGTATATTTTCATTATTTCATAACTGTTGCTATGGGGAGACAGAACAGTTTAGCAACTAGAAGCTCAGGTATCAGAGCCAGATTGTTAAACACCAACCAGAGCGTTTTCAAACTTCTTGCTTTCTTATCATCTGTGTGTTCAAATAGAAGCCAATTTAAAATCAATACTAGGCACAAAGTAATTCAGACACAAAATCAGAATCGTGAAAACTGGTACATAGAAATAAAAGCTCTAACTTAGACTTTCTATAAGAATTCATAGTATTTTCTTCTCAAGTCTATATGATTTACTAGAAAAAAAACTGAGATAAGGGACATGCTTTCCATTTATCAATTTTTTAAACTTCCATAATAAATTGTGGAGTCAATGAACCTTCAACCCTGTCCCATTGACATTTACAGTTTCTATAAATGTTGTACAATTGGAAATTGTCAAGATCAGAATAATGACCTTAGGCACAAGGAAATCCTCAAGCACTAAGTAATATTTAATTAAATCATCTCAAACATATTATGTTAAAGGATGAAAATAAAATGTTTTAAAATGATTTTCAGTAGTAAATCTTATAACTAAAAGAAATTTCAGGTTAAATGACTTGAAATAATTTGTTTTCATTAAATATGGATTTACTGAGATTTATTTCAGAGGACAATTTAAATGATTTTTGGATTATACCCTCTCTAGCTATTGTTTATAGTCCCGGGAATGGATAAGTTAAGAAACAGATATGTTAGGGGATATGAAGAAAAACAAAGTGAATTAACGTAATGGAACAAAGCATTCACTGTTTAAATGAAATAGTAGTACCACACTTGGCAGTGTGAAATGTGAACAAACATCGATTAGTAATTGATAAAATACTATATAATATACTACATAATTGTATTTGAACCACCTAGAAAGTTGGAAAAAAATTGCTCACTTGGTTAAGGATACAGAATGCACAAAGTGATGAAAGCCAGCTGTGAAATGGAGGCTTTTGGGTAATTTTTTTTTCCAAAAATAAATCCAATATTGAAGTGGAAGATGCCATATATGTCACTGAATCTTACACCCTGAGGTAAGGCAACTATGAACAAAACTCTAGGTATGCATGATTCTGAACTCAAGAAGTAATAAACTGGAAGGGAAAATGGATTTTGAGTAGCAAACTCTCTAGGCAGCCTAAGATAAAAGACTTTCTTGTTCACAAATAGAGGCACCATAGCAAAGGATTACTTCATCAATGCAAGAGCTAATTAATTCTTTAGGAAATTGTTCCCAGGCACGAAAGACAGAGAGCAAATATCAAGGGTAATGGTTTAAAAGGAGTGCTGTAAGGATGAAGGAAATAAACCAAAATGAAAATTTTGGCAAGAATGGTTGGCTGGACCACCCATGAAGTTCCCCTCTTAGAAAGCTCTGGACAACCTACTTCACTGACCACTTGAATTATTTATTCCACTTTGTACTTCTCAAATCCTAAATCTCTGTTATGTTTTAAATTCCCCCAAAAGGAGTAAACCTGTGAAACCCTAGGTACTCTACCTTTGGACCCAATAAAGGTAGAACCGAGGTCTCCTGCCCCAGCTCTTCTCTTCCCTACTCATAACTTGGCTATGTGGCCCCTGGACACACAGTGTCTCTTCAAGGACCTGTGAGTAATAAATTTCATTCCATAAAGTTCCTCATGATTGCTGCTCAGGAACATTTTACAATCATAATAAGAATCATAAGGACCAGTCCAGCTACAATACTGGTTCTGGTTAGATAGATCAATGTCTGCAGGGACTTACCACAGGCAGTGAGGGCCCAAATGAGTGCCTCAGGCATTCTTAGGCCTATAGCATCACCACTGATAGGTTGAGGCTGATCCAAAACAGCCAGATCCTGGATTTTCATAAAAATGATGAGGAAGTTGCAATGCAATTTACTTCCAACCATTCTACCTCTACTTTAACTTGTAAAACTTACCAAAAAGAGAACATTAACAAATATATAAAATTATTTAAGAGAAAATTACCAAAAAGAGAACATTAACAAATATATAAAATTATTTAAGAGAAAATTTTTCTTGTTAATTTCTCTGGAGACCCCAGATTCTTTCACAGAAAGATTAATGGGACTTCATTCCAAAAGATTTTAGAATTTCTAGGCTACAGAGTATGATCTGAAGAATGGTATTTGACGGTTCTCTACTCAAGAAAAATCTACCCAGGAAGGGCATTAAACTTTTCTCAGGCACTCATCATTTAGAATAAAAGGGGATGATTCAAGGCTACTCCCCTCACTAAAATTTAAATCCCTCTCTAGCAGAGAGTAAGCAATTTGGTCACATTATTATCAATTAGAAAACTCATCAGGAATCAGTATATTAGATCAGAGAGTTACCAACCATATATCTGAGAGAATATTATCCAGGAAAGTTATGTTCTGAAGTTTTGAGGCAGAACAAGGTAATGAATATAGATGAAAGAAATGCTCTCTTCCAAAAAGGGTTTCTGCTTCTAGAGGACAAACCATAATTGGGTTTTCAGTGAGAGGTGGGCAAGTGAAGCATAGGGGGAGCTAGAATTCCTGAAGAGGTGAAGACAAATGGAGAGGGAAGAAGTTGAATGATGCTGAAGTTAGTTTTTTTATTGTGTACTTTTGCCAAGGGCCTGCTTTGCCCTCAGCTCCTGATCATGACCAGGTCTGCGCAGATAATGCCATGGGGCCGAAGCTGCGTGTGTAGCTGAAGAGGTCAACAGTAAATTCTAGTGAGTGACAAAAGACTCCTTTTCATGTCAGGCACTTCAGTAAGAGGAAGTTTGATGAAGGGCTTTTTCAGATGACTATCTTATGCCAGCAGATCCCAAAAGGAAGTAGGGGTGCTACCACTAATACATGGGATGATGAGGCTTTGGGGGCATTTCCTTTGAATGCTTTTATTCTGTGTTGGACTTATCTTAACATAATAAAGAAAATTTTTTTTCTACCTGTTAAGTTTACAGAAATTATAAAGTTCCCCTTTTAAATTAATTACATAAAAGAAAAGGGGGGTCAATTTAGAAAAAAAATAATATTTTGAATAGATGATACTGAGATGTGACAAGAACTATTGAGGTGGACTCAGAATAATGCAGTCTGGCTAACAAAGTCATATATAATTCTGTCCTTTCTTAGGACCCTAGAGAAGAGGAGATTTTGCAAAGACTGTAGAGATAGAACACATTTTATATTAAAGGAGCCCAATACCTCAAATTCCTAAAATTTTTATCAAATAAAAATGTAGTTAGAAATTCCAAAATGTGGTTACATTCTTTACCCTTTAAATTTCAGCAGGGATTGGACACTCCATTTTTACCTAACAGGAGCTTGAGGTTCCAAAGGTGTGAAGGGCCATGTTAAGGTTTGAACACAGGTCGACTCCCTCCAAATTTCATTGTAGCGATTATTCTAGCACAAGTTCCAGATGACATCTTGGTGAAATTGTTAAGGCAAAAAACCAGTAGGGTCAGCAAAATGGTAAATGTCTCAGGCACAAAGGACATATTTACTTCATTAGCTATTGCTGGTTAAAATTTTACCAATTCCTGGAAGAGAATTGTTAACATTAGATCCACATAGCAGTCATGATGTTCAACCAGAAAAATATAGTGAGAAAGATGTAGATTAAAAATTATATATGTTTACATATATGTATGTGTGCATACATACACACACCTCCCTACTCTGCATGTGTGACATGGGACTTTGTTGATAAAAATCAGCAGCATTACACTGGGTGCTCTGACATTTAATGCGAATTCCAAAGCCTTATTTTCTGGATTCAAATCCCATACCAGCTATGTGACTTTAGATGAGATTTTCACGTTTTGTGAGCTTCAGTTTCCTCAAAACAGTAGTAAGAATGGTAGCTACTTTTAGAGTTGGTATGAGAATGAAATAAGGTTAACATATAAAATATGCTGAAAATTGAGTCTCAGTGGGGCACCTGGGTGGCTCAGTGGTTGAGTGTCTGTCTGCCTGTGGCTCAGGTCGTGATCCCAGGTCCTGGGATTGAGAACCACATCAGGTTCCCCACAGGGAGCCTGCTTCTCCCTCTGCCTGTGTCTCTGCCTCTCTCTGTGTCTCTCATGAATAAATAAATAAAATCTTAAAAAAAAAACTGAGTGTGGGGGATTATAAATGATAAATAACTATGACATTATTATTCTCCATTTGATGTACAATTTAAAATACACACAATGCACAGAAGTATTGCTCTCATTTGACACAGCATTTAATGCATTTCAATCACAGATTTATTTATTAAATAGAACACTAAAATTATTTTCACACTAGCTGTTGACACAAGCAGTATAAGATGTTTGAAATACTTTTAATAGTGTGGTCACTATTTCAAGGAGACCCTTGCCTGAAAACTCGCCATAGCTACAGTCACCAAGCAAGTAAATGTTCTATTATGCCTGAGATCTACCAAATATTTGCCCAAGAGATTCTCCAGTTTATTAACTTGGACTAGAATGTCAGTGCTACACAAGGGTGAGAAGGAGCGATGGAAACACATGGAAGGGTTGGCCAACTCAGTGTTGGATGGAAGTGAATTCAAATCCTAAAGGATGATGAAGAGTCTGACAGCTGACTTGGCAAAGAGAGAGGCAGAGTTTGTCCTGGCAGTATTCACTGTGTACAAATGCCCAGAGGTGAGGAAACACTACTTATTCATGGGTCTCTTGCATGCTTTCTAGTACAGTATGAGCTTACATTATAAGAGGAGAGAACTTGAGAGATTAAGCCCGCTTAGGGCCTGTCTTGTCATGCTAAGGGTTGCAGTGTTTGTTTTGAGAGAAGTTGTGAGCAAGTGGAAGACTTTAAACTGGGGAATTACACAATCATCACTACTAAGAGGCCCCTGGCATCTATGTGATAGGAGTTCTGAATCCACTGTCCATGAACACTGCCTGAAATTCAGTAGGTCTGTGAACTGGGATGGCCAAAGGGAAAAAAATAACACATTTATCTTTACTAAGCAAGGCAATGTGGTCATAAATAAGCACATAATTCTACATTACAAATTCACTTACAACATATGAAGCTTTTAATAAAATTGGTTTTATCTGTAATCCTATGTATGTTATGCTTTTAAAAACATTTTTTTTTTCTGAGAAACGGTCCACAGGCTTCATCAGGTTGCCAAAAGAGTCTATGGCACAGAAGCCCGATGGAAGGATTACACCTGTGCATACAGAGACTCTGAAAGGTTTTTATGGGAAAGGCAGGGAAGTAGCCAAGAGTAAAAACCACCACACATCCCAATAAGGTAATATTTCAAATGGCTTAATTAGAAATTCCAAATACTGATAGCTCTAGTACTTTACTGTGTTCTAGGAAGAAAGCTCAAAATATTAGGTTGTCTCTTTCAATACCAGTCATCTGTCAACCTTATAGACACTACCCCTGCATATTACTTTTGGTTGCTTCTATACATATATGATGCCACAGTGGATGCTTTCTGGGGATATCTCCCCAGATCCATCCCCCTCCTTCTGGCAGTAGCAACCAATTAATGGATCCACTCCTAATAATTTGGTCTTGGGAATTTTCATCCCATGTATTTACCAAGGCTAAACTCATCACTATATCACATTCCCTCAACCACGTGACCTAGATTTGTCTAATCACAATAACTCTCAAGATTTTGCAGGAATAAGCTGACAAGATTCTAGTTGTTTCTATGGGACATGAACTCAAGGGGCTGTGAAAATGGAGCTTTTCCAACATGAGAAAGAAGCTGATATCAGAGGAAGAAGCCACCATGCAGACAGCAGAGGCAAGAAATGGGGAGAAACAGTTCTGCTGATACCATGTGATTCCTGAAGACAGAGCTGACACTAGACTTTTAAAATGCATAATCCAAGTGGTTTTCTTTTTCTATTAATAAAATTAGAGTGATTTTAAGTTTTTATTACTAGATAGAAGTTATCCTAACAAAAATCTATATAGGCCTTACCATAATGTAGATTCATTTATCAATTAATTGGTGACTGCATGGTTATACTTGTCATTATCATGTCTTTGGTGGCCATATTGTATTGATGGCAATCCTTAAGCTGAAATTTGTCAAATGTACTCCATGAACCACGTGCAACAGGATCCCACAACATGCAGGCCAACAGCAGACATTACTGCACTCAAGATCAAATATATTAAATCTCTGGGGGGAAATGGTTGAGACTTGGAAATCTGCATTTCCCTCAGATACTCGGTGATTTTCACACACAGAAAGATCTGAGAACCCTCTTTTATGGTTACTAAGGCTACAGAAAATAAGGAAAATTATGCCATCAGAGTTTCTGCGTTGGTACTATACAAAATCTTCTCTAGATGTTTTGTATTTTTCACTTTAGAATTTCATATTATTTAGTGGATGTTTTGCACTGTGATTTGTTGCACTCAAATGGTCACATGTGCCATAATTTCTGAAGACTTAGTACAAAAGTAGGTTCCCAGAACTTATTCTGAATTCAGTTAAGAATAAGTAGAGGGAGCCCTAAAAAAATCTGCCTTTTGAAAAATCAATTCTCCCAGGTAATTCTGATACTTTCTGATATTTAAGATCCATTGAACTGGAGAAATCAAGAAAAAAAAAACCCTGAATTCTAAGCAGAAGAGAAAGAATATTAAATCTGAAATTTTTTAATTCTCTTTTTACTTGATCAACCCAAGAGACCTTCACTTTTCTCTATTTGCTGTAGGTTTTTCCCTTTTTCATTATACCACATCTTTACCGCTACAGAGGTTGGGAATTCATGGTGTTCTCTGTATAGAACAATTCAAGCTACTTGCAAGCAATAACCAGTTTTTAATTAGGACTATACCTAAGGAAAAGACTTGGGCACTCTAATGGGCACTGCTATGCCCACATCTTGTCACTGCCCAGCAGGGCTTAATGCTTAATGAATTTTAGGATATTTTTAAAGTAGGAAATTGAGCATACAATTGCAAAAGTGAAAACACTGCTACATTCATCAAGTAAACTCGCTGTGAGCTCCGAATTCCATTTCTGTCCCTCAGTCAAAATTGATTTTGAATTATGCATACATTTTTGGAATAAGAAAGCTATTATTTATTTCTTTTCAGATATGAGTTTTGGCATCTTATCAAACCAGGTGTAGAAATTGAGCTGTGTATAAGAGAGCAGAAATGTTGCAGTGTTTTATTGTTAGTTTTGTTGTTGTTTCTTTCACAATTGCCTTAGGTAGAAATGAGAACTTTTCCCACATTGTAAACTGTCCATTATTAGGAAGAAGAATGGAAACTGCATTTATAAAATGTTTTCATTTTACCATATTGATAGAGTTGCCTTAATGTGTTAATTCATGGGATGCTCACCTTTTTGTGTGTATGTAGAAGATACGGATGGAGAGTGAGGGTGGGGGAGAAAAAAAAGATGTTCTTCATCAATTGCCTGTATGTATTAAAAAGCTGCAAAGAATAATAATACCTATTATATAGTATAGCTGTATCTATTATTTCTTCTCATTAATAATTCTGAAGAAGAAGAAAAGTCATTTCTATGATATTTTCATTTCTTTTCAGGAAAGTTTTAAAAAGTTAGTATCAGGACACCTGGGTGGCTCAGTGGTTGAGTGTCTGCATTTGGCCCAGGGCAGGATCTTGGAGTCCTGGGATCAAGTCCCATATTGGGCTCCCCACAGGGAGCCTGCTTCTCCCTCTGCCTGTGTCTCTGCCGCTCTCTTTCTCTGTGTCTCATGAATAAATAAATTTTTTTTAAGTTAGTATCCGTACATTAAAAAAGAATGTTTCTCACGTGTAGCAACAATAAGACAAAAGGATCCAATCATTTTCTTTTTCCAAAATAAAGACATTTTATCTGATCACTGTCCAGGGTGCATAAGTTATCTTTTAAATGAACGTCTGAATCAACTCTTAGAAATAAAGCTTCACAGAGCATCTCACTTCCACTTAATCCAACAAACAAGCAATCTGAACACATGAAGTGCAGTGCTGGTGTCTCCTACCACTATAACACAGTAGCAGCCATAAAGATTTGACTCAACATTTGACTGAAGCAAGAGCCTATATAGGCTCATGTGTTCTCTTAATGGTTTCTTTGTTATAAGAAACCAGTAGGCATTTGTTCTCATCAGGGACAATTACACTTGATCTTAGCCCATAGGCTGACAAGTGATCATCATCATGCACTATTAGCAATAGAAAATACTGTACATTTTGGTCAGCCTTGCACATCTATTCCCATCCCATGTCTGATTTTCAGCAAGGGTATTAGTGAGGGTTTAATCAGAGGAGGGCCACTATGCATGATTTATGAGGAGAGGAACTTACACAAATGTGGGAGCTGAGTGGCATATCCATCCAAGGCTACAGCTTCTGCATCTGATTTTGGGCCTCGCTTGCTATAGTTCATATAGGCTGTCCTCTAGTAGGGGAAGCTGGATATGAAGTGAGGCAATAAGAATTAAGTGCCATCTGAAAGGATACACTGTAATCTACCAAGACAAATGACTCTCTCAATTTCTTCAGGAATATCTGCTACGTGATGTCTGTAATAAAATACAGGTCCTCTGCCAACGGTAAACAATGTTCATCATGGTATTTTTTCCCCCAGTGATCAGAGACTCTGCTTCAGAATCCTTCTAAACACCGATACATAAGCAGTCATTTCCAATTAAATGCAGTTGATCAAAAAGAAGGAATCTATTTGCCACCTCTAGCGTCAACACAGCTTTCAAGTAAGGGGTGCCCTTTTACAGGCCTCCCTTACTCTCTGGATCTCAGTCTTCATCGATTTTATGATTTAAAGAGCCTGTGGGGATAATTAATCATGATTTAAGACATTGCTTTTTGAGCGAAAAATGAATTTCAAGGTTCACTAACCATCTTATGAATTCATGCTTGGTAGATTCCCAAGAGAAAGTATTTTATTAACAGTAGTAATAATAAAAACTACTTCCTTGAAGATTATCTACATTTGTTTTTATTTTCCCTAAATTTACATTCTTCAAGTCTATGTAAACTTGTCCAAAATATTAACAATTAGATCTTGAGAAGAGGGTAAAAGTTAACAGGTACCAATCTGGGAAAGATCTGGATACCACCTTCCTCCAGCCTCTATGGAAACTCTTCTGTAAGTACTGACTTCATATATTTCACAAGTGCCTGGACTCTGTTTTCTTTCTGCTCTTCTTATTGATATTTAGCTTAAATCAGCCCCTCTCTGGCTTCACTCAGGTGACCAGAATTCTTTCCAATTCCTCTCCTCCATGTGATCCTCCAGCTCTTACTTTTCCCTCAAATCTTTTCTGCATCAGAGGTAAGAGTGTCTATAATAAGTCCTCTTTTACCACATAGCATGATTTTTCACACATTCAAGCACTGATTATGCTTGATTGTTCTTCTCCAGAAGCATTCTGGTTTATTCACACTTCTTCCAGAGCTGGGAGACCCATACTATATTTAGCACAGCATTGACTCAGAGCGTCATAGCACTTGTTTTGGAATATATGCTTCTGTGATAGCCTTAGAATTAAAAACAAATTGCTTCTCTCTCTTTCTCTCTCTCTTTCTCTCCCTCTTTTCCCATATCATATTACTTACTCATATTGATCTTGTGGTCAGTTAAACTCCTTAAGGCTTCCCAAACAAGATTTTTTAAGTCACAGTACCATTCCTGTAACTGCACAGCTGGAATACTTAGACTTCAGAGAAAGTCATTATATTTGTCATTTTTGTAGTTTACTGGCCTCAAAAATTTCAATGGGAAAGGGTTGAGTGGTCTGTAAAATTTTTTTATTGGATTCAAGCAATCACGACTACCTTTCCTAAGTGCTGACAAGTCAACCTTAGACATTATTTTGGATTTTATCTGGCCTACTGGCAGGTTTACATATATACCCAGTACTGTATGTTTACATGGTTAAGAGCTCCACAAAAGTAGGAATTTCTAGATGCTTTGTTCACTGTTGTATCTCTAGCAGGAGGCCCTCATTTGAATCTTCAGGATAAATTAATGATGTGACAGGAACTTTCTATCCACTAAATTATTTAATCTATATAATAGCCCTACATGGTTAAGTAATATTTTTATTTCATTTTATAGATGAGGAAGTGATGCATTCACTTTCAAAGTTGAAAGTGAATATTGACTGGTTACTGGAAATTAGCTCTAACATGTATATGGAAAACAAGAAACTCTAGCCCAAGGAAGAGCCAAATTACCTAAAACTGATTAGATTTGCTTTATATACAAAGTATAGCTATTCATTCATTCAGACATATTTTAGCTGTTTTTGTGCACCAAGCTAGGAAGAATTATGCAATAAAGGAAAGCCCACAGTATCAAAGACCTGTTGATCATGCTCAAAATAACAGAAAATGTGTACTAATAAGAAATAATATGGAAATGAAGGACCACACATATGCTATGTAAATGTCTGAGTGGGCATGACTCAAAAATGACATAAGCAATTGTTTTTTTTAAGTCAACAAAAGCTCAAATGGGGGGGACAAAAATGGAATCGGATTACAAAATGAAATGTGATAAGAAGCTCTTCTGAACCACATAAAAACTGAGGGGATAGGTACCATTATGAGACCCACATGAATATTTATAAAAAAGATTCCATATTGATAAGGAAACCATTGATGATTTATTGCCTCATAAATAAGAGAGTGGTTAATCATATATACACACAATGAAGGTATTTCTTACTTAGGAAAATGAAATTAACTGAAGTCAAGTAAGGTTTTCAATTGGTCTAGCTTAACTAGTTGCAATTTAGATTTATTCCTCATCGTTGTTCTCAGAAAAATTCTTTTGTTGTAGGACTTCCTAGGTTATAAAGATGTTTTCTGGATTTTTTTTTTTTTTTGGAATCCACACTATTGATTTTCTTTGTTACTCATAGCAACAACATACTCTAACAAATCATTAGTCAAATTTGGAGGCTGACAATTCTAAGTTCAAAATTCTATAGTTGTACTAATCTATAAAGTCTGTATTAAATGTTAATACACATCTATTCCAATAGTTGGCATCTGTCATTATACACTTGCAAACTATTTGCCTCAATTTGACCTGTTCTAGTAAGAGTAAGCCTAATAAGAGAGAGTAGGGTTAATTTCAGTCCAAAGAGACATTGGAGAGATGGTTCATAAAATAATAAAAGCCAGAAATAAATTATTATTTTAGATGATTCTATTCTTTGAATGGCACATTAATCCCACCCCCATCACTACTTGCAATTTCATTCAGCAAAGTTATGGTATAAGCCAATCCTGTTTTCTGAATTTCAGCCAGAAACTTGACTGTTATCTTTTTATTTCCAAAGTTTCTAATGATGAGAGAAGCAATTTTGGCTTCTTTGGTTTCTGATAAAAATTCCACTATTAAACTTATTGAGAGTCCATTGTACTTCATGAGTCACTTCTTGCTTTTTGAAAATGGCTTTTTTGTGTGTGCAGTGTGGTGGTTTAAGTCTTTATTTTCTTAGAGTAGTTTTAGGTTAACAGCAAAATTAAAAGAAGGGTACAGAGATTTGTCATTCATCTCCACACATGTATTGGCCCCTCATTATCAACATAACTCACCAGTATTCTTTAGACTTGATGAACTTATGTCAATATATCATAATTACTCCAAGCCCATAGTTTACTTTGGCATTCCTTTTGGAATTGTACCTTCTCTGGGTTTGGATGAACGTTTAAGGTCACGTATCCATCATTATAATATCATACACAATAGCTTCACTGCCCTAAAAGTGCTCTGCTCTTTGCCTATTCATCCCTCCTCCCACCCCTCACTCCTGATAACCAGTCATCTTTTTACTATCACCATAGTTTTGTCTTTTCCAGAATGTCATATAGTTGGAATCATAAAACACATAGGCATTTCAGATTCTTAGTTATGTGCACTTAAGTTTCCTTCATGTTTTTATTTTTGTTTAATGGCTTGATAGCTCATTTCTTTTTAGCACCAAATAATGTCCCATTATCTGGATGTATCCCTGTTTATTCATCCATTCATCTACTGAAGGTCAATTTGGTTACTTTCAAGTTTTGGTAATTATGAATAAGGCTTCTATAATGTCTATGTGCCAAGTCTGTTATAGACTTTCTTTATTTTTGACTTTTGGTATTTTGGATATATGTCTAAGTGTGGATATCTAGGAGTTTATTCTACTTGGAATTTGTTGAGCTTCCTGTATGAAGAGATTAATGTTTTTCATCAGATTTAGGATATTTTTGGCCATTATTTCTTCAAATATATTCCTGTCTCTTTCTCCTCTACTTCTGGAATTCCAATTATGCATATCTTGGATTGCTTAATTGTGTCCTGTAGTTCTCTGAGACTCTGTTTTTCTTCATTTCCATTTCTTTTTTTCTTAGACTGGATGATCTCAACTGATTTCATAAACAACCTATCTTCAAGTTTGTTGAATCAGATCTGCTAGTAAGCCTCTCTTTTCAATTTCTTATATAGAAACATTTAGACACATAGAAAAATTTTAAAAAGGTAAAATAATCACAGTGATTCATCATTTTTTTCTTGGGGAAAATATGCATCAAATGTCATTTTAGTCAAATAGAATTAACTATGTGCCAAAGAGAGGGAGGAAAAATAGTGCTGACAGCTTTGCTTACCATGCATGAGCTGGGAACATTAATATGAGTTGGTTCAGGTCTTACAGCTACCAATGATTTAAGTGTCTCATTGTGCTACATCTGAATCTATTGTTTAAAGATGTAGAGCTGGAAAACTCCATTTTGCAAGATTATTATCTTCTGGGTACATGCAAACATTCCTGTTAACATACAGAATTATGCACATGATACCAAGTGTCATGGGTCATACAGAGTTCCCAGAAAATCGTGTCCATCAGGAACCGTAGAATATGAACTAATTTGGGGTACCTGCGTGGCTAACCTGGTTAAGTATTCAATTCTTGTTCCTGACTCAGGTTATGATCTCAGGGTTATGAGATCAAGCTCCACAATGGGCTCTGTATTCTGGACAGAGTGCTTGAGTGCTCTCCCTGTCCGTCTGCCCTCTCTCTGCTTTCACACATTCTTTCTCTCTCTTAAATAAAATAAATAAATGAAATCGTTTTTTTTAAAGGGCTTGAACTTATTTGGAAATAGTGTCTTCGCAGATATATTTAGTTAAGATTAGATCATACTACATTAGGGTGTATCCTAAATCCAAAGACTGGTGCCCTTATAAAAAGAGGAGAGGACTCACAGAGATGCACACAGAAAGGAAGAACATAGGAAGATGGAGGCAGAGTTAGGAGCAATGCAGTTCCAAACTAAGAAACACCATGGATTGCTAAAAGCCAGTAGAAGCAAGGAAAAGGCAAGGAAAGGTTCTTCTCTAGATACTTCAGAGGGATCATGGCCCAGCAATAACACAATTTTGGACTTCTAGTACTTAAAACTGTGAGAGAATAAATTTCTATTGTTCTGTACCTGGTTCATGGTACTTTGTAGGAGCAGACTTAGGAAACTATTATAGCAGGAATCCATACTTTCTGGAAAACATAAAGAATTTTCAAGAGTAAATTGAATACAATCTGGCATTATTTTCACCTTAGGCACAGAGTTAACACTAATCTTCTCACAGCACTTATGACTCTAGGATACAAAGAATTTCATAATCCTGAAAGCATAGTTTCTTTTAAAAGTATTCAAAATAGGGGCACCTGGGTGGCTCAGTCAGTTAAACGTCTGCATTCAGCTCAGGTCATGATCTCTGGGTCCTGGGATTGAGCCCTGTGTCTGGGCTCTCCACTCAGTGGGGAGTCTGCTTCTTCCTCTCCCTCTGCCTCCTCCTACCTCCCCCTGATTGTGCTCACTTGCTTTCTCTCTCTCTGTCAAATAAATAAATAAAATATTTTTTAAAAAAGTATTCCGACAAATAAATAAAATACTAAAAAATGAATAAAATATGTAAGTACTAAAATCTAATCTATATCATTGGCAATATTATTCAAATGCTTCAGCCTTTAATTTCTTCATTGGAAAAATGGAATGTCATATTCTAACCAACTATATGTATTTTCCTGTATGTGCATAGAGGTTTGTGTTAACTTCCTTTATAAAATTTAGAATGTTATTGACCGTGTAAAATCTTTCAGTTCAGAAGGCTTATGTTATTATCTAGTTATCTAGGCGTTCAAAAGTTTGTCAAAAGAATGCTATCTGCTTAATGCCAGAATAATAAAATTTTAAAGCTAAAGAAGTTAAAAAGTACAATACAACTGGCAAGATCTAAAACTTTCCTTTTGGGAACTGAATCTCAGAGAGTTTATCACCGCAGTGAAACCAGATCCTCAGACTCCTTCTATGATAAAAAAAAAAAAAATGCTATTCTTATTAGAAATGCTCCCAACGAGTTTTGCATAATTGGCATAATGGTTAAGATAGTAAGCTTTTGAGGATGACATCTTTGGTTCAAATTTTGTCTCTATCTCATACTTTGTGACTTTGGCAATTAATACAATCTTTCTAGAACCCAGTTTCCTTATCTGTGGAATGGATTTAATAATCATACTCTCACATCACAGAGTGAAGAAAATTAAATGGGTTAAGACATAGGTGTGTAAGAAGCAGACTAAGAAAGTTAGTGGCTATTATGACTACAACCAAACATTGTACTTTTGTAAATAGCTGCTATGTAATGCACTTTATGGCTTAATTCTGCATATATTTGCACTATTGCTTCACGTAGCCCAGGGTTTCTCAACCTAGGCACTAGTAACTATTGACCTAGGCACTGGGTAACTTTTTGTTGTTGGGGGCTGTATAATGTATTGTAGAATGTTTAATGGCATTCCAGGACACTATATGCCAGTAACACACATCCCACCAGGTAGCAATGAAAATTTCTCCAGGCACAGCCAAATACCCCTGGGGGAATATCACTTTTGATTAAGAACCCCTATTGTAGGGATCTCTGGGTGGCGCAGCGGTTTGGCTCCTGCCTTTGGCCCAGGGCGCGATCCTGGAGACCTGGGATCGAATCCCACGTCGGGCTCCCGGTGCATGGAGCCTGCTTCTCCCTCTGCTTGTGTCTCTGCCTCTGTCTCTCTTTCTGTGTGACTATCATAAATAAATTTAAAAAAAAAAATTAAAAAAAAAGAACCCCTATTGTTGTCTTAAGTTCTTAGAGGGCTAGGAGTTGGTCTTACGTCACTTTATTAACTCCCAAATATCTTCATGCTCTTGTATAACATTGTATTTTATAATTTGTTATAGCATACAATAATTGATGGGAAGCCTATTTAGAATTAAAACATTAAAGTAGGGCAGCCTGAGTGGCTCAGCGGTTTAGCACAGCCTTCAGTCCAGGGCGTGATCCTGGAGACCTGAGATCAAGTCTCATCTCTGGCTCCCTGTGTGGAGCCTGCTTCTCCCTCTGCCTGTGTCTCTGCCTCTCTCTCTCTGTTTCTCAAATAAATAAATAAATAAAATCTCTAAAAATATTAATAAAACATTAAAGTATACAATAAAGGAGGTTATTCCACCACCATTACCCCATAATGATCAGTATCTGGTAGCTAGCTCAGTGCTTGGTTTATGAGAGGTAGTTTATGAATGATGCTTAGATGAATGAATGTTGGTTGGTTGGAGAAATTGTTCATTTATTAGAAGGGGTGAAATTAGAAGCCTCCCATGTACTGAATTTCATCTTGTAAAGAAAGGCACTGAACTAAATGGCTTACATAGGGGCACCTGGGTGGCTCAGTGGTTGAGCATCTGCCTTTGGCACAGGTTATGATCCTGGAGACCCGGGATTGAGACCCCCATCAGGCTTCCTGCATGGAGCCTGCTTCTCTCTCTGCACGTGTCTCTCATGGATAAATAAAATCTTTTAAAAAAATAAAAATAAACAAATGCCTTACATACTTTATAGCAATTAACTCTTAATTACCAGATAATGGCAGAACCCCATTTTGTAGGTAAGAAAATCTATATTTAGTTCAAAGCCAGACAACTAGGAGAAGATAGAAGCAAGGTTTCAGTGCTTATCTTCCTAAATCCTCATCTACATTTTGTGTTCCTTGGATATCATGGAGTTACAATTAATAGCCCTAGAATGAATAGAATCATCTATTATAGTATCAACCTTTTTCAATTTGTTTCCTAAAATTACACAGACAGTAGAATGTTTTAGATCCAAATAAATGCACTAGAAACTAATGAAAGCCACTGATGACTTTGAAAGACAATTTTACAGTGTAAGGTTGAGGAAAAGCAAGCAGGTTACTTCCCCAAAGCATTTATTCATCAGTCATGAGCTTAGACCAACTTATCTTATTTGACATACATCTCATCACCTCTACTCAGGCTTGTAGCTCTCATTTCAGGATGGTATGTTCACAGTGGAAAATAAGTCTCAAAAAAGATTTATTATGTCATTAATCAATACTCAGTGCCACAGAGCAAATAAACCACAAACACGCTGAATCTGCTAGTTCAGATGTCTTTAGTACTGTGAGCCCAGAGTGACTGAGATCTGAGTGTGCTCATCCTAGGACTAAGGGTGGGTACAAACACACATATGTGATGTCCTATCTAGAAAAGCTAAACACTATTTAATAATGTTGCACCACTGTCCAGAGGTGTCTAGATCATACCATAACTTTATAAATTATAATTATAAATTATAATTTTATAATTATATAAAAATAGCAGTCAGTCCTGCTATTTTGTAAATAGGGTAAAAAAATCAAATGTAGATCATTAGAGGGGGTCCAAGAGGTGGTGTGGTAAGATCCTGAACTCACTGCATGCCATGGACATATCAAATCTATAGTTATAATAAGGATCATTTCCCTCTAAAAAGGATTTGAGAACTAGGTAGACTGCTATCCACAACAAAGGATAAAAGATCACATGGAGAAGGTAGGAGAAGCAGAGACATCGTCTTGCAAAACACTTCACTCCTGGCACTGCAACACACAATAGGGAGGGAACTCTAGACATATAGGGATTTATCTCAGAGGAGCAAGGTGTTGGTGTCCACATGGGCACTCTAGCTTCTGGGATTTGTACCAGAAAAAAACGAGCCCTCAGAACATCTGGTATGGAAAATCAAGAGACCTAACATCTGGGGGTCCCACAGTGCTATAAGAAATGGAGATTCCCCTCTTGGAAGGCTTACATGTGGCCTCGCTTGCCCCAGACCCAGTGAAAAACAGCAATTTGAAAGCCATCTATCAGAATATATGGGAGGGAGATTCATTTGCTGATCTGGGGGTATTGGCTGGAGGTGTAGGGGAAAGGTGAAACACTTTCTAGAGACAGAGGTAGTGGTGGATGTCTGATACATTCTCCACATAGCCTGTTAGCACAGGGGGTATGAGATCAAATGGTGCAAACCACCCCCCCCCCCCCCCCGCCACCTTGGTGAGATGGGTGGGGGTTGAGCAACTGGGCACTTGTTGAGGCTGAAGAGCATGGGCGATTGTAGCACTCCCTTGCTTTCTGGCTGGGGTCAAAGAGTTCTTCTGCTCCTAGCTAAAATCTGCAAGCTAGTGCAGTTTTGACACTCCTCAGTCCCCTGGTGATCATCAACAGTGGCAGCATTCTCCCATTCTCTGCCTAAAGCCAACACACATACAGAGAGAACACTGTCCTGCTGCATTGCTGAAGCCCTTGGGCACACACAATCAAGATATTTTCCCACTACCTTATTAAAGCTAGCGAATGCTCCCAGTCCCTATACTTTCCAGATGCCTTGCTAAAACCAGCAATTGTGCACAATCCACATGAGGGACACCCTTTGATTACCTGGCCCTGGTGGCAAAGAAGGCTGGTGTTACAGAGTTCACAGACTATAACAATCAGAAAGACAGTACTTGGCCACACCTAGGACACTGCACGGACAGAAGACTGAAATAAAACCCTAGTTTTTTTGAAGAAAAAGACCTATTTACTTAGCCTGGAGCTTCAGCCTGAGGGACAGGCTCCAGGTGTCCCACACATCTAGAAACTAAGGAGGTGCTTTCCAGGGAACATGAATAGGAAGATTCCATCTTTGTGCACTCCACAGGCCTTGCTATGGCTCAATGAGGCTTCCCAGAAAGGAAGTGATATACTCAACTGGAGTCCCGACTCTTGCCAACTATCTCCTAGGAAAACCTCCAGATTATCTGGTCTGGAAGCCAGAAGGGATTATAAATGTGGCCCACAGGACTGTATATATTTGTATACTTTGAAAGCTGCTGCCCTAGGGTCTGGCCTCCAATTAGCCTGAAATTAAGTGTTAAAAATGAGACTCCTTCTCTTGGATCACTAGTGGGTATTGGCATACTCTCAATAATGAGGGCATATCAAGAATAAATCAGGTTGTTTAACCAATCACAAAGGTTTAAGAAACAACCAAAAGCTAAGGCAAGATTAAATAAGAATTATCACCTATACAGTTCTATTCTCTCAAGACAGAGAGGTAGCTGTTTCACCTAATATATCAAAGCAAAAACAGAGAGTCATGCAGAAATAAAGAAACAGAGAAACATGATCCAACTGAAACAAAAAAATAAAACCTCAGGTAAAGACTTCAATTAATATGCAGCTAAGTAATCTACCTAATAAAGAATCAAAGTTATACATATGCTCAGTGAAGTTGGGAGAATGGATAAACACAGTGAGAATTTCAACAAAGAGACAGAAAACAAAAAAGTACAAAACAGTAGTCACAGAACTGAAGAATACATAATTGAACTGAAAAAATACATGGGTTAAATAGCAGACTGGATGAAGAAGAGCTCAGCAACCTAGAAGACAAAGCATTGAAATGCACACAGAGCAGCAAAAAGAAAAAATATATGTGTGTGTGTGTGTGTATATATATATATATATATATAATGAAAAATATATATATATATATAATGAAGTTAGTTTATGAGACCTCTGAGACAACATCAAGTGGAATAACATTGATATTACAGAGCTCCCAAAAGGAGAAGCAAGGACCAGAACATGTATTTGAAGAAATAATGGCTGAAAACTTCCCTAACCTAGGGAAAGATGCAGACGTCAGACATTCAGGTCCAGGAAGCCAAAAAAGTTCCAAGTACAATGAACCCAAAGACAGCAACACCGAGACACATTAATGTCAAATGTTAAAGATAAAGAATCTTTAAAGCAGTAAGAGAAAAATAAATTGGCTCAAACAGGGAAACCCATAAGGCTATAAACATATTTCTTGGCAGAAACTTTGCAAGCCGGAAGGCAGTGGCAGTACATATTTAACATGCCAAAAGGAAAAACTTCCAACCAAGAATACTTTGCCTGGAAAGGTAAAGAGATGAAGATTTTTCCAGATAAGAAAAAGTTAAAGGAGTAAATTACTACTAAATTACTACTAAATTAGCATTACAAGGAATAATAGAGACTTCTTTAAGATGTAAATAATTGACACTAATTAATGACAAGAAATCAATGGGCATTAAGGAGGGCACTTGATGGGATGAGCACTGGGTATCATACTATATGTTGCCAAATCGAATCTAAATAAAATATTTAAAAATGACAAGAAATCATATGAAAGTAGATCTAGTTGGAAAAGGTAAGCACATAGTAAAGGCAGTAGATTAATCACTGATAATGCTTTTAAGAAGCTTAAAAGAAAGAAGTAGTAAAATTAACCAAAACTATAATAATTAGTTGAGGGATATAGAAAATAAAAAGATGTAAAAAGTGCCACTAAAAACATAAAAACATGGGAGGGCAGTAAAAATGTAAAGTTTGGGAATATATTCAAATTTAAGTTGCTATCAACTTAAAATACAGTTATAAACATAAGATAATATATGTGAACCTCAAGATAACACAAAGCAAAAATTACAGTAAATACACAAAAGAAAAAATGAGAAAGGAGTGTAGGCATAACATTAAGTCATCAAAACTACAAGGCAGGAAGAAAAGAGAAGGAAAAAAAAACCCAGAAGAGCTACAAAATCATCTAGAAAATAACCAAAAGGCAATAAATGCATGCCTATCAATAATTACTTTAGATGTAAATGGACTAGATTCTTCAATCAAAAGACACAGAGGGGCTGACTGGATGAAAAAAAGTAAGATCCATCTTTTTGCTACCTATAAGAGACTCCATTCAGTATGACAAACACAGACTGAAAGTGAAAAGATGGGGAAGGATATTTCATGCAAATGGGAGTAAAAAGAAACCTGGACTAACAATATTTACATAAGACAAAATAGCCTTGAAAACAAAGACTGTAATAAAAGACGAAGAGTGGTACTATATAATGATAAAGGGGTCAATCCAGCAAGAAGATATGATTTATAATTATATACACACTCAAGATAGGAGCACCAAAATATATAAAGCAGATATTAACAGAGCTCAAGGGAGAAAGTGACAGCAATACTATACACCCCACTTACATCAGTGATCAAGATCAAGATCATCCAGATAGAAATTTGGTAAGGAAACTGGTCTTAAACAACACATTAGATCAAATGTAATTAATAGATATATACAAAACATTCCATCTGAAACCAGCAAAATATGAATTATTCCCAAGTGTAAATGAAACATCCTTCAGTACAAATCACATGTTAGACCACAAAACAAGTCCCAATAAATTCAAGAGGACTGAAATCTTATCAAGCATCTTTTCCAACTACAGTCTATGAAACCAGAAATCAATTATAAGACAAAAAACTAAAAAAACTATAAAATAAGTGAGGATTAAACAACTTATCACTGAACAATTACTGGACCATAGAAGAAATCAAAGGAGAAAGAAATACCTAGAGACAAATGAAAATGGAAATAGGATATTCCAAAATATGGGATGCATCAAAAGCAATTTTAAGAGGGAATTCACAGCAATACAGGCCTACCTCATGAAACAAGAGAAATGTCAAATAAACTGTTTAACTTCACACCTAAACACACTAGAAAAAGAACAAATTAAACTCAGAATTAGTAGAATGAATGAAATAATAACGATCAGAGTAGAAATAAATGAAACAGAGACTAAAAAGATTAAAGAAAAGATCAATTACACGAAGAGCTGCTTCTTCGAAAAGAAAAACAAAATTGACAAATTTTTAGCTAGATTCACCAAGAAAAGAAAAAGAGACAGTGTTTAAATAAATAAAATTAGTAATGTAAGAGAAGGGGCGCCTGGGTGGCACAGTGGTTGAGCATCTGCCTTTGGCTCAGGGCATGATCCTGGAGTTCTGGGATCGAGTCCCACATCAGGCTCCTTCAGGGAGCCTCCTGCTCCTTCTGCGTATGTCTCTGCCTCTCTCTCTCTGTGTCTCTCATGAATAAGCAAATAAAATCTTTTTTTTTTTTAAATGTAGGAGAAGTTACAACCGATACCACAGAAATACAAAGACTCTTAAGAGACTAATACGAATAATTATATGCCAAGAAATTGAACCACCTAGAGAAAATAGATAAAGTCCTGCAAACATACCATCTTCCAACATGGAATCAAGAGTAGAAAATCTGACTAGACTGATTATTAATAAGGATATAGAGTCAGTAATCAAAAACCTCCTAACAAATAAAAGTTCAGGATCAGACAGCTTCACTGGTGAATTCTACCAAACATTCAAAGAAGATTTAATACTTATAATTCTGAAATTCTTCTCAAAAATTGAAAAGGAGGGAAAGCTTCCAAACTCATTTTATAAGGCCATCAGTGCCCTGATACAAGAGCCAGAAAAGAACACCATAGACAAAAAATAAAATTACAAGTCAATATTTCTGATGAACATAGATACAAAGATCTTTAACAAAGTAGGAACAAACCAAATTCATCAATACAGTAAAAGAATCATACATCACAGTCAAGTGAGATTTGTTCCAGGTATACAAGGATGGTTCTACATTCACAAATCAATCAACATAATATGTTACATTAAGAAAATGAAAGATAAAAATCATATAATTATCCCAACAGATGTAGAAAAAACATTTGACAAAAGTCAACATTCATTTACAATAGAAAATCTCAGCAAAGTTGGGATAGAGGGAACATTCCTCAACATAATAAGGGGTATATATATGACAAACTCACACCTAGTATCATATTTAATGGTGAAAAGTGAACATTTTTCCTCTAAGATCAGGAACAAAACAAGGATGTTCACTATCTATACTTATATTCAACATAATACTGGAAGTCTTGACCATAGGAATTAAGTAAGAAAAGGAAAAAAAAGTCGTACAAATTAAAAAGGAGGGAGAAAACTGTCACAATTTGTAGATGACATGATACTATAGATACAAGGCTCTGAAGACTTGACAAAAAACTGTTAGAACTAATAAAAGAATTCAGTAGATTTGCAAGATACAAAATTAATACACAAAAAATCTTGCAATTTCATAAACTAATAATAAGCAATCATAAAAAGAAATCAAGAAAATAATCCCATTAAAAAGAATAAAATACCTAGGAATAAATTTAACCAAGGATATAAAAGACTTGAGGAAGGGCAGTCCGGGTGGCTCAATGGTTTAGCACTGCCTTCAGCCCAGGGCCTGATCCTGGAGACCCAGGATTGAGTCCCACATTGGTCTCCCTGCATGGAGCCTGTTTCTCCCTCTGCCTCTCTCTCTCTCCCTCTCTCTCCCTATCTGTGTCTATCATAAATAAATAAAATCTTTATATAAAATAATATAGATAATAAAATATTTAATAAAATAAAATAAAATAAAATAAAATAAAGGACCTGAGGAATGATAACTATAAGATACTGACGTGAAGAAGATGAAAATAAATAGAAAGATATTCCATGCTCATAGATCGGAAGAGTTGTTAAAATGTCCATATTGCCCAAAGCAATCTACAGATTTAACACAATCCCTGTCAAAATTCTTTTTTTTTTTCCTGTCAAAATTCTAATGATATTTTTTTACAGAGCTAGAGCAAATAATCATAAAATTTGTATGGAAGTACGAAACAATCCAGATAGCCAAAGCAAGCTCGAGAAAGGACAAAGCTCTAGGTATCACACTCCCTGCTTTCAAACTAGACTACAAAACTATAGTAATAAAAAGAAGTTGGGGATCCCTGGGTGGCTCAGCTGTTTAGCGCCTGCCTTTGACCCAGGGTGTGATCCTGGGGTCCCGGGATCAAGTCGCACATCAGGCTCTCTGCACGGAGCCTGCTTCTCCCTCTGCCTGTGTCTCTGCCTCTCTGTCTCTGTGTCTCTCATGAATAAATAAATAAAATCTTAAAAAAAAAAAAAGAAATAAAAAGAAGTATGGTACTGGTAGAAAACCAGATTCACAGTTAGGAGAATAGAAAGCTCAGAAACAGAGACACATGGGTGGCTCAGTCAGTTAAACATCAGACTCTTGAATTCAGCTTAGGTCATGATCTTAGGATCCAGTCCCACTTTGGGCTCTGCACTCAATGGGGAGTTTGCTTGAAGTTTTCTCTCTCTTTTTCTCCCTCTCCCCTTCCTTATCACTCTCTCTCTCATGAATCAGTCAATCAATTTATCATCTATCTATCAATTATCTATCATCTATCTATCTATCTATCTATCTATCTATCTATCTATATTTCAAAAAAGAAAGCTCAGAAATAAATCCATCGACATATGGCCCATTAACTTACAAAAAAGAAGGCAAAAATATATAATGGAGAAAGGACATCTCTTCAATAAATGATGTTGGGAAAACTCCACAGTCACATGAAGAATGAACAGACATGGACCACTATCATGTACCACATACAAAAATTAACTCAAAATGGATAAAAGACTCACATGTAAGACCTAAAATCATAGAAATTCCTAGAAGAGAACATGGGCAGTAAGCCCCTTTTCTTAGAAATATTTTTTGGATCTAACTCCAAAGGCAAGGAAACAAAAGCAAAAATGAACTAAAATACAAAACAAAAAACTTCTGCATAGTGAAATAGTGAAGGAAGCTATCAACTAACCAATCTACTGAATGTGAAAATATATTTGCAAATCATATATATGATAAGTAGTTAATATCAAAAATATTTAAGGAACTCTTACAATTCAATAATTTAAAAAAGTCTGATTTTAAAAAATGGGAAAATGGTCTTAATATACATTTTCTCAAAAAAGACATATAGATGGCCATCAGGCATGTGAAAAAGTTCTAAATGCCAGTAATTGCCATGGAAATGCATATTAAAACCACAGTGATGTATCACTTTACACCTTCCAGAATGGCTATTCTCAAAAAGACAAGAAATAACAAGTGTTGGCACAGAGGTAAAGAGTAGGGAACCCTGGTGCTTCATTGGTGGGAATGTAAGTTGGTGCAACCCCTATGGAAAAAGGTATGGAGGTTTCTCAAAAAATTAAAAATAGAACTACGATATGATTCAGAAATGCTGTTGGCTATCTATCCAAAGAAAACAAAAACACAAATTTAAAATGATATCTGCCTCCTGTGTTCACTGAAGCATTATTTATTATAGCAAAGATACAGAAACAACCTAAATGCCCATTGATAAATGAATGGTTAAGATGTTGTATGTGCAAGGGAATAGTACACAGACATAAAAACAACAACAATGGAATCCTGCCATTTGTGACAATATAGATAGACCTGGAGGTTATTATGTTAGGTGAAATCAGCCAGACAGAGAAAGACAAATACAACATAACTTCACTTATATGTGGAATCTACAAATCAAAACAAACTACAAAACAGAACACAGATTCATCAATATAGATGTTAGATAAGTGGTTGTCCAAGGCAAATAGATTGGAGTTGGGTAACATGGGTGAAGGTAGTCTGCAGGTACAAACTTCCAGGCATAAAAATAAAAAATGATGGAGATGTAATGCATAGCACGGACAAAATAGTCAATAATAGTGCAATAACTTTGTATGGTAACAGAAAGTAACTACACTTGGTAGTGAAAGCTCTGCAATGTATACAAATATCAATCAGTATGTTGTACACCTGAAACTTATTGTATGTTAGGTGCACTTGAATAAAAAAATCAAATGTAACTCCATGTTGTTTAAGGAATATGGAAACTGGTAAATGCCTTTTAGTGTGAAGTGCTACCTTCAAATGTGAGCTCTTCAACAGAAATGAAATAAATTTGGTGTCTGGGATTTCTGTTTAATGACTTCTGGCCATTACATAGGTGTTATTGTTTGGGGGCAAGAAGGGGACTTCTGTTCACTTTGGCCATAGTCAATGCAGTTAACAATCATGTACACTCAAACCTGATTACTGCTAAGTTGACCTTCAACTGTACTGTAAACAGGGTAGTCTCCATATATATTTATACTTTTCTATAATATTTAAGAGTTGCTTAGGAGTATACCAAAGGTACAGTTACTAAGATATCTAATTTTTTTTCTTCTATCACCCTTTGAAGGGAAGGGGCTTCAGTTGTTTCTACAAGGCTAGACCCATACTAAACAATGTATCAGTACTTTGTAACATAAGTATTGAGATATGTTAGTAACACTCTTGCAGCCTTGTTTTACAAAGTTTACTTTATATGAATCAATTCAGTACATTGCACTTATTGTTTTGGTTATTTTGACTATTTTCATTATATGAAATCTACCAGATGTCAGAGAATATTTAATCTATTTAAATGTTGAACTCTAGTAGAACTTGTACATTTACAGTAATTCAGGATTAGTAAGGAGGTGCTTAGATTGGAATAAAGTGGTATGAAAGGCAAAACCAAACAAACAAAAAATACGAAAGTATGTAAGTTTATGCCCTAAATTCCATTCAGTTTAAGATTTTTTTCTATCATACACAGTCAATCAGAACTTGCTTATAAATAAATTATATACTAGATATTCAGCTTTAAGGCAATTGTTTCTATGTTAGAACACATTTGTCAAGTGTACCTCAATAGAAAAATCAAATGTAACTCCATCTTGTTTCAGGAACATGGAAAATAATCAATGCCGTTTAGTGCACAGTGCTACCTTCAAACATGTGAGCTCTTCAACAAAAATATTTTAAGATTTTCTTTATTTATTTAGAGAGAAAGAGAGTATGTGAGCCAGGGGAGGTGCAGACAGAAAGAAAATCTCAAGCAGACTCCTTCCTCAGTACTGAGCGAACACAGGGCTCTATCTCCTGACCCTGAGGTCATGACCTGAGCCAAAATCAAGAGTCAGTCACTTAACTGACTGAGCCACCCAGACACCCCATTTATGACGTTACAATATTATGTCATTTTTATAGTCAATCTACAGAATTCTATTTAAGTCAATGCATTTGAAATAAATAGCATTATTTCAACTCGAATCAACCACTAAATGTATCATTTTTTATTGAAAAACACATTTTAAATTATGGAAAATAGACTTCAATTCCTTAATGGTGATGATGTAATGGCATTATTAGAGTGAGGAATTCCACCAGTAACAATATAGAGAAAGATGATGCTACTGGATATTGAGAAGTTCTTTTCTTTTAAATTCAGTTCGAACTCATTCAATTATTCTATTTTAACACATGGATTTTGCACTCTGGATGCTCACGGCTTCAAACAGGAAGCAAATCCAACTATAAATAACTGCAATAGAGTGAGATAAGAATAATAACAGACTGAATATAAGTTAGAGATTATGTAGGGAAGAGAAGGACAAGCAGGATGGTGGCATGGGATTTAAAAGGGCTTTACTGAGGAGGATAGTGTAAATTTAGGAAATCTGATTTAGAAAAAAGTTGTGGTTTTACTCACTCATGTGAAACTTTATCAACTCATCTTTAATTCAAGCATCACTCAAAGAATCTGGTAATTAGATAATATCACTCCATAATTATGAGCTGTAATATTATAATTAAACTTCTTTTATTCATTTTGCTTTGTTTGAGTCTGAATTTCTGGGAAACAACCCTTTGAAATTCACATTTAGAAGAAGAATAATGGCCAACACTGGAGCACTTACTACCACCTAGGCATTAATTACTCCAAGCACTTTACATGCATTATGTCATTTAATCCTGACAACTTGCTTATGATGTGAACTCTATAGTCTCCATTTTGTAAATAAGAAAAATGAAGCACAGAGAGATCAATAACCTTCCTGAAGTCACAGAGCCAAGATCTGAACCCAGTGACTCTAATTCTAGATCCAGATCCAGATTTCACCATAATCCCATACTGTTTTCAAATAATTAAAATAATAACTAACATCTAGTTTGATGTTTTCCCCAGTTGCCATTTTATTTGAGTTCACATATTACAGTGACATTAAAGGAACTTAGCCCAGAGACTTCTGTTAAAATTACTTCTGCTTTTGCATCTATTACGTAGTCCATGGCCCAGCAATTCCACTTTTAGAATTATACTCATTATATCCACGTTTGGTACATTTAACAAAAGACATAGGCACAAAGGTCCACAGCATCATTTGTAATACCCTTACACTGGAAAATAGCAAAATGCCTTTCAATTCTAGAGTAGATATACAATCCGTGGTACACTCCTAATGGAATGTTATATGGCAAGGAGAATAAATGGTCTATGACTACAGGCAATATGGATGAATCTCCCAAACAATGTTTGGCAAAATAAATCAGACAAATGAGTATATAACATACAAATCCATTTGTCGAGTAGGAAAAGAGACAAACCAACCTAAGCTATTCAGAGTCAGAATCATTATTATCCTTAACGTGTGGAGTGACTGGGATGGAGAAGAAGTGGACTCTTAGGAACACTGATAATGTTAAATTTCTTTTAATGGGTGCTGGTTATATGGATGTGCTTGAGAAGCTCATTGCGCTCTTCATTTATAAGGTGTACACTTTTCTACATATATATTATACAACAATAATGTTTTAAATAACATGATATAATGCACTGACCACTCAACAGAGCAGCTAGCTATATATGCAACATATTGAATGGAGCAAATACTAACAATTAAATGTTATTTTATCAAAACACTGCTTTGGGCATTCAGCTTCATATACTTAGCTCTTGAATCATAATATGATACAAGCATTTTATAATCTTTAAATAATCTAAGAATTTCATTTTTCTGGTTTGGATCTGGGCAGGGAGTGGAAAGCACAAATGAGCCAAAAGGTTTTAGTAAAACAGGGCAATGCTTTTGAGATGGTAGCAAGGAGTTGAGCAGGAAACTGGAGCAGCAAACGAAAGTCTCTAAGAAAATTCAGGAGCCCACTTACTAATTGGGTGGTGTGAGCAGAGTATCTAAGGAAAAAGTAAAAGATGTTCTGGCCAGGCATGAGTAAAGAGTAAAGGCTTTCTTGGACTATGAGTGCAGGGTTAAATTCAAGTGTGAAGGGCAGCGATAAAAAGCGATAGTTGGTTCCAGGCACAAATCCATGGTAACCATCTTAAATTGTGCTCTGTTCCCTTGTTGGTCTTTCCAACTGCACAAACTATAATTGCTTTTAAAGTCATTGCAAAATCCCCAAATATTAAAAATTATATATATATATATATATATATATATATATATAGACACTGTCCCTTGAGCCAAGCAGTTATGTGGGCATTTACTTTGTTATTCCTTCTCACTAAAACCTCCCAACAAAGGAAGGAAGCATATTAGTACTTAGAATGTTAATGTAAAATATTTAGAGGGGTCAAATGTTTGCAGCTTTTAAGTACTGAAACTATGAATACTTGTCCTGAAGCACATAAAGCACCATCACAAACCAGAAAATATTAATAACTTGCTGCTAACTTAAATTGTGCAGCCCATGGCTCCTCTAGATGATGAAAGTCAAGTAACTCTTTTTGAGTGTACACTGGAGTCATCCCTCATCTTCTTACTGGTAGTAGGTAAATAAGCCCCACGCTAATCTTTGTGTTAGTGCTTTCTTATCTCCCTGTTAATCTGTAATTAATTTAGGAAGTGGCACATACGATGTGGGACTGGAATCAGTTTTATTTCCAATGTTAGAATGGTAAATCCCTTCATTAACAGAAACAGTACATGGAATAGTTATTAAATTTATTCTTATTATGTTATATTGGGTATTTGTTTCAGATTGCAGTTATGCATGAATGGATATTATATGATGCTTTGATGACCTTTCGAAATTCATCTGATTAAACGCTGTTGTACTTCATTATGACATTTCTCTCCTTGTACTACTAGATTTGATGTGTATGGCTTAATAATGCAAGGAGACATGCATGCTAATAACTTCACAATTCATTGCTATTTTGTAATGCACATGAAATTTAGTACAAGTTTCGCTGGCTGGAGGCTTACATGAATCATATAAATTAGAGGGTAACAAAAGAACATATTAGCATTTGTTAGCCTAGATGCACGAATTTTATACTAACCATTTTAATATGTACTACAACTTTTCCACCCTCAAGTTAAAAAGCTTTTCAATTTTTCAACCAACATCATAATTGAATTGGTTCTCTTTCTGCCTAAGGATAACAATTTTACACTGATGGAATCTTTATTAGATTCTAAGGATTATACTGATGGTTCTGGTTTGTAAAGTCAAACAACTCCACCTAGAAAAAGGGGTATTTCAAATGATCATGACCAAAAAAAAAAAAAAAAAAAAGTTAAATTTGTCTTTTAAGGAGAAAATGCTTGTTTAATTATTATTGCAAAATAAAGCTGAATGAGCCTCTGATAACTTATTCTCAGGAGAAGTGGACACACACTGAGAAAGCTATGTAACATAAAATTTCATAAAGCAAAATTGGCCCCAAATCATGGCTATTTTTCACTCGAATTGGTGTTTTGTTGATTTCCTAATGAATGCGTTTTTAAGTTGGTGTTTGAAATAGAATTTTAGAAATCATAAGATAGGACCTTTCTTTTTTAGAGGTGAAGATTTTTGTGTGTGGCCTAATTCATTATTCTTGAAATGGGGTTTAAATCAACTTCATACCAAGTTATAGCATGTTTCACTTGATTTTCAAAGTCCCATTAGTATCCTGACAGCCTGAAAGAAACCTTCAGATACTCCAAATTAAAAACTCCAAAATTATAGAAATGGCCTTAGAGATAAGCTGTATAGGCCATGGTATTTTTGAACAATGAATCTGATGTCTGGGGGGGGAAAGGTTATGTGTAGACATCAAAGTAATTTTGACTATTTTTTTATATATTTTAGTAGATTTTTCTGCTGCCTTTGGTTGCTGGCTTAAATCTAGAGGAAGAGTCAAAACAAGCATTGCTGACCATAAAGGAAGACTTGAGAAGTGAACGAGATAGCTGGAGGGAAAGCAGATGAATGTAACTGCCTTGATTGCAAGCCACTGAAAGAGACTGTTAACTGATAAGCACATGCATATATTCATGGATGTACACACACACACTCATACACATACAAGTCAATTGGAAGGAAATAGGACAATTCATAAACTCAAAAGAAGAGTGACTTCTTCTCTAAATGATATGAATCAGAGCAATTCTTGGTTTCCAAGTAGTATGAATTAATGGGCATGTGGTTTTCCATTTAATACAATTTTTTTTTATGTTAAGCGTACCCACAGTTTTCTCTCAGTAACCAATTCTCACTTAGCTCAGGAGTGGATCGTATGTCCCTGCCTAAGCCAATCAAAGTAATTCATTCATTCATTCATTCATTCATTCATTTTAGCCTTGGCAATTGCTTAGGGATGTATATGTAACCCAATAATGTCTTTCTGGGACTTCTCAGAAATACTTTAATTCCTGTCACCCCAGATTTGAACTTGAGAGGTTATATTTTCAGGGCTATTATAATAATTTATTACCACTGAAAACAAAACATTGAAAGTTAGCAAAAATTTGGGGGGAAAATATACACATATGGACAACCATTATGTGATAAAGTAACTAATGTAGCAAAACCAAGCCAGACACTCACACATAAGCCTCATAACTAATATAGTTTTAATAGAGTGAATACTCAGTAAATGATGCCTGACACTGCTCAGAGATTAAATGCACAAAAGGTCTTCACTTAAGACCAAACCCTATCCAACTAACCAAAAGCCCTCACTTGCGTTAAGAACTTGATGATTCTTCAGAGAGTCTCTATTCAGCCACTTAATTCTTTATCTTTAGCAAAGTCATTATGGTTAATAAAGGTAAAAATGATGAAGTTAAACTAGAGCTCAAGTAATCAGTTGAGTGCTAAAGCTTAGGAATTATTTAAGTTCAGATCCCTAAATAAAATATGTTTTAATAAACTATTCAGAAGTACTATCTTCTAAAACTGAACTTTTACAATGGGCCAGTCTCTGAACCAGGTGTATTGGATCATTTTCTCACTTCATCTCCACAATTACTTTGTCAGGTGGCATAATTAGTACCACCTTCAAGCGAAGAGGTATAGTGTTAACTTGCTGAGGAAGGATTCAGATCTGTGTCTATCTGAAGTAAACAAACACCTTTTTTTACCACTGACCCATGTCCAATCTAGAGATATCTTTTGATTACACTTCTATTATTACAATTTAAAACTGAGGTTTTTTTTAATACCTGTAAGCTCAAACTGAATCTCCTTCACATGTTTACAACTCAATTTATTACTGACCTCTCTCATATCAGGTCCCCTCCCTGACAAATATAAACAGTGCTGTTGGGATTGTGAATTGGTACAGCTTTTCCAAAGTATTTGGCAACATGCTGCAAAGGCTTAAAAGTTCTGGTACTATGTGAATCAGCAAAGTTAATGCTAGGAATATTTCCTAAATGGTTACATGTAATCATATTGTTACATATTCAAGTAATTCATAACAGAAAAAAAATTACAATGCAAGTAAATCTCCAAAGAGAATTGAATAAAGCAATTATTGCTTAATTACACAATGGAATACTTGGAAGCCATTAAAAATGTTTCCATAGAATAATATACAATAGCATGGAAAATATTCACAATAAGCATATGGAAAATAAAGTAGGATACTTAACACAATGTATAATATGACTCTTTAATCCTGTTCTAATATACACACAGAGAAATTTTTGATTATCACTAAATAAAGGAATTCTGGGAATTTCTTTGCAAAAGCTGTGGTGGTTGCAAAGAATATAAACCTACTAGAACCAGCTGAAGCATAAAAGGTGACTATATCATAAACTCTGGGGTATTTAAATGAAAGCAAAGGGAGAAGTACAGTTGGGCCTTGGGAGAGATGGAAGTTGGACACTGGAAAGCTGTTCAGAAACAAAGCTGTTACATTCTTGAAATTGCTCTCCTCAAGGCTTCTGTTCCTTTGAATATCTGTTTTGATAACCCTTTATAGTTTGGCTTTCTTTGCTTCCCTGTGTGTATGTGTCATACATGGAACACCCAACCATATCCTGGTTCACATATTCTCACTTCAATCAATTAGGGAAGGCTGGCTTAGCATCTCTAGGTTAAAAACCTATAGGAATATCTCATCTAACTCGGGCCACATATGGATCCTAATTCAATAAATGGTGACAAAGGGACCAGGTCATAGAATAGGAATTTCGGTTTTAGTGCCAACCTAGGGGTTGGAGGTGGGAGGTCAAGGGCCTGGGACCTTACCTTATAATTTTTTCTGTAAGAGGAAAAGTGTGTCTTTGCTTTTGCATTATTATGCTTTTCTGAATTTTTCAATGTGAATGCATGCCTCTTTTGCACTAATGAAAAAAAATTACCAAAAATTTAAAAGAAAAAAAGAGGTTCAGAGAGGTCATGGGCATAGCAGGTGGTCTCCCCTTTTGGACAGCAGAACCATGAATTCTATCCTGCTCACATCCTCATAAGAGGTAGAGAATACTACGACTAGGAACTTGATACAAATCTTTTTTCATCACTGCACTCTTTGAACCTACTGGTTTCACTAAAGATCCTGAAGGTTCCAGTAAAATATCTAATGGCGGAGGGAAAACTAATGGGTCTAAGAAGCCAAAAGCATCAGAGGTCCCAGCTTTGTTTGACTCTTAAGAGAAAATGGGTAAGGAAAACAGAAGCAGCATGATATGATATAACATTCATACCACCCCCAGGAGAGAGGTATGTCAGGGATTATGTCCCATCTTTAGGAAGTTACTGATATTTATTTTTTTATTTTTTATTATTTTGTACTTCTAAAACATGCACATGTGTGTGTTTATTTATAGATACTATAACGATTTTTAATTCTGTACTCACTGATTTTTAATTCTGTAAAACCAATGGGCTTGAACTAAATAATATATAGCTCTGAAAATATGTAGTTCTAAATATCTGGTAAGAGTAATCATAAAATAACGAGGTTTAGATATATTCACTTGGTTTTTTTATGACAGTTAAAGTATATTTTCAAGCTATTTTGGCCTGTGTACCAGAAAGGAAATTTCAATATTTGGGGTCTTAGTCATTTACTACAGAATAGGCCTTGTCATTCAGGAATAATCAGGTATGCAATGCACTGCTATCTTAATGGGTTTTTAAACCCCCCTTCATGGTTCATTAACATGGATGGACATAACTTCAGAGGTCATAAAGCACAATAGCTTTCCTACACTTAGTTGATAAATAGGTCAATCAGCTTACTTCATAGAGTCAACAACATTCTAGATAAGCACAAATTGAAACTCATACACAACTAATTGTATATGGAATGACCAAAATGTCAGATCAAAATTAATATCTATGCATTAAACTATTATCAACTATATGAGATGGCCTTTCCATTTTGTTTTACTCTGTTGCTAAGCCACAATACTCTCATTAAGAGTGCGTCAATATTTTTTTTTCTTTTTTGGAGGCAGAGTAAGAAAACAGAGTTTTGCATATATAAGTTATATCTTCATTCAAAAATTTATTTTTATCTTGGGAGCTAATTCTCAATATGTTATACTCACTACTCTGTACTGTTTTCCTATTGCCTACTACACATTACTTTAGTTTCAAATCACTGTGGCTCTTTCAAAAAAAAAAATGATGTGTTACACACCATAAATGTACTTGAATTCCTTCCCTGATAATCAAAAGTCTGTCAAGAGGTTTGCTAGGATTCGACTCTGATATTATACTGTTTGACATCATTCAATAATGTGTTATACACTGAGCAAACAAGTGTTACTCTTTAGTCTCCAACATATGTCAAAATAAATGGCTATTTCAGTTCTAGTTTTCACTGAGTGACATTTCTATGTGGTGTCATGCTTTTACTTATCGACCTTAGCTTCCTGGAGTGATGAGCCTCAAGACCAAATATTACCTCTATTGTTCCCCAGCCTATTTTTAACAAGTTGTCAAATCCAAAGATCCATTCCAAACAATTTCATGAAACAGTCTATCATGTCTCATCTACTAAATTGCTTTATTATCTTCTGCACCATTGGTACCAAGACTAGATCCTGTCGTCCAGTTTCTGATTTCCTGAACTTCAGTTCATATTCCTATGTAACTTTTTTTTTCACTATAGCTACAGGTTTCGGGATTGTTAATGCACATTGACAAGATCATATCTATGGATAATCTTAAATAAGTGGATTATTTAAAAGTTATCTTTGGAAGTTGCTTTATAGACATCATTGCAGAGGCTTACAAAGGAAGAGATTCAAAAACTGAGTTAGATGGATTTATGCCAGACACTCAACTTCAGGGTCAAAATCTTACAGTGGATAATTCAAAACTGCTTCACCAATTTACTCTGAATTTCTGTGTTCATTTTTTCCCTCTCCCAGTGCATTTTCTGATGGTTAATATGACAGATACTCAGTTACATCAATTGCTCCTTTTTTCCTTAAAAGATTCTATAGTCTCCCTTTGTAATGTGGAGGCTTTTTGAAATTTCAAGTGAAGTCTATGCTTTCCTCATCTTTCTTATATATTATTTTTGCAAGTGGGTCATGATGGTAAGAAGAGAAAATGTGCATATTTGAAAGTTGGGGAAATTTCTTGAACTGAAAAATAATGTCAAAACAATTCATGTTATAAAGAAATCAAAGTACTAAAAATGAAACAATTGTATCTAACTTTATTATTCCCTACCCTGCCCTCCAATTACACGGAATCAACTACTGTCAAAGATTTTTATCTTAGATCTATTAATTATTACTTCCAAATCCTAAATAGTTCGCTTACCCTGGTATTTCTAGATTTACCAATATAAGACATTATTAAATACCTCATAAAATATGAGGATTTAAGTCATTTATTCTGTTTTTCACCTCCTTACACCAACATGTAATCAAAACACTGTAATGAACACTCCAAACTCCTCTTTACCATCAGTGGCCCCCAAAATTCATTGATTGGTTCACCTAATAAACATGTATTGAACAACAAATACACGACCAAGTCTTTTTTTTTTTTAAGATTTTATTTATTTATTCATGAGAGACACAGAGAGAGAGAGAGAGAGAGAGGCAGAGACACAGGCAGAGGGAGAAGCAGGCTCCATGCAGGGAGCCCGATGTGGGACTCGATCCCGGGTCTCCAGGATCATGCCCTGGGCTGAAGGCGGCTCTAAACCGCTGAGCCACCGGGGCTGCCCCAACTAAGTTTTTTATAGGTGCTGGGAACGTAGCGGTGTATGAAACACGATAAAGCCTGCCCTCATAGATCTTTCATTCTCATCAGGAGAAAATAGACAATACAATATGCCAGATGCTGATAACACGGTAAGAACAAAGAATGAATGCAGCATAAGGAATTCAAGAGGCTTATCGCATCATATGAGAAGGGCTTTTGACAAGGTAGCATTTCAGCAAACATTGGAAGATAATGAAGGAATAAGCCATGTCAGTATCAGGGGGAAGATGGAGGAAATTAGCAGAAGCATAGCTGGTCTGTCTATAAAGGAAAGGCAAGAAGACAAGGTGAAGCACAGTGATTATAAGGAGAGTAGAGAAAATGAGAGGGTTTGGGACAGACAACAAGGAAGAGGGTGTTTTGCAGATCTTAGAGAACTGTCAGCCAATGAGGAAATGTCTGGTAAAAGGAATGAAATGGGGTCCTAGCAGCATCATGCATCAGAATGGAGACCATACAGTGTCTTCACCCACCATGTCTTAGACTGGGCCTCTCCATCATAGCCTTTGTACCACATAAGCAGCAGTAGATTATTCTAATAATATGATTTATAATGGTGTTATGGAAAGCCCACTGGACTAGGGACAAAGCAATGGCAAGACAATGAATCTTTGCAAGGCAGAAAAGAGCCTTGGACCAAGTCAGTGACATTAGTTGCAGAGAACAGTGGACAGACTTGAAAGAAATTTCCTAAAACCATCTGTGACTATATATGGCTCTTTAAGAGAGTGAAAGGGCAAGGACGGATTTCCAGGTGTCTGTCTTAGGAAATGAAGAGATACAGTTGAGAACTCAGGAGAAGAGGCACGTTTATTGAAGTTTTAAAAAAAAGTCTATTGCAGGATAATTTACGGTCTAGGTACTTGTTTGGGTATTTGTTTTCACTACCACAATGTGAAAGCTAGCATTTCAGGGAGAGGTTCTTAAAATTCTTCCTTAGAATTTAGTGTGTACTGTTATTGTAGGATTAATAATTCTCATCCAGTTTTCTTCGATTAAGATTGAATTGTACACTTTGGAAAGGTGATAAGCTTAAAACCAAAGGTTACATACCAGCAAGTTGACAGAAACTGGCATAACTATTCTGGTCATTTAAAAGTCCCTAACTACTAGATAACCTAGTTTAATATTCCCCATATCTTGTTGCTGCATCTGATTTCGTTCAAAAATATTTGAAGGTTTACAATTTTCCAGATGCTAATCCAGGTCATGGCATAAGAGTGAATAAGCTATGGTCTCTATCTTATTCTTTTATGGCAACATATTCTATTAATAAATTATGAGAATGCCAATCATAACTCCATTTGCTGCTGAATAAGTACTTTTTAAGGAGAGTGAGGAAAGACTATTTTAAAATCATTTCATGGAATGTACTTTTCTAAAAATTTTAAGCAATTCCTCAATGGAAAACTTTTTAAAAATTATTATTCTGTTTTTCTTAATTCTCTTTTATAAATGATCCATATGAAGTTTGGCAAATGTGTAGTATCTTCCCTTCCCTTCCCTTCACACAGCAGAAATCATTAATCTATCATAGACTTCTTTCCGAATGAACCCTTCTGAAAATATTCTCAGAAATATTTTTTACAATAGAGCACAAAATAGCAGCAAGCAATATTTTATTCGTGCATATGAGATGAAAATTCATTGCCATCCAAGGCTTGAGAAGGCATTTTACAAAAGATGATAGGAAAATGGCCTATGTACCTCTATGAAAAGGATCAACTTCATGAGTCATCAGGAAAATGCAGATTAAAATGGCAGTGAGAGAGTAATATCTAAATTGAAAAACTCAGACAAGTGTTGACAAAGATGCAGATCAAATGGATGTTTCACTGTAAATTATTTAGGTTTTAAATTGGTCCAACCACTTCATGCTAGGGTTATACCTAAGCAAAATATGTCCATATGCTTACCAAAAGATATGCATAAGAATATTCATAGTAGCAGTATTCAAAATAGCCAGAAAAACTGGAAAAAAATACCCCATCACTAAATGGATAAATAACATATTTACAATGTTATTTTATATTACATTATATACTATACAGTAATTAAAACAAACTACATTAAATTGTACCATGGATGAAACTCATCAACTCAATATTGAACAAAAGAACCCAGAAAGGAATATATATTATCAAAGTTTGTTTATATAAAATTCAAAACACAAAATTAGTCTATGGTGTTACAGGTTACTGTTGGGAAGGTATCAAGGTTGTTGGTTGCTGATAGTATTCTAGATGCATTTTACATAGGTGGGCTCATTTTGTGGAAAATAAATTGAGCTGTAGTCAGATAATATGCATATGCATAATAAATTAAAATAATTATATGCATGTCATAGTATATTAAAACTTACTTTTAAAAAAACTAAAAACCTTTGGCCATCCATGAAATTCCACCAATTTTGGAATTTTCACTATTTTCTATTTGAAAATCCACTCATTCTGGAATTTTACTTCCACACGAACATCTATGCTTTCATGATGAGACATCACTTTAATTAATTGTAAGAAAGTTTAAAAATAAAATTTCAGATTCTAAAAATAGCCCAGGTTTCCGGTAAAAATTAATTTTCTACTACTAAATGGGCTCTGTTCATATTTCATTTGATCTTATCTTCATATCAAAATGTGACTGCAAATTTCTTTTCAAAACAAGTTAAGTAAAATTTGGTAATAAAATACTTTTAAAAAGAATAATGTATTAAATTATTAACACAATGACTTTGGGCATTTATCAAAGCTCTTGACCTTATGAGCTGGGGAAAGAGAAATTGAAAGGTAAAAAATATAGGATTCAGGTGTATTTTTCTAGTACTTTTTATTCTTCTTACTTACATAACTTGTTTCTTATGATTTCCCTGTGAATGTAAGATATTTGCTCTTTTCTGTTGATCATTGTTTCTTTGGATGATAAATATAAACCACGCTTTGCAGAATTTATTTGGGGAATTCTCAAGTGCTTTTCCTTATATACTTTTTTGTATGTCAACTTTCAATTCAACTCACTGGATTTATAACTGCAAAACTGGAGGCTTTTAAAAAGAGAGAATATCTGAGATGATCTATTTAATTCAATTTTAGAAATTTCATTCTTTTGGCCTGACACAGAGGCAGGTTTGTGATCCCATTTCTGATCGAGGTATCCCAAGGGAGGTGACCATTGGTGCTTGTGGCAAGGTGCTTTTCTGTGAAGAGATACTGTGAAGGGTTCAGGTTTCTGCCTCTACTCTACAATCTGGGCAGCTGTAGTAAACAGAGAATCAATCAATGAAAGCCGGAGCTCACATGTTTAATCAGCTTGACTATGATAAATAAACTTGTGGCTATTCACGTTTTTATAATTGATTTAATCTTATTGCAGAGCAGAATTTACGGGATTGGAATAATGAACCATCAGGAAAGAAAAGAAAAGTAGAACAACTAGGTCCTTGATGACAATACTGAGCTATTGAAATTGCCTCACATGGAGCTGACATATCATTGGACTTTGGCAGGTAAGGGCAGTAATAAATGTACTTAATTTTAAACAATTTTTCATTGGAATTATACAAGGAAAAATAAAACTATATTATTTGAGATGGATAAGTTTATTGTCTTCCATGCTTCCCTGAAATCTCAATGCAGTGTCTCAGACTTGACACATACCTAACAAACATTTGCTGAATTTGCAATTTGTGCTTTCAGCTCTCAGAACCTAGAGCTAAGCATATGCTTCCAAAGCTCTTCTCATTATCAAGCCCCCACCAACCTTAGGAGAAAAATTAGATTATTTTAAATTTATTTAAAATTGATTAATATATTGATTGGTTTAATGATTTTAAACTTAAATTTAATTTCCCACTAAGGAGAGATTGCCTTTTTGAGTACAGTATCTCCTCTCCATTAAGAATACATGTGTATGCCCCATGTTCGTTGCAGCATTTTTCACAACAGACAAGACATAGAAGCAGCAAGTGTCCACTGACAAACTGATGGCTAAAGAAAATGTGATGTATATATGCAAGAGAATATTATTCAGCCATAAAAAATAAAGAAATCCTGCCATTTGCGATATGTGTGGAACTTGAGAGCATTATACCACATGGAATACATCAGAAAGTGAATGACAAATGCTGTATGACTTCACTTAGATATGGATCTAAAAATGCTGAACTCATAGAAACAGAAAAATGGCCACTTCCAGGGGCGGGAGGGTGAGGGAAATATGGAAATGTTGGTCTAAGAGTACAAATTTCTGGTTATAAGACAAGTAAGTTCTAGGGATCTGACATAGAGCATGGTGACAAGATGTATTATAGACTTGAAAATTGTTTTTTTTTTTTTTGAAAATTGTTAAGAGAGCAAACCTTAAATACTCTTACCACACACACACACACACACACACACACACACACACACAGATAACTATGTGAGACGATGGAGGTGTTAAGTAAGCTTATTGTGGTAATAATTTTGCAGGAATATGTACATGTACTAAATCATCACCTTAAAATGACACAGTGTTATATGTCAACTGTATCTCAAGCTAAAAAAAAGAAAAGAAAAAAGAAAAAAAGAAAGTATGCTAGAGGATATGTAACCGGGCACCACATGTGTGGTGGGTTGGTAGGGGAGAGGGAAGAATGGGGGTGAAATATCTCATTTAGGAATTTTCTGACACCAAAATGACAATGACTATGGCTCATCCCTCTATGCAACGTTCTGCGATACATAGTAAATAGAATTACACAAATATAAATATTTACGAGTTTATTTATCATATTCAAATAGATATTATGCCTAGATTACAAGTTGTTTTTTAAAAATATTTTATTCATGTGTTTGAAAGAACACCCATTTGTAGCATTTCTTCCTCAGATAGAGTCATATTTTCTGAAACCTGGCAAGCACATTTTTATAAGATGCCTTGTACAATACATCAACAACTAATGAAGAAGAAATAATGATGACGGTGCACTGTAAAATGTATTAGAACACTAATTAGACAATCGCAGAAATGCTTACTGATGGCTTTTAAACACCTGCTTGGTAATTTCTAAGCCGGGGTGTTACTTCATTTAACAATACACGCTTAATTAGGAGACAGAGTTAAGATTAAATAATAAACCCAGGACCGCCCAGCATGCTCTATGCTTTTAACTTTCTACTTCATCCACAAAATTTAAGGAATGATAATTTCATTTACAGGGGAAGCAATAGAATAGATTTATTTGTTCCCTCAAGGCAGATTCTAATCACTGTTATGAACCTCATTTCATAGAATGGCAGAGAAGATTTAGGAATGAGGGTATGTATGGGGGTATTGCAAAGATGTGGGAGCCGAGAGCGGGAAGCTGATCATTTCCAGGTGTAATTTCTCCAGACACCAGGTAGTCCATTTCTCTGTGCTCAACAGAAACCAAATTTTGTTAGGGCTTCCATCTTAGTGTCCTACCTTGGGTACCTGATGTTTTATGTGCTTGCCACCCCACTTGCACACACATTTACTTTCCTCCTATTTTTGGACACACAAATACAGTGGAAGCACCCACAATAATAAATATGACAACACACAGTTGGCCACAGTTGGCAAGTGGTCTCTTAACACCGAGAGAGCATTCAACAGACCAGCAGGACTGTCCTCACCTGTTTCATTAGAAGTGCACCATCTCTGGCCCTGCCCTTGACCTACTAAACCAGAATCTGAATTTTCATTAATTCCTTAGATACTGTACATGACCATTAATTTGTGGTACACTGCCCGAGGGCATTTTATTTTTGATGTCCCATTCAGTCTTAGCTTTTGATTCCCTGCAATACTCTTGGGTCAGTGTAACAACCCTTTTCTTTTAGCTAACCACAATGGGCTTCTACTACCTGCTACTAGAAGACTCCAGAAAGCCCTGCTTTACCTCTTCAATCAATTTTATTTCCTAAAACAAAAGGAATTTTACATTTGATTTCCAAAACAATTTCCTTTCCCCAAGCAGCATTAAAATAAAGATTGAGGGGGATTCATACTGGGGGGGGACCCGAAATTGAGTTATTTGTTGTGGCTTAAAGGGTGATTGGTGAACATCTGAACACAGAATAACTACCCATGTTCAATGGCTGAATTTATTACAGGAAAGCCTACCACTACATGTAAAAAAATGTTTTTAAGAATAATACTGTGCTACTGATACTGTAAGAAATAAAAAAGGATGGAATGAGAACTTGTAGATTAAGAGAGGCTTAAAAGAGACGTCAGGCCAAATTAGAGGAATAAGAATAAACTCATGCTTCTAAGGGTGCACGTTTGGGTGAATAAAAACATTAAAAATAATTAACTATAAAGTCAAGATAATGGCTACTTATGGAAGAGGAAAGACGTGATTGAGAAAGAGCATATGGAAGGGGTATTTGGGTAGGTAGCAAAGTTCTATTTCTTAGCTTGATGATAGTTACAAAATGGGTTCTGTGAAATAATTTATTAAAGCATATGTTTGTTTTGTGTGGAATTTTTTTGTAAGTGTATTTTATTATAAAAATATATAAACAACAACAAAGTGTATTTTATTATAAAAATATATAAACAACAAAGGAATGTCTGGTAGGAGAGTTTAGCTTTACCTTAGAACTGAAGTACCTTTTCTGCATATCAGCCTCTTTGCTTTAGTTCAACAATATTAAAGTCAATTACCAGGGATCCCTGGATGGCTCTGTGGTTTAGCGCCTGCCTTCAGTTGAGGGCGTGATCCTAGAGTCCCCAGATAGAGACCCATGTCGGGCTCCCTGCATGGGGTCTGCTTATCCCTCTGCCTGCGTCTCCACCTCTCTGTGTGTGTCTCTCATGAATAAATAAATCTTTTTTTAAAAAGTCAATTACCAAAAAAAAAAAAAAAAAAAAGGGAAATATCTTCCATTAAAAATACAGCAAGGGAAAATAAATATTGGGTATATTTTCAGGACTCATCATTCTGGATTCACCTATTATTGACTTTTTTTTTTAAGAGGTTCTGTTTTATTTTGGCATTTCAGGAATTGGCTTGTGCTTCATATGGAAGCTCTAGATCCCAGGTGCCCAGATGCTAACATGATGATGTATTAATACTGGTCCTTTACTCATCCTTATCTTGGAGAGAGGGGTAACCACAATATCTAACTCAGATCTTTGATATGATGTGAGAATATGTTTTAAATCACTAAGTGCTGTGCCTCACCATTTATGATCCCAAGAGCTGTTAATTTCTAGTAGAAGTTGTGAAAAGAGCAAGACTTTTAGAGTCTAATGATTTGGACTGAGTCCCAAAACTCATTTAAGCAGGGTAGCTATTTTCTGCCTAATTTCATAAATCATTTAAGTGTTCATTTGGGAAAAGTTAATTTGTAAGGTATTTTCTATTGTTCTTAACATCTGGAAAATAATTCATTCTTCAAATCCTAGATTATTATCTTAGAACAATATCTAAGAGGTTGAAGTGCAAGGTCAGATCATTTGCACATTATAAATCTTTGATATGTACTATATACTTGCATTTATCTGAGATAAGGTAATAAAGCTAAAAAAATTTCAATCAATATTGTTTTCAAATCTTGATAAATGTTGAATCTAGTTCATGGGTACATGGAGGTTCACTGTATTATTCTCTTTATTTTCTAGCCTTGGAAACTTTCCTTAAAAATATCTTCAAACTCAAAAAGATATATAGATTAAATATGCATAGCTTTTGTATGTCAATCACAGCTCAAATAAAGGAGTCTAAAAATATACAGATTGAAGAAAAGAATAAAATCTTAAAAAAAATAGATAAAACCACCCTTAAAAATCTCTTCTGGAAGGAACTATGTTGAGGATAGTCTAACATGTCTTCTTTATAGAATTCCAACACAGCTAGTATTTCCTACTGGGTTGAAATAAGTCATCTTTTTCTTTGGTTAAGTACCAGATTAAAAAAAGGACTTGCCAATTTGATAGGTTAAAAAATTGCATTTTCCTCATTTAATTTGTATTGCTCTGAATACTAGTAAAGTTGACCTTGTTACATTTTTTATGCTTTTTAGTCCTATAATTGTCTTCTTTTCATATCTTTGGCTCATTTTACAATAAGGTCATTCATCCTTTTATTATTATTCTCTAAGGACTTCTTATACATTACAGATTAATTTTATTGTATAATACATGTCCCAAAGTCTCCCTGTCTTTATCTCACTTTTTACCATAGATATAAGATGTTAACCTTTATTCAGATATGCATATATATACATATTGTTTTTCCTTCATGCTTCCTTCCTTTGCCTTTTTACTTAGAAAAACTCTCCCCTTCCATTTATTGGTTACCTATTTACATATTTTTCCCCCTATTCTTTAAGATTCCATAAACTTTATAATATTTAAATAGTATATATATTATGATTTTGTATTATAGTTGACTCTTGAACATGGGTTTGAACTGCACTGGTCCACTTATACACAGATTTCTTTGTTCAACACATTATAACAAGTATATTTTCTTGTGGTTTTTAAAATAACATTTCCTCTTTCTAATGTGATTGTAAGAACCTAATATCTAATACCTATAACATATAAAATATGTGTTTCTTGACTATGTTATCAATAAAGCTTCAGATTAACAGTAGACTATTAGTAGTTAAGTTTTGGAGGAGTCGAAAGTTATATGTGGATTTTCGACTGTGCAGTTAGTTAGGTACACTTAAGCCCACGTTATTCAAGGGTCAGCTAAATTCCCTTTGGCACTTACTTAGATATATTTTGTGAAGTACAGATGTAACTTCCTTTTTCCCCTCAAATAGACAGTTATTATTTATTCTGAAAATAAATCCATCTATCCTTATATACTTGAGTTTTCTTCTCCTTCATATTCTAAACATTATGAAAACAGGATGCTTTGCGTACATATAATTTTTATTATAGGTGACCATTCAAAAGTTGACAAAAGGCAGCTTTAGTCTCTGTAGCTGAAAATATTTCATTTTTCAGAAACAGGTATACTTTGAGAAAATAAAGAAACTCTGAGGTCCCCATTTATTTTCACAGGATGAGTAGAAAGGAGATAGAATCTAAACTGTTCTGTAGGTAGTTCTGCTGCCCTTCTCTTGTGTTCAAAACAGAAATTTATGACACTAAAGTCAAAATCATGGTGCAGGTAACCTTGAAATAATCTTGAAATTCCCATGATAGGCACAAAACTTTTCATTTTTATTTTGAAAGTAAGGCTTAAAGATGTAAATAGTCTTAGAAGAGTTTACATTTTAACCTCCAAGAACTTTAGATATGATACTGATAAAAGCCAACCCTAGGAGCAGGTATCATTGATAAGGGTTCCTGTGACTGATTGGGCATGTTGGGGATGGAGAGAAGTTAAAAACACAAGATGAAAAATAGACAGTTTCTATCACTTGTCTTGCTATAGCTTCTATTTCCAGAAAGACGATCATATCCTAAGTACAATCTAGCAATCCTTCTCTGGAAGACGGGCAAATGAGTACCATCTGTAAAAAGCTATGGAATTCTCTAGGTCGTACATTTCATTTGACCCTGATGATGAAAATACCAGATCATAGGTTGATGAGAAAGATGAGATAAACAAGAAGAGTTATAAACTCAAGATACAATGGTGTACTACAGATACACGTAAGTCACTCCTAAGTTGTAGGAGGAACAACCGAAATTCCAGAGAAAAACAAATGACATATATTATACCTAGAATCTGAGTGGACAATGCTTGTAACTTCAGGGAGGGCGGGAATAACATTTAGATGACTTAGGTGGTAAATTGTCCTGACCCTAAGAGATGCAATGTTTCCATGGTAAGAAAACATCATCATTCTGGTGTTTATATAGGGACAGGAGATAACCCCTCCCAGGGACGCACTGCCCCAGATGGATATAAGTTGAATTTTCCACTCCTTTACCATACAACTAAGAGGTTAAAATACCTCCAATACAACAAATGCAGTATTTTACTGAAAGCAATACTTAATAGGATGTTTATTCTTAAGCAACAGAATGGACAAGGGAAGATATTGTCTTTGACAAAGAAACCCAAAAAAGTGCTTTTCTACTCAATTCTATTTTTGTCCCCTTAAATCAATGAACTCCAAGCATTCTCCAATACAAAATATTCTCTCTTTTACAAGAAAGGGAAATGCAGTCATTTCAGATTATAACTCCTTGCCTTAAACTCTTTACCTCTTCCAAATAAGATACATGTTTTCTCATTTATGTTGTCTTTCCCTGGAAATTGACTCTTGTTAAGAATAAAGAGTAATATCAAATCGAATTTCACATGGTTGAAAGGCAAAAACAGAAACATATTTCTGCTCTCTTATCCTAAACACAATCCTTTATAGATTAAGTATTAGTGTGTATTTCTTGTGAAATAGCGTTTCTATGATATTCTCCATTATTATTTAATGATATATCATTTTGCTTATTACGTTGAGGCTAAACTGGAGTGTACATGTTTCCCTGTGAGTGATTTTATTTGTTTTTGTTTTTGTGGTAGTGGTCATATTACTGTTTCTGTTTATCAATTTGATGATGACCATCATTTGGACAATATCCAATTCAGCACCTCTGTTAATTTTAACACACACCTCTAACTGCCTGCTGGATATTTTAACCATTGCTCACTTCTACCTAAAATCAGGCATGCTGAATGCTAGTATCACAATCTCCACCGCAGCCACAGTGAAATTGCCTCATTTGTTGATTCCCTTTTTTGTCTATGATAGGCAGAGCAATAAGTGGGAGTAGAGTCAGAATTCAACATTAGCAGAATCAACATCTTCTAGTCAAAGATGAGGCTTGAAATCCCTCATAATCCTTGTCTCCTTTCCTATTTTTTCCTTTCCTCATGTCTAATTATTCACTTGTTAGTTTCCTTTCCACAATTTCTTCCTTCATAGATTAAAGCAAACAAGGACAGCAGACAATGAGAAATATGTCTTCATCTCTCCCTGTGTCCAGGATTGGGAGGTGTTTTACTTCTATCAGGGCCTGAGGAAAGTTCACCTTCACTCTGTATTTCTAACCCACAGCACTATTAATGACACATTTCTATAGAGCTCAATGATCATACAGTTTTCTTTTATTTCCATCTGGCATGTCAGGTTCTTTTTTTTTTTTTTTTAATGGAGATCATCTACATTCAAGTCAGCAATTATTTTTGGAGCACATAATACATGCCTGGTGCTGTAACAGAAAGGGTGCCTACTTCCAATAGAAGAGTCTGGAAAGGTCCTACCTTTCCAAAAGTAAGAGGAGAGGCAAGTTCTAATGTGAGATCCTGCAACACTAAGGTTTACAGTTATTCTTACAACATATAAGTGCTAGAGATAAAAAAAGGTAAAAAAATTAATTTAGAGGAAAACCTCATTGAGAGCTTGTATGTTAGAATATAGCTTTCGCATGAAAGGGGTAAGCAAAGTTGTAAGAAGACAAAGGTTAGTAAGGAATCCAGCTCCCTGTTAAAACCCCATGTGTGATTCTTCAGGTTTGACCATGGTAACAGAGGCTTTAGTTGGCAGGCCTCATGGAAAAGCTGTCCTCCCCAAACCAGATTTGGGACACAGCCAGTGCATGGTAGCCTCCAAAGGGGAGTGCAGTGAAGGATGCACTCTGTGGGTGGTCATGCTCTTCACAGATTTATGTTCCTGGCCCAGAGGCTTCATTCCTCCGTCTCTTTATCCAAGACTTCAGGCAGAGGTGTTCTTTTGGCAACTTTGCTGAGGTCTCCTTATGCAATTGGGGAGTGGAGTTGGATGAGGAAACCTTCAAGACACTTTTATCTGCTCAGACTCAGTGCCTAGTATTTTTTTACACCTCAGCCTCCCACTTCCTCCTCCCCTTGACTTCAGGGTCCATCAAACTACCAGAGTTTTTGTTCAGGGTTCCCCCTTAGCGGTGATACAACCTCCTTTTGGCCCTACACGGGTGTGCAGTTCCATGGACAGGAATGGAACAGGAGGGGTCCCACCTTCTCCAGTTTTAGACTTGCTATTACCTTCCCAGAAAGTGATTAAGAGCTTAACCATTACATTTTTGGCTTCATGCTTTAATCAGGAGCAAGACACTATCAAATCCTCTGTGTACACAATAAGGCCTTCTCTATGAGACAGACAATTGTAAGGAAGCATCTTCACTAGGTAGACACATTCAAAATTTCCTCTTCCTTCAGAGCCATGGGGCTAGGGCTTGGAACTGGAAGCTCAGGCTGTATTTCACCCTTGTCCAACCTGCACAACCATAAAGGTAGACCAACCCTAGATTGACAGTACCAGCAAAACACACGGAAGGAGGAAGGGTAATTTCCTACAGATAATAAGGCTCTGGGCAGACACCAGAGCCCACCTCACATGCCATAAGCAGAAATCAACAGTGTCTACAGGCAGAAATAGAACGGACCATTAGTTACAAGCAATAACCCAGCTAGACAGAAGGCAAGGTGTGAATACAGGAGAAATTCATCCAACCATAACACAATGAAGGTGAACATATTTATAATCAAAAAGAAAAATCACATAAGGGAACAAAGGCTCTTTAAACAAACACTCAAGAGTTCTCACACCCATTGTATAATTGAAACTGTGATTAACACTCAAGAGGAGAATATTTATCCAGTACTTTGTCAATGTTTGTTGTTTTGTGAACCATTAAAAGCTTGGATCTCTAGTCTTGAACTTTGTATTTCTATCATTAAACTATAGCTTCTATCCACAAACCAAAGAGCAGATGAAATATAATTAGAATATGCCTTTCAAGGAGAGATAGGAATATGTAATAAAAGCATTTCACAACACCATTTGAGCTTGGACAAGGATCAGTGCCAAATATGGAAGGTTCTCCCACTGCATGTGGAAATGTTTGAATTGTGGGCCCCTTACTACATAGAGAGATGACTGAAGTCTCACTGAATTCAAAAGTAACCTGAAAAACTATATTTGTCTTTCTTTTTTCAAAAAGGATTTGAAATCCAATCTTTATCCTCTAAAGATAATATTTCAAGTGAGTACTTTTAGAGGATATTGTAATGACCCTGATTTCTTTTTTTATAGATACATCCTTCCTAGGTAGAATAATAATCTGATTTCTTAAGTGCCTTTAAATACAGCAATATCATTTTACCTACTTTAAAAAGTCAAATATGAATGTAATCACAGATCCTATTAATTATTGCACCTTCAAAATCTATTTTCACCATACTCAATGTTACGCTTTTATAATGAATACAGTAGGCAACTGACATTTGCAGGTTTGTATTTTATGATTTCGACAATTAACAATGATTATGAATGTCTATGACATGTAGTATTTTGTAATTTTCTGGAGGTCTGCATTTGAATTGCTGGGAGGTAGATGATCAAGAATAAGTTACTAAGCTAGTGACTGAGTACTCTCATCCAGCAGCTGCATACCTGACAAATGCCTATTTGCATTAACACAGATCCTAAATCAAGTTGCTTTATATTGTCAGAGATGACTCTATTCTATTCACAGGTGAAGTGGGCTGATGATCTAACACAATGACTCTCAAACCTGCGAGTGCATCAGAATCATCTAAAGGGGTTTATTAAAACACCAATTATTGGGCCCCATCCCACCCCAGTACTGTGTGAGTTGGAAACTAAGAATTTGCATTTCCAGCAAGTTTCAAGAGTTCTGAGGAGATGCTTTGAGGACCACTGATCAAAAAAATTTTATCCATTTCATCATCAGAAAATTTTTTTTCAAATTATAATTTCCTAAAGCAAGTAACAGCAATAGTTTCACCAATACAATTTGTTGAATCACACAATTACAAGGGATAACCTAGATAAGAATTGATATTTACTGATAACATTATCTAATGGTCAAAAAAAATTTTTATGGTCAAAAAAAAAAACAACACTTTTCTACAAGTTGTACAATAGCCACATCACCGCAACAACTAAGTCCTTCCCCTTGACCAATACCATGCCTCTCAGTCTACACAGGAAGTAAGCAACTAGGTATTAATACCCAGTATAGAAGGGGGCCTCTAGAACTTTTCTTTTACACTCCAAAACCTGGTTGGGATTCTATTTTTTTTTTGTATATTTTTTAATTGAAGTTCGATTTGCCAACATATATAGTATAACACCCAGTGCTCATCTCATCAAGTGCCCCCACTCAGTGCCCGTCACTCAGTCACCCCAAACCCCTGCCCACCTCCCCTTCCACTACCCCTTGTTCGTTTCCCAGAGTTAGGTGTCTCTCATGTTCTGTCACCCTCTGATACTTCCCACTCATTTTCTCTCCTTTCCCCTTTAATCCCTTTCACTATTTCTTATATTCCCCATATGAATGAAACTATATAATGTTTGTCCTTCTCCTATTGACTTACTTCACTAAGCATAATACTCTTCAGTTCCATCCAGTTCAAAGCAAATGGTGGGTATTCGTCGTTTCTAATGGCTGAGTAATATTCCATTATATACATAGACCACAGCTTCTTTATCCATTCATCTTTCGATGGACACCAAGGCTCCTTCCACAGTTTGGCGATTGTGGCCATTGCTGCTATAAACATCGGGGTGCAGGTGTCCTGCCATTTCACTGCATCTGTATCTTAGCGGTAAATCCCCAGCAGTGCAATTGCTGGGTGTAGGGCAGTTCTATTTTAAACTTTTGAGGAACCTCCACACAGTTTTCCAGAGGGGCTGTACCAGTTTACATTCCCACCAACAGTGCAAGAGGGTTCCCCTTTCTCCACATCCTCTCCAACATTTGTTGTTTCCCGTCTTGTTAATTTTCCCCATTCTCACTGGTGTGAGGTGGTATCTCATTGTGGTTTTGATTTGTCTTTCCCTGATGGCCACTGATGCGGAGCATTTTCCCATGTGGTTGTTAGCCATGTGTATGTCTTCTTTGGTAAAATTTCTGTTTATGTCTTTTGCCCATTTCATGATTGGATTGTCTGTTTCTTTGCTGTTGAGTTTAATAAGTTCTTTAAAGACCTTGGATACTAGCCCTTTATCTGATACATCATTTGCAAATATCTTCTCCCATTCTGTGGGTTGTCTTTTAGTTTTGTTGACTGCTTCTTTTGCTGTGCAGAAGCTTTTTATCTTGATTATGTCCCAATAGTTCATTTTTGCATGTTTCCCTTGCCTTCATGGATGTATCTTGCAAGAAGTTGCTGTGGCCAAGTTCAAAAAAGGTGTTGCCTGTGTTCTCCTCTAGGATTTTGATGGATTCTAGTCTCACATTGAGATCTTTCAACCATTTTGAGTTTATCTTTGTGTGTGGTGTAAGAGAGTGTCTAGTTTCATTCTTCTGCATGTGGCTGCCCAATTTTCCCAGCGTCATTTATTGAAGAGATTGTCTATTTTCCAGTGGATAGTCTTTCCTGCTTTGCTGAATATTAGTTGACAATAGAGTTGAGGGAAATACATTGCAATACAGGCATCCCTCAAAAAATTGGAGAAAACTCAAATACACAAGCTAACCTCACACCTAAAGGAACTGGAGAAAGAACAGCAAATAAAACCTACACCAAGCAGAAGAAGAGAGTTAATAAAGATTTGAGCAGAACTCAATGAAATGGAGACCAGAAGAACTGTAGAACAGATCAACAAAACCAGGAGTTGGTTCTTTGAAAAAATTAGTAAGGGCAGTCTGGGTGGCTCAGCGGTTTAGCGTAGTCTTCAGCCCCGGGCCTGATCCCGGAGATCTGGGATCGAGTCCCACAATGGGCTCCCTGCATGGAGCCTGCTTCTCCCTCTGCCTGTGTCTCTGCCTCTCTCTGTGTGTCTCTCATGAATAAATGAATAAAATCTTTAAAAAGGGATCCCTGGGTGGCGCAGCGGTTTAGCGCCTGCCTTTGGCCCAGGGCGTGATCCTGGAGACCTGGGATCGAATCCCACGTCGGGCTCCCGGTGCATGGAGACTGCTTCTCCCTCTGCCTGTGTCTCTGCCTCTCTCTCTCTCTCTCTGTGCGTGTGACTATCATAAATAAATAAAAATTTAAAAAAATAAAATAAAAAAAAAATAAAATAAAATCTTTAAAAAAAAGAATTAATAAGATAGATAAACCATTAGCCAGCCTTATTAAAAAGAAAAAAGACTGAAATTAATAAAATTATGAATGAAAGAGGAGAGATTACAACCAATACCAAGGAAATACAAATGTTTTTAAAAACATATTAGAACTTTTCTTATTGGCCATTGCCCTCTGTTTTAGAAAGCAAAGCATAATAGGAACTGGAAACTTTCCTTTGTCCAAGACAGGTCAGCCCTTCCTTAAGAGGAAGTAGGTAGAGAAGTGGGAGGTATTAATAAAGATTCTTTTGTTTTTTTAAATCTTTCCGTTTATTAGTTTCTTGATTAATTTTTTTATCAGTGTCTTACCATTTTATGTGTATATATATCTTTTACTTTCTTGGTTAAATTCATGCTTAACTATTTCACTGTTTTTTTTAAGATTTTATTTATTTATTCATGAGAGACACTGAGAGAGAGAGAGAGAAAGGCAGAGACACAGGCAGAGGGAGAAGCAGGGTCCATGCAGGGAGCCTGACATGGGACTCGATCCTGGGTCTCCAGGATCAGGCCCTGGACTGAAGGCAGCACTAAACCGCTGAGTACCCGGGCTGCCCTATTTTATTGTTTTTTAGTGATAATATAAATGAGATTGTCTATTTTTCAGATTTTTTTTCATGTGTAGAAATGTAACTTTTTTTTTTTTTTTTTTTGAGAGAGAGAGACAGAGAGAGAAAGTAAGCAGGGGAGAGGGAGAGAAAGAATCCTTTTCGCTTTATTTTTTTAGAGGTGGGGGTGGGAGTGGGAGAGGAAGAATCTTAGCAGGCTCCATGTCCTGCAGAGCCTGATGCAGGGCTGGATCCCAGGACCTTGAGATCATGACCTAAGCAAAACCAAGAATCAGAGGCTTACCTGACTGAGCCACCCAGGTGCCCCTAGCAACTGATTTCTGTATATTGATTTTGTGTCCTGAAACTTTACTGAATTTATTTGTCATTTCAAATAATTTTTGGTGGAATCTTTACTTCAATAAAATAAGGATTCTTTTTGGTTAAAGAAAAGAGTTGGCAAGCTTATTTATGCTTGCTCCAGTAATGGAGGCTTTTTACAATGGAATAAATTCAAATTGCTATAATTCTTGAGCTTCCTGAGTCAGAATCATTCAGGCTCAATTATTCAGGTCAAACATTAGAAAGGAATCAGAACAAAACTCTACCATTAACAGCAGTTCACCTTGTTCAAGTACCCTCTTTGTATCTTTAGAGCTGGCATTGTGATAGTCAGATTAGGATCCAAGGATTTGGGAAGCAGCCACCTCAAAGATTCAACTAGACAAAAATGTCAATGGTATTTTGAAAGTTGTCTCATACATAAACATATTACATAATAATGAATGCATAAGGATTTATCATCACCATATGTTTGTATATGATCACTGGCTTTCAAGATGTTCTAAAGCAGCACTAATACAGATATCCAGGGGGATGTCTTAGTTAAATCTTTGACAGATTTTCCTCATGTCCCTGTTGGCAAAATTCTTCATGGGTAAATTACTCTAGTTTAAACTTAATCACTTTTCTCATTTGGTCCTTAGAGAAACAATTGTGTACCTCACAAAAAACTCCCAAAATTTTAAGCTAATGATTTTAAAATCTCTATCACCTTTTCTTTCCTTTCTCATTGATTCAAATAAATAAGCACCTACCCCGAGTACTAGGCTAAGTAGCAGGGCTATAAATGAACTAAGTATGACTCTGTCCTCATGACACAACCAACATCAGGGAGAATTACAGTTTTCTAGGAGAGGGCATGAAAGTGGAATAAGTTTGAACTGAGGAACAATATAGAGAGAAGAAAAGCATGAAAGGAAGACTTGTCTTGGCAAACTGTTTCATGTAGTGGAGAAAGAAGAACCATGTGGTTGGAGCAGAGAGGAAAAGAGGGAGGGAAGGGCACAGAGACCATAGCATTCATGACTTTGTTGAAGATTTGGTCTTTAACCTAAGAACAATAGAAAACATATGAAGAGTTGCAAGTTAGGTGTGGTATGAGTAGACTGAATTTTTAAAAAATTATCCCTATGGCTGACATAGTGTGGAGACCACGCTAGAGAGGACTAGCATGGCGAGATGGTAATTATTGTAGTATTTCCACCAGACATGATGGTGACCTGGACTACAATGGTGATAGAGAACATGAAAAAATAAGAGCCCATTGGATATACATTCAGAAGGAAAAATAATCAAGATACTTTGGTGATGAAGTGAGTAAGGGGGAATTGAGGTAGGGGAGATTCTTGAGGCTGTGAATAGTAATGTCACTGTTTCCAAGTTTCAGGGACAGGGGAGATCAAGAGTTCATTTTCAGTTTGAGATGCCAGTGAACATTCTTGAGGAGATATCACAGATATCCAGGTCTCTCTCTCTGTAAGTCTAGATTTCAGAAGAAATTAATATTTAACCTTGTTGTTTATTAATATCTGTAGAAGAAATGTTGCATAGTGGCTACCTTAGGCTTTGGATTCAAAGGCATAGGGGCAGAACCAAAGACATCATGAATCCCCAGGGAAAGACTTTGAGCCAGCTTAGAAACTACCTTTTTTTTTTAAATGGTTTTCTGGTTCTATTCCACAAGCATCTATATAGTAAACTCAGTCTTATGGTTCACTTAGTCTGTAACTTAAAACTAAAAGAAATAAGCATAATGGATTTCCATTTGGCTCTGCCCAGATGACTAGTTGGCCAGCACCTGGATAAAGAGGCTAAGCTCACAGGGATCAATAAACAAAACAAACAGCAACTCTGTCCTGCCCTGGAGATTTCTTTATATATTTTGTTTTTTTACTCTAATTGCTTGGCATCCCAGTTAATGACTTTCTATGAGATGAACCCTATGACAAACAGTTCTGATTCTAGTGACAGTCAGCTCTTTAACAATGCCATGTACTAATCAGTTTGCTTAGAGATGTCATCAGCAGAACCAGTGAGTCCTACCTATGGAATCTACATTTTCATGCAATTTGAAGCAATAAACAAAATTCTCAGGATATTTACTCAGCACCAAAAGTAATCTATCTCATGCAAGGAAAAAAATTACATTTTTCATATTTGTATATAGACTTTGCTTTTCTCTGTACTATCTTGAGAGATAACCTCTCCCTCAGCTGAAGCAGAGTACAATTTCATAAGAAAGTCATATTTGGAAAATAATATCAATACAAATTACTTAAGTGGTTATGATTAAATAAAAAAGTTTTCTCCAATATGGAGGATAATTTTCCTTCTCTTTTAAACTCTGAATTAAAAGAACTCATTCTGCCTGTCACTCATAAGAGTTACATCTTATAAAGAAATTAGTATCAATTATGTGCAGTGCATCATAACTTAGTCCTCAACCATTATGAGAGGCAAACACTATCTTATATATCTCAAGTTATATACTTTTATATTAAAAATATTTACATATATGCTTAATGTTGTATTTTATGTGTTTGTTTAAATAGTCAAATAAATTGCACAATAATTTTTACCAAAGTGAAATGCCCAAGGTCAGACACCTGTTAAGTAGCATTTCTAAGAATTGAACCTTATGTGTGATCCTAAGTCTGAGCTCTTGACTAAAAAGATACATTCAGAATCATTTTTATCTTTGTAAGATTTCACAGCATTCATGGCATTGTCTGACTCTGTGGAATTAATGATTTGGATTAATTACTAAGATGTGAAAGGCCACCTTCAACTAAACTTTTACGTACCATCTTCGGTATTTGGGGACATACAAGGCTTGGTCTCCAAAGAGAATTATTTTCTCAGACTAAACGCAACTACTGAGAATTACAGCAACTCATTCAGCAGCAGCATCTATGTGCAATGAAATACTTGTCTTTAAAAATGATCAGTTCTCTTAGATATTCAGTTCATTCTCCAACTGTAAATTATTTAGAAAAGTTATCTCTTCTGCAGTTCTAATAAATCCTATGAACTATTTCTCATGATATCATATTCATATGCGAATGTGAAAATCTCCATCTTTTCTGTCTTTTGTGCCAAAATAAAATATAGCAAAGCTGCTGAAAACCTGTATTAAGGCATTGAAGTTGTGTTTCAAAAAATAATCAGGAAATAGTCAAAGAGAGTCTCTTTGTGTGTGAGTGAAACTGATTAAAGCCTAACATATTTGTAACCAAATGGAGGTATCACACCAATAGAATAAAAGGCTGCAAGTAGGTGTCTACTTGTTTTAACATGAAAATCATACTACTTACTCTGCACATATTGTTTTAATGCACATTTTTTCCTTAATGAGTTCTGAGTAATAAAAAGAGAATTATACTAGAAATTTCATATGGAATTATGTAGTGTATGAAAAGGGTTTGCATAAGGTTTCTCTTCTATCCAGGAGATAAAGTTTGTAATTCACTAAAACCCTGGATATTAACAGCTCCTATATCTAGCCTGAACAGTCTTAGCTATAAATGAAAATTTCATAGAAATATAGTCTAGTTTAAAACAGTGTTCTCAAAAAACAAATAAATAAAACAGTGTTCTCAGAAGAAGTTGAGACAGAGACAATAATATTTTACTTAGATTTATGCCTTGCCATACGTGGACATGCTAAGGATGGTTGGATTTTTTTCTTTTCTATATAAATCATCAGAAATATGCCTAACAGGCACTGTTGATTTTAGCTGACACACAGTGATTTCATCCTCTTCTTGGGAGACACCCTCTGCCTTTATTCTATCATGATTCTACGTCCCAAAGCAGGTTGAGCTCCGGGCTCAGCAGAGTCAGCTTGAGGATTTCTCTTCCTCTGTTCCTCCTCACTTTCTAAAGTAAATAAATAAATAAGGTAAAAAAAAAAAAAAAAAGACCAAAGCAAACATGTTGAAATGTCTTAAAAGTCCTTCCACATACCACCTGAAAATATTTTCCATTCAAAAGCCCATTCTAGGGACTTAATTTAGAAAAGTCTTTATTATTCACATAATCTTTAGATCTTAGGGCATTTGACAAGAGTTAAAAGACAAACCATTTCTCAAATAAATCAGCCATCAAATCTCAAGTATTAGTTCCTGTTAAGTGAACCCTGTAATTCGATCTTCCAATTAGTTCTAATAAAACACATACATCATAAAATGGAAATTAATTTTCAAAAATCTGGGATTCTTTGACAATAATGGATACATATATCTCTGGATATAAACTCTATATTTTAATCTGTTACATATATTTTCATAAGTTCTCTCATGTACTAACATCCTCAGATCAAAGGAGACTTCAAGACTTGGATAATAATTGGGAGATGTAGGCACCTAGGTGGCTATGTTGGTTAAGTCTTCGCCTTTGGCTGAGGTCATGATTCTAGGGTCCTGCAATGAAGTCCTGCATTGACTTGGCAGGGGGTCTGCTTCTCCCTCTGCCCTCCCCCTACACTCATGATCTCTCTTTTCCACTCTCACTCCCTCTCAAATAAATAAAATCTTTTAAAAAAATAATTAGGAGATGTAAACAAGTAGGAAGTGATATATTCTAGAAATCAAAATATAAAGGTACTTTCAGTTTGCCTCCAATACCAACTGATTAGCTTCACGTTCCTCAAGATTAAATATCACATGGTATTCCCTTCTGAAATAAAACAGGTCTAAAGTTAGCAAATTAAGGTAAGCAAGGCAGGTGTTCAGATGGCAGTCTGGGGGTGGGGGGAGGCATGGTGGTGACCAGGGATCAGATGATCAGGTATGAGGAGGGGTCTTCATGAATGAATATGGGGTGGGGTGGAGGAAGTAGCCTGGTGTTCAGTGTCAGAGTCCAAGCAGGCTATGAAAGGTTACCTGGTGTGGAATGTTAGAGCCCAAGAGGGGTATGGAGGACATCTCTGTGGAAGATGGTCTGCCGCAAGTATCTGAGTCAGAGAAAAGTGAAGATGTCATTCACAAGGGTAAGCATGAGAATGCCTGAGAATGACTATACAAGGGGAGGGTGTGGGTGGGGTGGTTGGTGGGTGATGGTGTTCCATACAAAGTACAGGAACATGGACAGGGATAGGAGATGTGATGGGTGTGTTGACAGGTGGTGGTGTCATTTCTGCACACAGGGAGATGGACCAAATGAGTAAGTACTTTAAGGGACATGGGATTTGTGTTTCTCATTGTCAGAGGAAGAGGTAACAGACCAAAAGGCCACAGAGACCAAACATATGTCCACTTTTTATGAGAAGGTATTGAGGAAACACCTAAAATGTTCTAATATTTAATTAGTGAAGTGAATCATCAATGAAACTGCTGTAAGTTGACAGAGGAGTCTCACATTTTCTTCAAACCTGGTGCACAATTGTGCATCACAAATTTAAAGGCATGAATTAAAGGCTCAATTCACTCACCTGCAGACTGAGGAATCTTAAGCCTAGGATGCGTGAATGCATAGGATAAAGCAGAGTAATTCGTACTGGTGGGAACAGGTGATCTTTCTCCTCCATGAACAAAGAACAGTAAGCTACTGTGTCTCATGAGACAAGTACAGGAAAAGAAACAATGCTAACATGACCAAAGAGATTATTACATACTAACTCTGATATATGCTTTAAATGTTTTGTCTCAGTTCTCCCTGCAACTCACAATAGATACTGGGAATCTGGATATTCTAAGACCATTTTGTAAAATGAACAACACAAAGCTTAGAATTTAAATATTCTAAGTTGGGACTTTGGACAAGTCCATTACAGGATTAAAGATCTTAGTCTGATTTCAAGCCCATACTTTCTATTTTATTTATATTTGCATATTTATCCCTAAAATAGAATATAGTTAGTCTCCCAAATATGATAGCTCTTCTGAAGTTGTGCTATTCCGGTTGCTAGTCTTCAGTAACTCTGTTACAATAAACACTGTCTCCTCAGTACATATTAGTATTGTGTGTCTTTCATGAAAAAAATGTGGAAATGAGGCTCTAAGATATTATGGGTTTAAGATAATCAAATGTTTTCTAAGGAAACGAGTTATTCCTTTTATCATAATGATGACAATTTATACATTTTCTATGCAAGGGGATTTTATTCTTTTTTTTTTTATTTCTTGTGGTGATCACTCATTATACTTGGTTACCTTATGTGCTTATTGATTTTTAAACTGCTTGCCGCCCATTTTGTTTATAAACTTAAATAGGAAGCTCCTTTGAGGCATGGGATAAAGTTGAGCACCTCCTGAAAGGGTTAGAATCTGGTTCTGGCATGGTCTTAAATATATTCCTATGGGAAACACATCTGAATTTCTGACATGAATCAGCATTTTTGTATTCACCTTTTAGGATGAATTTAGTTGGCAAACTTGTACAAATGTTAGATGGTGTTTATATATTTTCAGGGGAGATATTTTACTCCTTCATTTAGTACCCAGTTTGGAGACAGGAAATTTTCCCATTTTCATCTGGGAACAGAGTTATTTCGAATTCCCCCTTATATGAAGAGAATGGTACTCTGGAGTTCCAACCAGAAGAAAAGAGGATTTCTGCTTTGACTTTCTCATCTGGGCTCAGCCTTAAAGTTGTTCTTTTCTGTACAGGACCCACCCCAGTCCTGTGAAATATCAAAAAATGACACTCAGGAAAACTATGACTTGCACGTGTGATTCAGGTGAAAACTGGCTTCAGTGCTTCAATCAATCTCAGGGTCTGGGCTTCACTCAGCCATTGCTCTAAGTTCTTTACTTTTTTTTTGTCAGAGTATATACACACTTCTTTTCTTTTCCATTTTGTTGACTGTTTTCAAAAGAAAGGTCAGTCCTAGATCCTCATCTGCCACATTGCCAGAAATGGAACCTAGAAGGGTAAGTTTTTCATTATTTATTCAGTTAATCTCTAGAATTTGGTAATACATATTGCTGAAATTAATTTGAGGGAAAGACTATTATGGATGGCATGGTGATCTCATAACTTTCTATTTAAGGAAGAAATGTAATATATGTTAATCTTTCCCCTTGTTAATGTATTTCTTTTCTTTGCATTGAAGATCAATAATTTTCTTTTAATATTTTAAGGGATAATGAGTTTTTGAGAGGCCTATAGAGAGACTTGTATTCTATGCTTTTTTCAATAGGAAAAAGCTGTATCAGTTGATAAGCAACATAATCTCTCTGGACTACAGTTGTGAAAAGTTATCTCAAAAGGAAAGGTTTGTGTTTCTTATAACTACTCAATCATGGACAAGAATAATACATGGATGTAAAGATTCAGTCACAAAAAGGCCATTCTGGGACTAAAATCTCATTTGTAACCACAAGATCTTTGGGTGTGTTGATTTTAAATCAATGTATAATTTCATGGCAGTCACTCTCTACTTGTAATTCTGGTGTGTCATTTGGTCTCAAAAGACCTGATCTAAAGTTGGTAATGCTTATTACATTAAAATTTGCCAATGCCACTTGGAAAAATTAAACTATGATAGTTAATTAAAATATGCAGTGTTTAATATGGTGCTTCAAATTCTTACAGATACTTGACAGATATACAAGGGTTTCGGTGACTTGTCTTTTGAAATTCAGTGATTGGAGCTGCTTCTTTGAGTCTTATGTATACTCTCGTGCTTCACAAAGCTAATACACTGGAATGTGTCATGAGTAACCCTACAGTTTTACTTACACATATTTTGTATGAAATGCATGTTTTTAATACTTCTTATTTTGTATGAAATACAGGTTTTTAATAATTACATAGTCAAATCCTCTTGTTTGAGGTCTGTTAAAAGCAAGAAACAGATGTCCTGTTTAGTTAAGTTCCAAGAAAAACTAGAAAGGGCAATGCTTGGCAAATGCACAAATGATTGCTTGTGAATTTTATATAAACATTGAACTTGAGTTAGGCAAGATATTCCATTGATTGGTTTTACAATGAAACTCACATATTAAGTTAATAATACCAAAATTTGTTTTGAGAAGAATAGTGTTGACTGGAATAGTATCTGGCATGTAACTGTATTAATATTCAATCAAATATGTGTGGATAAATCAATCATTCATTGAGCTGTATAACAGATTTGTACACTTAAAATAGCCCAATAAATATCTAATAGCACATTATCCTTAATTTTATTAACTTGTCAAACAGCTCGTCTAAGTCAGAGCTTTCAGCTGTATGGATGTCTGGGTGATCCTTGGGATTATGTGTTAAATTATGAGTTTAATGCCTAAAGGTGTTTTTCCCTCCTGGGGAAAGAATAACTGCTTCCAGAAGACCCTTCAATTGTTTGAGATGTATAAAGTTTAAATATCACTATCTTAAGTAGGATTTGTCACCAGTTAAACCCAGGACCTGGCTTTGACCGTCCACCTGCTTATACTATCTTTTGTTTTCTATTTTTCCCTATGTTTTCTTTCCATTTTTCCTTCTTACCTCAGACAAACGAAACTTTAACCTCACAATTTTTGGAAATCTTCCCAGTGTATGGTAAAATATATAAAGAATTTCAGCCAAGTAAGTCCCTAAAAGTCATATCTATGATGTTATATTCAGGTTTGAAGTCAAAACTTGAATCATCTTCTGGTTTGCTTTATTAAATGGTTTCAACATTTAGCTAAAAGAGTCACACTATTTTATTCATCCAACAAAAGCCTACGGTGCAGATACCAACAGAGCTTACACTCAAACAGGGGGAAATGGAAAGATCTATGCCTTTGAATTATAGTTCTTTCTAAAAGAATTAAGTCACAAATTATTAGATGATTAAAGAAAATGAAAGAAAGCAAAAAATTAAGAAATAATGGTACTATATTATTAATTATATCCACATTTACATGTTAATGAAAACTGAAACCTTTTATAAAGAGCACTTAAGGATGATCTAATCTAACATTCATTTGACAGATGGGAAACCGAAGACCAAAAAGGTGAATTGGTTTGTGCAATATAAAACAGGTAATGCAAGAAGTCAGGAGGTAGGATAGATATCCATGTTTTCTAATAGTCTCAGAATACTTCCTCATAGAATGGGAACTCAGTTGTCCCCCATTATAGTGACTGAATGGGTGTTAGTTTGAATTCATTAACTAGTTCATTTCCACATAAAGAAAAAGACATATTATAATGCTAAAAACCTCAGAGTGATTAAGAACTAAGATGTAGGTCATGTATACTGATGGGTTAATATTTATCATCAGGTATTCTAGTAGTTCTAACTCCCTTAATAAAAACCAACTTATGGGTAAATGACTATCTTGGTAAAGATGGAATATTTAGGTATACCATTTTAGAGGGTCATTAGTAATATCTATCAATATTAAATATGTCTACGTTTTTATTTTACAATCACATCTCTAGAACACAAGTTTACAGACATGCATACAAATTAGCCAGAATACTTATAAAAGTGGCGCTTGTAATAAGAGGAAAAAAGGCAAATAGGTAGCTTTACTCAATCCTTAGGATTATAGAGACATGACTATTTTTCAAGTCTCTGAAAATTTTAGTCCCATCATCTAAAATGGATCTGATATATAGTAGGAGAATGATAAAATTTAGTTTAATTCTTCAAAAGCACAGAACCTGACACAACTCCTTGTACATAAAACATCAATAAATATTATTGATGAATTCCTTCTATCCTAAATGTACTATTTCAATCTATTGGGAGGCACCTTGAGAACCAGCATTGGTGAATGGTGTCAAACACCTAGATACTTTTCTAGGCTCTAACACATGACCATTCAGAACCTATTCTTTTGTTTCCTTTTTTTTTAAGCAGTCATAACACATCACCAACTTCATTTGACTGTTTTAAGCAATTAAGTCCTAACTTCAGAGACATGGTGAATGGCCATCATCATGATCATCATCATATGTATATGCACACAGGAGTTATACACTCTAAGCATTGTTTTTCTGTCTAGGAAGTGCTTAAAATACTGGCACCATTTTATCGGGTTGTAGTGGAGGTAAATAGAATTTTTTACTATAATATAGTGCTTTGTATTTCAGGTAATTATAAAGCAGCATTATTTAGTAACTATATTTCAACAAAAATCCTGAAAATTCTTCCGTAAAATATGTCTAATATGATAATTATACTGAGTTGTGACAGGGCTATTGAAGCTGACTTTATTTTTTTTATTTTAATTATTATATTTTTATAAATTTATTTTTTATTGGTGTTCAATTTGCCAACATATAGAATAACACCCAGTGCTCATCCCATCAAATGCCCCCGTCAGTGCCCATCACCCAGTAACCCCCACCCCCCGCCCACCTCCCCTTCCACCACCCCTAGTCCGCTTCCCAGAGTTAGGAGTCTCTGAAGCTGACTTTAATAATAAATCTATTTTTAAAAACTTACTAATATCATGTGACTACTAAAGAGAGATTCTGAAATTATAGTTTATAATAGTATAGCTAGTAAGATGTCAAAATTCCTTCTCTCTCTAGGTATAATCATTTATTATGTTTGGTCTAATTTTTGAGGTGTATACAACCCCTGACTAATATTGAACTTTATATTTCAAAAAGGGACAACAGGCTATGTTTTGCTTTGCAAGTTGTACCTTCTACAGCTCTCAAATTATATGATAAACATTTCAAATTGTCAAGCTATCCAATGTCACAATGTTAACTAGTGTATATTCTTACGATTGCATAGCTTCAAAAATAAACAGGCTTAGTTTTAGGTAGATCAGGAATCAGCAATTTATTTTCCATAAAAGCCCATGTTTTTTACTTGAGGGCTATACAGTCTCTACTTCAACTATTCAACTCTTCCACTGAAACATGAAAGCAGCTAAAGACAATACCTAAACAAAAAGGAATGGATGTATCCCAATAAAACTTTATTTACAAAAACCAATCTGTGGGGCATACTTCACCAAGGCTGTGTTCATTGAGCTTTGCTTTAAAACTCTTTTTAGCATTCAATACCTGTGCTGTAGACCCCTAAATCAGACAGTATGTACATGAATTTTATAACATTGTACAAACTCATGAAAATGAAACATCTCATGCAGAACCTTTAATTTTTAAAGGCACAGCATTGTCAAATAGTGAGTTAACCACTGTCATAGGGCAAATGAAAGGCATCTTTCATGGATGGAATCCTGTCAGAAAGAGTGTTACTTTATAAAGAGAAAATGGCACATTAGCTACTCTTCATTACATGAAAAAACAAAAGCTACTCACGAAATATTAAAAGCATGTGGATATTGAGTGAAGAGAGAAATAGATGAGCTATGGCAGCAAAAAGAACCATTTCAGTGCATTTTATTGATCATTAACCTTTTGCTTTAGGAGGCATTTGAAAACAACAGAGAACTGTGTTATTGGTTTGGCATGAAACCTCTAATGATGCATGAGAATATATGCTCAAAAATGTCAAAGGTCACTGGAGAAATCTCATATTGACAGATAAAATGTTTTTGATGTTGTGTTATACAGAAGTAAAGGGCAATAAGCTAACTTTTCTTGCAATGCTGGCTTGGGGAACTTTTGTGGTATTTAGTAAAGCTAAAACTGAATGTGGTTCAATCTGGCCTTCTCCTTCCTAGATATCATGAGATAAAACTGATTGATAACATATCAATATCAGGGACATGTTTCTTACCAATCATGCATTTAAAATTGTCAAGAATCAACCAAAATATTTATATTAATGGTGGTTCAGCAATTTGTCAGTAAAGATTGTCAAAGATTGGAGAACCTGTTTACTTATAGGCAGACACAGTGTTTGCTATATAAAGCATTCATGCATTTTGTTTCTTTGGTGATTGCTAATGTCTAAAATATGTCCATGAGTAGTATCTTAACTATTATAAATATTAGGATAAGCTCAATGGAGCTTTTTTTTCTAGAATGAAAGGTCCCCAAATAAACTTGAGAGGGATTTTAAAAATCTGGGATTGTGTACCTTTTACATATCACCAAATAAACATTGGTATGCTAAAAAGTTCTACCATTCTCACACTTAGAGCATTATACATTTAGGACCTCATCTGAATTTCTTAAACTGCTTTAATTGGAGAAGAATTCAACACTGCCTTCTAAAATAAACTTAATTTGCAAAATTAAGCTTTGCAGGTGTATTAATTTGATGAAGATAAAAATGAAAATTAGACCAAAAATATTAACTTGTTATAAGGATAGGATGGATTTCTTGATTTTGGTTGACAGTGATTTATAATCTACCTGAAGAGAAGGCAACATTTATAATGTGTGGTATAAGTTAAAAAACACCAAGTGTACATTAAAGAAGAAATCTTCATGGATTATCCTGTAGGTAATGTTCAAATGATCTAAGATGAGTTGGTCTGTAAGTTACTTTAAGTGATCAAGGAGAAACAAAACAAAAACAAAGAAGTCATACTTTATTTCTAGTTTCCCATCTTGTCCCACATCAAATTCATCAAACACTAAGATTAATCCTACCTCCAAAATCTTACAAGGGTTCTCATTGCTCCCTACACACTTCCTCCTCTCCAGCCCACCCACCAGAGATTCTCACTGCAACTTTCACACTAACCTCCCAGATGGCCTTCCTGAGCCAACATTTTTGACATACAGTGGTGAGTATAATTAAAACAAAATAAAACAAGAGCGCCTGGGTGGCACAGTTGGTCAAAGATCTGACTCTTGCTTTTGACTCAGGTCGTGATCTCAGGGTCATGAGATTGAGCCCCACACTGGGCTATCTGCTCAGTGCAGTCTGCTTCAGTTTCTTTCCCTCTCTCTCTCTGCCCATCCTCGTGCTTGCTCTCTCTCTAAGATAAAGAAATCTTTAAAACAAACAAGCAAACAGAAAAACACAAAGAAATTCCTCAAAACCATCACCAACACCAAAAAAATGATTTAAGTCATGCCACTCTTACGCTTAAACATTAAATTGCTTCCTTTATCCTGCATATAAAATCTAGCTTCCTTATTATGACGTACAAGTCAACAATATGTCTCCTTTATCTGATACCATTTTTTTCTTATCCAGACTCACTTCTTGCCTCAACTTCTTTGACTTAATGGTTTCTCTGTTTGAAATGCTGTAGTCTTAACTCCTTTTATGATTAGAAAATTCTCCTCTTTTAGCTCTTTACTGAAATCTTCCACCACCCATCACTTCTCACTCTTTCAAATTCCCCTATTTCCCATTGCCATTACTAACCTCCTCACTGTATTTCCTTTACGGTCTACAATTACTCAGCTCATTTTCTGATTACTTGCCTTATGTTGATTACTTATTAAATGAAAGCTCCATGAGAACAGAGGCACTATTTTCTTTGCTAACTGCTAAATCCCACTGCCTAGTGTGAAGACCTATCCACTACAGATAATCAGACATTAATTAAAAAACGAGACACACATGAAGGATGAAAATCCTGCAGATCCAATAATAAAATGATGATATAAGGTATACACACACACACACACACACACACACACACAACTAGATGTTTTATAATTAAAGCTTCATGTCCTTATTAGGTGTCTTGAAATTATTATAACTACTGAGATTAAATACTATATTTAGATTAAATATAAATAGACAAGGTAGAGAAAACACTAGAGTGATGAAAAAGTTAAAAACCCTTTAGTTTAAGCTGAAAAATCACAAGAAAGTTTATGAACAGAATGACTTTATGTACCTAATTTCCTGTCTCCAAACTCATAGAACCTGATCTGAAGCACTGCTCCATCAAATGTCAAGTCTCAGTTAATGACAACCATTTATTGAGTTCTTATCTAGATGAGACTATGCTTTCTGCTTTATGTGGATTCTATGTTAATCCTCACAACAAACTTTATTGAGTTGCTATGACTATTCTCATTTTGCAGATTAGGGAATCTAGAATCTTTTATCTCCACAGACCATAGAAATAAAAAAAAAAAAATCAGCATATCATCTGCTAGGCTTATGAGAAAAAAAAAGACAGTGAAGATTTTACTGCTGTGCTAAATCATTTATGAATCTTAGTTTAACTTCTGTCTCTTGCTGGAAAATAGAGAGACTATGGAGTGCTCAGTTAATTAAGAGAAATGACATAGCATGTCTTTCTCCATGATTCATGCAGAAATGTCAGTGGCTGGAGATTGGTATAGGAAGCAAAAGGAATGAGAAGATTATATCAGATTGAAATATGGGAGACAATGATCCAGAACTCTCATTCGTTAATTCACTTCATTAATTCATTTGTTGATTTCCTTTCAATTACCAACCAGAGTGTTATATGCTAGAGATAAAAAGATAAATAAAAAGCATTCCCTGCAGAGACACAATTACTGTCATTTGAGTACAGAGACAAGTAAACCAGTAATAAAGATATGCTGATCCCTTTGATAATGGATTGTATTTATGGAACACTTTTCAAGAGTTAAATATATACCTAAATTCTGAGTAAATAAAACCGTGTGAAGCAAACCAGCATGAGATGTTTTTATGAGACAGTAGGGAAATGCCAAAAGCACAATTCATTAAGTAAATAAGGACTACACATCTTAGGAGACAGATACAGAACAAAAAAAATTTTCAGAAGAAAGAGAAAAATCTCTATTTTTCCCTTTGAAAAATATTGAAGTATTCAATATTGTATTCAAGTATTCCAGATAGAACGTATTGAAAAATATTGAAAAATCCCTGTTTTTCTCTCTGAAACAAGAAAATATATTTCTTAAAGTTTGGCTATTTACAAACTTCCCTTGCTCTCCCAAATCCTATCATATTGTTATTTATTTTAGACATAAAGCTGTCAGATTCATGCCTGTTCCCATGCAAAACTTCATCCTTGATTGTCTGAAGTTAATTCCTAGAGCCACTGCCTGACAGATGGTTTCAACTTTTACATTCTTACAATAAAGAGACAAGTTTACCCTTTTCCAGAAAACTATCTAAATTTGATTTCCAATAACTATTAAGGATAACATTAACATCTAGACTTGATAGCTATACAACATCCAGCACATCTATACAATATATTTGACAGTCAATTGTCTCGCAAACCAAAATACATTTTTACACTGACAAGTCAAATTTAAGGGATCTTTTCAAAGTAACATTGCTGGAAGCATAAACATGTAATTGTAAACACAAATACTTACAAAAGCATTCCCATTCCTGAAATATTTTTTTATTTTTATTCAAGACTTTTACAGGCTATTTCCTTAATTACCCTTTATTCAAATCTGTTTTTCTTCTTCAACATTTGTAACAGTGATTATTATATACTCCTATGTTTATAAATTTTATTTAAACTTTAGTATAATGTCTGTGTTTGATTTTCAATATGTCATTTTTCAAGTGTCTGTTTTATGTTATTTTCAATTTTCAGATATTAAAGTTTAAGAAGTTAAAAAATATGTATATACATACTTATACATCCATATATATGTATATATTTATATGCCTTTAATCTGTCCCACAGATTGTACACACACACACACACACACACACACTCTTTAGAGAAAAGAAAATGTAAATAAAACAGAGAGATATATACTCAGATTTTGCATAACACAGCTTTCCCTCAGGCTCTATCTAGTAACCTTAATTTGATTTTAGGGCCTCCTCCCAAGCAAGCATTTTAGAAACTTCTCTGACCACTTCTGATTAATCACTAAAGCTCTCCATAAGGAACTCTTCCATTCACCCTCTTTGCCTAAAGATGCAAATTTGGCTTGTGCTTTATTGCATTATTCAGAATCTGAGCCCATTATTGTCCAATTTTATTTGTATCCAAGAATGATTTAAGATTAGAAAAGGAAAACTTTCTGCTTACATCATCAAGCACTTGTCTGTGTGAATCAATGAAGAAAACCTGCGTTTTAAATCTTAGGTTGGCCCACAGTGTGGGCTCTACAGACTGGGGAAAGTAGTGTTTTCTCCCTTTAGGCTCTTGTCTGGATTAGCATTATTTTACCTGCTGCCCTTGCAGAAAACAGGCTCAAGTCACCCCTGAAAAGACAATGCAGTGGTAACAGAATCTGAAACACAAATCTGAAATGAGGCCTACCAACTATAGATTCCATATTGAGTGTGGAGCTCAACCCAAACAAATGGGCAAAGTCTTGGGGTACCTGGTGTGTTATCATCACAGCCACTTGTTCCCTTGACTTGGGAAGAAACTGTTTTTTTCTCTTTATCTCAATTTAAGAGAGAGGCTTCAAGACCACTCTATATGTCACCCCTGTATTTGGAGCACACAGTGGATTGGGATGTGTTTCCTGCATAAAACTATCTGAAGCACCAGGCAGCCAACCAGCCTTTCTGAATTGAAATTAAGCTGGAATTCCTGCTGCATTGGTCTCTGTTGTAAATCTAGAGTTTGTCCAATCAATGAACATCTAAGTTTTCAAATTTCCTTGGATAGGATGTCAACCACATGAGAGAGCTCTTGGTGCCTTTAATCCATTCCCACATACCACACAAGGAGCCAGAAAAGCCCATCAAAAATATCTTAGCCAGCTGCAACAGAGCCAAAATGTCTAGTGTGACAAGTATGGGAACATAGAGCTCCTCAGTCAAGGTATTTAGTAAGAATTTCCTAGGATGGGGTGGTGAGTGGGAATGACGTCTCCAAAGAACCCATGAGAGCAACTTCAATGGATTCTCCTTGGACCTTGAGATCCACACAGCATGGTGACTCTCAAGACAGTAATTTCTAACATAGCAGTTCAAAGATACAAGAAATCAAAGCAGAAGGTACTAGTCCTCTTAAAGCACAAGCCCAGAACTGGCCTCGCCTCACTCTTGTCATAGTCCATTGGTTAAAGCATTTACTGGCCAGTTCGGGTAAGAGCAAGGGAAAGAGTCCCCATCTCTTGATGAGGGTATGATTGCAGCCATCTTTGGTTTGTCCACAGTCACAATTGAAGAAACTAATGGCAAGTAGGTGCTGATTTATGAAGTCCCTCCCTGCCTCTTTACCTTTTTCTCTGTTCATAAGCCATGGTTAGTGAGAAAGTGGAAAAACAGAAGTTCCAGATGAAGAGAGAAGCTATGCCTACCTCTCCCATTGAGACCAATAGGGTGCAGCAGACCTGAGATGAGCAAGGGGATGATTTTTTATTATTTTGTTTGTATTTAGATAGGAAAATTTAATTATCAACTAGAACACTTAAAACAAGTCCAGACATGTCACTGGACTTGCCATAAGTTATATTCAGGAGTAGAGAAACAATTAACATCATAAGACATTTAAAAGGGTGATGAGCCCTGTTAGAATGGCTACATCAGAAAGATAAGACATGGGAATGTGTTGGTGAGAATGCGGGAAAAAAGGAAACACTCATACACTGTTGGTGAGATTGTAAATTGGTGTAGCCAGTATGAAAACAGTGCAGAGTTCTCAAAAAATTAAAAATAGCATGGCTCCTGGTGGCTCAGCTGGATAAGCATCCATCTCTTGATATCAGCTCAAGTCCTGATCTCAGGGTTGTGAAATCAAGTTCCACTTCCCACCCTCAGGTCCCCCACCTCCCCGTCAGACTTCCCGCTGGGCTTAGAGCCTGCTTAAGTGTCTGTCTCTCCCTCCCCACCCCAATTAGCACTCTTTCTCTCTAAAAAATAAAACAAAAACTTTATATAGAGTCTAGCTCAGATTCACAAAGGCCCCCTCCAAATATGAATGAGCCTGAAGATATGCCAAGGTGTCATGAACATTTGACTCATAAAAATGTGAGGATATCTAAGAGTCCAGTTTATCCTTTATGTGTACAGAAAGGCTTTAAAACAACTAAAACACTGAAATCTGAATATATTAGAGAAGAACAAGAAACTTTTTTGATGCAATTTTTTCTCCTTTAAAAATACCACTTAGTCTCAAGGAAGAATAATTGAAATCAAGTGCTTATAGACTCAGGACCCTAAAATTTACTTATGACCATTTGGGGAAATTGTTCTGGACCAGTAAAGGAAAGAGGTCATTTTTCCTTTTCGGTCTCTCTTCCGAAACAGAACAAACAAAAGAGAAACCGTGGGCATTTCCTTTCAATATGGCATTTGCTGGGTCAGTTTGCATCTTGAGTAGCAAGCAAGTATACAAATGGGATCAATGAAAGTGGTATCAACTCTGGAATAAAAGGCACAAAACATTTCAAGTATTAAGACGTTAGCACTAACCTCCTCATTCTTGCAGTATTCTGGATGAGAGAAGAGTAGAAATCAGTTCCAAGCATGCAGGACTGCGGACTGACTTCAGCAGGTAGAGAGATAACCATGTACTAGATGTATTTCATTTAATTATCACAAAACAGAAGCAGGCAATCTAACCTCCATTTGACAGGATGTTTAAAGGAATTCAGAGTGATCAAGTAAAGTGCTTGAAAGCAGTAAGCAAGTGAGTGGCACACTAAGGATATGCCGGCTGATTCCAAGCCCCCTATTTGTAATCATTTCCCAAATCTAATATCTTTTCTAAAATTCAAGTTAGATGTACTTACCAAGACTTGACCAAGACTCAGCTCATACCTCTGTATAAAGTCCTTCCCACCAGTGTGTTGCTCAGATCTGGAAACTTCCCCAAGGCAAGTTACCATCTGCACCAGTTACCCAAGTTGCACAGGGCCTCTGCCAGTTCCGCCATCACTCCTGAGCCAGTGGGCCCATCTACTATCACATCCACCTGTAGCCCACTAGCTGCCTTTTCAACAGTGTGGTGGCTATAAACACAATGTTCTCCACAGGACTTAACAAGTCTTTGAGTAGAAGTATGGGTATGTGTTATTTTCAAGAAAATCTCTTTGAAGCTACAGAATGACTTTTCATTGAAAGGTGAATGTTAAGTAAGTGAAATGTTATTACCTTGGAAAATATACCCAGCACCTATTCTCCCTTTTGCCAGGTCTATAGATTCAAATCTTGACCTACATCTATTGCTCTCTCTTTCCTCAAGACTATTTCATTACTTTAAAATGAATCTCCCAAGGTATGGCATGAGGCAACAAAATTTTTTTTTTAAATCTGTATTCCTCATATAGAGGTGGAAAAACAGGAGAAAATGGCTTTTTTTCCCTCTACAGAACGTGCCTAATCAGGAAGGGCCTTGGATAGAGATAAACATACTTAATTTCTGAAGGGAGAAGCTTTAGGTTATGTGGTAGCAGTAGCCAAAGACATCACTTTTGGCGTTTCCAAACCCAACAGGACAGTCTGTCACTTATACATAGTGAGTGATTCTGGCAGTTGGAGGTACCCTGAGCTAGGTAAGAATACAAAAATAGTAATGTTCCTAAAATGGGCTTCTCTTGGATACACTTCACATGATTTCCTTTTACCTAACATATTCTTTTCTTCCAAGGCTCTCTAAAAATTTCTCAGCCATTACAGGCTAAGTTCCAGAACTTTTTCTACATGCTAGACCAGCCCTACCAGAACATGTGTCTCTGATTTAAACTTAATTATAAATAATGAGGAACATATATGAAGTCACAAACAGGCCTGTTTACTTAAATAGGCAATAACAAAACTCTTAGTCTGAGATTTAACACCTTTCTGAATAACATCCTCTGAATATTATCACTGGTGTAGTTGATTTGTGACAATATTCTGAGCTATTTGTCATCTGGGTCTGGCTTGAGAGATTACAGATTGCAGCCAGCAGAGGCTAGGCTCCTTACATGAACCCAGTATTGTGCACAAACTCTATCAACATTACCTTAGTTCTCACAATTACTTGAGCATATATTCTAAAATATCTTTCTCATCCTCAAATTACTCTCTAGTCTCTTTCTTTGCTTTCTTATATATAAAATTCCTGAGGCGAGGAATCTTAGACCTCTTATCTCAAGACCAGTGTCTGGAACTATGGATAAATTCATGAACCAACCTTTTAGTAAGATAGTATTACCATGTGTATTTGACAAGGAACCATTGAAGAAGGATTCAGCATTTAAAACCCAATAATAACAATAATATGATTAACTTATTAGAGTCTGTAATTGAGGACCAGGAGCCAAACTGTGATAGAGGCCTCCTATGATTACATCATGCCATCTGCCAGGATACTCCTCTAAGATGGGTCCTTGCATTGGTGCTGTTTTAGAGAAATACTGTGTCTTAGAGGGGATTAATTTCTTCTCCAAGGTCACACAGTTATTTAAAACATGGCTAGGATTTCCAACCCAGATCTATGACTGGGAACAAATGCTCTTAATGATGAGGCCATACCACCTTCTTTACAGTTTGGTCAACTTTCAGGGTATAGATGATCTATTGCTTATAATTACTTCAAATACAATTTTATAATACCTTTTGTTCTTCTAATTATCATATCTGTTATCTCCAGAGGCAGCCAGGAGAAAAAAATTAAGCAAACAAAACAGGAAAGGGTAAGATGAGATTGAATATTTCACTGATTTAATTCAACAAATATGTACTGAACAGATAAAGATGAGCGTTGTACAATGAGAGCGCTTACTGTGCCAGGGTTTATAATCCAGTGGGCATTCTGACGTGTGATCTTGATATTTAGCCTTGGAAGGGCAGCCATTCTCATCTGGATGTTTTGGAAAAACCACTACAACAATCAAATTGAATGGACATTTCCCTTCCTCATTAGCCAGTCTAGCTATACATTTCAGATTAGCTTTGGGTTTGTGTTTGTCACATTCTACTGTCTGATGCCAAAATAAATCTGCTAATTTACCATTCTTATCTTTGTCTCTGTTCCCCCCACACCCCCACAGAGTTTTCCCAAGAAACATCCAATTATACAGTTTCTAATTCTTCCTTTTCCACACACAGTACTAATGACCCAGGTAGAATCATCAGGCACCAACCTAATTTCAATGGGCAGAGTAAGATTAAAGAATAGGAATGAAGACGACAAATAACAGAAGTACCCTTTCTTACATATTTAATTCTGTATCAGTACATTTATTCTGTGTGCAAGTTCAAGAGGTAATTATCACCTACGTAGAAGCAAGACATGCTAAATTAGGGCTCAGTGTTCAAATAAAAACAAAAGCAGAAAAACCTAACGATTTAAATAAGCCATATTCCAATCTGTTTATATCATTTCTTTCAAAAGAATGGTACAATTTACTAATTGCTAATTTTGTAATTGCTGCCATGGGTTGATTTTACCTTCAATATTTACTGAAGTGTATCCAACTTATAATGAATATCAGTACATTTTTCATTTTTAAAAAGGGTATAATACTTCAGAAAAAACCAATTAAGGTTAATTTTAAATTTAAAAAAAAGATAGATGGCATTGTAAGAGTATGGAACGGCAGGGGGGATTTTAATTGGAATAAAAGAACTTGTAACATCCTAAACATTTCGCATTTTCTTTATTTTACTGAAATAAACTGTTATGTTTTTATTGAAAATGGTAAAAATATTGAAAATCAACACAGACCACCTTTAAAAATATTAAAGAAGGAGATCCCTGGGTGGCTCAGAGGTTTGGCGCCTGCCTTTGGCCCAGGGCGTGATCCTGGAGTCCTGGGATCGAGTCCCACATAGGGTTCCCTGCATGGAGCCTGCTTCTCCCTCTGCCTGTGTCTCTGCCTCTTTCTCTCTCTGTCTCTATGTCTATCATGAATAAATAAAGTCTTTAAAAAAATAAAAATATTAAAGAAAATGTATGATGAAAATTAAACACAAAACCTAGAAAATATTTTTCATACAAATATTTTTATAACTTTTATGTAAGGAATTCTGAAGCTGGGCCAGTTTTATCTTGGATAACTTTCCACGTAGGAATTAGAGAATATCAAAATTTACAATTGTCAAAAGGAAACTTCTTAGCTTTTGCATTCCCCAATTTGAGTTCTTATCGACAATAGAGGAAGAACAAAGTACACTACAAATTAGTACTACAAATGCTTACTCAAAATTTCTATATATTAAGATTTTTAGTTTATTTATTCATGAGAGACACACAGAGAGAGGCAGAGACACAGGCAGAGGGAGAAGCAGATTCCCTATGGAGAGCCCAATGTGGGACTTGATGTGGGACTCCATCCCAGGACCCCAGGATCACGCCCTGAGCTGAAGGCAGAGGCTCAACCACTAAACCAGCCAAGGCGTCCCTCAAAATCTCTAAATCTGATGGATCTGATTTTAAGAGGGACCTAATCGTGCCTTGGGGTGCAAAGTTTGCTGCTTGCCTGGGTTGGAATCCTATTTTACTTGCCCTTGCTAGAATGACGTTGTACAATGTACTTAAAATCTGAGCCTTGGTTTTCTTAGCTGTAAAATGGGCTTGATAGTAATACCTAACTAATAAGATTGCTGTGATGAGATTACTTTAGCAACAGTTTAGTGGCTTGGAGTCTGGCACAAAGACAGTGAAGATGTCATCGGACATTATTTCTGTTATAGTCCTACAAAAAATCCAATAAAGAATCACTTTACCCTTCCTAGGAATTACTGGTATCATATACCTTTGATCCCAGTAGAATGAGATCAAGGGAAAGCTCTAAACATATTAAAAGAAAGTCACCCTCAAATGTTTATTTTTCAGTGTCACATATTTACCTATTGATGGGAAGATTAATGATAAGAGCGTGGCTCTAAGCACTTACACACATGGTTTCATTTACTAACTTCCAGCTTTTTAAGTGGGTACAAGAATAACTCAATTCACAAAAGATGAAATCCAGCACAAAGGGTGCAGTAGTCATGGAAGGTCGGACAACTCTAAACTACCATGGCCCCATTCTGCAGACCGGGAGACTGAGGCTTAGGGAAGTAACTGAATGTAAGCATGTAGGTCATATGGGCCACTAATTGGTGAGGGTGTAATTCAGACCAAGGCATTATGCCCTAAAGCTGACCTGATTTTGTCACGCTGAACAGCCTTGGCTTTAGAAGACAGGACACGGGCACTGGTTTTAGTGGCGTAACCTGTTTCCGCACATCCCTTAGGTCTTTCCCTTCTTTTAGGTACACTAATACACCTAGTACAGCTGTTGTAAATTTAAAATCGCACCTCCCTACACACAGGTGAACATACACTCATGCTTGGCACAAGCCCTACACACAGTTTCCCCACTTGATTGTTCTGCTTTTAAATCTTTGAGTTTTCATGTAAAAAGATAATTGAATTATTACTCTACTGTGAATTTTCCTTACATCCATAATAATATTTAAAACTCTTTACTAATTACAAATTAATCTCTTCTAGTGTATTTTTTGAAGTATTTAGAATATATTACACAAATATTGTTTAGAAAGTCTCAAACCCTGGTACCTGTGAGAAACTATGAAGGACTAAGTAAGTTGATATTAATCTTAAGAAAAAAGTTGTCAAAAATGTGGGTGTAGACATCATCAAACAAGTAAAGTCATTAGAAACTAGATACCATAATTATATAAAGTGTATTTCTTGCTTCCCCTCCCTCTCTCTCTCCCATGCCCAAAATACTTTTAATATAAAAGACCCTTTTTTCTTTTTCTTATTATTGGAGTTCAATTTGCCAACATGTAGCATAACACCCAGTGCTCATCCCGCCAAGTGCCCCCCTCAGTGCCCATCACCCAGTCACCCCAACCCCCTACCCACTTCCCCTTCCACTACCCCTTGCTCATTTCCCAGAATTAGGTGTCTCTCATGTTTTGTCACCCTCACTGGTATTTTCACTCATTTTCTCTCCTTTCCCTTTATTCCCTTTCACTAATTTTTATATTCCCCAAATGAATGAGACCATATAATGTTTGTCCTTTTCTGATTCACTTATTTCACTCAGCACAATACCCTCCAGGTCCCTCCACGTCGAAGCAAATAGTGGGTATTTGTCGTTTCTAATGGCTGAGTAATATTCCATTGTATACATAAACCACATCTTCTTTATCCATTCATCTTTTGATGGACAAGGTTCCTTCCACAGTTTGGCTATCGTGGCCATTGCTGCTATAAACATCGGGGTGCAGGTGTCCCGGTGTTTCACTGCATCTGTATCTTTGGGGTAAATCCCCAGCAGTGCAATTGCTGGGTCGTAGGGCAGATCTATTTTTAACTCTTTGAGGAACCTCCACACAGTTTTCCAGAGTAAAGACCCTGCCTTAAACTGCTGTTTTAACCAAGTCAGTAGGGTATAAAAATAATTTTAAAAATATCCCCTTAGGGGCACCTGGGTGGCTCAGTGGTTGGGACAAGTCTTTGGCTCAGGTCATGATCCTAGGGTCCTGGTATCAAGTCCCAAATCAGGCTCTCTACAGGGAGCCTGCTTCCCCCTCTGACTGTTTCTCTGCCTCTCTTTCTGTGTCTCTCATGAATAAATAAATTAAATCTTAAAAAAATAGAAAAAGTAAAAAATATCTCCTTAGAAGATGGAAAGACTAAACTTTGGCTGAAAAATATAAGAAATGATAGCATCAGCATAACTATTATGATGCCCTCCCATTCCCCCCGCCCCTTAAAATATGCTTTTTTTACCATACCACAATTAATCATGCATGAGCATTTGATTGTTATAAATTTTATTCGAATAATAGAAAATAATACATACAGATAACCATAGGATACACACACAGAATTCAAAGATAAACTTTATACTTTTCAATATGAAACGAAGTACATATCTCATGGAGATATATTTCTACAAATGCCAGGAAACAATAGAATAATCATCTTGAAAATGGAAAGTATAGGAACATATTATCAGAATTACTAAATAATAAAAAGGTACAACTCCATTACGTGTAGCATAAAATACAGGTATTGGAGAAAGTGTTTCCCCACTTTTTGACTGGAAATAACAATGGACATATGAAATCTACTAGTCATTCAGATTTTTTCTAGATATATACAGTATATACAGACGTTACAGAGAAAGTTCTAAATCTTTTTCTCCTTTGTGTATAATGACTTTATCTTAAATGTAATATTTAAATGTAAAGTAACATTTTATGACGGTATCAGAATTTTGCTAATTTTTATGCTTTTTTGATATCTGAACTGTTGGCTTCAAATTCTGATATCTTTGTAAAGAAGAACAAGTTCCTGCAAAATGTGAAACTGGTAGGAAAGAGGTAAAAAAATTGATTTTGCAATGTCTAACACTCAATCTGTCGATTTTCATATATTCTTTACATATTGCTATGAAGTCATGTCTTCAACAATCTTTTGAAAACCACATATTGAAAGACTGAGTCATACATATCAAAGTCAGCAGCACTGCCATGGTTCTATTACAAATTTAACTCAGGAACTAAAAAGCCTGCCAGACTCACTCTGATAGACGGTTGGATTTCATTAAAAAACCATCTCCACCATCCAAAAAAGAGACGGTCCCTTAATGGAATCAGAAATTGGAAATGAAGAATTGTGTGAATTTTGTTTAATATTTGAGTTGAGATTCAAGTCATTCCTTATTCTCTCCACCATGTTTTAATAAAACCTGAAAGCTTGTTCATAGGTGTGAAGGAAACAATTACTTTTTAATTTTTTTAATATTTGAGAAAGAATAAAATGTGATCATTTCAGTTTCATAATATTATTGAAAAAAAAAAAGAAAGCATTACCCATAATAGAATGCAAACTTTAAAAAAGCCACTGGTCCTTATGACTTTTACATGGTTAAGTAAATTCATATTAATATTTTGCACAGATTCAGCGTGTTAAAGGTAACAGAACACTTTCACATTTCCTTCTTTATCTGTTAACAATGTATGGGGCAGGGTCAGATGCGAGGTATTATTTCCACATTTTCTAGACGAAAAATTGAGAGCTAGAAGAGCAAGGTGATTTGTAAAGAATCTCACAACTTTGTTATACTTAAACAAAACAGCACTGTTCCCACCTCTGGTGTAGCATTTTCCAACATTCTTTTGAATCACATGCACCCTCTTCCAAACAGGGTAATGTAAAGAGGTAAAAATGTATTTTCAGCCTTGAATATTTCAAGTGAACATTTCAGAATAATACTGATTAAGTCTTCTGAGCAATGCTGTTGTAATGGGAAAATAACATTTGGACTAAATGAGATTTTCTACATTAACAAACAAACGTGTGTGCATATGTGTGTGTATACATGAGAGCAAGTGAGTCTATCCATAGGCAGTGCTTAAAATCATAGCTTACGAAGATCTTTATCAAAAGTCTAATGTAGGTAATATGTAAATTCCTTTGGTTTATCAAGTAAATATTAAGGCATTTCAGATTCCCCTAAAAAGATTTACTGTTTTTTTTTTATTATATTCATATTTTACCTATAGAAAGTTAAAAATACAGAGTTGAAAAAAAAACATGCATAATCACTGCATTTCAAGAAAGTACTTTTTTGTAACCAATTAACTTTCTAGTAAATAATTTAAAAAAGTTACTATCACCACAAGGCATTTACAATAAAGAACAATACTACGGGTATATAACTTGACACAGCGTGGACATTTGAGATGGCTGAAGTAGAACCTCTTGCATCCATATCTGTCAAAGATGATAAATAACTCATTAATAAGGACTGTATCAATATAAATAATCAGGGCAAAAGCAATACCTCTCTATCAAAATCAAATCATACCATGAACCTAACCTAAACCCCCAAGTTATTAGCCCTCATATTATTTATCAATGTAGTATTGTATTACTTGCCAAAAACATCTCTGAAAACGCTCATATACTTAAGGTTTTTAAAAAACAAATCTAGGCTTTGTTCATTTAGTATTATTTAACTTTAATTGAAATTGCAAAAACAACTTAATCATTTTGAAAACAATTACACTCTATTACTGACAATTTTGAGATAATTCAATGGTTTAATTAAAGAAAGCTTTATTGGATAAGAGTTTGGAAAATCTGTGTTTGTTTCTACTTTATGCATTTCTAGATAAATTATTTGGCATAATATAAAACATCATCTTTTTAAAAAGAGGCAATCAATAAAAAGCTCCATTTTCCTGAGATGGCCTTGTCTGCTCTAGTCTTTGCAAGCTCAGCAGACGGCACATGTCAAACGGAAAGGCTACTTTTGATTCAGCAGCCCTCAAAATGCAAAAATAGTGTCTGTCCCTGCAAAAGCAAAGAACCTACTCCTTACACTTACACTCTGGCCCTATTATAATGTGAACTCTACATCTTGCCCTATTCTAGGAATAAGAGAACATATCTTAATTACTTTAAAACCTAATATAATAATCATAACAAACTTAAATTTCTAGTTTTGCTCTATTGAAGTGCATACAGTTTTTAAAATGTCTATAGTCTGAAATAGTTTTTATAGATTTTAATGCTGTGGAACTCTGTTCTGAGATAAATGCTTCCCATTTTCTTGGTATAGTTTAGCTATTTGTTTGTTTCAGTCTAAGTGTGGCAGTCTACATGATTTCACGTAAAGATAAACTTCTTTCAAGTTTCCATACCCCTCTTTCTCGTTACTTCCTAATGATGTCAGTCATTTTGTTTTTTAAGATGAAAGAGAGAGCTTTTAATTTTACACCCAAGATTATAGACTAGGTCAAGCCCAATGACACAGGGAACAAAATTACTTATGTCACTGAGAGCTACAGAATAGAATATGAAGACAAGACAGCTTCTACTTTACTTAACTGAGGTCCCCAAACTCCAGACTTGAGATTTGAAAGAATAAATGAAGTTTCTTCTACCGCTGTCACTGATTAAATATGAAAGTGAGCCTGTTTCCCTTCACTCTAAAAGTGTAATTTCTATAGTAAAGTAAGTAGAATTTGGATTTTAAAAGGAAAAGTTAGTGTGAACCTCCTTTGAAATCAGAAACAAATTACTTTTTTTTAAGAAGTGTCTTTTGGTTAAAAAAAAAAAAAAAAGGAGTGTCTTTTGGTTTGGCCAAGCAGTTTATGACCTTAACAATATTAAATTTTCCATTTTTTGGCAGCAGCTCTTCCTACCCACAGGTCCTATCCCGGTGCTTTAATAAAACCACCATTTTGAAAAAAAATTTTGAAAATTTTTTTTTAAAGAATTAGTAAGATTCATGTATAATTCTAGGAGGCAAACAAAGATCTTAAAAATAGTTTGTAAGTTTAACATTATTCTTGTGAAATGCTTAAGAAATTCTGTTCTTTACAGGCAATCCAAAGGCAAATTTAGGCATAACTCATAAGAAGGAAAAAAATTCAACTTGATAAAGTTCTGCTAAAATTTTTTGATGTCTTTTCTATTTATTATCTTTCTTCATATTTTGTATCACTCTTGAGAATTTTCTCTTAGCCTCATCTCTCATATTCCAAAAACTTCTTAGCATTCAGATGGAGGACATCATGGGGAAAAAATAGACAGAAGGGCATTGATTAATTCATTCTTGGGGGCTCATAACTCTGATGTTATCAATAAAGTAAGTGTTGAGTTTGACCAACTTACTGGTTATTCTTGGAATCCTGATCTGTTCGCTACTGGTTCCATCCCCTCCATCAGTGGTGGCCTTAACTTCAATAATGTAGTCCTCTTTAATGGGCAATAAAAGTTCTGCTGAAGTTTTATTTGTGTTTAGCACTTGCACATTATTTTGACTGCTAGTCCTATAGAAAACCTAAAATGAATGAACAAATACATTTATAATTCTTACATTGCCTACTCTTACTGTTTTTCATAGAACCGATTACACTGATGTCACCTCACTTATATTGTTTTGTTATAGTCACCAGAATACAAGTTCAATTCCTCGCTCTTTTCATAGGTCTTAAACTGGGGGTTAGTACATACTAGAATCATCAAGTCCTCAAAATCAAGAGTCCAGCTGGCTTGGGCATTTGTAAGGTTGGAGAGATGGAGCAAACCTCTACTGTACTGATTTTGAAAGCCAGACCAACAGGTTAGAGCCAACAATTTCAGTTGTTTTTTAAGTACTATATGAGCGACCATCAGAAGTAACTAATTAACATCATGAACAATTTACAAAAATTTTGTTCAAAATCACTGCATGACCAAAATTACTTCCCTTAAATTTATATTTAGAAATCAGATATCGGGGAGGGGGGGGATATCCTTTTTATAAAAAGTTTGATATCTCTTTGTCAAAATCAGATTATGGCAACCATATTATCACAGTTGGAAAAATCATTCAAACCCAGCTTCCCTTGCCAGGAATAGGAAAAGAAATCATTGCAAATAACTTACTTTATAACCCGTTACTTCTGATTCATTCTCCTTTGCTTTAACTTGTTCCCAATTAAGTAACACTTTAGTGTCTGTAGCATTCCAAACAACATTTCCTGGTGGCTGACTGGGAGCTTGAAATGCAAAATGATAAATTAAAACAGATTTGAACAGAAGTGATACTTTACATAGAACAGATAATGACAGTCATAGAAGACTTATAGAAGTATAGCAAAATCTCTTCGGTAATATGTTGCATATATGTATATATAGGTGGAATCAGAAAAAAAGATGAAGAGTAGCTAAATGCCCTTTAAAAAAGCTTTTTCGGGATCCCTGGGTGGCGCAGCGGTTTGGCGCCTGCCTTTGGCCCAGGGCGCGATCCTGGAGACCTGGGATCGAATCCCACGTCGGGCTCCCGGTGCATGGAGCCTGCTTCTCCCTCTGCCTGTGTCTCTGCCTCTCTCTCTCTCTGTGTGTGTGACTATCATAAATAAATAAAAATTTAAAAAGAAAATAAAAAAAATAAAAAAGCTTTTTCAAGGGACATCTGGATGGCTTCGTGGTTGAGCATCTGCCTTCGGCTTAGGTTGTGATCCTGGGGTCCTGGGATCGAGTCCTGCATGGGGCCTGCTTCTCCCCTTTGCCTACGTCTCTGCCTCTCTCTATGTGTGTCTCTCATGGATAAATAAATAAAAGCTTATAAAACAAAAATACTGTTCAATTAAATTGTTAGATAATTCATTTCATCATAGTCATCACATCTTTTAGGACATTTCTTAATTGTGGCTGAGGGTCTTCTTCTGGAAACCTGTCCATAATGGAGATAAGGAAATTCCTTTATCCACCACTAGAGGGATGCTTGTTGATTTACCAAGAAAGGCAGGCTGTGTGACCCACTTTGACACATCCGGAGGCTGAGAGAAATTGCCAACTGAGCAGATTAAAGATGCACAAAATGAAGTGTGGATGATTTTTAAGCCAAATTGTGTGATGAGATAGGCAAAATGGGAGGCAATCAAAGATAAGGGTTACTCATATTTATTCCCATGAAGTAATAGCTATTCATGTGAAAAACTGCAGCAGAGAGTCTATATTTCACTCTTCGTTTTCCAAGTTTTAAATCAATTTTTGAGAAAAATAAGGCAAAACCCTAAAACATTAATGAGAATTCCATTAGATAATGAATGAAATTCTCTGAGGTTGGAAAAACTTGGGTTCATAGCTTAGTTCTCTCTCACGAGCACCAGACAGCATAGTCATGCTGGGGCAAGGGGGTTCAGCGACAGCACAGACAGGACATTAAAATTCAGTTTCCTGTCAAGCACAAAACAAACACAATATTATCCATTTGGCCACAGCATCGCAATTGCCCAAAGCAGTGCTGAAATATGTTGTACTTGTGGATTTAGCTGCAGAATGTGATCTGGTTAACTGAATTTGTAATGGGAAAATGATATAAAATATTGGCTATGCAGAGAAATTTCTAAACATCATTGACTCATGCCACGAGGGAAAGACGGCTGAATTTACAGATGGGAAGAGCTCTCAGATACATTTATGTGACTAATGACACCAAACAAGATTGTATTCCCTGCAGATTCTTTTGCTGCGTGTCTGCTCTTTCACACTATTCTATGCTGCCTTTGAAATGTTGCGATCTGGCATTAGCAACGACTTGAGGTCAGCTCAGAGAGCTGAAGCTGCACAGCTCTGATAACAAAAATATGTTTAACGGCAGTTGCTTAGGGTTGAAATACTGTTGACCACGTTCTGGTGACTCAATCCAAATGATATGAATGCACAAGTGTTAGAACATTTCCCCCAAGTCTATGATTTCCTGCATCCTGACAGTACTATAACAGGACAGGTTCTGTTGGATGTGGTGCAGAGCACAGCCAGCATGGTCTGTTCTACCAAAAGCTGTGTGTGCTTGGAGATTACAGGAAACTTGAGTAATTTTGGTTGAATCATCTCTTCCAACACTAGGCTTGTAGAAGAGATGAAGTGCAAGTGTAACATTGAGGCTTATCTTGTATCTGTCCAAAAACAGATGAATGAATTCAGCCTGAATCAAATACCTTTTGAATAAACAGAAAGAAAGAAACAGGAAAAGGGAAAGGAAGAAAAAAATTAAGGTTTGTTCTGGGTCTGATTACTCTTATTCTGAATCATATCAGTGTTTCCTGAGCCTCAGATAATCATGTACCACTTTCATAACTTTTGCTATCTTTAAAAAGAAGACTAGATTTAAAAAAAAAACCACCATATAAACATCTACCTTTAGCTTCATCACAAGCACTAATACACAATAATGGGCTTAATATGCTACTGACATTCTTAAGGTGCTCTCTAAAATAAATGAGGCATTCTTAAATTTTAAAAAAATTGTGAACCACCTTTAAATCATCTCTCTTACTACTACTACTAAGAATAAATGGTGGATTATTAATCACCACTAATAAGAATTTTCCATCATCTGGAAAATTCTATACCAAATAAGTTTTCCTTCTATGTTCAAAATCCTATTATTGTTAGTAACTAAATGCTTATTAAACATTTATAAGATGGGCTGCGCAGGGTGCCCGGGTAGCTTAGTTGGTTAAGTGGCTGTCTTCAACTCAGGTCATGATCTCAGGGTCTTGGGAGCTCTGTGCTCAGCAGGGAGTCTGCTTCTTCCTCTCCCTCTGCCCCTCCTCCTGCTTGTGCTCGCTCTCTCTCTGTCTCTAATAAATAAATAAAATCTTAAAAAAAAACCATAATACGGGCATGGTAAAATGTGCTTTTATATAATGTAATTTACTTCATTCTCATTGCGTTATAATAACATCCATTTCTGTACATGGCTAATCTGGACCCAGAGACTTAAAAACAACTGAACACTCATGTTTACATCAGCATTATTCACAGTAGCAAAAAAGTGGAAGCACTCTAATCGTCTGTCAACAGATGAATGGATAATCAAAATGTGGTATATACATAAAATGAAATATTTTTTTTTCATAAAATGAAATATTATTCAGCCTTAAATAGGAAGGAGATTTGCTAACACATATTACAATATGGATGAACCTTGAGGGTATTACAGAAAGTGAAATAAGCAGGTCAAGAAAAGGGACATTCTGTATGATTCCACTTACATGAGGTACCTAAAGTAGTCAGATTTATAAAGACAGGAAGGGGAATAGTGCTTGCCAGGGACTGGGGGTTGGGAATGGGGAGCTGTTTCATGGGAACAGAGTTTCGGTTTTTAAGATGAAAGACTTCTAGAATGAGTTATACAACAACCAATCTTAACACTACTGAAGTATACATTTAAAAATGGGCAAGATGGAAAATTCATGTTACGTGTATTTTTACCATAATTAAAAATTAAAAGCAAGAACTTACTAAGCTACACAACTGGTCAGAGATATTATGTGGATTCAAACCAGCTCTGATTAATTCCAAAGTCCATGCTGCCCATATTATATTGTGCAGAGTACCTGAGACCTTATTTAACTTCCAAGTAACTGATCACAGATTTATAGATGATGTGAAAATGAATATTAAACAAGAATGTCACAAGAATGTCACAACCTCCACCTTCACAGAAATGTTTTCCCTGCTATCTCAAACTAAAGTGGGGCCTCTTCTTCAGATATTAGGTCCTTTCTTCATAATCCTCATCAAAGGTATATTTTGCATTTTGTTGTGGTTTTATTTTTATTAACATCCAGTTTTCCCCCATAAGATCCTTGTAAGCAGAGACAATATACAGTAAGGTCTATGACACAGAGAAATCAATATGGTAGATCACTGGCCCAATGCCTTGCCAAGGGTAGAGAGCAAATTAGAATTTTGTATATGACTGATGTTTTAATGTAAAAAGCACAAACTCAAGTATCAAGGAATCACTTTTACAGTGTTATCAAAAAATAAGTTCAATCCATTTCCTTCGTGTTCCCAAGAATGATTTGTGCAATGAACATTCTAAATAGGGTAAAGATTCAGAGTAAGCATTAGTGAAGTTAATTTCCTATGGTGGCAGCAGGACAACATTTGGCTGGCCACACTTCTCAAATGCAGCACATCAGATTTCGAAATGAATTGTCTAGCTACATGGTTAAAAGTTCTCCAAGACATCCCCCAAAATGGTATACAATTTACAAAGACAAAACTGGGAGAGTTAACACTCATTGATCATCAGCTTTGAAACCTGCAAAAGAAAGTGTGTTAAGGGTTAAAGAAAAAATGAATAAGGAGGTGACAACATCTGGAATAGTTTTTGAAAGGCAAATTACGATTTTTAGATATAGACGCGAAAGAGGGAAAGGTATCCTGCATAGGGTTAAACATGTGTGAAGGCACAAATGCAGGAAATAGCAAGGCACAGTGGGGAGCTAAGAAGTTCTGACTGGTTACAAGGTTATGGGGAGGAGAAGGGAGAGAGCAGATGCAGCTTAAGGAGCAAGTAGGAGGAGGCCTGGGTAGCTCAGTCGGTTAAGTGTCTGCCTTCGACTCAGGTCATGATCCCAGGGTCTTGGGATAGAGTCCTGTGTCTCTCTGCTCAGTGGGGAGTTGGCTTCACTTCTTTCTCTCTCCCCCCCGCCCCGCCCCCCACTTGTGTGTGCACAGGCATGCTCTCTCTCTCTCTCACTTTTTCTCTTAAATAAATAAAATCTTAAAACAAAAAGAAAAAACAAAAAACAAAAAACAAAAAAAGAGGCAAGTAGGAACCAGATGTGAAAGGTCTAAGAGACCAAAGAAACCAGAAGAAGGATTTTTCTGTAGGCAATTAGGAAGGCATTAAATAAATGAAAGTAGGGAAATGATACTACCAGTTTCGGTTTCCTAGATCTTTGTGGGAACAGAGGGAAAGGAGGAGAATCTTAGTGGGCATTCTGTTGGGAGAACATAAGTAGTGCTTCATGTAAGAGAGAATAAAGGTCTGTTAACATGAAGATGATTATAGAGGACCTGGAGGGATGAAATTTGTGTAGACGCAACAAATTATGATGACTGACATCATATAGGTGCTGGCAATAAAAAGCAAAGCTGGGATACCTGGGTGGCTCAGCGGTTGAGCATCTGCCTTTGGCTCAGGGCATGATTCTGGAGTCCGAGATCGAGTCCCACATTGGGCTCCTTGCAGGGAGCCTGCTTCTCCCTCTGCCTATGTCTCTGCCTCTCTCTGTCTCTCATGAATAAATAAATAAATCTTAAAAAAAAAAAAAACTAATTCTAGCTGATGACACAGACCTTGAGGAATAATGTCTCCACCTGGCATGTTTTTCACTATATAATTAAGAACTATTTATGTATTAGGGATCCTTCCGAGTACAGTAAGCAATGAGATAAACATGTTCTCTGACTCTAACCATAGGCCATATCAGTGGTTCCCAAGGATCCACATTTCTTCCACTAGAGAGGATTTTAAGTGGATGACATTTTTAATTGGAAATATGTACACACTTTCATGATAGATTAAAAAAATCTGTCACATCCAATTCTTGACTGACAGATGTAATTCTTTTGGATGAAGCCAATATTGATACATCTGTGGTAATCTACTTCACACACAACACACGGATCATTAAAACTAGGTTCTAATTAATGATACAGAACAAAGGTGGTTATGCAAACACAAATAACTTGTATGTTTCCAGCTGCACACAGATGTCTGCTAAGCATCCCAAAATACAGAGTGACAATTCCAACTAATTGACCTAAGGGAATATTTAATACAAATAATTCATCTTAAACCAAGTGATCAAGAAAAGAATATCACTTTACTAATAATAGTCACAAATACCCTGATTAATTCTTTGTAAAACTTATTCTCAGGTTTTCCTTTTTTTTTTTTTTTTTTGGAAATCAATTAGGTTTATTTTTCTTTGCATTTCTTTGTACTGTTTAATTTTTCAATTCAAATAATTGCTCCATTTTCATTTTATTAAAAATCTTAAAAAAATCTTATAGCTACTATCTAATAATAAAGAATATTAGGGATTTTCTGTTTCTAGTAAATGTATAGTTGCCTTTTATTTTATTATTTTTTAAAGATTTTATTTATTCATTCATGAGAGACAGAAGCAGAGGGAGGAGCAGGCTCCATGCAGGGAGCCCGACGTGGGACTCGATTCCGGGTCTCCAGAATCATGCCCTGGGCTGAAGGTGGCGCTAAACCGCTGAGCCACCCAGGTGTCCTGTATAGGTGCCTTTTAAAATAAATATATTTAACTATTAAATCTATAAGGAAAATAATAATACAGGTTGTTTGGGTTGGTGGCTAAACTCATGCAAATATCGAGGGACTGGAGATGGCAAAACGCTGGGCAGATTAGGAACAGGTTGAGTTTGCTCAATGCATGAACCAACCTTCTCTTTAGCAAAATCATTCCCATTTGTGGTTTCCATCGTCACCAAATTCAGTTACCTTGTATTGAGCCTTCAATGCCCTCTTCCATCTTCAAAGACTCAAACCTGAAGCAGGAACTCTTTGCTTCTACAATCTCTCTAAAAAGGCTGCCTACCCTCGTGTGCCAGGAGTCATCTTGTAACAAGCACAGAAACAATCTACCTCATTTACTTCAGACAAAGGCCTGAAAGCATTGTGGCCAGTTACAAGGCCCATGTCCTGAGCTACTTGCTTAACCCAACAGAAGCCACAGTGTCTCAACTGTAAAACAAGGAGAAGAGCTTGGAGAGCAACTGTTAAATGAAAACCCACAGGAGAGTGGAATCGCTTTACAACTATAAAACCTCAAATCGGAAGTTGCAACCTGAAAGTACATTAGACAGCCTGCAAACTTTTATTTTTTATTTTTTTGGTCTAACCCCCGGTACTTTAATTTTGTTTAGTTGCCGACATTTAAAACTCAGGAGCTTGGGATCCCTGGGTGGTGCAGCGGTTTAGCGCCTGCCTTTGGCCCAGGGCGCGATCCTGGAGATCCGGGATCGAATCCCACGTCAGGCTCCCGGTGCATGGAGCCTGCTTCTCTCTCTGCCTGTGTCTCTGCCTCTCTCTCTCTCTCACTGTGTGCCTATCATGAATAAATAAAAATTAAAAAAAAAAAAAAAAAAAAAAAAAACTCAGGAGCTTAAGTTCTGGATTTTTTTTTTTTAACTTTATTTATTTATTTGAGTAAGAGCACAAGAGGAGAGGGAGAGGCAGATTCCTTGCTGAGCAGAAAGTAACATGGAGCTTGATCCCAGGATCCTGAGATCACGAACCAAGTGGAAGGCAGACGACCAAACGACTGACGCACACAGACACCCCTAAATTCTGGATTTTTGATTGCTGATTGCTCGTGTAGTATTAGATTGGAAAGAATGGGGCCTACTCTGATGGATAGAGAGAACAGGCTGGACCTAAGATGCCCCAGCCACACTTCCCTGATCATTTATACCTGACAGCCACTGAAGGTATCTGACTTTACATTTCTCTTTAGAAATAAATACTAGTTTTGGCAGGCGGGGGTGGTGGTGGTGGTGTTATGTGTCTGGATGGCTCTGTCAGTTAGCAAAACTAATGAAAACTAATTCAATTTTAGTAGAAAGATAGCATATTACAATATAGCACAACACTGGTTGGCAGGCTGCGAAATTATTTCAGTAATTTTAAATGCTGTAACAAAAATTATTCATTGAAGGCCTTTATTATTGTTGTTCTTCAACCACCCATCATGATATCCTCTGTGTATTTGATTCATAGACTCCTCAAAGTCAGCTTTATAGATTTTACTTAGTCTGCAGCCTCTTGCCTATGAGTAAATGATAACTATAAGGCTGTTGACTGGATGAAGCTAGGAATATAAGGCATGTTTACCAGTAGCAAAATGATTAAATTGTGGTATATTATCACAATCAAATATAATACATACACTAACCTATTTATGAAAAACTGCTAATGACCATGGGATTTGCTATGATGTATAGGTAACTAATACACAGCATACTTCCAATACACAACAGACATTCTATAGAATATAAGCCTGAAAAGAAAGCCCAACAATTAATGGTGATATTTCTGAATAGACAGAATTATGAGTGATTTTTATTTTCTTCTCTTCAGTTTTCTTTTTTTCTCAAATTTTCAACAATAAACATGTTTTCTTTTATATAATAAAAAATAGAGGTTGTTAAAATTAAGAATATTATTTTCCAGAATTTTCAATAGTGATATTTTCATAGTGGTGATGGTGAAACTGGATTTACTTTCAAAATCTGGGATTTTAAGAACATATAGAATTTTAAGAACATGTTTGCTATGATTAATTATGGAATATTCAATAGATATCTCAATTTTTTTTTCTTGCCTCCTTGATGATAATGAAGTGACCTAGTGGTAAGTGGTTGTTCTCACCAGTAGCTAGAAACCGTATTTTATAGTTGGAGTTCAGTTGAGTTGAACATTAGCATTGGTCATGAAACTGCTTAAACATGTGACATTGTACAGGGATCAGGTAATGAAAAGATACTTTCTCCCAAATAAGGAGACATATTTGTTTAGGAACCATTAGAATTATTACAAATAAACAAATGACTAATAATAGGAAGCTGACTCAATGTTTAACTATACAACAAAAACATCTACATAACTCATCTGAAACTCAGAAAAGACTTTTCTTGGGGTCTAACCTGGAATGTCAGAGAGGAAGATCTTTCTTTGTTTTAAAAGACTGGAAATTTCCTTGACCAAAATCTTTCCTTCTTTGAATAATAAAAATAATACAATTTGTAAACTATAAGTAAAAGCATTTAAAAATTTCTAGAGAATTTGTAGGCAAGTGGAATATTTCCAAAAAAGTGCCAAAGCTCCAACAAAGTAAAGTTCATAAGATTTACACATTTAGCCAGAGGAATGACTTGTTCTTTTATTAGCTGAAACTCCCTGACTGAATTCTGTTCAAGTTCAATATTACATTATTATCTTGTTTCAGAACTTACAAAATTAGAAATCATTTTGTTGAAGTCCATAGACAAAAAACAAAACAAAACAAAACAAAACAAAACAAAAAAAACAAAAACAAAGACAAAAAAACTCCATTGCTCCTAAGTCTGAGGAATGTGCATTAATGAACAGTGTTTCTATATCTGTCTCTGTGATTTGTGGTATATCCAACAATAACATTAGTCACCTAGTGAGAAATTTCCTTTACTTTTCCTATTGGTTTGAAGAGAAAGCTGGATTTGGGGATACTAGGTCTTTAATAATCTCTTAGATACTAATATCATAAACACAGAGGAAGCAGGTTTAGAGGTTTGAATAGGCAAGAGCATGTTGCTAGTATTAAAAAAGTGGAGTGACTTATTTGTTAATTTTATTATTCTTATTGATTTTATTACTATTTGCCTTATTATTTTGTTAGCATGAATTTATGGCAATGATACTGGTTTCCATATTCAGTTTCCATTTTAGTTTTAAGTTTATAAAAGCAAAAATTACAAGCTACTTTTTTAAAAATAATACATTTATTTTTTATTGGTGTTCAATTTGCCAACATACAGAATAACACCCAGTGCTCATCCCGTCAAGTGCCCCCCTCAGTGCCAGCCACCCATTCATCCCCACCCCCCCCACCCTCCTCCCCTTCCACCACCCCTAGTTTGTTTCCCAGAGTTAGGAGTCTTTATGTTCTGTCTCCCTTTCTGATATTCCTTACCCATTTCTTCTCCCTTCCCTTCTATTCCCTTTCACTATTATTTATATTCCCCAAATGAATGAGAACATATAATGTTTGTCCTTCTCCGATTGACTTATTTCACTCAGCATAATACCCTCCAGTTCCATCCACGCTGAAGCAAATGGTGGGTATTACAAGCTACTTTTTAAGACAGGCTGCCAAGTACATATTAGAAGAGACCCAAAGGAATGGCAAAAATTGAGAAGAGAAGTCACATATAAAATTTGGGAAACCTTGCATTGATATCTTTTCCTAAATCATAACTTAGAGTGGATAATCAGATAATTAAATTATACACATAAAACTTGAGAACTTCCAAATTGTGTATTTGAAATAGGAATATTCATTTTATTTTAAACCTCTGAAATATTCTGACTCATATTCTTTTAGTGTTTGTTTTACTCACATTACCTTTTCAATTCCTTAGAACACACTTAATTGGTTTCCTTAAATTTAGACAATTGATTTTAGCTCAACTTATATGGATGAACATTCTACTTGCAAAAGCAAAAATCTCAAGGGCAAAACATTGTACCATTTAATATTATTATGTTTTATCAAGTGGACATACATGTATAATCATCACTGAAGGAAAAAAAAATAGTATTCCCTTGTTCCAGGGTAAGGTCTGGGCCTGTGATTCAGGCCAGGCTAGGGAAGGTTTTCTATCAACTGATCATAACAATTGGTTCTGGAATGAGCCAAGAAGAACCATCCTTGGCTCTGAGTGGAGTTATCAGCAGGGAGTGGTCCACTTTTCCCAGGGCGTTTAGTTGATAGAAACAAGCCTTAAGGTGCAAATAGCAATACTTCTACCCTGAAAGGGGAATATGGTGAGAATGATTCCATCAGAGCCAAGAGATGGAGAGAGTCTTGTTTGTTCAACATCCATTATTGGGCACCAACTATAATTACTTCAACACTGGAGAAAGAAGTCTGAGGAGGGAGTTATGATCAAAGTGGGTAAAATTTTTGCGCTGAAAGACAAAAATTGTCTTCCATTCAAAGCAGGCTGGAGAGACAACAATCAAATAAATGAGGATGAGTTATAGAATGTGAGGTTGGTGTCAGTGCTCTACCCAAGAACAAAGCAGGGAAGGAGAAAGAGTGTCAGGAGATGAGAGATGCACTTTTAAATACAGTATATTAAATACAGTATATATTCGGGTGGCACTGAGCTGATACTTGAGCAAAGATCTGAAAGAGATGAGAGAATAAGCCCTGGATAGCTGGAGGAACTTTCTGGACAGAGGGAACAGCAAATGCAGAGGCCCTAAAGTGAAAGTGGAGTGAGCAAAGACGAATATAGTAGGAAATAAGTCAGAGTAGGATTTGGAGGATGGATCATATAAAGCCTTGTTAAGCATTATAAGGATTTAGTATTTATCTGAAGTGAGATGAAATGGGACATCTTGAGCAATACTGGGGACTTTGGGAGACAGGGGTGAGGAGAGGCTGAACAGAAAGTGGTCATTGCCCTGATCCATGTGAGGGATACTCCACCTTGCATCAGGGTGACAGCAGTGAAAGCAATGGGATGTGGTAGGTTCTTGCAGAGTCAGATTCTGAACCAGTTGTAGGGGATGAGAGAAAGAGAAGAGTTGAGGGTGATTCCAAGATTTTTGACCTGAGAAACTGAAATACTGGGGTTTAATTTACTGAGACAGGAAATGTTGTAGAAAGGACAGGTTCTAAATGGGGTGGATGGGACAGTCAAAAACTTAGTTTTAGAAATATTCAGTATGAAGTCTTATTAGATGAATCTTGAGGATGTTGGTAGAGTGCTAAATCCATCCATACTGAAAGCCAGAATTACCACTTGACTTTTTAGTTATACAAAGCAGAATATTTGCCCTACAAATTCCTTCTTGCAATCTCTGAACATAAAATTCTCAATATGTTTCCTTTTAGAAGCCAAGAAATTTCATCATTTACATGCCATCTGCAATTTTTCCTCATCAGTGCCTTTAGAAACAAGATGTTCTTAAGAGTTAGCTCTCCTTGGGTTGCAAGTAACAGAGACCCATTTTAGATTACTTAAAGAGGCTAATTAGAGTTTAACTCAGAAATGCTTCCAAAAAACACAAGTATTTGGATATCAAAAATTAAGTGTTTAATGGAAGCTACAGCATTTAACTTGAGAATCCTTGTATTATTTTACATTAATCAAAAATAATCACCCAAGATCTGTATTGATATAAAGGCTTGCATACTAAATTCCATGATTACGAGTCCATGAAACTTGCACATTTTAAGCAAGATGGTAAAAGACTACATTAAGTGTTTTGAATTCACAATGTTCAGTCAAGAGGAAGTAGATTTGATTAATAATAGTCCTTCAGGCTGGCCTGCTACTTTAAATTTCATTCATCCATTTAGCTACCCACTCAGTATTTAACACATGGTCTGTAGCACCATGCTGGGCACTAGGGCTGGATGAACAAGACACAGAAGAATTCTTTCCCCATAAAGTTTATAATCCAGAGGGGAAATCAGACAGCAAGAAAACAGTCAAAGATGTTATTTTAGTACTTATGTCTGAAGCATGATGATAATTCTCTTTATATAGAGATAATCACAAAAACCTTACCAAAATTCTTATAGGATTTGAAGCTAAATCCAAAGTCAAAGGTTAGGATGACTATTAAGAGTTGCCAGTAACAGTAACAAGAACAATTTAATTTATATATCTATCTATTTATTTATTTTTAAAGATTTTATTTATTTATTCATGAAAAGCACAGAAGGAGAGGCAGAGACACAGGCAAAGGGAGAAGCAGGTTCCATGCAGGGAGCCTGATGTGGAACTTGATCCCGGGACTCCAGGACCACACCGTGGGCCGAAAGGCAGGTGCTAAATCACTAAGCCACTGAGGCATCCCCAAGAACAATTTTAAAGGGTTCCATTTTACTTGCATTTTGGTATCTTTAAGGAAAATTATTAACATAAAATTGAAATTTGTAACATGCTTCTCATATCCAATCTTAGAATAATTAGGATTTCAATTATCTCTATCAATCTCTGACCCAAGGTAGGAAATTTTTCCCTAATAACACTACAGATCAACAAGCAATTCCACTGAATTGTAGAAATAAGAATGTATCACTTTCTGAGGGATTTTATTCAATTGTTGGAATTCCCATCAGACTACAGCTCCATGAGCAAAGGAATTCTGTCTAGCTTTGATCACATTACCCATATCCTAAGCATGGAGTAAAATCTCAAAAAACACTGATGTTAAATGAGACACAGATATTCTGATTATATGGATGAAAGAGAGGCTCGAAGAATTAAGACTCTGTATGGATTTGGATGCCTATCCTGCTACTAAGTCTGTGATCTCAGGGAAGTTAAATAACCTCTATATGCCCCAGCATCCTCATCTCTAAAGTGAGGCTACCATCAGCTTTGAAGTCATGGTGTTGCTGTGAGAACTGAGAATCAATATACAAAACATACTGAGAATAGTGACTGCAAATTGCTCAGTAAGTGTCAGTCATTAAAATCATAATCACCATCATTATTGTTGCATATTTCTACTTTAGATTGAGTGTTTATGTGTTACACTGAAATCATAAAAATTTCTTTTTAAAATTTTATTTCACTCATTGTACATTATCTTAATATTCCTATTATTTGTCTTTTCCTTATGTTTTACCAACTTAAGTTCTTCACTGATTCCATGATGATGTCATACTGTTATAATCATAAATTTTTAGCAAGTAATCATATCAATTATTAAGTCAGAGGGAAGAGCCAGATAAACTTGCTTGCATATATTCTTGCAATCAGAATTTTTGATTGATGCTGTGCTTTGAATACATAAATAATGATGTATATTTAAATCTTACTAATTCAGAATTGTTATTGAGAATACCAAACACATTTAGCGAGAAGTTCTAAACACAGAATGTTTTCAGTTTAAATATTTCCAAACCCGTATACTCCTTGGTCTAACCCCTGAAATGTATTATGAGTAAGAGGTTGGGGTCAGGCTTCCCCTACTAACTCGTGAAGGACAATATTGAATTATTCCATGAGTTGGCTGATTGTAAATGTATGTTACTGAAGATTTACAATGGTTTGTGTTAAACTTTTGCTCTGCAATCTCATTATATCAGCAAACTGGTAATTGAGTTCTCTTTTATATAGATAATTCAAACATGAACATGAACTTCGCTGATCAAATTAACACTGGCTAACCAAAATCTAAAGTAGTAGGGCAGCCCTGGTGGCTCAGCGGTTTAGCGCCGCCTTCAGCCCAGGGTGTGATCCTGGAGACCAGGGGTGGAGTCCTGGAGACCTGGGGTTGAGTCCCACGTCAGACTCCCTGCGTGGAGCCTGCTTCTCCCTCTACCTGTGTCTCTGCCTCTCTCTCTCTCTCTCTCTCTCTCTGTCTCTCATGAATAAATAAATCAGATCTTTAAAAAAAAATAAAGTAGTAGAATTATGTTTTATATATATTTTAACTTATCCACAAAGTTAGCCAGTGATATTCAGTTTTATATTATTGGTATTCTCAGCAATTTTATTTAACAAATGTATGGTCTCATAAAAATTTGAGGATTATATACAGATATAGAAATGCATTACAGAAATCAAGCAAAATTAATGTCTCATTCCCATATGCAGCCAGTTAAGCAAACATTTTTACCGAGTTAATAAATTTTGAAAACAAGAAGAAAAATAATTTTCTGTAAATAAAAGTAATACATTATTGGGTTAAAAGTATTTCATCCTTCATGCCCATTTCCTTACCTGCACGATGCTAAAAATAATGATAGCTACCTCCTGTGGTAGCTAGGAAATTTAAATGTGGGAATACATCTAAAGCACTTGGGACATAGAGCATTCTCAGTTGCTATCAGCTATGATGAAGACATGACAGAGACAATTCAAACAGTTGTACTACAAGAAGTTACTAACAAAATACAACAAATAAAAACATATCTGTGCTCTCAGTTTAACTGAAATATATGTGGGAGACTATAAAATTGCAAATTACTGATTTTCCTGTAGTGTAATTCAAAGCCAAGTTATGTATAGCTCATAATTGCGGCTTGTGAATTTACCTGTGAATACATAGCTAACAAAGGCTCAGCTTTGAAGGCAACTAACATCTCTGGTCAGATTTTTAAAAGTATTGGTATATTCACATGGACCAACATCTTCTGGTGGTAACCTTTTAATGCACATTGGCATCTTTTAAATAAAGTAGGAAAGCAAAAAACAAGAAAAACACTCGACTCTCTAGTATGAAATTTAACTTATTCATGTTTACCAGAAATGCTCAAGCTTTGGAAAACTAAAAACAAACACAAACAAACATGAAACTAAACTAAGTTTATCACATTTTGAAAGAAAAAAAAATCCCATACTAAGATTTTTCAAAAGGTACACATTTATTTTCACTTGGGGTTTCTATCTAATGATTCAGGGGTATCACAAAGACAAAGATATATGTGACTGAATTTCCAAGGGTTTGGGGTTGGATTTGTAAGATTCAGTGTGCTTACTGACTTGGGTTGTCCATTTTAAATGATGAAGAAAGCTACCATAAATTACTTCCTTGCCATTGAAAAAATCAGAATATACGTACGAGTTTTCTTGGTGGTTGCATTCACTGTGGTGCTAAAGGGACCAGCCCCAGCACTGTTGTAAGCCCGGACAGCTGTGTAATATGCCAAGTTACTCTTCAAGCCACGGAGTCTGGCTGACGTCTCATTTCCTGCCACTTTCACTTTGCTTGATGATTCTTCTTCTCCATTATTCCAATAGCGCACCTGGTGGACAGAAAAACATTAATGATGCAAAAGGTTGACACAAACAGTACTACCCCTTTACATGAAGTGATTTTCATGAAAATGGGTACTGTAATATATATACATTAATCATTTATGCAACAAATGCTGGTTAAGGACCTCGTGTGTGCTAAGTGTTCCATTAGGTTCTGTTCCACAAAAGTGAGAGAAAAAGGAGGAGGAGACAGAAAATGAATAAGCACATGAAGAAGCCAGATAAAGTCAAAGAGAGTAAGTGCTTGACTACAGCTCATCAAGGGGAAAATGAGGGTGAAATCTTATTGAATAAAGCAAGTGCCCCCCGCCCCCTTCTCAGGCCCTAACCAACCAGGTCCAAGCTCAAGACCAGAATGCTGGCAACTCTATTTAACCACCACTCAATGGTAGAGGTTCCCTCCGGGAAGAAAGTGAACTGTCTGAGGAAAAAAAGACTATCAAAAAGCCAGCTGGCCACTAGATTATCCTACAGTGATGGCCAGGTGTCACCAAGTCCACCTGCTCATGCAGAGCTGCTGAAGAGAAAAGGAAAGCAGTTAACACAGTTAAATTTAAGTATATGATAACATGTTTTACTTGTATTTCATTATTCTGAATTGTGAAAATGATCCAAGATATTATATAAAGATAAATGCATATGCAGTATAAGGCATAAAAATAGGTTAATGAGAATATTTAGTAAAAAAGAAAGAAGCGTAGGAAAATACAATAAAAATACATGTTTCCTATCTCCAGTCTTTGCTATAAAGTTCTGCTATGCTCTGCTAGGAAGTTTGGATTATCTATAAAGTAAAAGCAAAACGAACACAAACAGCAAAGGCATCAAAACCACCAAATGGTTCAGGAAAAGTACAGCCATTCCTCAAGAGAAGGCCAGATATTACCATTTAGCCCTGTAAAGCAGGGACCAGACACTTAACATAAATGTGTAAAGCACACTGGGTACATATTTTTTGCTTTCATAAAGAAATACATATGCTCTCTCCTGTTTTTCTTGCATCATGTGCCCTTTCTGTCTGACTTTCATTGATCTATTCTTGATAGTGAAATATGAAAACGGAAGACCATTTCTGTAATTTGTGTATGTCAACAGCTGTTCAAGCACAATGAAAATGGCAGTTGATCCTTAGCCGTCAGAGTCATGAGGGCAACAGACACTTGTGGGGACTGTGGCAAAATAGCCAGCCAAGTTTCATCTTAGTAAGGGAGCCACTGTTTGGCTCTGGTTGACTGAGGGAAGATAGAGCCAATATTTACAGGACTTTTTTTCTTTTTTAAGATTTATTTATTTGAGAGAGAGAGAGAGAGAGAGAGAGATAAAATCTCAAGCAGACTCCCTGCTGAGTGTGAAGCCCAATGCTAGGCTTGACTCCCTGACCCTGAGTTCAAGACCCAAGCTGAAATCAAGTTGGACATTTGACCCACTGAGCCACCCAGGTGATTTTTTGTTTTTCTTTTTTAAGAAAAGGAGAAACCTTTATTTTAATGTGAAATGGTTCAAATTTAGTGTTGGCTCCATTTTTTAAAGTCATTGTCCAAACAAAGCACGTTTATGAGCTACTTTGGTGACCAGTTTTAGCCCTCTGAGAAAAATACACTAGAAATTACTGTTTTTTAAAAAAATGAATAACCATAAAATTCTTTATTTAAAAAAATTAGTAGCTAAGTATAAATCTCAGATTTTTCAATAATGATCCTAAATTAGCACACTAATATACTAGAACAATATTTTCCCTACATATGTATATGTGTATATATATGCATGTATGCACATATGTGTGTAAATGTGCAAATTTATGTATGTAAATGTATGTGTTTTTATTTATATTTACATTCATATATATGCTGGCATATAGGACCCCTTAAATTCATGTAAAATGCTGTGTCCATGTATATATGTAAGTGCATTTCTCTTGGAAAAGAGTTATTAATTCTTATAAAACCTTACAAGGAGGATATGAATTCAAATGATCAGGACTAATTGAATATGTTGTTTCTATTAAGTTAACAGTGAAATCTGATGATGACATTTTAGCAAAGAAAAATCCACATGTCTTAGTGAACCTGTTTTACCATTACAAAAGAAAACCACATAGATTGTATTCATTAATTGAAGATAACATGCAAAATTGTCTTTTATAAAGCCATAGCCAAATAAATTGTTAATGGATACAAAAAACTGGTACAGATTCCATATTCAACAACTGTTAACACTAGGTAGTGTTAGGTTTAGAGGACTCCAACTTGGTAAGACACATTCCCGGCCCTTGAAAGCATTATCTACGTATTAACTAAGAATGACACATAATCAATAATTAAAATAAAATGTTACAGACATCCTGAAATTTGCAGCCTTGGACATAATATAGATTGGGGAAAGAAATCACATAATTATGAGCTATTAAAATCCTCCCTTAACAGATGGAACAGCAGAGGCACCAAGGAGTTAATAAATAACTCAATCAAGGCCATTGGGTCATACACACTGGTCTCAGCTCATGGGCCATTCTTTCTTTGATATGTCAAATTACCTCAATATAAGTTGCCTACAAAAGTGTTCCCTAAGTGAATGACTTAAAGAAGAAATGAAATTAATTTTCAATTGGCATAAGGAATATTTCTTATAGATTTACTTATAAAAAGTACTTAAGATTTTTGATAGCAGGATGCTTCTGAAGTACTCCATGGGCTAGGATGAGGGATTTATTTTTAGAACTTGGTTGCTGACACATATTAGAAATATTGAGACCACAGAGAAAATTTGTGCCAAATTGAAATGTGGTATTAGTTAGAATTGATTAAAATTCTAAAAAATTGAATAAATATGCATACAACTCAAACAAAAATAAAACAGGGTAGTACATTGATATTCCCAATTTTCTATGAGTAGTTAATACATTACGTTCTAGAAAATTTTGTTCAAAAATATTTATTAAAGGTGGATAATTTTTTCTTAAATAGGGAAAAGTTTTAAAAAAGTGAAAAAAGAAAAATAAAAGAGGAAAAAGTTGAGAATGAAATAAAGACAAAGATCATATTTTCCCTCTCAGTTGTGTTTGAGTTTAAATAGTAAAAGTCTTATACCTGAGAAAACAGACTATAACTCCATGCTGATTTGGGTTTTATAGATATACCGCAATGTAGGAAAGAAGAAAGGAAAAGTATCTAGACTGAAGAAGAATCTCTGCAAATATAATTGTCCAGACTGTGTCAATTATACTTCAGTTAAAAGATATGATACGGAACATATATATGTATATATATGTTTGTATAACATCTGGAGGAAAAGAATTAATATAACAATGACAGAACATGAAAGTTCCATCTACTAAAGATGAGCAGAGAAAAATATTGCAGAATACATAAAGAACTCTGCCAACAAGAAAAAAAGTTAGCAGACTTAGCTAGTGGGAGACTAGCTACAAGATACTGATCTAAAGTGGATCCTAAAGTAAGTATATCTAAATGTCCAAATTTACTAAAGAAGGGCCTGAATTTATGTCATCAGAGTAGAAGATTAAAACAAACAAACAAACAAACAAACAAAAAAACAAAAGAAAACTGGATGGATTTGAAAAATATCAGAAAAATACAGTATTAAAAAATAAAGCCACTGATAAAATTAAGTGATAAAATGAATCATGTCTACGTGATTGAAAAGAGAATGAATAAATCCAGACAACATGGAGAGAAAAAAAAATTATGAAAGCAAGGTTAAGAGATACCAAACATCAATCAAATGAAAAGTTCCAACCAGAGTTTCAGAAGAGATGAAGGAAAAGGCAACAACAAAAGAGAAAACATCTGAGCGTTTTCCAGAATTGAAGATACGCATTTTCGAGTGGCAAATTCTGAGTTTGGGGGTAGGGGGTGGGAAATAAAAGGTAAATCCACTGCAAAGGAGCAGGTGACAAGAATAATTGTGGCTTTCAGCATTTTTCCATTGCTGTATACATGAGAGTTAGAGCCCATCTTCTTGAATAGCTGTGTATCACTGTGCCTTGGTTTGCTAGTACCAGTGTACCCCTGTGAAGAGAAACAACTGCACTTCTCGGTATGGCAGACAGCAGGAGGGACAGATGCCAAGTTGTGGTCACACACCTGACGCTGTGTTTGTCTTGGTTATTACCACAGCTCTACCACCCGCAGCAAAGCCTGCACAAAGTAAGCACTCAGTATTACTGGATTCTTAAATGATTTAACAAATGAAGTCTAAAATGCCACTTTCCTTTCCACCGGAGATTCAAAAATCCCCAACCCCTTGGAATCTCCTTTAGAATGCTAATGAGCTATCTGGTGGTTGCTGGTTCTTGGATAGCTTTAGAATGGGGGCTAGATGCCAGGGGAACCAACCTTATAAATAGAGGGTGGGAAATTTCAGCCCCAGCTCCTGACAAGGGGCTGAAGGTTGGGTTATTGAGGTTAACTAATGATCACTGATGTAATCAAAGCCTATGTACTGAAGCCTCCTCCATAAAAATCCCAAATCGAAGGGTTCAGAGAGCTTCTGGGTTGGTGAACACACTAAGATGCTGAAGGGGTAATGCTGCTGGAGACGGTGTGAAAGCTCTGTGAGTGCCCCTTCTACAGAAGATGTCTTATGCATCTCTTCCATTTGGCTGTTCCTAAATTGTATCCTTCATAATAAATATATAATGGTAAGTAAAGTACTTTCCTGAGTTTTGTGAGCTGTACCAGCAAGATCTCAAACCCAACGAGGAAATTGTGGGAGCTCCTGACTTACAGTCAACCAGAAGAACAGGAGGCATGGCATCTGAGGTGTGTATGGGTGTGTGTGTGGGTGGAGGAATTGGCAGCCTTGTGTCCTACACCCTTAATTGTGGTATCTGAACCTAATTCTAGGTTGATAGTGTCAGAATTGAACTCAATTTTAGGATACCCAACAGGTGCAGGAGAATTGGTCAGTGTAGAGAAAAACCCCAAATATTTGGTATAAGAAGTTTTTGGTGTGATAAGGCTAGCTGAAGACAAAGCACAGGCTGACACCCTGCAACATCCCCCTCCTCACCATAGGCTATGCTATACATTCCTAGGAAGCTCCCAACTGTCTTAATTTTAATGCCTTGCTAGAGGGAAAGACAACCTTAACTTGACAACGGCAAGGCCTCCACTATTTGCAGGTCCTCTTTAGCTTATGAAAGTTCTTTTGAAAATCTCCATTTACCTTACCTCCCCCAACCCCAAGTATTATAATCAGCCACCCCTCACAACCTCGGGGCAGCAGCTCCTTCTGCCCACAGGTCCTGTCTCCCTGCTTTAATAAAACCACTGTTTTGCACCAAAGATGTCTCAAGAATTCTTTCTTGGTCATTGGCTCCGGACCTCACCCCACCAAACCTCGCCTAGGTTCCAAAACTACATCTTCTGGACGAGTAAACAGAAACAAACTTGAGGAATATATGGATTTAAAATGCTATCTCTGTTTCTGTAAGCAATTTGGTTATTTCAAAAACTAATGTCCCTGCTATGAATCCTTAATATCATTGCACAAGAGATTTCACTTAATTAAAACTTAACACAAAGTGCAATTTATAAAAGTAATGTATTGAATAATGACACTTTTTTAAGCCATTAAAGTACAGTAATGTATTGAAAAATGGCACTTTTTTAGCCATTAAAATATGGGTATTAAGTCAGAAATACTATTTTAGTAGATTAAAGTAATTTTGTTTATACTTAAAGATTTTCAGAGAGACAAATATTTCAACTTAGCTACTAGAACAAACATATTTAAATAAATATAAGGCAGGCAAAATGCATCCAATAGTGTTTTGGTAGACAAATCTGGATCTATCTTCAATTCTTCTTTACTTGGCTCTCAGTTCTAGGAGGGCTACATGACCCTGGCCCTCTGGCTTCTCACTGGATTTGGCCAATAAAAGGATGGGAGTGTAGGAGGAGAGAAGCTATATTTATTGCCCTGGATCCCTCAGTGCTGAGACACAGTATGCCAGGGACTACCTTTTCCTAGCAAAGAAAACACACACACACACACACACACACACACACACACACAAAAAAAAAAAACAACTTCCAATTATAAAATAAGTCATGAGGATCTAACGTACAGCAATGGTAACTGTGAAGGTAGGTCTTTTATATTTTTTAAATTTTTTATATTTATTTTATTTTTTTCTTTTTAAATATTTTATTTATTTATTCATGACAGGCAGAGAGAGAGAGGCAGAGACACAGGCAGAGGGAGAAGGAGAGAAGCAGGCTCCATGCAGGGACCCTGACATGGGACTCAATCCTGGGTCTCCAGGATCACATCCCGGGGTGAAGGCGGCGTCAAACCACTGGGCCATCGGGGCTGTCCCAGGTCTTAAAAGTTCTCATTACACACCCCAAATTTGTGACTATGTGTAGCAACGGATGTTAACTGTTTTATTGTGGTGGTCATTTCACAATATATACAAATATAGACTCATTATGTTATATACCTGAAGCTAATATTGTACCTTCAGTTATATCTTAAACACATACCCACAGCTCCATTTGAACATCCCACACTCATACACAGTTACTGCTCTCTCTAGCATAGCTAATCCTCACTCTGAGCCAAAAAAAAACTGCATCTTTTCACTGAAATTCATTTTTGCCTGTTTCCTGTTTGTTTAAATGTGGCTCAATTGTTTCTATCCAATTTTCCTAAGTACATTTGATTCATTCTAGAATGAAGTTAATTTTTTGCCTGATAGTAAGGAATTAGACTTAATGTACATTCTTTTTTTTTCAGTAAAATTTTCACACTCTCAAAAAATTACTTAAATATTTGACATCTTTTTCCATTGTAATTAAAACGTTAGAAACCAAGCACATTCTGTAGAGCTATTTGGAACAGGAGTCTGGACAAAGAGGACAAAGAAGTCAATAGTTAGGCATTTTGCACACATTTTTTATTGTGTTGCCCTCCCACACATTTAAAAAAATCTACTAAGTTTCCCCCAAATATACTAATCTGTATTATTTCACAATTGTAGACTTTTGTTTCAATCACTTATCAAGGTCATTCTCCCAAGTTTTATTTTTTCAAGGCACATAATGGCTTTAAGAAATTGATGGTATATACCATGCTGTAACTTTGGAGCTTTTGTTCCTCTGGCACTTCCTACCCATGAACTTAAACACTCTGCATCCTCTTTATCATGTCTGTATCTCTTGTTCCTATCCAAAGGGCACAAGAAAAGATCTGAGCCTGAGTGTTACGGTTTAGCAGATGAAATAAATTGGAGCCTAGGGAAATGAGCTCCTCAACTACTACTTGGTCAAATCAGAAAGAAAATTAGTCTAGATGGTAATGATGATGTGTGCTCAGCATGCCACGTGGCACATGATCAACCCTCACTGAGATGAGAGAAGAGCAGGAGCTATTAACAATTTTAAAGCCATATTGGGGAAACTGCAACCCAGAAAGTTAGCCACATGACTGGTAATTAAACACTCTGCTATGTCATTTGTTTTTCCACGTTAGTGTTTAAATCATTATTGAACCTAAGAAAAAATATATTTTTATTCTGGTGTAATTATATAAATTATTTCTTAAGATTCTCCCAATTAGTGCATCCTTCCCTTAGCTTGTTTTCTTTCTCTTCCTATTTAACAAGCATTTGGGAAAGAATTTTCTGTAGTTGCTTCCTTTCAACACTGTATTCATACTACATTTTAAAGAAAGATTTTATCTATTTATTCATTTGAGAGAGAGAGAGAGAGGCAGAGACACAGGCAGAGGGAGAAGCAGGCTCCATGCAGGGAGCCCAACATGGGACTCAATCTGGGGATTCCAGGATCACGCTTTGGGCCGAAGGCAGGCGCTAAACCGCTGAGCCACCCAGGGATCCCCAAATTTCAAGATGAGTCACATTTTCCCATCGCCTCTCTCATCTTTTTGTCTCCTAGCCCAATGGCAACACCAGCACCAACAGAAACAACAGCCATTGAGCTGTACACTTGGACTGTGCTAAGTGTTTCTATATTTCTTCACTGTTTTTCAAATTTTTCCTTCCAAAGAAATCTTATCCCGGTGACCAATACTCAAAACAGAAAAGCCCAAGTCTCTTTGGGCTGTTTTGATAGTAGCTGCTTTATCTCATTTTATTCTCCTATGTTGCAGTGTATTATTTACTATTATCATCTTTATTTTAACTGAGCTTTGGAGAGCTTTAATAACTTGCTCAAGGCCACAGAGCAGTAAGATAGTAGAGTCAAAATTGCGTTTATTCAATCAACACATATTTTTTTGCATGCCTCCTGTGTGCCAGATAGGACTCCTGGCACTTAGCATACATCACTGAATAAACAAACAGAATTTCCAGTCCCTTGTGGAGCTTATATTCTATCCTAGTGGAATTGAAGGCAAGTTTGTCTCATTCTAAGATGATAAGGTACCATGCTGGCTCTCTTTGGATTCTTTGGTTTTCTCTTTCATCCAATCACTCTTTCCTGACATGGACAATAGAGGTATAATTGAGCTCTCTTTTAGAATACTCTTTTTTAAAGATTTTATTTATTTATTTGACAGAAAATGAGAGAGAGAGAGAGAGAGAACAGGAGGAGCAGCAAGCAGATGGAGAGGGTGAGGGAGAAGCAGGCTTCCTTCTGAGCAGAAAGCCCGACAGACCATGGGGCTCCATCTTAGTACCTAGGATCATAACCTGAGCTGAAGGCAGATGTTTAACTAACTGAGCCATCCAGGCACCCCTCTTATAACATATTATCAGCTTACATTTATGTAATGCCAAATTAACATCTATCTGTCCCTATGCTGCCAAAAAAATTGCCACCAACTACTAACTTTGCTGTGGTGCTTTGAAATCCACAAACCCCATTTCTGTATATTCTCTTGTTTATTTCTCTTAACTATTTCACAAAGTACAACCAACTCTCAAATTATGATTCTGTCTTGTGGTTTGTAAAGGGCAAAGTTATTAATGGGAGATGTGTATCTCAGTCTAATGTCTGAGGCAAGAAAAATGTGTTTATTTTCTTTAAGTAAATTTGATTTACCACTGAGTTTCCTATCCTGCTCAGCTAATGGGAAATTCAACCTCAGTCACTGCTGGGGCACCCATTCCCAAAACCTTAAGCCAAGAAAGCTTAATATTACATTGATTTGATCCCTTTGGTTCCTGGACCATGCTTGGAGAACGGAAAATCATTGATCATTGCTGAATGTGGGAAACACATGTTTCCTCCTGTGATCTTGCCACCAACATAGAGATTGCCAGGTAGAAAGGCATGGGCTCCCCAAGATTTTAAAAGCCTCAGATCTTTATACCACCAAGGTCACCTGAAATTTCTCTTCTATTTTGTCCTCAGTGGCATTTTCTTTTTTCTTACCCTCCAGGATACATGGAACTCTTCTTATTGGCTTGAGTTCTGGAAACAAAACTAGGAAGAAAGTACTTTTGCAGGCAATTCCTTCTAACAACCTTCATAAATTCTCTTAAGGCAAAGAAGCTTAGAGCTGAAGAATTGCTTGAGGATATTTACAGGGGAGAATTCTATTTATTAGTATTTCAAAAATTCTTTTGAGATACTGTTTACACTTATGGATTGTTTATTATTACAAGCCAGAAACTGTGAGAAGCACATTAAGTGTCTAATATCATTCAATACTTCCCAAATCCTAATAAGGTTATGCCAATTACTGCCCTATTCTGCAGGTGTGGAAAATGAGGCTCACAGACTTTATGCAACTTTTCCAGCACAGCCAGTGAGTGGCAGTCAAGATGTGGCACAGGTTCGAGCTCAGAACTACTTCCTTTTAGATCTCCTTCCATCCCATTTACCTTTCCCGACAATGCCGTTTCTCTAATCACTGGGGAGCTACTAAGGGTTGCCCACAACCTTTCACTGCTTCATAGAATTGAGGGAACATTCCAACTAAATGTTCTTGGCTTCCTCTCAGGTGCTGAATCAAGCTGCATGGCTCTGTTTCTAGTCAAGTTTCTCTGGGTTAGGACTCATGTGTCCTGTACTGAAGGTGTGGGAAGATCTTTCCCTATGGATACCTACTAAAAATATACATTAACAAGACCATTCCTAGATGTTTGGGTTCAGTGAGTCCAGGGAGGGACCTGGGGGGTTCATCTTTAGCAAAAGTTCAGGTAATTCTGGTGAAGGTATTCTACAGTACCATCTTGGAGCACTGCTGCTCTAGACTATCTTTTCTCTACTTTATCATTAATATTTATTCAAGTCAATATTTGGTTATCAGAAAAAGAAACTCTCCAAATTCAAATATAAAGGGAGTTTCCTGAAAAGGAGGACAAGGTGACATTATGGAAAAAAATACAGAAAGTCTGCTTGAGAACTGGGCATTGTCAAAGAGCTATTCTGTTATGCTGTTTCTGGATCCATGCGTCCCTGTCTCCTCCATTCATTGGAGTTGTATGAGGGTATGTCTGTTCCATCTCATTGCTGTAGATGAGATTTGTTACGCTTGCCCATATTCTTAACTTGAGAAGCCTGAACTGAGTCCTAAATTTGACATATCAGTGAGTGCATTACACTCATAATTACAACCTCTATGTTGCTTCATTCAATATATCAAACAAGAATCTGACTAGCTCAGCTTAACTGTCCAAGGATCAGGTGGGTACCCTGGTGCAATAGTTTGAGGTTATGTGGAGGGGTATTTGGTCCTGTGTTGCAAATGTGCCTGTGTAAGCCTGCCACTGAATCGGGAGTTATAGGCATGAGAGAAGGTTCTTAAAAAGAGGACTAAAGGTGGGGATGAAATCATACCTATGACTCTTACAATATCACTGTCAGAGAAGTCTTTTTAAGACTACTTTTTTGGGCACCTGGGTGTCCCAGTTGAGTAAGCATCCAACTGTTGATTTTGGCTCAGGTCATGATCTCGGGGTATTGATATCAAGCTCCATGTTGGGCTCTAAGCTCACTGGGGTGTCTGATGGAGATTCTCCTTCTCCCTCTGCCCCTCCCCCGCACTTGCATGCTCTCTCTCTAGGAAATAAATACATAAATCTTCAAAAAAAAAAAAAAAGACTTTACTTTTTATCTTGCCAGTTCTCAGATCAACTGCTTCCAGTTCTAACTCCTCCCTAGTAACCATGGGGCCCAGTAAGAATGGTTCTTTCCAATATTGAAAGTCGTCTGTGATCTGGCTCTCCTGTGTCTATCTGCAATCATCCAACCTACAGGAAACTTCTTCAGCAGATGGGTCTCTACTCCCTCTGCATTTCCAACATGCCACACTTAATCTAGAATTTTCCATCTTCTCTGTGTTTGCTTACTTTTCCTTTAAAGTCCCATTAAGCCTATGAAAATGTTCAAGATTGCTCATCACTCTTGCCCATTCCAATATTTCTCCTCTGTCACCTTTTCTGGTCTTCATTACATTTGGTCTTGTGTCATCCTATGTTTCAGATCTCTTATCTTATTTCTCCAGAGTACTTTGAAGGCAAAAATTATGTCACAGACTGCAGGCAAGAATTAAGTTATAGACAGATATCTTCTAAAGAATCTGAATTACACATTGTAACAAGTCTACCAAGAAAGTAAGACAAAGAGATGGAAGAAAATGATTTCCTATTGGGATAAATATCCTTTGGACTTAAATATTACAGTTTAACCTCTTATTTTTTTAGTTAATCTAAAAGATTTGGCCCATTTGATATATGATTTCCTTCCATATTACTGTTTTCTTTCTTTTTCTTCATTAAATATTTGTTTATTTATTTTAGAGAGACAGAGATGGGGGGAGGGTCTGAAGGAAAGGGGAAAAAAAGAACCTCAAGCAGACTCCTTGCCAACCATGGAGCCTGACATGGGGCTTGATCCACGACCCTGAGATCATGACCTACACCAAAACCAAAAATCCAATGTCCAACTGACTGTGCCACCAAGGCACTGCACTGTTTTTTGTTTTCTATCCCAAGTTATTTTATTCAGCTTAAGTTAAACTCAATATCCATTGATAATCACATGGGACAATGTACTGGTAAAATTTCAACAAAAGTTAGACTTTAGTTAAGATGTCATTGTTAAAAAGAATTTTAAATGAAAGGAGACAAGGTGCCATGGCAACATACATACACAGTCTAATTAGTTTTAAAAGAAATTACCTCATAGCCCAGTAAATGTCCATTGCTTAACTTCCAAGGAATGGTGTTCCATGACACTTCAATTTCTGAGGAGGAAAGGCTATTTGCAGACACTCGAGATGGAGCTATTGTAGGCTCTGTTTTGCAAAAGCAAGTGAAACGCAATTATTATTTTGATAGTTAATTAAAAATCTACTGGAGTTCTTATTTTCAAAAAAGCACTTTAACATATTTGAAAACACAATAAAATATAAAAACATTTGAAAACATAAACCATCTCCTGATCTATTTCCATGCCTTGGGAATAGACAGGCTTTTCCTTGCTAAATAGCTACAGAAACTGTTCTTTCCTCCATTGCAGTTTTTTCTTAGTATCTTTTCTGCCCTTCTTTCCCTTTGTTCTCCTCACCAGATCATTATTTATCTCCCCTTTATCCCACAGCTCCTGCTCGGGCACTCCTATGCCCACAAATGCTGCCTATTTGTTTGTTTAATTTTGTCTTATTAAACAAAGTCATGCTCTACAAAGTTCATTTATTCAATAAGTATTTACTTAGTGCCTTCTGTATCCAAGGCCCATAGGAAGGGTACACTTAAATGAGATGAAGCAACTTCCAGTTTACTGCTTTGAAGGAGTCAACAGACATGCACAGAACATTATCACACAACAAAGAGATTCCTTTGTAATAACCAACTCTTAGCATTAGGAAATCACAGTGATTCTCCTCTCTCAGGGCACAGCTCTGAGCAGGGACCTCCTCTTTCCCAATATCCATTTCTGTGTTAAAAGATACTTCTTCTGGGCCATGCTGATTGATAGTGAAGCAGAGTCTTGGTCCAAGGAAGGGTCTATTAGATTTTTCTCTCCTGAGAATTTGAAACTTGGTTTGAACAGATGAGGAGTACTTGAGGCCAGTCAGTCCAGCCCTGGCACCCTAGAGAGTCAAATGGTTTCTGAGGCTCCAGAGCTTCTCTTATGAATGACCTTTAAGAGGTATGCTGTTTAAATCCTCCTTTAATTCAATAAGTCCTAGTGTATTTCCAACAAATCTCTCATTTTTTTTTTCATAGAAAAGTCAAATCTGTTTCTGATGTTTGGAACAGAAAGTCCTTTACCCAGCTTATCGTGGTGGCGAGAATAGTAACAGGAGGAGGAAAATACAGGGGGAAAGAGGGTAAAAGGCTGCAGTTAGCCCTCTCCCCAACCGCCACCCCTCCCAATCCAAGATGCACAGGGTAGGCAGTGTCTGAAACCTCCCTGGTTACCTGCTATCCTTCCTCAGAACCCTACCCTTGTAATGAATATCCTTGGCCACTCTTGGAAATGGGGTCTGGCTATGAATATAAAGGCTCTTTTTTTGTGAAGGTTTTTATACTACTTGTTTTTCTCTCAGAACTCCACATAAAAAGAAAGGATATGTAGTGTCTGGGGTATTAAAAAATGAGTCTTCTTATTATTATAGACATGACAACTGTGGACCACCTTCTACAATTTATTACAAGGTCTCAGGGCAGAGAAGATACTGTGAAATCACATTTCATGAGTTCAGAATGGTGAAGAGCAAAGACTCTGGGTTAAAATACTTGCTTAGTAAGTCTGTATGGAGTTTGGCAAGTTTATTAATTTCTTTCATTAAACTTCCATTTTCTTACCTATAAATGGGCCATAATAACAGTACCTACATGAAATTCCCCCTTAGAAAATAAAAATTAGGTAAAGTCTGGCAATGATAAGCATTCAAGACACATTAGCTCCTGCCATTCTTATTAAGTTGAACCCCATTGGATAGCCAATATTTAGCTGCTTTTGTCTTATAAAAATGGCAATTTCATATGATTCTCCCGATAACAATATTTTCTAAAGAGATCCCATAGTTGAGGTAGGTATGAAAGAAAGGCAGAGAGATGCTATGGGTCCAGAGTGGGGTATGTACAAATCCACACTGGCTGGAACTGGTGCGTCACATCTTCCAGCCCATACATTGCACACTTCTCCATAACACTTCTGTCCTCCCACACTACTCTGCTAACATGCTATTCTCAGGTCATGGGAAACACTATAAGAATCGAGATTAGGGAACTTCCATGAGAATACCTTAATCTTATCCCCAAAAGAAGAAGGCTGTGGAAGTCAGTGCTGTTCTCTGCTTCACAAGCTGGAACTCAGAATGTACTCCTCATCCACAGACTTTAACCTTTAGTTATACCCTTTGACTAGCTACTGAGTCTTGTGCTTCATGGTTGATATTTATGACCTGGACTGTGAATCTAACTGTGACTTCAGTCATTATTCTTGTGAAGAAACTTATCTGAAGTCACAAAGAATTTCCACATCAATTTTGGGAGCATTAGTGGTTTATTAGGATTGAAACAATACATAATAAAAATATTCCCCATACCTTCTTCTGCAGAAAACACTGTAGTCACTGGGCTAAATGGTCCTTCCCCTTTGTTATTATAAACACCCACTTTCACTTCATACAATGAAAATGGCATGATGCTTTCATTCCTAAAGACATATCTTGGGGTATCAGGAGATGTGACCACTGTCTGGATCCAGTTGGTAACTCCAAGAGGGCGGAAAGCAACAACATAACCAAAACCTCCACCGTTCTGTAGTTCTTCAGGGACTGGCTACAAAGGAAAGACATATTAAATCACGCTTACACATGAGGGCAAGGCAAAAATAAATGGAGCTATAATCCTTAGCCTTTTGCAAAACCCATAAAATAATAATCAACATCATATTAAGCAGTTACATAAAAAAGGAAAGAAGGGTCGGAGGCACAGCCACCTGCTTTTAAAGAGACATATGCCACTCTTTCATAGCCATCCAAATAACTAATTGGAATTCTCCAAAATTACTCAGATATTTTGAGCATCCTATAGCCCCAACCTGAGTTATGTATCATAAAATATACATTCAGTTGAATATACTTTATCTCTTGAGTCATATAAAAATCACCTAATCCCTAATGTTGACTTTACAGAAAGAAATTACCCGTTGATACGATGACGAAGTACAAAGGCGTAAAAGTATATTTAAAAAAAGGTAAAAACGATTTATTAAGGTCAAAGCTGTATTTAGATCGTGTCAAAAATTTCTATTGACACTCCATCAGGATCTCTTAACTTCCTATTTTTTCAACAACATCTTCAAATAACACAGCCAATTCTCATGCTTTCTGACTTTAAATGTGTTAATTAAAATTTTTCCTAATTACAACATAAAGCAAGAGCTGAGAGCATGGCCAGGAAGCAAGCACCTGCTGGAATCAGAGTCTGCATCATCAGTGGGGTTACAGTTGTATGGAAAGCTGTGAGAACCGCTTGAGAGCAAACAGCCAGGACCTGACTCTCACCTCTGTGTTTACCAGCCAAACGACCCTGGGCAAATTATTTAATATTCTCTATGCCTTAGTGTTTTCATCTATAAAATGTTGCAAGAGTGAAATGAAAAAAATATACAAACTGCTAGAAATAGTAATTGGCATAGGGTGAGCTACTAGTATTACCACCACCTCCAATACCACTACCAGCACCAGCCAGGCATCCATGATGGGAATAGGAAACCCCAGAGGACACCATTCAGACACTTACATCCCAAGTTATCACCAGCTCAGACCGGCTTCCACCTCCTCCACTGACTTCTGAAGGAGGCACTTCTGGAACTGTGTAGGTCAGAGAGACAGAGATAAAACCTTATTTGCACTTGGTAATATTTAACTGAAAGATGATTCAATGTTGCTTATTTCTAATGTTTGAAGTAATTTGATCAATGGTACATTATACGTGTGTGTATGTGTGTATTATGTGAAACATACATGCAATATATATATATATATATATTTGAGGAGCTCACCAAATAATTTAGATTTACATGAAATTATCAAAGATTCAAAATATCTCAAACAATACAAAAACTGCCTCAGTTCAAAGGTCAATACAACAAGGGAAAGTGATTCATTGGGAAGTATGGAAAAGGAATCCAGCATAAATTTTTAACTTGCGACTATTTCACAGTAGAGATATGACTGCTTAACCAACATTGACTTTACCTAAAAAAATGACCTAGACTCAACTCTTCAAATTTTGTTAGGAGATATTCTTTATAAGCTCCCATAGGCATCAGATTCCTTGCTTACACCAAGAACTTTATGCTTAGTAAATTCTATGACACAACTAGAATAGAAGTTCCCTGACTGGGTGTCTTTGTTTACAGCTGTATTCACCATATATCTAGAAAGTGCTGAGTACATAGTAGAAACTCCTTAAATATGTGTTGCATTAATAAATAAATGGACTACAAATATCAGCATGGTTCCCCTATTTCTCATAATTCCTTCCATAAATATCACCTGTATTGTCCTGAGTAAAAAGGCATCATTAAAATTACTGAAACGTATTTCATGACTTATATTTTGGCTCGTTCCTAAAGTGATGCACTAGCTACACTTCAAACATCATTTTAATTAATATTAATTAAAAGGAAAGTCTATAGATTCTCTCAGATGCATCAGTAATGTGATACTATGTACACTTCCTAATATTCAGTTTCAATGTTAGGATATTTTTAGAATTATAAAAATAGTCTTAAAGTTAATACTAACAGTTGACACAAACATGAATTTTAAGAATGATTCTCTCTTAATCTAATAGTCGAGGGGTCAAAGTATTCCTAATCGCCAGTTGCTTGAGCTCATTCATGGAGCTTGGTGGTGAAATGAGATTTCCTAGCAGCAGAACTCCCAAATGTCATTATCCTAACAATTTGTCAATGCTTGTTATAAATGAAAACAGCATTTCCCCTGTTAATAGGGTGAGTATGTCAGATAGTAATTATAACCTTAAGTGACAAAAACATATTCACTCAACATGCAGTAATGAACGCTGATGATGGACTGAACTTTTGGAAATGTCACATTACATCAGAATCACTTACACGAGTGTCTTTTGACAAATGCCATATGGCCAGTTCTGCCATTAGATAGGTCAGATAATTGCAACAATGGATTATTGAGGTTGCTCCCCTGCTGGCCTGGAGACCAAGGCTGAGAGAAATGGAAATACACACCCAGGGAAACCTATTAACCCATTTTACTCAGAAAACAAAAACACTAACCTGCCTCTTCAGTTCTTACTTTTTCTGAGGGTAAACTGGGCTCTCCACCTCCGATTTTGTTACTGGCTACAACCCGAAATTCGTATTCCACCCATGGATTTAACTCGACTACAGTAGCTGTGTGTGTTTTTCCATCAATGACCTCAGGCACTAAAAAGGAATATATCAAAGAAATAACAGTCTGCAGGTCTTAGCACTGACTTAAAATCCATTTTTATGTACCAATGGCATTTGCTTTTCTCCCTTTACCTGTTGTGGCAGTTTGCCAACCCACGGAGAAAGGTGTCCTTGCCTGGACAGAATAGGATATAACTGGGCTATGATTATCTGTGCCTTCTTTCCAAGAGAGTTGGGCTGTGGTATCTGTAATTTCATCTACCTTCACATTTTCTGGTGGTCCAGGGGAACCTGAAGAAGGCAAAAATGCAAATGGTAGGTAGCAATTCCATAAATATCATCCTTTACCCAAGTGAAGAATGTCACATGATCGCTTTAATATCAACAACTGATCCTAATTTCAAAAATACTTAGGGAAAAAGGATGTTGGCCTACCAATACAACTACCACTTTTTCTTTTTGACATTTCTACCGTCTGGACATGAGTCAGTAATTTCAAACTCATAGTACTCTTGGGCTGCAAATGATGCTCACTTTTTGAAGTTCTCTGTTCAGCAGGATTCCTACACCTTTCCAAATTCAACATCCTTTACTTCTGGCCTGATGCCTTCTCCTTTCATCTATTGGTGCACCACTGTAGTTCCCAGTTTGCCATCTAGAGCTGTTTTATTTTATCCCACACTGCTCATTTTTCAGCCCAGTAGCAAATCAGCACCTTGGACAGTACCTCATATTGGCAAATTCTCTCAGGCATCCTGGATGATCCTGGTTTTTTGGAACTTGTCATATACACACTATCACTATTGTCTTTCATATTAAACACTATCACTGCATTAATGACATGCTCAAAAACACATCAGCGTGGCAGCAGCTGTGAAACACTTATTACAGTGAGAGCTATTAGAAATGCAGAGTTGAGATATTTATGTCATTGAATTAGCACTCATCCTTCTTGTCATATTCTCTGGTATTCTGGAGCAGGGGGGATCAAACCAATAATATAACTCACATGTCCATATGTGGTCTCATGGATTTTCCTCCAGTAAGGAATCATCAGTTAAGATGTAAGATGTAAGATTAAAACAACAACAACAACAAAACAACCACAGAGGCATTAATGTCTACCTCTTACTATGAGGTCAGCAGCAGATGAAACACTGTCCACCCCCGTCTGCACCATACACACATATTTTCCACTGTGTTTCAGCTGAATGTTTCTTATCATTAAATCGCCAGATGAACTCTGTTGGAAAAAAACAGGTAATGAAAAAACTGTCATTCTGAAAACACGAAGAATCTTGAGGGCTGTAGCCAAAAACACCACTGGGATGAAACCCATATTTAGAAAGAAGACCAAGGTGGTTCAAGACTATAGATTGCTACAATGAAATATATGGAAATAAAAACAAGTTAAAAACCATACATGGCTGCAGACATAGATTTCTGTAGCTAAATAAATGACAAGCTTTCCTCTGGGCATTTATGGCTTCAAAAATAAATAAGGACAGAGATTATGCTCTCAGAGTCTATTTACTTCCACTAGGGTGACACTTCTTTTTATATCCACTGCTCAGCACTGGCTCAACTCCTCTCTGGTTCCAACCTCTATGCAATTATCTGCCTGAGAAGAGGAGGGAAGCATTTAGGTATCTGGTGGGAGATAAATACAACAGGACAAGAGGATTACCATGGTTGAAACACTTTTTCTGAACACACTGGAGCTTAAAAAGCCTAAAGCTGTTTAATTCTTTCACTACAGAATTTAGGGTCTGTATGAACCCCTCAATATAAGAAGAAATTAAAATACTTTAAACGCTGAAAGTAGCAGCTGTCCATAAAGACATTTGCTGGCATCCTCTAGCACTAATTAATGGAGCAAATGTATTTCTAAAAGCTCAACTTCAAATGGTCCTCATTTTAAAAGAATGTAAAATCTTGTTCATAAAATTACTTATTGGAGACCAAGCATTAGTAAAGATAAGGATGAAAATAAGATGATCTGGAAAGCAAAGCTCTTTGAAAAAGGATTACTGACTGAAACATCTCTAAACTGGTACACAAGAAGAAGTGATAGTGTTCACCTTATTAATTAAAAGGGATAGTTTTATTCTTGGGGTTTCCTAGTATTTTTTTAAGATATTTTATTTATTCATGAGAAACACACAGAGAGAGACACAGGCAGAGAGAGAAGCAGCCTCCATGCAGGGAGCCCAAAGTGGGACTCGATCCCAGGTCTCCAGGATCATACCCCGGGATGAAGGTGGTGCTAAACCGCTGAGCCACCAGGGCTGCCGCTCCTAGTATTTTTTAAAAGATGGATTCCTCTATCCTACTTTTAGGCAATTTCCTAAGATCTCCTACAGAGCAATTCCTCAAATACTGCTTCCTAGTCTTTAGATTCTGAATGGGTTATATATTCTCTGTTGGTCAGATTGTGTGGCTTTTGCCTGAACGTCTTGAGTACTGGGGGAAAGCAGATGTGAAGTGATTGATGGCTGTAATTAAATGATAATCCAAAAACTGTTAAGTTTGCACATTTTACTTTCATCAAGTTGAACTTTTTTCTTTCTCTCCCTCTCTTTTTCCCCTCAGGGTTATTTAGAAATTTATCCCTAGGACAAAACTTTCAATGCTTGCTGACCTTTAGAAACTCTTCAGGTTTTATAAGCTCCATATACTCACAGGAGGTTGATTATCATTTCTATAGAAATCTCTTATTTTCAGGGAAGTAAGAACTGTTACTATTAAATTCCATCAAGGCGTTGGGTGAATTATTATTCTTCCCTAGGTTTATTTGCTTATTTTGAAAGCAGACCAGTAAAAGAAAATTGGAACTGGACTTTCTTTATGTCCTTAGCTACATAAATACATCTTTTAGGTACATTGGCTGGTTACATTTGTTGAAAGAGTAAGACAGTAAGAGACAGATATTGGATGTGTCATTTCTTTTCACTGATAGTATGATGGGTGAAGAGAGAAGAAACTTAGTTAGCTCATGTCAAAATGAAACCACCTTCCTGAAAAAAATGTTGTGAGGCTCCTCATCAGGGGAAATATAATTTTTAATTATCTTTTTACAATGTAGAGTGGAAAAGGAAGCAATTAAATAAGACATGTAGACAGTAGGAACCACTGATTTTTTTCAGCACTAACATGAAGTTGAGTGGATGATTACATAAATGGAAAATAAATTTTAGCAAATTTAGAAAGGATGCTCTCTTTCATTTCTGTCTCTTTCAATAAAATATATTTGCATTATTCCTCTTCAATTGCTTTTTCTCTGTAACTGTATCTATTCTTTTAATGGATCAGTACACAGACTTAAGATTCATCTTAACCAAAGTTCATTGAGTGCTTGTCATGTTGGGTTCACTCAAGGACACAGAAGTATCTCATACATGGTCTCTGCCCTCTAGACTGAAAATTCAAGTCAGGGTAACAGATATATACATGTTATATATCTGTTAACAAGTTACAGTTAACAAAAAGAAGTTATTTTTATAAATTTAGAAAGTTTACTTAATGGCTATATTTATTTGTTTGTTTATTTATCTACAAATGACACGGATGATTTGTAGATAACTTCAGAATAAATAAGACAATTTCAAGTCCTGCTGAGGCTGTGGAGCAATCAGAACTCATTATGCTAACAGGAGTATAGATTAGTACCACTATTCTGGAAAACTATTTAGAAATAACCCACTAAAGCAGGACATATGCATAATCTATGACCCAGCCTAAGTATAAACCCTACAGAGATATATGCACGTGCTCACCAAAGACACTTACAAGAATGTCTGTAGCAGCACTATCCACAATAGCTAAAAAATAGAAACCACCTAATCACTGTCACAATAAAGTATATGAATTAGTGGAACACTCATTTAGGGAAATACTATTAGACCATGAAAATGAATGAACTATAACTATAGACCAACACAGCTGTCTCAACTTCAAAGATATAAATTGGATAGAAAAGAGCACATTATGGTAATCTATTGTATCACAAATGTGGATTATGGTTGCCCTTCAAAGGATGAGTAGTATTAAGATGAAGCACCATGAAGACTTCTGGGATAAAGGTCATGTTGTTTCTTGATTTCAGTGCTGGGTACTTGAGTGTCTGCATTTTGTATATATTCATTGAGTCATATGCTTATGATCTGTGTATTTTTTTTTGTATTTTTTTTTGTATTTTTTTTGGTAGAATATAATGGCTCTTAAAATGCAGTTTTATTACATACAGCTATGTGTTTAAATGCTCCACATTAAAAAGGACCATAGGCTAGAAGTGGTCAAATAACATGATTATAATTCTAAACTCCAAATTTTTTCACAAGAATGAAACATTTACTAATAATAGTTTAAGTGATTATGCTATTAATTAGAACATCCTGTAATTTCTTATCAAGATTGAACTGAATATTCTTATACATTAAAAAAGATAAAAGAGGAAAAGACAATTCCTAAGGAAAGTTTCACTTATCTCAAACCAGTTCTTGTCCCCATCAGTTTTTTTTTGTTAACAGTTACAGTATAGTTAATTGCAGATTAACTGTGATCAAGGCAAGAGAAGAGGTGTGTCCAGAAAAACACAAGTAAAATTAGTAAACTATAACTCAGTAAAGCTGAAAAAATTTGTCAAAATGCGGTAAAGCAGTACTCAATAGATTATTTCTCAACATATCAATAAAATTGCATCTATTATTTAGATATATTTAGATTCAAGTAAAACTTAGAAACATTAAAGTTTTCAAGTATATTCTTAGGAACGAGGTTAATTCTTTGAATAGCAAATAGCTTGTAATTTGTTATCTATTAAATTAGTTTGTTAGTATTTCTTTGTATTGTTTTCCTAAACTCTCCCCCTGCCCCCCTTCCCTCAAATATAGGAGATCAGAACTGGGCAGAGGTACAGTCAAAGCTTCAGGTTTTTTGACACTTCTCTGTCTCTATTTCCCTTAAAATCTCCCTCTCAAAACATTAACAGTGCAATTTCCAATCTTTTCCTTTTCAATGCTGCTGACCAGAGATTTACTTAGAAATGGAGCTTTAACTAGTAGGTCAGGCCTATTCAGAGGTCTTACACAGGGAGTTTAAGGAGAAGGAGACATTTCCCTAAGTTATATGAATTTAGTTCTTTCTGAAATTCTCTTTTAAAAATATGATAATTCATTCAAAGCTATCTATTAAGCATCCACCTGTACTTTAGTTGCTGGGGATACAATGGTGAAAAAAAATAACAGTCCATATGTTCATGGAGTTTACAGTTGAAAGACAGGCATTAATCATATGACTACAACAAATCAATGTAAAATTATAATGTAATGATGCAAGCTCAAAGTACAGAGAGGAACCTATGATTTTCTGGAGTTTCGGTGAATTGATAGTTGAGACGAAATTTGCAACATGAATACAAGCTATCTAAAAAAAGAGAGTTATAAAAAATGGTTTATACTAGTGCACTTAAACATATACAAAGACCCTAAGGCAGGTGAGAACATGGTCTATTTGGGGGTATGAAGGGCAATGGCTATCAGGGGTATAGTTAATCCATTAATTGTTCATCTGTCCCCAGAAAACGTAAAGTTCATTGTAGATCATTTCAGGTTCATATTTACACCTTAACGACAATAACATTTTGAGTTTTTTTCTATTTAAAAAATGTTAAAACTTCACTAAATTTACTTGATTATCCAATTATTTGTTCATCTAACCATATAGATGTCTTCCTAGAAAAAAAAACTCCATTTCCAGAACATGTTACAGGTATAAACAGTAAATGGATTTATAAACCAAATCATCTTTGAAATAAATGCTAAAGGAAAATTCAGTTTGCATGAAATGAAGTAGAAGAGGAGCTTATTAACTTTTTCCCTATATTTTCTTAGGTGATGATGCTAATGGAATTTTTTATGTAATTTAAAAACTGTTCTGCCCTGGAAAAAAAAAAAGTACATGATGTGATAACCCATGCCAGGTGAAAATAAATAAGCAGACAGATCATTAATAATTATAGGTAGGCTGAAAGTACACTGTGATAACTACCATATGCTAAAAATCAAGGAATAAAATAAACCTTAGAACTCAGGAAACCTCTTGAACAGTGCAAATGTAGCATAAACTTTCAGTATAACAAATTATCAGCAAAAACTAATTCCCTAGTAAGCACTCTCAATGTAAATGCTGCTGCTGGACTGCCAAAAAGCATAATTTTCCAGTTTCAGGAAGGGGAAAAAAAAAGCCTTTGATGGCTATTTGGAAGGCAAGGTTGAATAGGTGGTCCTCCTCCTTTTTGTCACTTTACACAGCCTGTTATTGCATAGATTCCAATATTAATCATTCGTTCCATTGCTGGGTTGCCTTCTAAATCCTGGTACTGCAGGTAAATCATATGAGGTGCCTTGAAAACAGTCCAACCTGCTGGTTCTGGAGGAAGGAACTGGCTGGTGGTGTTTTCCTCTGTAAAGGTCCCTTAAGGAATTGCTGATAGACACGTATTTCTGACCAATCAAATTAAAACTTGCCCCCCATCAGCCAAAACAGCTGCAGCAAGGTCACGTCCATTACAAGCATACACTGCTCATACAAGGAACAGGAATAATGAGCCCCCGCTGAAACATGAAAAAAGGTCCTAATAATAAATACTTAGTCTTAGTTTTGTTGTCATTAACAGCTTCATCTGAAATTACCCAATGCTCGCCTGTCTGAATGGGTGATATTTAAAGGCAGGTAATATGGAGTTTATTAATACCAAAATTTGCTTGATATTCTTTGATACCAATGAACTAGAATAATTGCTCCATTAGTGAATTGAGAGTCTTGGCTTGTTCCATCATAACTGGTTGGGAAGAGGGACTCAAAAAATGATAAAGACTCAGTCCAAGGTACTTGGACTTGCTATAAGGTATCAGCTTTTCTATTGCAACATCAAGTTCACATTAGCAAATTGGGACTTTTCTTTTTTTTCTGGGAGGTGGTGTGTTGATGGAGTATCTAACTAAGCATTTGAGATCTCAGAATACCTAGTCTTTGTTCCCAACTGTAATTTTAACTCAGTGTTTTCTAATGACTTCATTCATTCAACAGTTATGTTTTGCCATATCCTAGTACCAAGGAGTATTTATTTTTTCTAAAGATTATAAACTTTCTTAGACTTATATTTATATGGAAATTGATATGGAAAATGTGTTTTCATCTTAAATGGAAAACTGCTGACCAAAAATAGTGACCTGCCAAAATGAATACAGTGAGTAGAAAACAGTGCAAAGGGACACTGTCAAAAATAATGTAAATGGACGTTAGCTGGACACTTCCAAAGTCTCTGAGACCGAGACATTTATTCTCTTGGTTAAAAGGGGAGATTGACAAGTATTAAAGAACCAAGAGTGACAAACCGAATACCATACCGAACCGTGTTCCTTGATTTAACCTAAATGATTCAAAGAAAATTAAAAATAGATCTTTCATTCTACCTTATTTAATATTGCCTATGGGTACATGGTCTGTGCCTTGCAAAAACATGGGGTGATCCAGTTCACTACACCCAGCAGTTCTCAGTGCTGGCTGGACAATAAATTCACCTGAAGAGTCTTTTAAAAAATACCAGAAATTCCTAGGCCACATCCCAGAATAATAAAATCAAAATGGACTAGAAAATGGAGACCCTCTACTTGACTCCAATGAGTGGTCTGGGTCAACAATCATTACACCTCCTGAGATTCTCCATTCTTCATCTTCATCCCTTTTGGACATAAAAGGCTGTAAATAATCGCTCATTTGTTTTCCTAACCCTAAAATTCTGCAACTAATAACTGCATGAGAAAATCATTAAGTTAGGCTATTACTGATGGGCTCATAAGCTGAGAATAGCAATCATATACATGTTTTAATCATAGATTATGGGTGAGAAAACCAGTATTTGTGAAACAGGAACTGTAGGTCAACCACAAGGCACATTTCCTTGTAATTAGACTGCCTTGGTATTCTCACTACAATTAAAACAAAACAAAACAATAGATTCTGAAATAATTCAACACGCTGATAAATTTCTATAGATTCATACAGAAACTGTTTAGTCAATATGCATCGCTCTAGGATTTCTCTGGATTTATGGGACAATTTTGACACAGAATTACAGTATTTCAAGTCATGAAAGACTACCCTGAGTAAGAATTTAACTTGTGGATCAGATCTCTCTCTTTGTAAATCCTTATATCAGAAGCTAAAAATTTAGTGAGAGTAGATTTATCTCTTGTAGAATGAAAAGACTAGCGTAGAAGAATAGGAATCCATCCATACACAGGAATAAAAAGTTGTTTCATGGAAACTTGACCTAGCGGTGCCAAATGTGTTATGTTTACTTGTAGTTCCAATTGCTATTGCTATGTGATTAAATTACCCAAAAGTTAGTGGCATAAAATAACAGTGATCATTTATTCTACTCTGGATTGTATAATTTGGGCAGAGATCAGTGGGGAGAGTTCTTCTTGGTTATAAATCTCATCAGCTGGGGTGGCTGGCAGGGGACTGGCAAGCCCATTTACATGATTAGCAAGTTGATGTGGGCTGTTGGCTGGGAATTCAGCCATACCTGTGGGATGGGGACTTTAGTTCCTCTTGAGGTAGGCCTCTCCACAGTGTGCTTGGGCTTCCTCATATTATGGTGGCTGGATTCCAAGAGAAATTGTGCTGATGGAACAAGATAGAAATGCATGCATTTTTATGAGCTAGCCTTAGCAATCATATAGCGTCACTCCTGCTGCTCTTTATTGCTCAAGGCAGTCATAAAGGACTAGGTTTCAAGGTGGGAGGTGTAGATTTCACGACTCAGTGGGGAGGAGTATCAAAGCCATTCCAAAGAAGAACATGTTGAATAAGGGATGTTATTATAGCAATTCACAAACATGATTGGCTATGCTCCTCCAGATCTCTCTGTACTTGCAATACTGCCTATTTTTTGGGTAGCTGACCTATATGTACTATATGTAAAATGGTTCCTTCATCCTCTGCCTTTTCCTTGGGTCTCTCCCATATCAGGAGATCTGAGGGAGAGAGAAGTTTGGGGTATTTATTCACCAAAATTTATCCTTGCAAGGTTGTTTTGAGTGGCTACACCGAGGACCCAAAATAGGTTAAAAGCAACAACAAAACAACAACAATCCTTGCCTGGACACTGTTCCTTTCATGTTAGTAGCCTGTGTATGAGTCAGGAAAGGACTTCTAAGCAGTCATGGAGGTTAAACTTATGCCTTCTCCCAGGAGAACTGCTTGGAAAAAAATCTCACTGTTGATTACAACAGCAAATCAATGTATTCCAATGGTTTTCCTAATACTTCAGAAGTACAGATTTTTAATCTCAATGTCTTATTGAAGAAGATTAAGAAAAAAGACTAGGTTTAAGGTCAAATATGACTATAGTTAGGGTATTTTTCTGGTAAAGAGTATGATCTAAAATTTTAGAGTCAGTATAAGAAAAAACAGCATAAAAATCAGTGTTTACAGTAATAAAAAAACATCTAAAATTTCTGATTTTTGAGTCTAAAATTTTAAATTGCCCTAAAGGAACCATTTATTCTTTACTTTCTTATTTAGGTTCAGATCAATTAAATGGCATAATTAAGTATTACATCTCACAAAGTAGAATGATTTTCCTTCTGAAATTGGGACATAAAATCTAAGCCAGCATGAACAATTACAACTCAATAATAAAAAGGAAAATAACCCAATTAAAAAATGGGCCAGTCACCCTGGCTTTTGGTTTTTAGGCAGCATACAAGCAGCTTAGCATCACAGTCTGTCCTAAAAGCAAGAAAAAGTTGAACGAACTGAAAATCAACAACTCCTCTTCGACCTGGCACAGAAGTGAGGCCATAGAGAAAAAACACTTTCTTCAAAACTGGAAAAAAAACAAAAGGTAAATACTGAGAATCCTAATTTCCTGGAGCAGAAACCTCCCTACGAGCCAGCAGTTGGGTAGAGAAATCTGAGCATCAATTGAGGAATTGCTGGAGGGTCAGTGTGTACAAGCTTGAGAGCTACAACTGCAGGAAACCCAACCATAGGTGGCTTCTATGGGTTGTTCCTCCAGGAGTTCTGCAAGGTCCTTACAATGAATAGAGGAGAAAAATCCCCCTATGTTTCTGGCATGGGAAGGGAATAGGAACCATTTACTATTTTGAAATCAGCCAGAGCATTCTGTTCTTAACAAGGTCTGGTTTCAGGAGAAACTATTTTACCAGAGCCTTGCTGGTTTTTTTTTTTGTTTTTGTTTTTTCTAATCAGAGACAAACACCACTTCTGGGAGAAAGGGAATACCCAAATTCAGCTCCCTCTAGCCTTCAACATGGGGGAAGGGAAAAGGACAACTTCAAGAATCTCACCAAAGAATGAGACCTAAGAATGCTCTCCCTCTGCCCACACTATACATTATAGTAGTAGAGGCCAATTTACTGTAGTTCTTTTCTCCAAGTGCACCGTCTGCTTTTCAATAAAAAATGACAAGGCACATCAAATGGCAAAAAAACATAGTTTGATATATATATATATATATATATATATATATATATATATGAAATAAAAGAAATGATACAAGGAATAGGAGGAAAGAATTAGGAATATTATGTTATAAGATACTTGCACTACCAGTGAAGCTGTACACAGTTATTTGAAAGTGAAATTGGGTTGGTTTTAATATATATTGCAAAGAGAGGCATTACCTAGTGCTAAAGTGGTTCAATATTCCAAGGCATAGCAATCATTAAAGTATATATACCTAACAACAAAAACCCAAAATACATAAAGGAAAAACTTGATAAAACTATAAGGAGAAATAGATGAATCCACTATTATAGTTGAAGAACTTAAAACCTAGCTATCAAAATAGATTCAATAAGAATAAATACAGTAAGAATATAGCATTATCATCAACTGGATACAATTTATACCTATAGACTTCTTCATCCCACAACAGCAGATTATACATTTTATTCAAGCTCACATAGAGCATTTACCAAGAAAGGCCACATTATCAGCCATAAAACACACTTTAATAAATCTGAAAGATATCCTATAATATCTGCTCTCAGACCACAATGAAATTAAACTAGAAATTGCTAACAGAAAGATAGATGAAGATGGCTAGAAAATCCCCCAACTACTTGATATTAAACATCATACTTCTAAATAACACTAGGTCAAAGAAAATATCTCAAGAGAAATTTAGAAATATTTTGAACTAAATATAAATGAAAATATAACACCAAAATTTGTGGGACATAGAGACAGCAGTGCTTAGAGGGAAATTTTCAGCATTGCATGCGTATATTAGAAAAGAAGGATATAAAGTCAATAATCTAAGTTTCCACTGTAAGAAACCATTTAAAAAAGAGAGATAATTAAATCAAAAGAAAGCAGATGAAACGAGAAAAATAAGATTAAAAATCAATGAAATTGGAAACAGGGAATCAATAGAGAAAAAGCAATGAAACTAGAAACTGATTCTTTGAAAAGATCAATAAAATCGATTACCCGTGGTCAGGCTAATTAAGAAAAGAAAGAGAAAACACAAATTACAAAATGAAAGAACGGGTGCCACTATGGATTCTATGAACATTAAAGAGATAACAGAAGGATACTATGATTAATTCTGTGTCCACAGTATATTTACCTACATGAAATGGGCCAAATCTCTGAAAGTCACAGTCTGCCGAAACACATACAAGAAGAAACAAACTTAATAGAACTATACTATTAAAGAAATTTAATTTATAATTAATAACTCCCCCAAACACAAAGCAAAAGATCCGATTGGTTCACAGGCAAATTCTACCGAGCACTTAAGGAAGAAACACTAATTCTCTATAATCCTTATAAGAGATAAAAGCTAAGGTAATATGTCCAAACTCATTTCATGAGGCCAGCATCACCCTAATTAATACTGAAATCAGACAAAGATATTGCAGAAAAAGAAAACTACAGACCAATATCCCTCATGAACAAAGAGATAAAAATCTACAACAGAGTATTAGCAAATCAAATCCAATAATGTATAAAAATTTATACAATACAACCAAGTGTGATGTATTCCAGTCATGTAGGGCTGGTTCAATATTTGAAAATCATTTAATATAACCTATCATATCAAGAATCTGATAAAGAAAAAAATTGGAAACATGTCTATTCATGTTTTCTGCCCATTTTTAATTGGATTATTCATTTTTTGGTTGTTGAGTCTTATAAGGTCCTTATATATTTTGGAATCTGACCCTTTATTGGATGTCATTTGCAAATATCTTCTCCCATTCTATAAGTTGCCTTTTAGTTTTGTTGATTTCTTCCTTTTCTGCGCAGAATAAAGTGACGGTAACCAGAAGGGAGAATGGTTGGGGTATGGGTATTGGGGGCCAAGGAGGGCATTTGTGATGAGAATTGGATGATATTTGGAAGTGGTGAATCACTATATTGTACACCTGAAACTAATATTACACTGTATGTTAACTAACTGGAATTTAAATAAAAACTTAAAAAGGAACCGGATGGTTCAGTTGGTTAAGTGTCTGCCTTCAGCTCAGGTTATGATCGCAGGGTCCTGGGATTGAGCCCCAAGGTGGGAACCCTCTCTGCGGGGAGTCTGCTTCTCCCTCTTCCTCTGCCCTTCCCTCACTTGTGTTCTCTCTCTGTGTCTCAAATAAATCAATAAAATCTTAAAAACAAAAACAAAACCTTAAAAAAAAAAAGAAAGATCATAGCATCACTTCTGCCATATTCAACTGGTAATACAAACCAGCTCTGGTACAGTGAAAAAGAGAAAAAAAGAGAAAAAAAGAGAAAAAAAGAAAAATCACATGATCATATCAATAAATGTAGAAAAAGCCTTTGACAAAAAAAAAGAAAGAAAGAAAAAAATCTATTCATGAAGAGCACTCTTAACAAACACAGAATGAGGGAAATTCCTCAACTTGATAGAAAACATCTACAAAATACCTACCATTAACATCATAATTAATGGTTAGAAACATAAAGCTTTCCTGATAAAATAAAAAACAAGTCAAGGATGTTCCTTTTCATCACTACTAGAAATCCTAGTAATTCAGTGAGACCAAAAAAAAAAAAAAAAAAAAAAAAGGGAAATAAAGGTTGGGAAGAAGGAAAGAAATTTGTTTTTTTTTCCTTAGATGATATGAGTATCTATGTAGAAAATCAGAAAGAAGCAACAAAACAAAATGCCTAGAACTAATCAGCAATTATAGCAATGTTGCAGGATACAAGGTTAATATAGAAAAGTCAAATGCTCTCCTATCTAACAGTAATGAACAAGTGAATTTGAAATTAAACACATTACTATTCAAAAATGAAATATTTAGGTATAAATCTAACAAAATATATATAACTACTATATGAAGAAAACTATAAAACTCTGATGAAAGATATCAAAAAAGAACTAAATGGATCACAATAGATACTCTATGTTTATAGGAACATTTACTATTGTGAATGTCAGTTTTCCCCTACTTGATCTATAGAATAAATGCAATCCCAATTTAAAAAATCCAAGCAAATTAGGGTATAGATATGGACAAAGTGACTCTAAAGTTTACAGGGAGAGGCAGACGACCCAGAATAGCCAACTCAGTATTGAAGGAGAAGAACCAAGATGGAGGACTGACACTATCCAACTCCAGATTTCATAACAGTAAGGGCAGATTCAAGAGTGGAATCCCATTATGCACTAAAATAAGAACAAACAACTGATGCCCCTTGCCCAGGGAAAAAATCATCTCCTAAGTGACACATCCCCCTCCCCTTTTTTGGTAACACTCTCCAAAGAACAAGTGTTTCAAAGTTTTCTCCATATCCCTCTTCAAATTCCCACAGCTTGCATATCACATTACCCAGGAAAAGTTAGAAAACTCTTAAGAAAAGCAGACTGTTTTTTTTTTTTTTTAAATGCTGTTTTATTTCAAGGAGCACTGAGTTTTTATGATTCTTTCCTTTTCTTCTCATCCATCCCTTCCTCCATCCACCCATCCACCTACCCATTCATTTTAACAAACTACTGTAGCTTTATTTAGATCTTGCATACCAATACAAATTATTAACATGTATTTTACCATAGAGGGAGTTTTATGTCCCATTTTATATTTTCTTGTCGGCTACTACTGGCACATAAAAAAGCTTTACTTTGTAAATTTGTCCTTATCTAAGCAGTTGATTGACCTCTCACTCATATTTAAAAATTTAGAGTTGGGGATGCCTGGGTGGCTCAGCCGCTGAGCCTCTGCCTTTAGCTCAGGGTGTGATCCCAGTTTGGGGATCAAGTCCCACATAGGGCTCCCTGTGAGGAGACTACTTCTCTCTCTGCCTATGTCTCTGCCTCTCTCTCTGTGTCTCTCATGAATAAATAAATGAAGTCTTAAAAAAATAGTGTTGGTACTATTGGATCTTGAGTAGCCCAAATATCATTTTGTCCTCAAATGATGGTAACTTTGTTTCCTTATTTTCAGAGTTAAATCATTTATTCCTATTTATACCTCATTGTATTGGTCCAAACATTTCCAAATGGTTTTAAATAGTTGTGTGTTTCCTTTCTTATTGCTGATTTAAGCATTTCCTGGTATTTCCCTTTAATGACATTTTTTTGGGGGGGATGTGGAGGCAGTATTTTTTTGTTACTATAATAGGTCATTAATTTTATTCAATGTCTTTTAAGTCCCCACTGAGAATAATGTGATCTATTTTATTATATTTATTGATATGATGCATGTACATTGGTTAGAATATACCCATGTAGGTTTTTAACGGGTAATTATCATTATTTTAATATAATGTTGAATCTCATTTGATAAAATGTCGTTTAGGTTTTCATACTATATTCATGAAATGAATTTATATCTACTAATTACTTGCTAACCTGGAAAACCAGGTTTTGTTCTTAGTAGCATGCTAGCATCACAAAATAAATTGAAAAGGTTTTTGAACTTTTTATGTTGTCAAGTAGCTTATATAACAAAATATCTGGTACCTGAAAGCTTAAAAAATTACCAATAAAATTATCTGGCCCTAAAATTCTTTTTTTGGGTGGGTTTATTGATTTACATGTTTTCATACTGATTATCTACTTAGGTTTTCTAATTCTTGTTAATTTTGATTATTTCTATTTTCCCAGAAATTTTCCATATAACTGAACTCCATTAAATACATAGGAGTTGAATGTGGGATGTTCTGTTTTTAATATTTCTTTATCTGTTATAATCTCTTTCTCTTAGTTTTTATCTTTATTCTTCACTGATACATTCTAGAGATTATCCATTGCTTTTTGACATTCCACCCATCCCATTTGTTTTGCCATCTCTTTTGTATATAATAGTTCTACTATTTTTCTTTCCTAAGTTTTACAAGGGTATGAAAAGGAATGCGTATTTTCTATTCGTATGGTAAATTTTTTATATGTATCTGTTTTCTTCTATTATAATAGAACATCAAAATGGTCTTTTTCTAATTTTGGCAAATTGATCTGTTGGCGGTTTAAAGAAGAGCTCTCAAAGACTGTATACCAATTTCGTTTCTCATTTTTCACTTTGCTTTTGACTTGGTATATTTTAATGGTATATTATTTGGAGTACTATAGTTTATGATTATTATACCTTCATGATGGAGCAAACTTTTTTCAAAATGTATTTATTTACCTTTTTTACTCTTGAGATTTGCCTTGAATTATTATGATCTTTTTACAAAATAACAGTTATTCTCTCTTTTGTGTTGCATTTGACTGATAAATATTTGCATATCTTTTCACTTATATCCTTTTATTTATAGCTTTGGTTTTTGTTGTAACTCTGATATTTTTATGGGATTAGTTCAAGTTACTTACTTGGTTTGACTTTTGTCAGTCCTCTTATAAATTTAAATCTTACAGGGTTTCCACTAGGGGTGGATTTGGACGATTCATCTTAATAAACATTTTATTTGATGAACACAGCCCTGGGGTGCCAATCACACCTGAAGTAGAAACAGAGCCTCTATATGCCTGATTGAGCAAAATGATGAGTTAGGGAAATAAACTCAACTTCAATTGTTTTGTGCATTTCCCTTTTTCCAACAAGCACTGCAGAATCCTTGTTTTTTCATCCCTAAGCTCCTTAGTGGGAAAAGCTGGACTTCAGGCAAGTGTTCAAGATGAATAATAGTAATTTCTTTGGTCTAATGACCACTTTTATAGACTCCTTCCTGAGTATATTCTCTTATGATCATTCCAAGTCAGATGATGTTTTGGATTTGGACAACATATAAAATTTATAAGACACTCCTAGTGAGAGATGCTTAAAAACTCAGAGTATCGCCACAACTAGTGTTTGGAAAGACTGCTTTGCCTCAGATCTGCATTTAAAATGTATATATAAGGGCATATGGGTGTCTCAGTCAGTTGGCCACCAAACTCTTGATTTTGGCTAAAGTACTGACTGATCTCCAGGTTGTGAGATTGAGCCCACATTGGGCTCAGTGCTTGGGTGTGGAACCTGCGTGAACTTCTCTCTGTCCCTTTCCCTCTGTACCTTCTCCCCTCTATCTTCCTCCCTCTCATAAATAAATAAATAAATAAATAAATAAATAAATAAATAATAAAATGCACATATAACCTTCTTTTAGACATGGTTTTGTATTATAAAAGAACTGTTATTTTCAAACTTTTGGTCCTCATACCCTGATAATTCTACGAAACAAATCAAATTAAAGTGACCACAATTGTGTTATTGTACACAAAGGATTACTTTTAAAGATACTCTTTTCTACTACTGAGAGCTGGGAAATGCATCAAGTCCCGAGACTCACAAGTAGCTGCCATAACAAGAGTGAGCCTGGGCTGTGGGAGATAAATCATACTGAAGTCAGCCACTCAAATGAATTGCAGTCACTGCTAAACCAGTCACCGCTAAACCTCTTATTGCTTCCAGTGACTTTTATCCACACACATTCTAATTCATCATAGATCCAATTCCACGAAATGTTTGTAAAGCTGTACAGCTTGGCTCTATACATTCTTCATTTCTAAAGCACCTGCACCACATTGATGTGGTGTGGTTTATCAAAGCATATCTATTTAAACACTCATTACAAATATACTGAAATTTTGGTATGTTTTGGTTCGAAAGTTTCTATTTATAGGGAGCCCCATCATATAATATATCTAAGTCCAAAAGGCAGCTTATTAGGTAAGTCAATATTGTCCTTGAGTGGTCTAAAAAAATTATATTTAAATTGCTAGGCCCCAGATACGTAGGTACCAGCTAGTAATGTCTTTTGTTTCTTTTGAACCTTGGGCTATTATCTCTTTTATCCTGATAGTAGAGACCAAGGTATATTTAAAAGTAGAAAAAGATGTTTTACTGGAGTTAATGACAGAATCTCTCTCCTTTCTCTCTCTGTTATTATTTTTTTTAATATGCTGACTGGGTACATGGATAGGAATTCTGTTGGTTAACCATGAGTATAAGAAAATGCTACTGTATACATATTGCTGAGCCACTGTCTCTTAATTTTTCTTTTTGAGTGGGGGGAAAGGCAGAGGGAGTGGGAGAGAGAGAATCTTAAGCAGGCTCCATGCTCATCACAGAGCCCGATATGGGCCTCCATCTCACAACCCTGAGATCGTGACCTGAGCTGAAATCAAGAGTTGATGCTTAACTGAATGAGCCACCCAGGGACCCCAAACCTGTGTCTCTTCTTATAACTGCATATACATGAAATTATAGTGCATATATATATAAATATGTACATTCATACCTACATACATACGATTATATATATAGAGAGAGACATATAGACATAGTGAAATGAAGAGATAAGAGTGTTCCAGAAGAGACCTATGTGTGCAAACTCTCATGATGGGAGAGAACATGGCAAATATTGAAAACTGATGTGAAAAAAGACCAGAAAATGAGGGAAGAAAAGTTAAAAAAGCAAAAAAGTAAGTGATTTACCCATTGCATCATCCAGTAGCAACAGAACCTAGACCTCATATGTACCTGAACACAAATTGCTTGTTTTTCCAGTTAACTCACAATGTGCCTACAACAGAGATTCGTGTGATACACAGTGGGCTTAAACAGAATTCTTTTACTGCTGATTTATTTATACAACTTTGATTCATCTCATGGGCACAGGCTTGTCTTCGGAACCATAGCTCTCACCTGTGATATGCCAATTTGCTTTAGTCACTTGGTTTAACAAGCTTTTCTGAATGTATAACTGTGCAGAAGCCTGTGACTGGCATGATGTTCAAACATACACAATAGATCTGATCTAAATTGTTAGGGCATTTTGAACTTGTTGGTTTTTCTCAACAGGTGTGTGTGTGTGTGTGTGTGTGTGTGTGTGTGTGATTTTTTTTTTACAATAAATGAATAAGTATTGAATACTCAGTGTATGGTCCAATAATACCCTCTCGTATAGTCCCAATGACAACTTAACTGGTTGAGTTAAAAGCTCTGAGTTAGATTTCCTATTTTTAAATTACTCCTCCCCCTTTAAAAACAGGTTCTTATTATCCACCTTTCTTGGCAACTTTCTGACATATTTTGCTGCTTTTGAAACGAGGGGATATAACTAGGAACATACTGGATAAAAGAGAAGCAGACTTTTCTAGGTATTAATGTGAATGCTGTAATGACTGTACAATCAGAGGACAAGACTTGTGTGATTACCTTCTCATGCAATGGAAAACCAATCTACTTAATTGCCCGTGCTTAAGGGTAATGTCATCATGTATGGCTTACTATTTTATACTGATGGGAGAATATTAAGTTACTAATGGCACAAGTCAGTAAAAGGATTCATGGGCCATGAACTAGCATCCTAGAAAATGAACAGAATTGGCAGGTGATAGAATTTATGAAATGTCATGTTTTAGATATCTGACTCTGGTAAAGAGATAACTTTATAATTTATGGAGGACCTATATGTAAGGCAGAGGCAAATTATATTAAAACCTCAAATATTCTTAACTCCAAGCTCCTCTTACAGAAAGCAGTAATCTAGCTCAGTCTAAAGTGAGCACTTCACTAAGAATATTTGATGAGGAGTGCCTGGCTGGTTTAGTCAGAAGAGGATGCAACTCTTCATCTTGGGGTTGTGAGTTTGAGTCCCAGGCTAGGTGTAGAGATGACATAAACAAACAAACTTAAAATAAAAATAATGTTTGATAAATATTAAAATCAAACTACTTTGGGTCTTGGGATGCCTAGGTGGCTCGTTAACTCTCTGCCTTTGGCACAGGTCATGATCTCAAGGTCCTGAAATTGAGTCCTGCATCAGGCTCCTTGCTCAGCAGCGAGCCTGCTTCTCTCTCTGCCTGCTGCTCCCCCTGTTTGTTCCCCCCGCCTCTCTCTCTCTCTCTGACAAATAAACAAACGAAATCTTGAAAAAAGAAAAACTACTTCAAGTTTCTAGTCTCTCATTATGTATTTGTTTAGCATTAGTTAAGATGGAGGATACTGAATTGGATAAAACACCATCAACAATTTAATATCCAGCAGATAAATCACAAACACAATCATCTACATTAGACAACAAAGGTAACTAATGTTTCAAATAATATTCTTTATTTAAGAATTAAGGTTAGGGCAAGAGCTGAGTTAGAGGAGAAGCCTTTTCCAGACTGGAAAAGGGGACTTTTTGAAGGTAACATTCTAGGCTTTTCTCTTTTCCTTTGTCTTCCCTCCAAAGAAAGACAAATGACAAATCCTGAGTATGCAGGAGAGTTGGTTGAGAATACTGGCATATGCCTGTTCCCATTGCGATAGAAGAAATTTGTGACTTTTTTTTTAAGAGGATTAAAAGTAATAGTGAAAGAAATGCTAATAGGTTGTAGCAATCGGTGGAGTTCTCGAAAGCCTTGAGTCATTTAGAATAATTAGGGAAACCAGACCTTCTAAAATGGAATAAGCCAGATGACAGAAAATAGAAATGGCAGTGAAATTGTACTGAACTATGGCTAGGTGTGGAAACTTCTCTTTTTTTCCCTTTTGAGACCATTCATATTAGTTACTAGGGCTGCTATAACAAAGTAACACAAACTGGGTGGCTGTAAACAACTTATTATTTTACAATTCTAGAGGCCGGATATCTGAAGTCAAGCTCTCTCCCCAAAATCTCTAGGAGAGGATCCTTCCTTGCCTCTTCCAATTTCTGGGAGCTGCATGTACTCCTCAGCCTATGGAAGCACAGCTTCAATTTCTGCCTGAATCTTCATATCGTCATCTACCCTCTGTGTCTGTGTCTTTACATGGTATTCTCCCTGTATGTTTGTGTCTAAATTTCACTCTTTAAAAACTTTTTTTATTGAGGTATAGTTGATAAACAATATTATATTAGTTTCAGGTGTACCACCTAGTGAATCTCCAATTACATACATAACAAAATGCTCGCTGTGATAAATGCAGTTAGCTTTTATCACTAAAGTTATTACAATATTATTGACTATATTCCATATGCTGTATTTTTCTTCCCATGACTTATTTTACAATTCCAAGCTTGTATCTCTTTATCCCCTTCTCTCTTCTTTTAAGGACATCATTCACATAAGATTTGGGCCCATTCTACTCCAGTATGATGTCACTGTAACTTAACTAAGTATATCTGCAACAACCCTAATTTCAAATAAGGTCAACCTCTGACGTACTGGTTTAACTAAAAAACCTTCTGTATCCTCTTTACTGTCAGCTACCACACTCACACTCAGAACACACCGCAATACTTCGGATACCAGATGTGTATGTTGTCCATACCAAGCATCTGACACAGTTGGATGTTCTATAATTCAGGTCTGATACTATCTGCCTGGAGTTAGCATCAGATCCCATGAGTTAAGAGGTTAGTGCTAACTCCTCCTAATTTAGATACCAATTACAAGGCTCAGACTATTACCTGCACATTTGACGGATTGGCCATAAACTGGGGTTCCCATTACCCTCTGCTTGGATTTAATCATTTGCTAGTATGGCTCACAGAACTCGGGGAAGCATTTATTATATGGCAGTTTATTATAAAGGATATAATAAAGGTTGCAGATAGATGAAAGCCAGATGAAGAGGTACCATAGTGTGAGGTCCGGGAGAGTCTGAGCCCAGGAGCTTCTATCTCTGTTGATTTGAGGTGTGCCACCCTCCCAGCATGTAGACGTGTTCACCAACTTATGAAATCCCATACTTTTGGGATTTTTATGGAAGCTTCATCACTCAGGCTTGATCAATTATGAATTCAATTTCTAGCTCTTCTTTCCTTCTCAGAGGATGAGTGGTAGAGCTAAAACTTCCAGGCTTCTAATCATGGCTTTTCTGGTGACTAGTTTTCATCCTGAAGCTATTCAGAAGCCCAGAGTCATCTCATTATAACAAAAGCATTCCTATCACCCAGGAAATTCCTAGGGTTTTAGGAGCTTTGTTGTAGGAACCAGGGGCAGAAATCAATATATTCTATTATTTCACAATTAGGCTTTAGGACTTAAATCAGTTTTTTAGGGAATGGGCACACAATAGAAGTTATAACATTATCCTTTTAAGTTGCACATGATCCTAGTGGGTTGATATACCTTTGTGTATATATACCTACATTTAATATGAAATTTTTGTCAAATGAATAAAACTGAGCTGTCCATCATGCCATTTTTTTGTTGTTGTTTTTATTTTTTTTATACAAAGGACAAAACTTGAACTCTACTATACATCATTGACATCTTAGCTAAGCACAATGAAGCTATCCCTAAGTCAATGCAAACAAGCTTCCAAGGGCAAATGGCCTTGTGATTCTGGATTCACAGACATGTGACCAGGTGGAGGGTGTGGCTCACCAACATCGAGTCACTTAAAAGTTCTCCTCAAAGTGTTGGTTCTTCCTTAAAATCTGTAATTCTTTCTCACATAAAACCATCACAAATGAGGAGTCAGAATGGAACATAAGAAATACTTGTTTTGAGCCATAAAGATTTAGGCTTGAACCTACAGTACACACTAACCAGCTCAGTGACCCTGGGCAAGTTAATAAACTCTTCAAATCTTTTGTCTGTGCATCTGTAAAATGCAAATTCTCATTGCTAATGCCCAGAATGATACTGAGGATTAATATAGACAAAGCTCTTGGCTTGACACAAAGGAAGCTCTTAGCAAATGTGACTTGTATTGAAAATCAACACTTGTGTAAGAAAACTTTCCCTTCTATAGGGTACTAATGACAAAATTATCATGGTAATACGTACAATTATGTATTTAATATAAATGCAACAAACATCAATTTTAATTAAAATTTACAGGTTGAAGTAACTGTGCTCACTTTCTGGCAACTACAGTAATAAAATTAGATCATAATAGAATCGGGAATGAAGATTTACTCACAGTACAAACAATTCTCGAGCATCACATATGTGCCAGATGTTTTTTAGTGATAATGTTTCAAAGCCACATGCGATGTAAAAAGCAGGAGGAAAGTGGCACACTTACCCCACCAACTTTCTCAAAGTGAGATCCATCTTTCTTAAAATCTGTGAGGGCCCCATTAAAATACCAGGTAAACATGATGTCTAACAGAGGGTCATGTTGCACTTGGCAGGGCAAAATGACACTTTCACCAACAGAGACGTCCATGTTGGATGGTGCCAAAGTTATTCTCGTTGGTTCTATAAAAAAAATCCAAAAAGTTTTAAGTAAATCTTTACCATTTTTATTTTGATGAAAGCATTTTCACAAGCTGATTGTTAATCTAACATTTATTGTATATAAGTAAAAGTCTTCAAGATTAATATAGACACTTTATGCAAGTCTGTAATGTATTTCATCAGATCCACAAATTCTTGCTAAAAAAGTTAGGATATTTGAATTTATAGGGTTTATCAGTTAAAAATTAAAGTCACTTGTAAACAAGAGTTATAATACCACTACAAAATCAATTTTAACTAATTTTATTGCTTCATGAAATGCAGAGGTAGAAACAGACACCGATGAATTTCCATTGACTTTGAATGACTCAAAAATGCACTGCTACCAAAATTTAAATAGACTCAAACACTTGAAAGGCCACACAAAAGATATCTAGAACAGGTATTATAAGAGGGATACTAAATTAAAATGTTAACTACTATGTTTCCCCCTAAATGTCCCCATGTACATTTCTTTCTCCTTATCATCACAATAGTCCTTCCATCTCTTGTATATTAAACTTCTTGTGACTCCATTTTTCCATTGCTGATCCTCATTTGTTGACTCCATGTTGCAGCAAAAGTCTTCGAAAGAATCATTTCTACATGTTTACAATTCCTCCAGTAAATTCCCTCTTTAATCCACTCCAGTTAGCCTCTGGATCTCTACAACCCATTTGCTTTTGTCAAGGTTCCCAGTAATCCCCCTGTGGCAAACCAATGGCACATTTTCCAATCTCATCTTACTTAATTGACCTTTCAGTAGCATTTGCTACCCTTGATCATTGTCTTCCTGTCAATTCACTGTCTTGGCTTGGTTTCTGGGACACCAAACTCTCTTTGTTTTCTAGTCCAATCCAATGCTGTTCACTCCTTTGTCCCTCTTCTCTTCTTAAATTCCTTAATGTTAGATTGCCTCAAACTCACTCTTTGGTTTTTCTTATTCTCTGTCTTCACCTGCTCTCTTGGTGATTTTAGCTAGTCTTTTCTTCTCAAGTATATCTATATGCTAACAGCTCTCAAATGTGTATTACTATCCTTGATCTCTCTCCCCAAACCCAGATTCATATATTTTCTCTGGAACAGCTACTTGAGTGTTAAAATAGACATTATTTTTCACCATTATTTCTGTAAACACATAGAGTAAGGTTAAAGTATCAACACCATTGAATTCAGGCATAGCCAAATGCTGATGCATTGGTCAAAGAAATATAAAATGGAATTATGTGTGGTAGTGACAGGAAGGATCCTGGAAGAACTAAGAGATCATTTGACCAGTCTTCCCTCTTTCACCAGGGTGGGCAATGTGCCAGATGGTGGAGGCACTGGGATCCTTTATTCCCGAATGAAGACAGCATGCATGACCCACCATGGACTTGCCGCAAAGGCAAAAAGTAAGTATTTGCTATTTTAACCCATTAAAAGATTGGATTTATTGCTAATGCCAGAATGCCACAGTCTGCTTTAAACAGATAGAGCCTAATGAACATTTCATACTTAATACATCCAAACTGAACTTCTGGTCTATCTCTTCCCAAACTTGTGCAACCTTTTAGTCTCAGTTGTTTTGATTGTCATTCTTTCTGTTATTTGCCAAATACCCTGCAACCATCCTTGTCTCCTTTCTCTTGGGCCTCAATTCAGTTCATCAGCAACTCCTGTTGACTCTACAAGCAGAGTATTTACAGAATCTGATCCTTTCCTATCAATTCCTCTGCTGCTCCATTCACTTGCGTCATTATTATCTCCAGCCTGGTTTGCAGCTGTGGTCTTCTGAGATCTCTCCCACTTCTATTCTTGATTCCCCATAGTCTGTTGTCATCAGAGCAGCTAGACTAAACCTTTAAACATAGATTTCACATCATGCCACTCTTCTGTTGATTTGCACCAGCCTCCACTTCTCATCCCCACTAAAAGCACATAACTAATGTGTTCCCTGGTGCACACTATGTGGTGTGTGAAGAAAGATTAATAATTGTTCTCTTGACTTCCACCTGTTAAATATAACAGTGCAAACACAGATTATACCTTCACAGTGCACTGCATATTGTAAAAAATCTGTTTTTTCTTTGATCTTAATAACATGCAAAACAGTTCATTTCCACATAGGGCAATCTTTAAGAAATGTACCTACCTGTAACAACCAAGCGAGTTGTGCCATTTGCTTTTCCAAACTGGTTTTCTGCTATACAGGTATAAGTTCCAGCATCAGCTTTAGTCACATTGGCTATTTTAAGTCCTCCATCTTTTAAAAAAGAAATTCTAAAGAAAATATAAATTAGACAAATAAATGCATAATAGTCATTTTTTCCAAGTAAATAGCAAATTTTTAATAGAAGTAGTGCCTTAAGCTAGTATTTTTAAGGGTATATAAACAAGTCCTTAGTCTTCTTGGGAATAAGGAACATTAAAAGAAAATTTACACATAAACACACGTATACACACACACAGACACAGCTGAGTAATAAAAGATGCTCTCCCAATTTGAGCTCTTCTTGACATTTTTATGCAGCATTACTTAACAGCATTATTTAACATTACACCTACTTTCAGGGGTGCCTTTATCAAATAAGTGTGAAATATCTTCTAAAAATATATAGTGTGTAGATTGTCCATGATGGGCTAGCCTTATCAGTTTGGAGAAAATAGAAAATAGACATGACATGAATTCCCTTAACTTTAAAATAGTATATTTCTTGAGAAGTGAGAAACTCTCTTTCCTTTCATAATGAACTTGGGAGAGTCACATTTAACCCAATATAAATTCAAATTTTGCAAAATAATATTCATGGTCACCTGTGAGCTATTGCAAATTATCTGGGCAATACAAATGAACCTTACATTAGAGTTTCTGAGCATATGCTTAAAGCACTTAAAGCTTCTTTATCTATCTAATTAATTAAGGAAATACAAATGAGTGTCTTACATGTGCTATGCATTATGAGACTCTCTGGGATAATAGTGTGAACAAGATAAAAAGTCTCTACTTTCATGGAAATAACAGTCTACTGAGCAGCACAGACAATAAATAACCAAATTAGGGAGAGAAGTTCAGATATTTGAGAAATATTCTGAAGGAGACAAACAGGGTGACACAATAAAGAACAACATCTGTAAAGAGGTTCCAGGATAGGGTACCTTAGACTATTTCTTAAAAGAGGTACCATTTCAAATGAGAAAGAAGAATGAGAAAAGGTTTGCCTGTCATTAGTCAGACCTATAAATCTTAATTGCCCATCTTGTCAGCCCATAATCATTTCCCCTTTCTTTGAATTCTTACAATCTTTATCACCTATACTATACATCTAGTAGTTAGGATGCCTTTTATCTTGTATGATTCATATCTTTGGTATGTGAGTGTTATATCTATCCAAACATAAGATAAACTTCTTAAAAAGGTTTCTAACCCCAATGTCAGCATTGTATGATATACGTAAACCATCGTCAATAAGTGTTTCCAACTTTTAGGCTATACAGTAGACAGGAAGGTTACATCAGAGTATAGTGGACGATCTCAACTCAATTTCTATTATCCTGTTTGACATAAGATTTTGAAGTGAGTGTCAAAAGTGCTATTAATCTGAGTTTATGTTTCAAAAATACGTAAGATATGTATTTTATATTACACCTATGTATTTTAATGTATTTTATATAAACCACATATATTCCTTTGATGACCTGAAATTCACTTTCACTCAAATCTTAGTTTCATTTTCTTGAGTGAGAAAGCGGTGAAATTAGAGCCAGCACATAGAGACCTGCTCATGATCCCAGGTAGAGTATCCACGATAGTTTGTTGCTCATGTGATTTTTTTTTTTTTAATATGTCAAGGCATGTTTGAAACAAAAGGGTTTGAGAACAATGGCCTAGAAAGCTAATCAGGGAACACAGAGCATTCTATTTTCCTTTGAAGAGCAAGTTCAAGGATTGAAAATGCCGAGAACTTTCCTAGGTAGCTGTGAAAAAGGCGTTGTATCTGATTTCTCTCATGGAACCCTGATTACTTTGTTGGGTATGAAATGCACAATGATCACTTTTCTCAAAGAGGTAATCGTAGAAGAATCTCTTTATTCCTTACCTTCTCAGGAATAAAGATTTTCTTAGTGTGCAATAATAACAGAAAGAGGAGACCATGCAGAGGGACACAAGCAAATAGAACACTTAGCATATGGAGACTATTTTGAGAAACATAGGGAGTGGGGCACCTGGGTGGCTCAGTGGTGAAGCGTCTGCTTTCAGCTCAGGGCATGATCCCAGGATCCGGGGATCGAGTCCCACATGGGCTCTCCGCATGAAGCCTACTTCTCCCTCTGCCTATGTCTCTGCCTGTCTCTCATGAATGAATAAATAAAATCTTAAAAAAAAAACATGGGGGGTAACCTGAAAGAAATATAAATCTGATCATGTAATTCTGTCATAATGCCCAATCCTGGCTTCTCTGCCGTCACATTTCGTATTGGAGAAAAATTATTACATCCTAAGCCTGATAAGTATTTTCTCATCAGAACCCCGCCTCTCTCTAACTTCGTGAAGCCTCGTGAATTCTACTCCTTGTTTGTTTTTCTCCAGTCACACATACTTTCTTTTAAATGCTTTTATGCTTCTTGTCTTGGTGCTTTGTGAACTCTGTTCCTTATGTCTGGGTAATGTGTACTTAACCTTCAGATTTTGGCCAATTCCTGAACCATGGGTCAGACTGGATATTCCATTAAATGATGATACATCACTTAATGATGATACATATTTTGTACCTTCTCTATAGCATTTGACAACTGTCCAATTACATATTTGTATGCTTATTTTACTACAATTTCCTCCTCTAGTAACCTCAGTAAGCTCTCTGGAGGTAGGGAGAGTGTCTAGATAGTGTCTGAATAACTCACCACTAAATTCCTAGAGCCTTGAATCATTCCTGACACAGAGTAAATGTTCAAAGTTGATACTTGTTGAATGAACAAATGACTGTGTGCTTTTAAGACTCACTACAAAAGGACTAAAATTAGTGAAGGCAAGTTGCAAGGCACTGAGGACTTTTAGAAATTATAAGAAAATAAATTCAAAAAGTGTGCAAACCATTATACAAATATGCATGTATATAAATATATATACATATGCGTATATTTATGTTTTATATATATCTATACATATGCATATATATATATATATATATATATATGCATACAGTTGGCCCGTGAACAACACAGGTTTGAACTGCAGGGGTCCACTTATTTACAGATTTTAATACAGTACCATAAATGTATTTTCTCTCTTTTATAATATTCTTAATAAGACTTTATTATAATAATATATACTGCATATAACATACAGAATATGTGTTAATTGACTGTTTGAGCTATTGATAAGGCTTCCAGCCAATAGTGGGCTCTTAGTTAAGTTTTTGGGAAACCGAAGTTACATTGGATTTTCCACTTTGCATGGAGATGGCACCCTCAACCCCCATGTTGTTTAAGAGTCAACTGTGTAAATATATATGTGGAAAAATGAAAGATAAGACAATAGAAGGCAAGATGAAGAGAATTTAGAAATTCCTAGGATAAGAGGACTACAAATCTACTTCTACGCAGAAAGAAGTTAAGAAGGAGGGAGAAACTGAATAAAGGTGGGAAGAAAGGGAAACGGGAATGTAGGGAAAAGAGAGTAAGAGAAAAGCCTCTGAAAAAGGTTGATGCTCCTGACCCACTTTACTTGCTAATCCTATCTGTAAAAATTTTGGGCCACGACCCTCAAAGAGGATAGGACTTGACCATTGCATTGCTCAATAAATTTAACTTATCTTTGCTAGTAAAAAAAATATAAATAAATAAATAAATAAATAAATAAATAAATAAATAAATAAAATTTAAAAATGCAGCTTTGCTGGAAATTTTCATATGGAAAGAAAGCAAGCTAGAGGATGGTTATGAAGAGGTCTTAAAGATATTTAAATAGTGAGGCTACTTCCTCTGCTCTGAGTTAGAGGCTGGAGGTAGAACTGGAAGCTCCAGGAAGCTGGGCAACTGACCACTTCCAAGGTTAGCAAGCATGAATCCAAAGTAAAATTGTCTCTGGTTGACTGAATACATTTTCACCTGAAGCTCAGACCTTCAGATTTAAGTGTCCCACAGCAGAGAGAGGCCATTTCAGATATCTTCACATGCTATGAATTAGTGTAACAGCTAACCTTCCACTACAAATATAGAACTATTAGGGATATTGGAAGAGCTACAAAACCTTCAGTGCATGAGGTTTAGTAGCTATAAATGAACAAATCTATCTTCACAACTATGCCAAGATGAGGAATAGTTTCAAAAACAAGGCTAACAATTTAGGAATCACACAGACTCCAAAATAAACATATTGACTCTTAAAGAATGCAAACTCTGTACATTGTAAAATTTTGAGCTAATTGGGTATTTTCTTCCTAAATTGGTTCTTCCAGTAAGATCTAAGAGGCCCACAGGGCATTTCACACAACATAAAAATAAACAATATTCAGTAAATGGATGGAGTAATTGTTTCTCAAAAGAAAACCTTCAATAACCCATGCTTCCCTACAGAGATCCAAAGTGAAAATTTTATACCACTTCAGTATAAATGAAATTGCTTTCTAAGCTATCTGGGAACACGTTTGCTGGAAATGGATAGAGCTGAAAATGTAGATAACAATGAGTGACTCTAAGTCTTGGCACAAAAAGTTAGATTTATGAGATTAACATTCAAAAATGTGGTACTCCAGTTTCCTATGAAAAACGTAGAATTTAAATCACTGTGGCATTTTTAACTCCTTCATCGGTTTTATAATATACCTTTATATATCCCCCTTTATCAGGCCTTCCTTTCACAGTACAAGAGGTTAATTATCTTACTTAACTTTGTGCAGTCTGTGGTTAGTTTAGGATAAGTAAACTTAATTGCTCTAAGCTGCTCTAATGTAATTCTGAATTCTGTAATTCAGTGGTGGCATTGAATTTATGACTGTTAAGAAAAGCTGTTTGTTCAGAAAGTTGACTTGTTATCTAGGCAACACTGACCTGTACTTTATGATGACATATAACCATCCATAATGACACAGTATGTTTTAGAATGGGAACAGTGTGGAATATTATGCATGCAAGGCAGGATTTCTGAATATATTGTTTTACTCTTGCTTATGTTCTGAATATTACGGTAATTTATTCAACTTGAATTTTAATAAACACGCTGCAACTCTACATTTTCTCAGGAAGCACATCTCAGTGGAGATGAAATCACATGAGATTGTAATGATTAAACTGCTGTATAGAAAATAACAAGGCTATTTTGGACTTGACTTTCTGAGTACATATTCGAAGAGATGGATGCTTACAATTAGCCGTAAGAGAAAAGTACTCACAATGCATATATTATAGGATAAATACTGACAGTTAAGAAAAGCAAATATAAATTGATGAAAACGCATGAGAAAATAAGTCAGTGAAAAAGAGCACAAAGCGTACGTTCTCATTTGCAGCTCCCTCTCAGCCACAAATGCTTGGTGAAAGAACTTCTTGAGTTCAAAGACAAAGTGTACATGCTATTTAGGAAAATATTAGAATTTTTATTCTTTTAGCTAAACCATTGTGGACTTTTGTCTTATAAATTCAATTAGGTTAGTGATTTATTGGTTGGAAAATCTCTGAGGAAAAGAGACGCAGAGTAGAGAAAATTCAGCTGTTAATTATCCTATTTTTGAGTAAGCACTAGGCTAATAATATGAGGTGCTGTTATTTTTTTGGACACACACATTACATGGAACAGGCACCTGAGATACTAGAGAGATGTACTTTTTCCATATCAATTAATATTTTTTATATTCAGAAGAAGAGAAGCAATGATAAAGGAACATGAGCATTTCTTTTATAAAAGCTTACCAAAATATGTGCATGTTGACAAATAAATCTGGAGCTCGGTTTTTGTTACAACAGTGATGTGACAGTTTTTTTTTTTTCTAAAATGGACTCAAGCCATAGATAAAAAGGCTCTTAAAAGGGGATTTCCATAAAAAAACAAAAACAAAACAAAAACAAAGAAAGGGGGATTTCCAATTTGAATAACTATAAAACTACTCATCTAAATAATTCATTAATTAGGTAATGAATTATTAGGGCTGAAGTAGTCCATTTGAAACATTAAAATCTTTATATAAGGAAGTATCTGCAAAAATGATAAATACTCTAATGTATGAAGGAGTAAACCAAACAAGACAAATAAACAACCTTCTAATGGCTCATGTATTTAAAAGAAAACTTCAAAGATAATACTTATTGATATTCAAAGGGACGTTATACTTCACACTATTCTTTCCTGCTTGAGAGACAGATTTTTAAGTGAAATCAATGAAAATCAAAATGTCAGCTCTATTACTTATACTATACATAAAGCTGATTCAAAACTGCTTAAGTGAACAGCATGGTTTTCTGATATTTCATTCCTGAATTAGACAGATCTAAGCACCCTGGCTCAGGTGAAAACACCAGGCCTCTCCCTGTCAAGGAAAAAGAGAACATCAAAATACATTCATTCTCTACAGGAAGGCAGACACCAAAGAGAAAGGAGGGGAGCCCAACGTCGGGCTCCATCTCATGACCTGAGCTGAAATCAAGACTCAGATGCTTAACCAACTGAGCCATCCAGGCACCCCAGGGAACCACACTTTGAGTAACAGTATTCTAAGCTATGCCTATCAGATTCTTCCTCCTTCAACTTTAATTTGTGACATAATGACAAAAATGATGCTTAGCTCATTCACTCCAGCACCTGCTTTGAGAAGATGGTGCAATCTCTTCTACTAGGATTTCTGGAGTCCCTTGGTTTTCTGCTCATCTCTGAAACATTTTCTGCACCTTATCTAATAATTCTGAGTAACATCCCTGAATTAGTTTTTAGCTACAGTTCCCAAATTCCTAAAGGATACAAGCAACCACAAATGGTGCCACATAAATAGTATTTTTTCCATGTATATTTGTCATCTTAACTATATGAAGGACTCAGATGCAATCTTCCATATAGAGAGGACCAGGTTTTATCACAAATCAAGAGTGGCCCAAAAACATCGGCCTTGATATTGGGTTCTTGCATGATAGAATGGTTCTGGCCCCACTATCCCAACTCCAAGGTCATTTTTATTTTCGATATTCATCAGTATAGAAGTGGCCATTTACTTATGCAGTGTAACTAAACTGGTTGGGAAACAGGGTTCTTAGAATATTTGAAAAGTGTGAGAACTCTATGCAGAACAAATACACAGACACATACATAACCATTAGAACAAATGTGATACAATTCAAGATGAATCACCTAAGGTTCTATGGACATCAGGTTGGCAACTCCTGCTAGCAATTCAACTCATCCAATGATAAAAGACTGTGTTTGAAAACTTTTTCTCTTGGATGCATCAGTGTTAGTTGTTTTAGATGCACTTTATTAAGATTTTCCTTCATGATGACTGTGTACTTTTGGTGGTTAGCTCCTTAAAACTTATCTTCAACAAAAATGTAAACTTTAATATTAGTTCAATTGACTCTTTAAGCACTGACTCTTCATTTTCACAGCAGCCCCTTCTGAGTACCCTACATTCTTGACACCAAACATAATCTTGAAACAATTTCTATTTCAAGCTCACTAAAAACATTATGTGGGAAATAATATGCATGGAAAATTAGCTAGAAGGAATGTGGTCTATCTCTTTCTTGAGAGCCTCCAGGCTTACTACTCAAAGTTATGCTTGGATTGCAAAGAAGAAAAAAAAAAAACCCTTTAATATTCATTGAAAAGTCACTGTGTTTTTTAAAGATTTATTTTATTCTTTCATTTGAGAGAGAGAGAGAGCAAGCATGAGCAGGGAGGAGGGTCAGAGGAAGAGGGAGAAGCAGACTCCCTATTGCGCAGGGTGCTCAACGTGGGATTTGATCCCAGGACCCAGCGATCATGACCTGAGCCAAAGGCAGATGCTTAATGGACTAAGCCATCCATGTGCCCTGAGAAGCCATTGTATTTAATTTTAAGAATGCAGACTTAGTACTACATTACTCAATGTTCTCTTCATGAAAATCCATTGGATTTGGATATACACATTTGCAAATGTATGCCTAGGAAGAGTTGCATATCTGCTTATCAAATGGGTTCATTTCACCTTATGGACATCATGAGTTGTGCAACTGGCAGTATTTTTCTCTGCTCATTTTTAGCACAAAGCTCTGAGCCAAAATTGAGCATCTCAACTAAATGAATGGATCCATTGACCTATGTTTTATAAATTTGCCTCAGACACTCATCCAACAAGGATTTATTCAACATGTACTATGGATCAGGCTCTATAAGAGGCAGTAAGGATTCACTGGTAAGAATTTAGGCTGTTCTGATATAACTTACATTCTAGGCAAGTGGAATGCTGGCATCATTTTTTTCCTCCTCAATTTCTTCTCCTCAATATATACTTTGTGTATACTTTGATAAACTGTCTCAAGTTCTTTTAGGAATGAGACATGATATGAGTAAATGGAAAAAACTAGAAGACAAGTTATTATAATGAGGTTAGAGTAACAAAGAAATAATAAATAATAAACATAGTGAGGTATCAATATTTTTAAGTACCTAGAAAAATGTATAACTTATATCCAGTTTTGAAATACTACCATTTTTCCAATTAAGTAAATTAATAAATACTGTGGAAAATAAAGTGCCTGATCAAATATTAAAAGTAAAGTTAGACATGCCTCTTTCTTTAGTATTTGAAGGTAAAAGGTCAGGAGATATTTTTTTCCCAAACAAGATAGATTTTTATATATTCAACCTCAATTATAGATTTTTTTTTCTAGACTTCATACTCATAAAGGCTCAAACACTCATCTTCTTATAGAAACTGCTCTAGCAATGAAATTTTCATTATTATAGAACTTAAAAATATCACTAATAAAATCAGGAAGTGGAAAACAAGTCAAAGTTCACAATCAATTGTTTTTAAGCTTATTAGGCAGTAAGAAATTTAACTCAGTGTACCAACTCATTAAAATTTATATAACAGATCATAAATTATGAATAACACCTTTTAACATCAGAATGTAGGAGGTAGCAACCAGCAACCATCACTACTGAAACATGCTTATTCTTTTTTTATGGAACTACAATGGTACCTCACCAATCATCCATTCATCCACCCATCCATCCACCCCTATTTCTGTTAAAGGTTCATGTAGGAGGAAGAATTAAGATAAGGATCTTTTTTATTTTCAATAGGAAATCCAAAGTAGAAATTTGCTTAAAAAAACAGTTTTTGTATACTTTAAATAAATTTTTGTGGCAATTTAAATAAGAAAATTATAGGGGGCATCTCGGTTGCTCAGTCAGTTAAGCAGTTGACTCTTGTTCTTAGCTCAGGTCTTGATCTCAGGGTCTTGATCTCAGGGTTGTGAATTCAAGCCCCATGTTGGGCTCCATGCTGAGTGTGGAGCCTACTTAAAAAAGAAAAGGAAGGAAAAGAAAAGTATAGGTATTTTTAAGAAACAAAAAAACTGCTCAAAAAATAATGAAATTCACTTTAACAGGTGTTTTTTGAGGACTTAAATTGTGCTGAGTGTTTTGGAGAATAAGATTAATAACTAGCCCTTACCCTTTGAAGACTTACAATCTAATGGTTGAGAGGCACACACATAGTTCATGCACAACTAACCATAAAATGTGATCATGTGGTATGAAGATTTTTATAACTAAGGAACAAATTCATCCAACTCTACCTTTAAAATATATGGTATCTTTTTTCTTTAGTTCATCCACTGTTACCCTAAGTCAAGCTTCCAGTCAATCTTGTCTTGTCAACTACAAATTGCTTTCTCATCAGATTTGTGCTACCTTCCTTTCTCTCTTCAACCCACTCTCCATACTCCAGCCAGAGTTTTCTTTTAACCAGATCATGTCACATTCCTGCCTTAAGACCTCCAATTATTCTTATTCTATTTAAAATAAAATCCAACATTTTTTATCATGGTCTTTATGGATCCCATCTCTGAGACTTCATTTTATTTATTTGTTTATTTATTTGTTTATTTATTTATTTATCTTATATATATATATTTTTTTTTTTTCTGAGACTTTATATTATGTTACTGTCCTGATCGACACATGACACCTCAGTGACACTGGTTTCCTCCTGATTCTCAAAGACATCCATTTCATTCCCATCTGTAGGCCTTTGTTCTTGTTGGAGTGTCTTCCTGGAAGGTCCTTCTCCCAATTCTTGGCATGATACATTGCTTCTTACCATTTAGTGTTCTGCCCCAAAATTACTTCTTTAATGAAGCTTTTCATTTTAAATAAAACTCTATATAATTATATATATATTAATATATTTTTATTTATTCATGAGAGACACAAAGAGAGAGAGAGGCAGGGACAAAGGCAGAGGAAGAAGCAGGCTCCATTGAGGTAGCCTGATGTGGGACTTGATCCCTAGACTCCAGGATCATGCCCTGGGCCGAAGACAGGCGTTAAACTGTTGAGCCACCCAGTGATCCCTGTATATTTTTTCTTTACAGTAAAGAAATTATCTTTTTAACTTACATGTACTCTGCTTCTCCCTTCTGCAACTTCTATGAGGTCTTTTCAACTTATCTGCGTTCTGTATTTCCCTTCTGCAAGTCCCATGAGGAAGGGACCATGGGTGAATTGTTCGTGAGGTTTCCTTAGGACTCAGGGTAAATCATGACACATGGGATGTGCCAGGTTGCACTTTTCAAAGGTGGCCACAGTTAGATTTCCCATCCCACCTGCTCCTCTAGAATCTTGCTATGGTCTCATCAAGAGGTAGAGTCTAATTCTGCTGCCTGTGAATCTGATTAGCTTAGTGATTCCTTAATAACCAATGTAATGTTAGAAAAGTGGGATATTGCATCTTCTGAGCTGTCTTCCATGCATCTTCCATTATGCTGTCTTGAACATTCACTCATGAACCCATTAGCTGTCTTGTAGGCATTTCAACTCCCTAAAGCCACCATTGTAAGGCAGTGCAAACTAGCCTATGTGGAGAAACCACATGGAAAGGCCTTGGGACTGCCATAGAGAACAGAGGGTATAGGCAGCTCCCAGATCTTCTGGCTGTAGCCACTACTTGACTCCAGTCATAGGAGACAAGATGAGCTAATACCTAGTCAAGCCTTTTCCCAATTTCTGACCTACAAAATAGTGAAATCTAACAAAGTGACTGTTTTAGCACCATTGACTTTCAGGGTGATTTGTTATGCAGCAGTAAGTAATGGGAACAGATATTAAACAAATATTTGAGTAATAAATGAATGTTGAAATGAACAAACATGTATGGAGCAGAGCCTGAGGCTACAAGGATAGATAAGGAAAAGGCTTTTTGAGAACCCAGGTAAGATGGCCTCTGCACAAATAGTTCTAGTATACTGTGTTAGATGATACAATTGGATAAAGAAACTACAAGGATAAAGCAGAAGAAAGAGTAATTAATCTTGCCTTCTGGAGGAAGGTTTCCCACCATGAGTAACAATAAGCTGGGCCTTGAGTGATAAATTTGGGTTTTGTAGATTGAGAAGAAAAGATACTCTAGCCAGAGGAAATTACAAGAGCAAAAAACGGCAGGATGAAATGAGAACTCTGTCTCTTTCTCCTTTCTTTTAACATTTATTCAAAAGACAGTGGTATGCACCTCTGTCCTCTAACTTGATAGTGTTAATAGAGTCATTATTGTTACTTTGAGAGAAAGCATCTGATTTTTCCTATCTTAACCATATTAGTAGGAAAAAAAGAAAAGGTAGAATGGGATGATAATACCGGTTTCTACAACAGCATTGATATTTTTTTCTTTTAGTTTTCAGTGAGAACAAGGATATAGAACATTGACTGGGCTGTAGGCAATTATGCATGGGATTTGGGGGCTTGAGTGAGAAATGCTCTATGACCAAACAGTTGTGGTACGAGTGAACACACCCACTAAGTAAAACACTGACCAAGTATGGGTATGAATTAATTACTAGGTTCTAACAAGGAACTGGCTTCAAGTAGATTCCAGTGTCCAGCACATTCAAATTCATTAACCAGCTTCACCCTATAAAAATCATTACACTGACAAAATATTTTTAAACTGACCTTAACTTTTTAAAAAAGATATTTATTTATTTATTCATGAGGCACACACAGAGAGAGAGAGGGAGAGAGAGGAAGAGGGAGAAGCAGGCTCCATGCAGGGAGCCCCATGTGGGGCTCGATCCAGGGACTCCAGGATCATGTCCTAGGCTGAAGGCAGGTGACCAACCGCTGAGCCACCCAAGGAATCCCTTAAAGTGGCCTTAACTTTTATAAGTTAATTCATAAAAATCAGATTTGAAATATGGAAACATGGTCATCTGCAAAATTTAGCTGAAACGGTTTTTGAAAGTAGCAATTTCTTAGGGTGCCGGGGGGCTCATTTGGTTAAGCTTCCAGCTTTGGCTCAGGTCATGATCTCATGGCCCTGGGATTGGCTGATGGGATCTGTGCTCAGCAGGGAATCTGCCTGAACCCTTCCTTGCTCTGCCCTTCCCCCTACTCATGTTTTCGTTCTCTCTCTTAAATAAATAAAATCTTTTATAAAAAAGAAAGCAGCAATTTTCTTTAATAACATTTAGGTAAATTTTATTTATTTAAGAAGGTTTAAATAATGGAAAACTCAATTAAGAGTTGTAAAACACAAATAACTTACTCATATTTCTTTTTAACCCAGTGCTGTTATCCCTAAAGTAACAGAGCAACATGATGAAAACACTTAATATTGAAAACAACATTAATAGCAACAGGTACCTTTTCCTGAAAACATCTGGACGCTATTATAGTAGATGCTTCACATACATTATCTTGTTTACTTTTTAAATGTAATTTAAGTTCAATTAATTTACATATAATGTATTACTGGTTTCAGAGGCAGAGGTCAGTGATTCATCAGTCTTCTATAACACCCAGTACTCATTATATCACAAGCCCTCCTTAATGTCTGTTACCCAGTTACCCAATTTCCCCATCCCTCTCCCCTCTAGTGACCCTCAGTTTGTTTCCTATGCTTAAGAGTCTCTTATGGTTTGTCTCTCTGATTTTGTCTTTATTTTTTCCTCTCTTCTCCTATGATCTTCTGTTTTGTTTCTTAAATTCCACATGAGTGAGATCATAATTGTCTTTCTCTGATTGAATTATTTCACTTAGCAAAATATCCTCTAGTTCCATCCATGTCTTTGCAAATGGCAAGATTTCATTGTTTTTTGATGGCTGAGTAGTATTCCATTGTATATATACAAATCTTTTGTATCTATTCATCTGTCGATGGACATGTGGGCTCTTTCCCTAGCTTGGCTATTGTGGACTTTGCTGCTATAAACATTGGGGTGCAGGTGCCCCTTTAGATCACTACTTTTGTATCCTTGGGGTAAATACCCAGTAGGGCAATTGCTGGGTCACAGGGTAGCTCTATTTTCAACTTTTTGAGAAACCTCCACACTGTTTTCCAGAGTGGCTGCATCAGCGTATATTCCCATGGACTGTGTACAAGGGTTCCCCTTTCTCTGCATCTAAACTATCTTATTTTTTATCTTTACAACTAGAGCCCATTGGGATAAAGAAATGTAAGAGAAATGAGGCTGAGACAGAGTTGGACATAATTTTTTTGAAGGAAACTTTGTCCTTTCTTTGCTTGTCAGGGAAGGTCAGTATTTTTGTCCAACCTTTGCTTAAGAGTATGTGCCAAGCAAATACCACCTAACAGACTAGCTAACTTTGCAATAAGAATTTCTGGCCCATTTTACAAATAAGGTAATACGACTCAGAGTTATAAATGAAAGAGCCAAGATTAAACCCACATCTTTCTGATTCTGATGCTTTGTTCTTTCCATGTGTTAAAATTAAATCAAGAAGGAAATCAAACCTACATTTAGCTTCATCGAACACAGTGAATAATGTGTATAGTACTTAGTATGCTGCATGCCAATTAGGCATAAATAATTCACATAAATAATGATACAAATACATACTTAGAAACATAGATGCCAAAAAATATTAAAAAAAGAAACGTAGATGCCTGTGGTTAATGGGAGAAGCTCTGTAGGCATGTTCTGGTGGCTGGAGGGTGGGGGATGGCAGAGAGGAAGTGATTAGGATGGCTTCCCAAGAGCCATATCCCAAATCAAAAGTCTGGATTGCATTGGTTCTCCTCTTGATTATCTTCACTGTTAAACGCTAGCTTAATCTTCTAATAGGGCATGAGATGTAAGGGACAAATGTGCCCTTTCCTGTTCTCTTTATAACTGGAAGCATGAGAGAAATGGAGGTGTGATAGGAAGCCCAGACAGGGAAGGGGGCTGTTCTCTACTCTCTGAAACTGTTGTATCCTTAACCAGGTATCTAAGTGTCCCCTTTAATAAAAATGATCTTCCGATGTTCATCTCCTTTGAAGGAGAGAGATGGTTCTTTATCTGGGAAAGGACCCAGGTCAGGCCTTCTTATATTCCTGTCATATATGAACTTTAGCACAGACACAAATGGAATAAATACCCAGTTTCATCTCTGTCTATGCCATCAATCATTTTGTTCAGATGGTGTCTTCCCTACTCTTTTGCCCTGTTAGATTTTATAGGTCCTTCAAATTGTAGCTCCCGGGTTGCTTCCTTAGAGATGCCTCTCCTTATAGGGAGCTGCTTTCCCAGTTTGCAAGGCTGAGACAGCATTTCTTCCCTGTGTTTCTTACTCGCTTCTGTACACCTCCATTATAGACAAGGTGGTAATTTCCGGTTTCTTTGGGACAGTACAGTTTATATATGTTGTCTTGGAGGTAATTACCAGCAGTGCCCCCTTTCTAAGTTTATAGAATAAATTCTATATGGTCACTTTGATCATACAATCTATCCCAGTGTAACTGATGACTAACTTTTCCAAATTTGTAATAAACTATGAGTGGGCTCTTTAAGTGCCCTTGCTGTTTTGTATTAATCTGTGTATTCCCAGGGCTGGGGGCAGCCTGCATTGCTGAATAAAGACAAATTAGTGGACAATAGGAGTACCTTCCCTGTAGATAGGGAGCAGAGATGTCAATCTTTATTCAACTAATATCTAAGCTGAAAGTGGTAACATCATTGATTATTAAATCAATAAGATTTAATTATTTATATGAGAGACACAGAGAGATAGGCAAAGGGAGAAGCAGGCTCCCTGTGAGGAGCCTGATGCAGGACTCGATCCCAGGACCTTGGGATCATGACCTGAGCCAAAGGCACACACTCAACCACTGAGTCACCCAGGTGCCCCAACATCACACATATTAAATACAATTCTCCTTTGATTTTCTAAGTTCACCAGTTAAAGATTAAGTTGGAGCCAAGGGCATAGGGAGTGAAGAATTACCTGGTATCTTAGCTCTTTGCCCAGGGTAGATGAACTGAAATTGAGCTTCCATACTTATCTGGCAGTTGTGAAGTCACAGCTGTTTAGATGAGTAGACTAAAGATGAAAGGGAAGATAACAGAATCCAGCTCTTTGGATGAAAGAGAGCATCAGAAGGCAGAAGAGAAGGGAGCAGCATTTGCAACAGTATGAAACAAACCAACCAGATTCTCTGTGATAAGAGACAGAGGAGCCAAGAAATGTGGGGGAATGGGGAAGGGAAGGAGACAGAAAGTTTGGCGAAGGAATCCTTATTCTTTATCTAAGAGCTTGAGACAAGAGAATGTGCCATCTAACAGATTTTCTGGATAGTAACAGAGTTCCTAGACACATCTTTACAGAGCACGACTGTGGCGACTAGTAGTAGCAGTGGTGGAAATGCCAAGTGATTCTTGCTCTGACAGAATTATTCTGGTTACTGGCAAAAGTTTCAATTCTGCTTTTAGGTGCTGTCATGGAATCGCTCAATGTCTCACAGAAGGCAGAAGTCACCTGTTGGGAGCATTTTTTTAAGCCTTTCAATTTCTCAATGAAACTACTCATGAATTCAGGATGAAGTGCATATAAAATTGCATGTAAATTTTTGCTTAAAATTAAAGTATAATTTATATATAATGTAATTCACCCTGTTTGGTATGCAATTCTTTGAGTTTTAATAAGTCAATGTGGTCATGTAGTCACTGTTACAGTCAAGACCTAGAACAGTTCCCTGACCCTTAAAAGTTCCCGCATGTCCCTGAATAGTCAATCCCTCTACCTAATCTGGCAACAGTGATCATTGTTTTCTGTCCCCAAGGCTATACCTTTTTCAGCAATGTGATATAAATGGATTTATACAGAATATAATATTCACTGCATTTTTAAAGCCAGTTTCTAACTATATGTAAGAAGCATGTTAAGAATTGGTTAATACATTTTAAAAGCGTTATGTGGATTATGGCTATTAATATTTGGGAAAAAAAACTTTGCTATTTCTTTCTTTAAAAAGCATTTAAATTTCTATAATATTAAATGCTGCCTAGAACATCTGAAACAATTTTAATGTGTTTAATTAGAAGTAATGGGCCATTCTTTGATTCTCTTTTGAATTGAGGCTATTGCAATAAAATATTTACTATTATAAGTAATAGCATTCAACTGAAAGCCCCATTTTTAAAAATAATTGGCTAATGCATTTTAAGTACCACTAAGTGATAGAGAAAAGCTAAACATTCTTTAAAATATGCCAACTGGCTATTTCTTCTTGAATACCATGCCTGGTTGCATTCTCTAGAGTCTTTTCCAATTTTACTTTGCTTAAAGGAGAAAAAACATCCTATTTCAATTCCAGTCTTCTTTGAAAATATGTGGATTATAAGCAAATGAATTGAAGAACACTAAAACACTGACACCTGTGTACTACCACTGACCACTCAAAGGGGCAGGGCATTTCTATTTATTCAGAAAACCTGTTTCTTGCAAAGGGGAAAAAACACAATAACTTCTCTCAGTATGGATGATACAAATATAAACAAAACAGAACAAAAAAGCAAACAACTTTGCTCAGTAATGATGCTAGCAATTTCGAAGATTAGGATATCTGCATATCAAGTGATTTAACATTGACCTTTACTTAGTAAATCGATTACTTATAAATTATGACTAGAGGCCATTTAACTAAGACTGTATAAACAGGCTTCCTCTATCCATAACTTGTTTCCATGAGCTTCAGAGATATGGTGCTGACTCTTTACCATTTAATGCTATGTGCCTTCCAAGACAATTTTATTTAGTGCCATGGTTTCAGCTACCATGTCGTGCTCAGAACACCTAAATGTCTATCGGTAGCTCAAGTCTTTCTCCTGAGTTCCAGATTCATTTAGTCAACCCCTGTATGCTCACATATATAGTTGGATTTTCAACAAGGACTTCAAACACCAAAAATCCCAAGTAGTACTTATATTTGTGCTTATTCCTCCTGCTCTTTCTGTAATGTTCCCTGTCTCACTGAATAGGTCCTGATGTCTAAGCTGGAAATTTCGGGTTCATCCTTGACTCTTACCTTCTCTTCAAATCATTAATCTAATCAACTCCTAGGTCCTGTGGATTTAACCCCTTCTCAAACTCCTCAATACTTCTCCTCTGTCTTCTCACTGCCCTTTCTTTAGTTCAGGCTAGAAAACTTTCTTGTTCAGGTTGATGAAATGCTATGAATTGAGATTTTTGCCTCAAGTCTTCCTGCCACTCCAATCCATGTTCCCTGTTGCCACCATTGTGATCTTTCTTAAAGAACATAATCAAAATTAAACTTGGTCTTTTAATTCTGCTACTTGGATTTTACTCTGTTGCTTCTCAGCACCTGTGGAGTAAAGCCCAAGCTTCTTGATTTGGCTTACACATCATTCCCAGTAAGATTCTGGTTCACCTCTACCGCCCTGTTCTGTCTACATCCGTCCTCACAAGGCATGTTAAGCTGAAGCTGCTCAAGTTCCTAAACCACCCTTTACCCTGTGCCTTTGCACATGCTCTTCCTCTGTCTGAAGCATTCTTCTTCAGGGAACTCTAGTCATCGTTTAAGTCTTGCTGAACATATTACATTCTCCAGAAGGCCTGCGCAGATCCCTGATTTGGAGAGGGGGCCCTCTCTGGTAATCACCAAACATACTGCACTTTCCTAATTAAGTTTTATTGTAACTGCTCTGTGTTCTTTTGTCGGTATACCCCCAAAAAGCTACAAGCAAGAATATGGACTTATTTGATAAAAATTAAATATCTGGTGCCTAGCACACAGTAGGCACTCAAAATAATTTTCCAATGAATGAATGAGCACTTGATTTTGAGACCTCAGGAATCACTACTTGCATTTTAAGCTCTTGCAATCTATTCAGAGCAGCTTTTCTAAGACCCCTGCTGGGAAGTAATTCCTTTATTACCTTAGCTTGAAATGCTCTCTGGACCTCAAAGCAATAACACCGATTTCTTCAAAATGATACTGTAATTTAGGTGTCTCACTGACTTAGATCCCCATTACTACAGGTGATGCATTAATTACAAAGCTGTTATTGTGCTGATATAAAAACTTACAAACCAGGTTGATTATAATCATTCAAATGTACTGTGTGATTTACATCGTAGACATATTTATTAGTTTATACAATTTTTAAGACATTTTTAATCCTTAGATGGTTTTTCCTAATTTAGACTTTATTTTATTTTTTTCCCTGATTTAGGCTTTACATAATAATGTATGTATTGGCTTAATCAAAGGTTTATTTGCCACCAGCATTCCCTACACTAAATTGGAGAAAGGTTTCCTACTTATAAGTTTCTCATTCACTGACAAACCCAAGTTCACATACAAAACAAAAACAAAAACAAAAATAGAAACAAACCTAAAAAACTAACGGCTTTAAAATCTTTCCATAAATACCCTATTAAAATTTTGTCTTCTCTTATATTTTCAAATGTGTCAATAAACTCTTTTGTCCCCAAAATGAGATTTGAATCTGCACGTTTTAAGTTGGAACAGCCAATGATTGAACAACCGCAATAAATCTATCATTTAAAGTGCTTCCCCAATTTGGCTTAAGGCTGCAGACTCAATCAAGAGGGACACACATGGGGTTTTCATTGCCAAGTGATGGCTGAGGCCCACACTGATTTCACACAAACTTGGGGAGGATTCAAAAGTGCAACTTGTTCAATAATTGCTTCTAGCAGTCTTTTCCCTAAGCATCAAGGCTCTGGCTCATCAGTGTTTTTGCTGTCCAAATAGATAAAAACAAAATCCAAACCACCAGACCTGGTGCTATGTACTGAATGTCTGAGTCTCTCCAAATTCCTATGTTAAATCCTAATGCCCAGTGTGATGCTATTAGGAGGAAGGGCCTCTGGGAGGTGGTTAGGTCATGAGCCCTGAGCCGGGAGGGGGAGAAAGAGCTCACGAATGGGATTGGTACCTTTATGAGGTACCATATTGCTCTCTGTCTGCCATATGAGTATATAAGAAGATTGATATCTGAAACCCAGAAGAAGGCCCTTACCAGAACTTGACTGAGCTGGCATCCTGATCTCGGACTACCATGCCCAGAATTGTGGGAAATAAATTTCTGTTGTTTATAAGCCATCTGATTTATTGTACTATGTCATAAAAGCTCAGATTAAGATACTTGGCAGGGAAGGCAACATTATGAACCCTCTTCTCAAATATGTCTCCTCTTTCTAACTATTTTTGTACTTAAAAGTTTCCTTATTCACAGAGGAGATGTTAGAAATATTTAAAACAAATGAAGGGTCAGTAGTCCTCATATGGACAGAAGTAACATTTATGAACATGATACAGGTGCTAGAGTAAGCCATTTCCTCTTTCTACTTAAAACATTATTCCAATTAAAAAAATTAATCCCAATTTCTCATTGGATACATACATGTCCACCAAAAAAAAAAAAAAGATAAATAAAAGAAAATCCATATTTTTTAGCCTCTCCCTTACATTTAAGTTTGGCCTGGGAACTAATTTCTGCCCAGTAGGGGCATAAAAGAAATTACTGTTGAAACTTTTGGAAAGTTCCTAAGAAAGGGAAGAAGTATACTCTGATTTCTACTTTCTTCCTTCCTGTTACTGGGAGATGATATTGAGAAGCTGAAGCCCAGGGAGCCATCTTGGTTCAGGATATGAAGATAGTGGAGCAGCAAGATAAAAGGGGTAGTCCTGATTGCCTACCTTTAGAGACATCAAACAGCCAATGAGCTACCCAACTAAAGAGCAAAAAGCTTCTATCTTTCTTAGTCACTGTTACTTTCAACATTTTATTTGTAATATATCTTATTCTTACTTATCAGTATAAGAATGTCTGCAAATATCAGACATTCTGCTAAATGCTCACTGTATAGCAACTATGTTAAGATAGAAATTATGATCTCTTCTATGAGTGAGGAAATTAAGATTCAAAGGTGTTACATAATGGTCCTAATGACACCAAGGTAGTAAGTGGCCAAATCAGATTCCGGAATTTATAGTCTTTTTTTCCTGCATTATTACTGCATTACTCTATAATGTGGGAGTAAGTCCCTCCTTGTGTGCCTGTAGTTTAAACTCTTAATCTTCTTATCCTCTTTTGAAATTAAGATTAAAAACCTCTGCCTACTATAGGCACTACTGTGAAGACAAGTGGGTTCATTATTGTGTAAAGCATTGAAGTCCTTGGGACTTAACCACTATTTAATTTATGTACACAGTTAAAACTATTTAAAACTTTTTTGAACACAAAAAGTCAGCAGTTATACAAGAAGACTTAACTTCAATACAGCCACAATTAACTAATTTGTGCCACAAGCCTATACTTGTTTCAACTGGTTTACAAAATTAAACTCCAAATCACTAATTAACTTCCTGTTTCAGAAATCTATTCTGTGAGGCCCAGCATTTAGCTGAATTGTGCTTAACCACTCAGCTCACAACTTTGCCTTGTCATCCTGCTGTGGCTGCCTTTCAATGGAAGTGTTTTCCATTAAATACTGGAGGAACTGCAAATTGTGTTGTCATACCAACTCACAAAAATATCTTGGTGTCTTGGTAATAAAAGCAGTCAACTTGGTTGTCTGCAACAAGACTTTGTAATTTTGAAAAACTAATCCACAGTTCTTGGCCTACGGTTTTATTGTTTGTTTCCCCTAATCTCTAAAAAGAGTAATTTGGACTCTGATTGCAAAGGCTGAGACCACCTCTAAAATTCTGGTCTCCCTATACAAAATGTGGCATTGAAAATGCTTAGAGCTTATGTCTAGAGTCAAACAAACAGACAGGGATTAAAATCCTGGTTCTGTAATTTTAGGCAAATTACATAATCTAAGTTTTGTTTTTCTCATTAGAAAAATGGAGATGATAATATGATTTATAACACATCATAGAGCTCCAGAGATGTTTAAAATAGATAATGAGTGTAGAGTTCTGTATCCATTTCCTCTTGCTTCTGTAATAAATTACTACAAATTTAGTAATCTGTCCTACAACACAAATTTATTATTCTATAGTTCTGGAAGTCAGAAGTCCAGGATGGGTTTTAGTGGACCAAAATTATTGTCTGGGCTATGTTTCTTAGGAGGGTTCAGAATTATTAATTGTTCCTTCACATTGTTGATAGAATTCAGTTCATTGTGGCTATGGGACTAAGGTCCCTTTCCTTACTGGCTATCAACTGAGGCTGTTCCCATCTTAAAGAGTTATCCAAAATCCTTTGCTCATGGCTACCTTCCACCATCTTCAAAGCAGAAATACCAACTGAAGTCCTTCTGAAGTTTGAAATCTCTCCTGCCTCATCCTTGATTATCATATATCTCTGACAAATCCTTCTGCCTTCCTCTTCCCCTTATAAATTTTCAGGTGATTACTGTGAACCTACCCACATAATCCAGGATAAGTTCCCTATTTTGAAGTCATCTACTTAGTAATTTTAAGTATTTAAATTTAATTACTTTTTGTCATGTATGTAACGCAATCAGAGGTTTATAGGATAAGGACATGGACATCTTTGGGGTCAATTATCTATTTATCACAAGCTCTGAGCATAACACCTGGCAATGTAGTTAAGTACTAAATAAATAAAAATAGCTAATACTTATGTTTACTCACTGCTCGGTAAAGACTGTATATGCTATATAGATAGCATATATATAGGATATATATAGTGCTATATAGATATTTATGTATTTCATCTAATAATCCCCATTATTATCTAGTGATATCTAATATCACCATCCACATTAAAATGAGAAAATGAAAAAAAAAATAAAATAAAATGAGAAAATGAAGTGCCTGGGTGGCTCAGTTGGTTAGGTGGTTGGCTCTTGATTTCAGCTCAGGTGGTGATTTCAGGGTCCTGGGATCAAGCCCCTCCTTGTTGGGCTCCATCCTCAGCAGGGAGTCGGCTAGAAGATTCTCTCTCTCTCCTGCTGCCACTCCCCTGCTTGTGTGCACACGCACTCTTCTCTCTCTCTCATAAATATATATGTATATATATTTATTTTTATATATATCTATTTTTTAAATAAAAAAAAGAGACCCAGAAAGTAAAGCTTTTCATTGAGCAAGCAAAAGGTAGAACAAAGAATTGAACCCAGGCTGTTTGGCTCTACAAGTGGTACCCTTAAGCTTCATCCTTCCTCCTCATTTTAAATATTATAACAATCAGAAAACCAAGAAAGCCTTTGCTTAAACTACTACCAAGAATGCTAAATTATTTCAGTATAGGGCAACAGCAATATTGGTATTTATTTGGCATATGTTCTTAATATATCTTCTCTTCTTTGTCCAAGGATGTTGGCTCATGTGGGTCCAGGACTGATTTTCTTTATCATTCTACTTTGAGTCTTACCCAGTGACTGGGGAGGAAAATCCTTGCTAAGATAAGGTATTCTGTATGGGTAGAAGCTAGATGATATATCTAACTTTTTCCAGATTTCAAAAATTGCACACTATCTTCCTGAGAGTATTACAAAACCAAAAATACTACTGTCTTGATTTTTCAACAACTCATATTCTACTCATTTCATATTGAAAACCTGCTTTGACATCAGTATGGAAAGTAAGAAGAAAGTGAATCACCATTATTTTGGTCAGCAAATACCTTTCATTCTCCTGCACGATCATATCTCCTTTTTTCCATGAACAGACTGGTTTGGGGGAGGCTCTAGGTTTACAATCCAAGCTGACCATGCTGCCCACCTGCACCTGCATCAACTTTTTCATTGGAGCCTTTGAAAAATCTGGAGCAGAAGCTGAAAGGCAAGAAGGAATAAAATTTTATTTTTAATTTAATATTTTAAAATTTCTGTAGGTAAAAATAAAATAAAATAAAATAAAATAAAATAAAATAAAATAAAATAAAATAAAATAAAATAAAATTCCTGTAGGTTCAGAGGTTGACTTTATAATCATTTTTAAAGTTTTCTGACACACAGATGTCAGTACTTGATTTACTTAATTGACTGGGCACCACTCAAGTTTTTAATGCTAAAAAAGTAATTCCTACTATTTTGTGCTCTAGGAAGTTCTAAATCTTGGGATGATTATTTTATATAGGAATTTTTAAAGTTTACTGTGAAGTTTGAAAGTAGCTCATGAGCTTATTTAAATGAAAACCTATCACAGAATGTTCTTGAAAGTTAGTTCCATGCAGACAACAATAGTCAGTCTCTTGTGATCTCTAAAACTCAGCACTTGGCACAGCGCCTGGCACTTAGTAAGTGCTCAGTAAGTGTTTTTAGAATGAAGGCTGGGTATTGAATTATTATTCTCTTCCATAAAAATTATCAAGATCTATTATAAAATTTTCACATGGCTGTGTTTACCTTCTGCATTGAAGAAATATATAATATGCGTTATTATATTAGTGTTACAGTATCACATTAAATACAATAATATGTAAAGAACATCATATCTGCCAATAATGCACACAATGCTGATCCTGAAACAACTGAACATTCAAGATAAATAAAAATGTATCTTTTGATTGAAATGGTACTTTAATCAGAAAATCATTCTTCCTCTTATTGCAAATTGGGAAAAGTTAACCAAACACAGTGCATTTCTCCTAATGTTTAATGCTCTGTCTTATGGAAAATCCCAGGGAATACAATTTATTTATTTTTTTGGTCAGTGGGCATCATATAGCTAATTATATTATGCGGTTATATATAAGACTGTGGATAAAGAAGATATGTTACCCAGACATTGTTGGTCTTAAAAATTAAGATCTTAAAATAATACTTTTGACTAAAAAAAAAAAACCCTTTGTACTTTAAGTGAATTATATAGATTTTTAACATAGCTCATATTTTTCCCATACAAAAGCCTCATACAGCATGTTTGGTATGAAATCACGCATTTTAAGATGAATGAACCATCACTCATAAGGCTAATTTAATACAATAGTACAGCAATGCTTCAACTTAAGACTAGGTAAAAATCCACTCTCTTTTTGTTAAGTACCCCACTTCTCTGTTATGGATAAGAGTAGCCAGATTTTCAGTTGATGATCTGCCTTTTCCAGAATTGAGGCTTCCCAGTGCAGATGATGTATTTCTAACCTCCAGGCATCAAGGATGAGAGACCTGCTTCCCATCAAATCAGGGATTCTCAGTGTGGCACCTGACATTTTGGGCTGAATAATTATTTGCTATGAGAGTCTGTCTTGTGCACTGTAGGATATTTACATTGTAGAATTATTTGTGAGTAGCCTTTCTGGCTTCTACCCACGAGATGCCAGGAATACACACTGGCTCCCTTCTTCCCCTATCTGTCCTCAACATTATGACAACTAAAAATGTCTCCCAACATTTCCAAATATTTCCTGAGAGCAAAGTCATCCCCGACTGGGGATCGCTGAGTTAGGTCAATCAGGGTCTTCCAACTTCTGGACCATATGGATTGACCAGCCATGGGTATAAGACTCAACTCAGTGATGCAGGGCCAATGCCATGTAGGACTGCGATTTTTATTAGCGCAATTCAGAAAGCCATGCTTCTTGCATTAGACTGACTGATCACGGAAACTGAATGTGTTGGGGATCAACCATGTAGATCCTGATGATGGTGATGATGCTTGAGCCCTGGATCATGTTCTGTTCATATCCAAATCTGCACTTTAATTACATGGAACAAAAAATTTCCCTTCTTCTTTCTCTCTTATTTACATCATATGATGCTATGCTCTGACAATTTTGGTTGACTTTCAGGCATTTGTCACTTACAAAGTGTTTCTCTAGATAATTGCCCTACACACAATGTAACATTTTCTACCTTTTCATATACTTAGAGTGCAAGAAGAAGAAAATAATTCAGAATTTCAAATAGTTGAGCTTTGTTAATTAAAACTTCACTATGCCCAATGTTTGATGCTTTGAGCAGGGTCACTAAAAACAAAGCAACTCTTTATGGATCCATAAATTATTGTTTTCAATTCTGTTCTTTACTTTTGAACTTTTACTAGCCCTGCAACAGAAAACACCAAATTCACTTATTATCTTAAAAGGCATTGCATAGTTTGTAACATTGGAGTTGGATAAGGATGTTTTAGGTCAACAAGTTTCCTTATTGTTGTTCTATTTCAGCCTTTGAGGTTTATTCCAGCCACAATTGCTGCTTTTCCTTAGAAATCACTAAAATATATTCCCTGATTAAAAACCCTGATGTTGTTATAATACTGTAGAGAATATAGGAGTATAATAGGAGAAGTAAATATTTCTGGTTCTAGCAAAAATGGGGGATTTAAGAAAAAAAGTGACAAGAGAAGCTTTGTCTTACCTACAACCTTAAGTTCTGCACTGGAATAGATGAGACCATGTTTGTTTTCTGCTATGCACTGGAACATTCCAGAATCAGTCACATTTAGGTTCGATATTGTAAGGGCACCATTTTCTATCTGTATTCTCTCCTAGGTAAGAACAAAAATCTCTTGCATATCAATGTATGTATCATTTTAAAAGAAAAATGAAACCACTATTATTTCAATGATATACAAACCTCCTTCATTTTCCTCAGAGTATTAGGCAACCTGACCTGAAATTGTAATATTTCCTTATTTTGAAAATCTGAGACTGATTTAACATAACAGCCACACATTAGAAATACTAATAAACACCCTTCAGTCCAAATGCCTATCAGTAAAATAAATAACAAAGCAAGAAGTAAAATATTATAGGCACTTCATTTTTCCCTATGGTTAAAGTTGCAGACTTTAAAAAATGTATCATGTTTCCATCCCATCAACTGGAAAGGTTTTCACCATTTTTTAAATCATTTAAATTAAACACATTATATATTCTGTGCACCAGAAAGGGTTCTGGAAAATACATTTATTAAGGGTTTTTAGGTAGTATGACAAGTTATATATAGAAATTTGAAGGAACATAATTGACTTAGTACACAATTTTTTAAAAGAGTAAAAATTATATGGCTTAAGAAAGCAAGTGATTGAGAAAATAAGTACTCATGTAAAAAGGTAACCATGTAATGATACATTTACTCTCCAGAGGCCAATACCAACTTGTCAAACAGGAAAAAGAAATTATATTCCACATTTGATTAAAGTCAAGTCTTTTCTAATTTCAAAAGCAAAAAAAAAAAATAGTATATCAGTTTTAGACTAAATTCACAAAATTATTTTTTACCAATCAAATATAATTGTTGAAAGTATTTCCTTTTTGGCAGACTGGATTCTTGATTTTATATTTTTCTTCTCTTTATCACTTTATAGGTACAAATGAATGTGTACAAACTTTGGCACTAGGTACAAGGAAGGCATTTATTTAACACAAAATGAAGAGACGAAGGATTAACCAGGCTCGTTACCTTACCTCAAGCACAAGGGCTTCTCCATTTTTCAACCATCGGTAGGAGGGTTTGGGCTTACCACTTGCCCGGCATTCCCAAAAAAGATTGTCCTCCACTGCTATTTCTACATCTTTTATGAGCTGAACCCAATGAGGTTTTGCTGCAAGGAAAAAAAAAAAAAAAAAAAAACAAACCACCCAGCAAATAATAAATAAATACTTTATATAAATGGATATAAACACTGTGAGCAATTAATTAATAGGAGCATAGTGACTAAAATTATATTTAATTCCCTATTTACTAAGTGGGTATGGGAAATATTTCTAGATTTGAGAATGAATGTTTCAATTTGTCACTTCTTAAGCCAAATTCATTATGCTTTCTCCGTTTTCAAAATTCTGGGCATTGTACTATATTCTCTTTCTTAAATTTTTATTTATTTATTTATTTATTTATTTATTTATTTATTTATTTATTTATTTTAAAAGGGAGACAGTGGGGATGGGCAGAGCAGAGGGATTGAGAATCTGAGAATCTTAAACAAGATCTACACTCAGCACGGAGCCTGACACATTGGCTCGATCTCGTGACCCTGAGAGTTTGGCCTGAGCCGAAATCAAGAGTCAGATGCTTAACTGACTGAGCCACCCAGGTGCCGCGGCACTATGTTATATTCTTCAAGTGTGTCTTAGTAGATTGTAATGCAGGGATACTAAATAGACTCCTTTCCAAGTGCATTTGTGAATCATAAGGTCACAATTGATGACAACTTAGTACACATATGACAGGAGATACTCATCTTAATTATGCACTAAAAATTAACATCCGTAGAAGGGAAACTTCTATAGCTGAGGAAAAAAAATCTCCCTCAAGTTAGAAATAAGTTTTAATTAAATACAAGCCAATGAGCATCTTATGAACCTCTTTGTGAATTAAAATGAAAGCAGAGAAAGATGGATAAATTGGTTCAATTTGAATAATATGATTTTTTATGAAAAAGAACTAGCTCATGCAACCTTAAATTATGTATGCAAATCAGTGGCATCAACTGGATTTATCATTTTCTCTTACATTTTAGAAGATATTTGGAAAATTCTTTTTACAGATGAAAGCAACATACCACTTATAACCAAAGCCACTCCATATACACAGCATATTCAGCCAAGTCTCAGCTTGCATTTTAGATCCAAAACTGGGAGGTGAGATGTCTTACTGGTTTCACATTGCATTATGCATGTGATGTCTACTGTGAGATTCACATTTGCATCCTCCATATGGAGAAACAGTTTATCTATTTCTATTTAATTGCAACCATGGGAAGATTTGTCTTTCCATTTCTATCTTGTAAAATTGCTTTTTTTTAAATAAAGGAAATAGAAATATAGCTATTTAGCTTTTAGAGAAAATCTATTGGTCTAAATTTTGCCTTATTATTATTATTTTTTCTCATTATTATTTTTTTTTACATAAATGACTTCCTCAGTCTGAAGTATAGTTCAGTCTAAAGTCACTTCACTCTACTTATATTGAAGCACATTTTTTTTTCTTTCAGGAATTATCAGCCTTCATGGAATAAGACCGCAAAGAAACTCATACATGAGTCCTTCTCTAAGACTCAAGATTCTAGCAAAAAATTTCCACTGGTTTCTCAGAACTACTGTTCTCCAAATGAGAGGATAATTCATTGGGCTGAAGCCAATCCTGAGATTACAACTGCCATGTTAATTGTGATTTCCCCCCTTACTCTATCATATGAGATCCAAATATTCTATCTATATGAAATATTAGAACGGATAACCAGAGAACTTCATGGCACTGATTGAATATAATAGTCTTAAGTCAGAAATGTAGTGTAACTATCATGAAACTCCTTATCTCATTAATTCCTGATTTATTTCTTGGGTATATATTATATTACCTACCTAATGAAATAAAGCAGTAGTCTACCTTCTTTAGTCAGTATAGGGGATGATGCTGGTTGTCTGTTGTGTATCCATTTCATCTTTTCTTTATTTGTAAAATAACCCCCATTTCTCATTAAACTATCTTCTCTTTCATCACCTCACACCGCCCATAAAATTCAGGGAATCTGACCATATTCCCTGTTCCTGATGCACTTAAATTGTATAAGTCAATTCTCCCCACTACTGATTGGTTTAGGAATGAACTTCCAGGCAATGATATTTGAGAAGGGAATTACAAGATGTTTTGGAGACAGGAAGGGTGAACAAGGGTTAATGTTCTGGTCTCAGTGGACAGCTATTTTATGACTCTACCAGAGACTAACATGCAGGTAAAGGGAAAAGACCGGTAAGGGCAGAAACAAAATCACAGAGAAACTGAGCAAGGACCTGCTTATAAGGTACTTGAACACCAACTTAGCTTTGAATTTCTCATCTTATGAGGCATTCAATTATTTATTTTTTAGTCAAGGTTGCTGGTCCACAGAGCTAAAACATTGCTGCTGAAACATTTAGACAGTTGGAATAGCTTGTGTTTTCTTGTAAGGGTCACTTCTTACCCTAGGTCAAGTAATTCTTTCTCAGAAAGGAGAAACTAAGCTCCTCCTTTGGAGCTTTCTCCTACCAGAAAAAGGGACTTGCTCTGGGTGGTCTTAGAGCTGTACAGTCATATGGCTTAAGTGCCCCCTGACCTACTTTTTTTTTTTTTCCCCCTGACCTACTTCTTTATTGTCCCATCAGTATGTAGACCTTGACACCTAGGTAATGTCACCGTGGTGCTCTGTAATCATGTAACGAGACAGTTATAACACAGAATGACTCATGATATTAAACCAGGCCTCCAATTTGTTCCTGACAGATCCTAAAATCTTACAATAGGTGAACACATGTCAATTTAATCAGAAGCAATGCAAATTTTTTTGAGGGAGGTCATAAAAAGCCCTTTAATTTTAATATTTGTCTTTGCAAATGATTTCCTCCCTGAAACATTTATGTATGCAAACTGTTTCCATTTCCACTTTCTAAGATAAATAGAATGCAATGCAATTTGCCTTTCACAAAAGTGGTCAATTCTCTCTCTCGTTTTACAATGCTTCTCATGATCAAACTGCAAGTATATATCCATTGAGCATATATCTTCCTATATATTACAGTACATTTTGTAAAATCATGTATTTATGCTTTCTAAATCATGCTTTCTTCAAAAAACTTACTTTTCTTAATAAAAATGATCTGAAAACAAAAAGGATAATTTAATTTTCCTATACCAAATGACTCTAAATAAATGTAGCATTATTATCCTTTCCTTACCCAAACTGAACAGTACATCAAATAAATGATTATAAATTAAAGGAAGCAAACACAGCACAGTTACATTATTGGAAGGGAGAGAATTAATACCAAAGAACTTCAGCCTGACTTGATGTGGTTTGTCTAATGCAGTAATTACAAGTTCTCTCTGTAAACAGTTTCTTTCTGTGTAGTAAAGATCATAAAGAAAGATACAGTCACATTTTCTAGGGGAGAGGATAGACACAAAGGAGATTGCTCTGTGATATGACCAAGTGTATAAAAGCATTACTCATAGAAAAAAATGAAATATTCATTATTATATGAATCGTTTTAAAATGCAAAAAGACTATGTCATGCCTCCGACTTCACCACAAAATGGTACTGCTTCTTAATTCCTCCTATATATTCATCCTCCTTTAACAAAACTCAAAAGAGAACAAGGTGAACATTGGCATCCTGTCATAACTTCCCACTGCCCAACAATATTTTGTTGAGAGAGCAAAAGCTAAAAATTCCATTTGCCCAAAGTAGATACTCACCATAGTAAGTGAGACGCCCTCTGGCGACATTTCTTCCTCGTGAATTCTCAGCAATGCATTCATAGGAACCCGTATCTTCCTGTTGGAAGTTGGGGATTTCAAGCACGCCATTGAACTTTCTCAGTTTAATTTTACTGGAAAACGGCAGTCCGTCACTTCTCCTCCAATTAATCTGAGGTACAGGGCTAAGCAGAAAATTGTCAAGTTATTGCTCTTTTACACAGATGCCTGGATGCATCTTAGGCCCTACAAAAGGAACCTTTTGTTAGGATAGAGCAAAAAGGCACCAGGTTTCCAATGCAGAACATCTCCAGTTGTCAATTACATAAACCTGATACAAGGATTTACCTAAGTTGATATTTTAATAAGGTGTGCATTTTCTTGAGTTAATTCATGACTTAAAGAAAAAAGAGGAACACGTCTCCATTGTATTATGACAAATGAACAAGCAAAAGAAAAATAACAGCAATCTAGTTCATGAAATTAGGCAGGCACAGTCATTTTCTGCGAATTGCCTTTCAAGCTTCAACCTAAATTATGTATGTGCATTCTTATATTTTATTTTTCCTTTGCTTCTAAATGAAAGAAAATTTTAGAAAATAAGGACAAGAAGACTCTGTCAAAAACTATTTTGATCTTTTACGGCAAACTAATATTTCAGCACATTGGGGTAAGTGTTACAAAACTTACTTTCCAAGAGCAAAACATTCCAATTTCACAGTTGCTCCTTTAGCTGCCGGAAGAGTTTCTGGAAATTGTACTTCTATTTTTGGCTCATATTCACCCATCACACCTGTAAAGCCATATGAGGTTAATAGTTTCAATGTTTCCTATGGAATTATCTCATTTTTCTTCAATAAAACTTTCTTTTGCTCCATTTTGAACTAGTTTCTCTAATGATTTAAATTACTAGCCATCCATTAGGTACTTTTAAAAGCAGAGCTAACTGGGCCAAATATGCAACATTATTAAACATCAGGGACCTCAGATTCTGTGATTCATAAATTTACTGCTTATAGAGCAGTTCCAAGAAAACCATTATACCCTTTACATTGTGTAAAAGGGGGGCTTTTTTATTCTGTATTTAATCTGGACATTTCTAGTCAAACTGAAATATACAATGTATTATGACTTCTTGAAATATCCTAAAGAGCAAAAATTATGGGAGGGAATTTACTTAATGGTACCCTGGTAGCAGAGAAACCAATCTTAAACTTATTAAATGGCACCCTGGAGACGAAAAACAGTAACTTAATAAATGAGAAAGGTCAAATTCAATTATAACTGACTGGAAGGAAATGTTTAGATAATATGTGGTCATGGCATGGTGCTTTATCAGATATGGCTTTGTGTAAGTGGGGCAGTTATGCAGGCTTACAAATCTGTTTCCTCTGAAGTTCATGTGCTCCCTTGAAATAGCCATAAAGGAGTTGAGGGAACACATGTTTTCATTTTCAGCTTTACTGAGGTATGATTAGCAAATAAAGATTATATAAATTTAGAAGGCACAGCCCGATTTTTTTTACTGTGTTCAATGTGATGATTTATATATGTATATACATTCTTAAATGATTATGTCAGTCAAGTTAACACATCTAGCACCTCACATAGATACCATTTAATTTCTAAATATTCTGTGGTAAGAACACCTCAGGTCTACTCTCTCAGCAAATTTCAAATATACAGTACAATATTATTAACTATTATGACTATGTTGTTGGAGGTGGGGGAAATGGGGAGAGGTTGGTCAAAGAGTACAAACTTTCAGTTATGAAATGAATAAGCTTTGAGACACCTGGGTGGCTCAGTGAATGAGCATCTGCCTTCAGCTCAGGGCATGATCCAGGGGTCCTGGGATCAAGTCCCGCATTGGGCTCCCCACAGGGAGCCTGCTTCTCCTTCTGCCTATGTCTCTGCCTCTCTCTGTGTCTCTCATGAATAAATACATAAAAATCTTTTTAAAAAATAAAAAATAAAAAATAAAATGAGTAAGCTTTGGGAATCTAGAGTACATTTGAAAACATTTTAAGAGATACTTTATATCCTATAACAAAACAACCAAACTTTTAAGAACCTCAAGGTGACCAAAATCAGGACAAGTGGTTCATGACAATGTAACCTGAGCCAGAGGCTCAGAAGAACCTCATGCTTGGTTTGATGGTCTCCTATCATCATCTTGAAATTCTTAATAATTTCTGAACAATGGATCCACGATTATTATTTTGCTCTGGTCCTTAAAAACTATGAAGCTGGTCCTGGGTAAGGATTAGGAACAAGGACCTATGTTAATGAAATAATCTGCATCGCTGTACTCATAATTTTTTTTGTTTGCCCCAAAATGAAATAATCCATGATATACTTTTCACCTTTTCCCTTTGTTTTTGGATGTATTCCCAACATTTACATTTAGAATTGCACCTTGAAATATTTCCTACCATCAGAACGTAGCACCAGAGGAGTTGGGGAGCCCAGCACTCTGGCTTTCGTCACTGTACTGGTCACCACACATGTGTAATTACCCACATCGGATGGCTCGACCTTGGCTATGTAGAGATGGCCTGTCTCTTGAGAGACAAATCTCCGACTATCTTCTTCAACAAATGATGGATATTCATTGAAGATCCAAGCATATGATAGTTCTAACAAAGTTTGGGGGTAAAAGAAATTCCATCATTAAAGAAAGTTTTCCATATTATAACTAAAAAATACACAAAATCACCTTTACTGCAAAGCAATGCTGAGTGCATTTATTGCAGGTCATGAAGAGGAAGAAAGAGTTCTGTGAACTGATTCTGCGGTCATTCTGCATTACGGTGGAGGACACTGCTGATTAGCATTCTTCTGGGAGCAATATTATCACCATCATCATTATCACTACTCCTGACACCTCCTGACAAGTCTCTCTCGCTTCGGTTTTCCTCCCTTTTATTTTGTGTCTCCACACCACACATTCTACACTCTTTCAAATTACCGATCCCGTCCTTTCAGTTTTTGATATAACTTTTCTGTAATTTCTTGGTATTCTTGAGAATAATGCAAAATTTCTTAACCTGAATAGGAAATTCTGCACAATTAGACCCCTGCTTAAAGCCTTACCACGTGGGTGCCTTTGCATGTGCTGCTCTAGAAAGCTGCAGTGTCCTTGTTTTCTGTTCACTCTCTTGCCTCTCTCCCACAACCTTTCAACACTAAACCCCCTTCTGCCAGAGTAACTTCCAGATGGTTTTCAAAGCTTAGTTCCAAATATAAGGAATCACCTCCTCAGAGAGGACGGGTCTTCCTTCATCCTCGTCCTCAGAGTGGGTTCTCCTATATTCTAGAGCAACTCTTAAGCTCACATAGGTTAAAGCACTTACTGCTTTGTATGTAATGGTCTACTTATCTGTCCTTCCATTGCTTGGTAAACATTGAGGTCAACTTTTATCCTGACTGCCCTGCCCCACCCAATTAGCAAAATGGAATATCCAAAGATACTGAACAGTTCTCAGTAAACATTTATTGAGTTAATTAAGGATATAATTACACTATTATCTCCTATGTAAAGTCCAATGTGAGAGTTTTCTTGACTTTTTGGGTCAAGGTAAACCAACTTTCTCCAAAGGAACTAATAATGTTCTTCTACTCTGTGATAATGAGGGTAAATCATACAATGCTGCATTGTTCTAGATGCCCGTATTTTTTAGAGGCAAGTTGTAATTTAAGCACACTTAACCATGGTTGGCTTATTTGATTCCTTTTTTTCCACGGCCCTACTGTGTTTTACAATTTCATCAACCTTATTGTATTGGTTCGTTGCTGTAATGCTTTTTCAAAAGAATTTTTGGAAAATGTATGTAATCAAAATAAATTTAGTAACAAATTGAAAATATACTTAAGACACTACTTCAGTGGCAAAGGGTCTTCGCATTTGGCAGAGGTGGACAGTAACTCAGTATACAAATAACAACGAGACAGTGTAAAAGGTCTGGGTGAGAGTTACTCTGGATTTCAGAGGAAGGACAGGTGACATTCTCTCATGACTAAACAGCAGATCTTAAAGGATAGAAGAACATTCTGACAGGCAGGGAGAAAAGCACTCCAGATGAAGTGAAGAGCATATGAAAAGTTGGCAGGGAAGAGAAAATGTTAAGTACCTGGTAGCAATGAGAAACCACTGACTTCCTTCTGCCTTCAAGCAAATACAAATGTTTGATGATTCCAAAGGTTAGCAAGTCAAGGGCAAACTGGGAGCACATTTAGAAACACGGATTTTTAACCTTGAACTGCTCTCCACATCACGTTATAATAGCAGTAGGGTGTTTCAGGAAATTTCAATCAGTCACCTGACAGGCTGTGAAATCCAAAGTTGTTTGTTGGACTGTATGAAAATGAAACGTGTCTCAAACATCCACTCCCCCGCTAGCCTCATGCTTACTGAGATGGTGCTTTGCTCTTAAAATAGTACTAAATAAACCACAGAGTTAAAGAATGCTGGTCAGGGAGGCTGGATTAGTTATGCAATTGTTGAAACTGACAGGTGTGGAAGCCTCAGTTCCCCAGGCTCTTCCTGTTGCACTAAGCATGCCGTCCCACCCAACATCCCCTGTCCCCTAACTCTGTAACTTCACCTTGCTTTAGAGAAGACAAAGCCATCTCATTCTGCCTTTCAAAGTATTCTATCCATGAAATTAATAGGATTGCCTCACTCTCTTTTATTTTTTTAATTTAAAAATATCCCTTTTATCCAGTAAGTGTAAAACTTCCACTGCTCCCCAACATAACATACCTCAGTTGGGTGTGAAGAACAAGAAATCAACCTTATTAAACCAGTTTATACTAAACTAAGAATTGCTGGTGGGAAGAACGCAGATGCAGAATCTAAAAAACCTAAAATCTAATAAATTCATGTAAGAAATACTATATAGCAAGGAGAATGTCTGATCAATAAGCACATGCAACAATTTGGAATAAATATTACATATGTCATTTTGACTGAAATGCTGTAAGGCTCCACTTTAGCATTTTTTAAATCCCAAATCAATACTTTCAAGATTTAAATAGTGTATTATCATTATATTGTTATACAGATACTATGGTGGCTTTGCTTATATGACCCCTGTAATGAAGGACTGTTAGAAGAGAAGAAAGTCAAAATTAAAATCATTTTAAGCTGCTCACAAAATGAGCACGGAGAAGTGAATATGGCTGGATTGAAGGGTGGGTTGTGATAGATATGGAAGTGTCCCACTTAGGTCTCACTTCAGGAGAACTTCATAGAACACAGTTAACTGGTGGCCTCCACCTGCTAGCCTATGAGTGGAGTGCTGTGGCTACACTTTCCTGGGGCTGCTTCTAGCTAAACGATGAACCCCACTGGGGTGTTCATGCTGGCTCATTCCCCCTGTTGCAGGATGTCCCCCATTGGGCAATTCAGGTTGGAGACGTCCCATCAGGTAATAGTCATGATATTCTCAGAACTTCACAGTGATTTGGCTTTCTTCCTATCCAAATTTTCTTCTCCTCTCTTTGCTCAGAGATAGTAGATTTGAATTTCAGACTGGAGTTTCCTCTACCAATTTCTGCTTCTTCACCGTTTAACCTTCACAGGCATTTTCTCCAGGATTTTTTCTTTATTATTTTTTTTTAATAGCAAGTCTGATCCTCTAATCCCATCTTGGAGTCTGCTTCTCAGAACACTTGAACTGACACAATGCTGCTGAAACGGAGTAACAGACTCTCCTCTGTGTTAGAAATTGCCCCTTCCCTTAGACCCTCAGGAAATATCCTCTATTACTGACCTCCTTTTCAATAACTGTTTAATCCCCTCACCTCACCCTCAGACTTTTCAAATTTACAAACTAATTCCTAATTGATTCTTAGCACCTACCCTCCACACAAGCCCTGACAAATCAGCATCCCAGAGGAAAATGGTGTAAACCCACCCTGAGATCCCCACCAAACAAATTAGAAACAATAGAATCTTCATCCCCCTAGGCTATATTACTGAGCAGAAGCCCTAAAGCCATCACTTACTTGTAACTTGAGAATGCAGTGGAGAAAAGCTGCTCTTTTGCAGGAATTTGCACTCCTGCATTCCTCTTTGACAAACTGTGTAACAATCAGGCAGATTTGGGATCTATCTCAGAATAGCATACAGGTATTCCTTGAATTACAAAGGGTTTATTATATTTGTAAACCATCACCCAAGGCATGTTGTATATGTGATCTTCACACAATCATGTGGACTGTATACTCCCTGTATATTAAACAGTGTAGAAAGACTTTTTTTTTTTTTTTTAAAGATCTTATTTATTTATTCATGAGGGACACACAGAGAGAGGCAGAGACATAGGCAGAGGGAGAAGCAGGCTCCCCATAGGGAGCCTGATGCAGGACTTGATCCAGGGACTCTGGGATCATGGTCTGAGCCAAAGGCAGAGGCTCAACCACTGAGCCACCTAGGTGCCCCTGTAGAAAGAAATTTTAAAGAGTTTTCAATAACACTCCCTCTCTCTTCACATCCTAATAGCATAGTATGTATACTTTTGAATTAAAAGTGCAATACTATGGTCTAACTATTGGAATATATTATAACCAGAATACCATAGTGGTCTTCCTCCACTATTTCTGCCAAATAGTATATTCTCACAGCTACAGGAGAAAAAAGGATCTTTGATGAGCAGCACAAAAATCGAACTCTAAGGTATTGAGCTGGGATAAACAGGAAAAACAAGAGAGCAGAAACAAGAGCCACTTTAGGGATGGAAGAGGTTGTACTATAAATTGATTTTGAGACTCAGGCAGGTAACCTAGAAGTAAATGCCCAATGGGTAGGTGAGACCTTTAAATGTAAATGTATGAGAGAGATTGGGCCTAATAATGGCATGGGAGGCTGAATCATGACCCCTAGAATATTTCATCACTCTAATCCCTGAAATCTTGAACATATTACCTGACATGAAAAGAAGGGCTCTGCAGATGTGATTAAATTAAGGATACGGAGATGGGAAGATTATCCTGGATTATCAGGGGTGGGGGAAATGTAATACTAAAAGTCCTTGTAAGAGGGAAGCAAGAGGGTCAGAGAAAAGGAACTGGAACTGTGGAAGCAGGGGCGTCAGCCAGAGAGTGCTATTTGAAGATGCTATGCTCTTGATCTTGAGGAAGGGACAGGTGGGGCTAGGTAGGGAGAGATAGATAAGGGACTATGTGATCAGGCTCAGAGAAATTCCCAAAATGCTGAGATATTAGGAAACCAGAGAAAAGAGAACAAACCAGACCACCCTGCCTTGGTGTGGGTGGGGAGGATTTTTTTTTTTTCTTTTTTCGTGATAGTTGCCTGTGACCAACAAAAAATGACCAGACCCCAAATGAAGCCATTAAAGATGTTATCACCGGGCATCCTGGGTGGCTCAGCGGTTTAGCGCTGCCTTCAGCCCAGGGTGTGATCCTGGAGACCCGGGATTGGGTCCCATGTCGGGCTCCCTGCATGGAGCCTGCTTCTCCCCCTGCCTGTGTCTCTGCCTCTCTCTCTCTCTCTCTCTCTGTGTCCCTGAAGGATAAATAAATAAAATCTTTAAAAAAAAAAAGATGTTATCACCACTCCTTATTCAAACCAGGGCATCTCAAGAATGATAAAGCCACAAGGTTCCCAGTCAGTTCTAAATAAAAAAACTGTCAGGGGAGGGAGGCCCACGCTGGCAACCCTGTTGGGACCCCTTTCACTCCCGGGAGCTTTTTCTATGCCCTTGCTTAATACTCTTCTATCGCTTTACTCACTCTCCTTTGTCTGTGAGATTCATTCTTCGGTTCAGTGAGACAAGAACCTAGCTCTCCCACTTCAATCTGAAGATGGAAGACAGGACCATGAGTCAAGGAAAACAGGTGGCATCTAGAAGCTGGAAGAGGCAAGACAATGGATTCTCCCCTAGAGCCTTTGGAGCTTTCAGCAGCCCTGTCAACATCTGGCATGTTGATTTTAGCTCTGGGACACCTGTATTGGACTTCTGACTTACAGAATTGTAAGATAATAAATCCATGGTGTTTTAAAGCACTAAATTTGTGGTAATTTGTCATACTAGCAAGAGGAAACCAATAGAAATAATGATAATAGGTAACAATCAGGTGTTATTATTAAGTCTAGGTGCAGTGCTAAGTGGTAGAGAGAAAATTTCCAAAGAAAAACAATGACCAGAGACAAAAAAAAAATAAATAAATAAATAAAAAAAAAGAGAAAGCCTACACTTAGAAGGCCTACAGAAGAATCCTATTTCATATAAAGTGATTTTAAGACCAATACAGTGGCAAAGGGTGAGGTATTCCAAAAGAGCAAATCACAACCTCAAAGCAAATGAACGAATTAGTGTTCTGTTTTATACAAAGATTCAGATCCTTGGGATGCCTAAGTGGCTCAGTCTGGTTAAGCTTCTGACTCTTGGTTTCAGTTCAGGTCATGCTCTCAGGGTCATGAGATTGAGCCCCACTTTGGGTTCCATGCTGGGCATGGAGTCTGCTTGAGATTCTCTCCCTTTCCCTCACCCACTGCACTACCCTCCCCCCACTAAAAAAAAGCCAAAACAAAACAAAAACACACAAAGATTCAGACCCTTGACAACTTACAGAAAGAAATCAAACCTGTGTTTAATATGGTATATACAGCCATGACAGCTACAACAGAAATTTGTAGCACCTACCTACCTTTCTTTACAGACTTTCTTATTGAGATGGAATGAGACATAACTTTTATGTCTCAGAGAGAAGATCTGCAGTATTTCATTTATTGCCTGCATGACCATGTTAAAATGTATGGCATCACTCTGATTGAAAACATTAGAGAATTATGTGATTTATTGCATTCTGATTAAACTAAAAAAAAATCTGCTGTAATACCATCAGAGTTTACTTATCATAAAAATCTGCATTTGCAATAAACATTAATTGTACACTGCAAAGTAAAATATACATCAAATCAGCATTCTTTGGACATTTTTCAACATCATTTTATGTATGATGATAAATACAAAGCTATAATAAAGATGATAATTTTATATACTCAAACAAACTAGACTTTACAAAATCTGTCATAACCTGTGGTGTAAATCACAAACACATTATGCCAAAACTACTTGGCCACTGGGCTTTCTATTAACAACACTACGTTAATATTAGGTATGTGAATATTTTTTAGTAGAGAGCAAAGAGGCTTTACCAATCAGAGCCATAAATTAAGATAATGAAGTGTGGAAACTGCTTTCTAAAAAAGTAATATGTGATGAATGACATCACTCCTCCAGCCACATTCTTTCCCAGGTCACTTAAGTACAAGGCCAGTCAATTTAACAGGAAATATGTCACTCTAGTGTTTATCTGGAGATACATTAATACATATACTAGTGACATTTAAGGGTTTATTTCTAGTTTCATTATGAAATTCTATTATGAGGGAGATTTAATCCTTTGTATAGGCATTTTCTAGAAGAAGCTGTCAAATAAAACTGCAGTTGAACAAAACTGTAGAAGTAACCTTGGTTATTTTCTCTGGTGCCAACTGGAAAGTTTGATCTACCTGAAAAGAAGGAATATTAGGAGTTTGTGGGAACTTGCTGGATGTCATTCAAGATTTATATCATTGATTCAGACATTTAGGAAGGAAATTTTACTATGGAGCTTAGAGATGACACTCACTGATGGAGGGTCTGAGGCAGTACATAACTCGAAAGCCATGTAGAAAACTGAAGATAATTTAAGGTTCAAAGAGCAAAACATCACTGGTTAGGATTGAAAAGTCTGTATCATCAAAGCAGAAGGTATCTATGGACATCACCAACATTTCATTGTTTTGTCTTTCAAAAGCTGTTTTGTAAGTTGTTGCATTGAGGGCAACATTACATATACTGCAGGTTTCCTTGTTAGCCCATAAATGTCTGTCTAATTTATTTTTACTTAGAGTACTAAACTGTGACTTTTGAGGATCCTCAGATAAAGAGAACAATGATCGAGGAAAAAGAAAAAAAACTAAAAATGTCATTCCTTTACCTTTTCATACTTCTGGGCTGATTCTAAGCCAGGAGTCAGCAAAGTAAAACTACAGCATCAAGTCTAATCTGCTATCTGCTTTGTAAACTAAATATTTTGGAACCTACTCACATTCATCCAATTATTCTTGTCCGTGGCTGCTTTTATGCTACCAAAGCAGGTCTGAATAGCTGCAACAGAGACTATATGGCCCATAAAGGCTAAAATATTTATCTGACTAAAATTTTAAGAAAAAGTTTGCTAATTTGTGTTCTAGGTTAGTATTAGCCAAGGACCAAGTTATGAGTTCGGTGACCTTTACCTGCCTTACTTTACTTTTACTCCTCTCTTCCTTATAAGGCTGTCATATTGTCCTAACCACCACATGAAGCTTCACAAAGGCCAGTCTCCTTAATCTTCTGTACTCTTCTCTTTTGCTTTAGCCCCGTCACCTTTTGAGAGTATACACGAGTCATTTCCATAGCTTCACAAAAGTTTCCAAGAGATAACGCAGTTTTCTGATGTGTTTTCTGATCATCATTTTTGGTTCTACCATTTTCTTTCAGAAACAGGAATATTGGGGATCCCTGGGTGGCGCAGCGGTTTAGCGCCTGCCTTTGGCCCAGGGCGCAATCCTGGAGAACCGGGATCGAATCCCACGTCGGGCTCCCGGTGCATGGAGCCTGCTTCTCCCTCTGCCTATGTCTCTGCCTCTCTCTCTCTCTCTCTCTCTCTCTCTCTGTGTGACTATCATAAATAAATAAAAATTAAAAAAAAATAAATATATTAAGAAACAGGAATATTTTCAGTGGGTCCCTGCATCTCCCATTGTATTGTGACTCCACAAGGCTGTGTTCATTTTTTTTTCAATATTTATTTACTTATTTTAGAGAGACAGAGAAAGAAAGAGTCCTGGGGGAAGGGCAGAAGGAGAGAAAGAAAGAACCTAGAGCTGACTCCCTGCTGAGCATGGAGTCTGACTCAGGGCTTGATCCCAGGACCCTGACATCATGACCTGAGCCAAAACCAAGAGTTGGAACCCTAACTGACTGAGCCACCAGGTGCTCCTGTCTTCATTTTTAATGCCAGGGAAGCTCTTCTAACAAGTTCCTTCATCTCTTTCCTGGTACCCTGGCCACAAAAACTGATGTGGTGCCAGAGTTCTTTCCTCCATATCTGTTGATGCAGAAATGTAGGGAGCCCTCTAGAGGTCATTCTTTATTCTTGCTTGGACCCACACATTTCTTTTTCTCATGAAGAATTTTTTAATTTTCCCCAGAGAACGAGCCCTCTCCCATCCTTAATACAAGTTGTTTCAATGGACTGACCCCACCCTTGTCTCCTTGTTCCAAAATCTCATGATGAGTACGTGCAAGTGGGCGCCAACTTCAATGACACTCCAACCCTGGTGTGCAGCAATGATTTCAGGTAACTGAGAATGGGAAGGAGCAAAAAAAATGGGCAAGACATTTACTGACCTAGTTCCCTTCACCAGGGTGCTAAAGAAGCATGTCATTGTTAAAGAAAGTAGTTTAAGTTTTTCCAAGAGAAAATAATACCTAATCAGGACGGGCCAGTTTACTCTGATGTCTTATGAAGACAGGACAATCTTGTCTTGTCACAGACCCAACCTGCAGTTACTGCAACTCCTGGGTTGTGTGTGGAATTTCTGCTATATGATGAAACTCAGGCAGAAACCCCAAAAATGATAAGAGTCAGATCCTAAGGTAAGAGAGACTTGGGAATATAATGCATTTCTTTTCTGCTTCCTCATTTTTATGATAAAAATATGCTTTTCCAAGGAGTTCAAGGCTCTGAAAATGGTAGAAAGCAATTTTAAGATTAGCTCAAAACCCAAATGCTGCGGATGACTACAAGTTTCATTGCCAAGGCCTGCTTGTGCAGCTAAAAGAAAGTGCTTTGTAACAGCACATTTCGCACAATGCCATGCTTGATGCAATGTGTATATTGGTGTGCAGATCTTAACTCTATGTCAAATCCCTCTTGCCAGGTTTGCACTTTCCTCATCACTTATACTGAATAATGGACATTTTTTATGACTTCAGTGACAGTAAATAACATTTTCCTTTTAAGTGCAATCCAGGAGAAGCTAAGGAATCCTACAGCTCCTGAGAGTGTTAATTGGAGCCAATTATAATTTGATTGACCTGCCTTGCTATTAAAATGATATGCAGAATTTACACTGTCCTTGCAAAATGGAAATTTCCTAGTATAAGCCCACCCTTTAATGAATCCAAAGGTAGTACTTTTGGGTTACAAATCCCACATCAACTCTCAGAAGCTAATTTCAGACAGGGGTTTCATTGGGTTGCAAATGATACAAAAGAACTCTATAGATGGGGAAAACATGTAATAAAAGTAACTGGAATAATTAAGGACTAGTGGATAAAGGAGCATCACAATAACTGTGCATTCGTCATTAGGTCTCATTTTCTTAAGGAATGTCATGGGCACTTGATATTTCTCTTCTTGCTATGTGGGTGATTTTTTTTTAAATAGCAGAATAAAATGTCCACTATCACTGGTAAATAGAATGAGTTTATTAGCAGAGGATTAAGTCATCCTACCAAATCACAGGGGCCTTTTTACTGAGTACAATAAATGAGTTCTCAGGAAGCTGAAAAAATTAATATTTCTCTCTCTCTCTCACACACACACACACACACACACACACACACATACATACACAGTACTACTATTTGCCATTAATAGCACATCAAACTGTTCATCAAAATAGTTTAGTACTATATAAAAACATTTTATAATAGATCTTTACCCTCTGGAGTCTGTAACTTCTCTGAATAATAGATTTTAAATGGTAGTGGTTTCATTATAAAGTATACTTCTGAAATAGTACAAAGTCACCTAATTTTTAAAAAGTGACTAAATGTCTGATTAGGGCAGGTTATGCAATTATATCTGAGTACATAAACTTGGTAACAAAACAGAATGCCCCCAAAATCTAGCATTAAAAGTAATTCCTGTCCTTCTCATCCATAAGGCTCTATAAATGCCAACCTCTTTAGGTACTAACAGATGTACTCAGGACACTTTACAGCAGCCTCGGGTTCAAGTCAAATATAGATAACAGTTTGTAGGTTTTGAAAAAAGATAGGAGTTAGAAAAATACCATTACCTCCTGATCCCTTCCTTGTTATGCTCAATTATAAACACACATGTTTACACATACATTTCTTCTCTGCCTCCAGTGTTTCTAGTCCTTGCCTACTTGGCTATGCAGATATGTCCAGGGAAAAATCTATCACTCTGTAGAAATGTCTTTCAAAGCCTGAAAACAATTGCTATAGCTTTTTCTGTGATTTTAATAACCTAGCTGAAAAAAAAGGCCCTGCTGATGTTAGAGAGAAATACCACAAAGAAATAAAAGCCTATTGCTCAAATGCAGACTTTAGTTAAAATTCTCATTTGCTTAATGTTTGACGTTTTCTGGAAATCATCTTTCTGATCCTTGTTTCTAAAGATTTACTATGTTGACCAATTGGCTTATTTATCAAATCCTTAATATTGTTGTAACTTTATATTTGATCCCTCTCTATTAATTGCTTTCTTTTTATAGTATACCCCATTCAGTGCAAAGAATGATTTCTGGTCAATGAAAGATAAATCCTTAGAGAAGTATCTGAATGGTTGTAATTCAGGGACCCTTTTACAATTTATACTATCCAGGAACAGTAAGAAGTAAAAGTTAGGAAGAAAATAATATATTGCTTTTATTCTGTCCATACCCTGACATTATGAGCACCTCAAACTGATGGGTATTCATATCATGTGAGATTCTATTTTACAAAGAACTTTTTGATCTAATATTAATTTCTAATAGTAGACTTACCCTTACTACTTCAGTAGGTTTTCCTTATCCCCATTTTATTTTTCAGCGTCCCAGCTATCCGTTTACAAACATCATATTTAACTAATAAATGTGCACTGTATTGCTCAATAAATGCAGAGGTGTAAGAATAGATGAATAACAAGCTGATAGAGAGTGTGTCAAAGGCAGCATTTCAACTATGAATTCTTTAGCACTGGATTCCAGTGCTATGAAGCCCTTATTTTTCTATATCTGGTTAATGGATTAATGACTCTTCTAGTCATTCATAAGGGGACCAGTAGGATTCTAATCTGAATCTTCTTCTAATATAAAAATATTGGGTGAATATTGGCTTCACTGTGATTTTCAAAATTGTAGAACAGGAGTCCATTGAGGCAGACAGAGTTTTAAAAATGCATCCTAATTACACTTCAGTCAGTAACTGGGCTCATTTGTGCCTTATGCAGAAGGTTGCAAAGCTCATGCCATAATCTTCAGTTGGAAAAAAAAAAAAAGACAATGACCTTTCAAACCAGCTCAATTATTTAATATAATCTAATTGTGCTATTGACAGTTGTCTCTAAAATGTGGTCAAGTTTATGTTTACTACATCAATTAATTTCTTTCTTTTTACATTTTTCAAATAAGAAACAAATTATAATAGTGTGAGAGCACTGGCTCTTTGTTTTTTTTCTTCTTTCTTCTCTCTCTCTCTCTCTTGGCTCCAAATGTATTTACCTAAAACAATACAAAGAAATGCAAAGCAACCACCTGCTCCCTCTTTCAAACATTTTTGTCTAAAGCACTGCTGGTAAAGGGGACATAGGTCTTGTGAAAAGAAAAAACAGCCATCATGTGAGTGCTCGTCAGCTAATATGATGAAAAGCTTTTCTTTCCAAGAAGTAAATATGCAGATCTACAGTATAAGAACATTAGATTCTGCCTTGATAAAAGTCAAGAATAAATTTATGAAGGAATGTTAATCTGTTTGACATAAATGTTCATTGATCCTCTTTCACTGGAAGTATTCTGAACTTCATTCCTTCCTAATCCAGTATTACTTCATCTATTTATTCTCCCAAACAATACTGCATTTTTATTTTCTAAATAAATTCACATTGAACAAGTTGTCTTGCTGATTTACCCTGCTTATTTTGATTCTTTTCCCTTAATATTACCTGAGGTGATATAAATACCTTTCTGTCAGTTACGTTTCAGCAGTTGGTATTCTAAGTGAAAGCAATGCATTTATTTTCGTTACCCCGTGGAACTCTAGTCCTCTGCTTCTAGACACTTTTCCTGTCTTATTTATTTATTTATTTATTTTGAGACCATATGTAGTATAAGGTTCTGGGAATTACTGAAATTGCTCATATTTGTTTTATGCTATATTTTACTTCAACAACATACCTTCTGGAAAATTTATGAGCATGTTCATTTCCTTCATCTATTTTATAAATTCAACTAGTTGACCTTCCACTGGCATGGCATTAAGGGCTTTCCTAGCTTTCAATTTGAATGTGTTACGTCAAAGAATATTTAGCATGCTATGTTTTAGATCAAGCAACCTTGTAGCTACTATATTTTATTTCTGTCACTCATAGACACTTAACATACTTGGGCTCTGGTAAAAATAATAAAATTTCAAATTCCAGTTAGAAAATCTGTTTTTGTACCATTTGTTCACCAGAGAAAATGTATGAAGGTGATGAGAACGGTCTTAGCAATAAGGATTTGATTATTAACCCTGTAGGGTACCTGATGACTTGTAATGACAGCAGGTAGACAGAACATGGAAACTGTTCTGTTGTAGCTCCAAAGTTCCTTTCAGCCTCTGATATATAAAGATACAAAGGGGCACTTCTTTTATTGCTTATGAGGAAAAACAGCAAAGATAATGGGGATAACATAAACTCAAAGAGCATAAAATACTGTTTAAGGACACATGGTGCTTGACCAAGCCATCTTTCGGACTGTAAAAACAACTTGAAATAAGTTTTTTGGGACATCTTTGGAAGTAAGGATTTCCATGTTAGAGTCATGAGATTTGAGGTTTAGACATTACTTTGTCCCATTCTAGGTTATGTGCCTTTGATAAATTATCTTAAACTCACTGGTCTCAGATTCCCTTTCCTGAAAAAGGAGAGGGTTGCATGAGACTGCTTTGGTTTTCAAATTGTGGAATATGGCTTCTCTGAGAATTGTGCAATTGCTGTAAGACTAGAGAATCCATATGCATGCTGTACTTGATGGAGAGACTGAACAAATTATATGTTATATAACATAAAGACATGTCCTGTTATTTAAAATGTGTAGGCTACACTGTGATTGACAAGAATGTATATTAAATAAAGAAGTGTGACATCAGGACTTGTGTATCATATATTGGGTATCATGTATTTTCTCTCCCCAAAATACAAAAAGCCATAAAAATAGCTAAATTGAACACTTAATCTAATAATCTAAAATAATCTATGTTGATATTGATTTTAGCACCAGATACCGATAACACCTTTACATATTAATTTATTTAATCCTCATAAGAGTCTATGAGGCAAATACTGTTATCATCCTATTTTACACAGATGAAGCAACTAAGACAATTAGGGAAGCCCCAAGTAATAAAGTTAGAAGGATTTGAACTCAGGCAATGTGAAACAGAGCCCAAGCCACTACACAGAACTGTCTTCTCATTGTATCTTCTCAATCATGTGAGTGATAGTAACATTGTGACGTTAAAATGAACCCATGAATTTAAAAGGGTTGGGGAATACTGGTGTTTATGATATCTTCCATTACTTAAAATACTGAATAATCTCCTTTATAGTTTCACTTCTACAAAAGACAAGCTAGTGTATTGGTTAAAAACAAGAGTCAATGGCAAACAAACCAACCAAAACCAAATAACTATTTTTTTAAAATCCCCAAAAACCATGACTAGGATCCAGTTCTGGTTATGGTACTGCCAGATATGTAACCTTAGGGAAAATTTCCTTTTCTCCCTATGCCTCAGTTCCCCCCCCTTTTTTTTTTTTTTCAAAATAAAGATAAGAATAGCACCTACTCCATAGGTTTGGCTGTGGATTAAAGAAGAAAATACAAAGCACTCACAGGCATGCATGACAAATAGTGTGAGTGCTCAATAAATATTTATGGTTTTTGTCACTGTCTTTGATGTTGTTTTGATCTTGTTGGATTGTCCTCTGTGGGGTCCTTACAAAGAAGTCAACTATGCAAAATGTAGGCTTTGTGAAGAAAGCAGAGAGGCAGGGCTGAATAACATGGGCTCTGAAGTGAACTAGCCTACCTCGATTCAAGGAGTGAAGATAGAATTTTCCCTGGCAGAACTAGGGAGCAGACCAAACCAACTGGAAGAGCTTAAGATCCTGGTAGGGAGGGCAAGGCAAACAGGTGTCAAACAAATTTTCGATGCTTCGTTGATGGTGAGAAGCTCTAAAAAATGATAATGTGCATGGAGATTGACACCTATAACCCACTAGGTTGAGTGGTGGGAATTGTTTTTTAAGTATTTTAGTGTACTTTTAGCAGATACTAAGGTATACACTTTTGGATATATAGATACCATTAGATATAAAAAGAGAAGAAAATGTGGCAAGAATAAACTTTCATCAAAACAAGTGGCAGAACCAGAGAAAAATAAAATAATTAAACAGAAAAATTAGAATTAAAATTTTATTCTCAAGAGAAAATGTAAGCCAGTGTAAGCATTCTGAAAAAGTTATGTGGACTAATTTCAATGGAAAGGTAATAGGACCAAACTTGGAACCCAAAAATATTCAAAATGCAGGCATGACAAAACACTGCATCCTTTCTGCTAAATTAATCAGATGAACTAAATTTCCCGCAAAAACAGGGTTCTCAGTGCAGGTGGTGTTGAGTGAGCTGGGGAGTGGGTATGTTTGCTCTGCATGGCGCTGGAAGCTACTAATGATTTGGACTTCGATTTCTAACTTGCTTTGGAAATATTTCCAAATGGGAACAATCATTTCTAAATGTCAGTTCACTGTCTCTACTCTTAAGTAATGGAAATATCTCATCATATCCCTATGAGAATATTGAGAGCTCGCTCTCCCTTTAAAATCAGAAGAGCTGTTAATTAAATGCTCATCTCCATGCCATTGTTTTGGGTAATATGCAGATATTAAATGAATATGAGAGAAGGTCCCCATTCTACTTCACTCCTGAACCTTAATGGAAACATAATGACACAGGTAGGAAAAGAAACAATTTATATTTAACATTTTTAACATCATACATAGAAAATGGGATCCTGGTAATTAAAAATGTTCTCTCCTTTTCTTTAATTGATGAATTCTCATTCAGGGGTGAAAGGGAGAATATTCAAAGGTGGATGATCAGCTCATAGCAGCTCTGCTGGCTGCTGGCAGTGTCAGGATGCTCTACTACAGGCTGATTAGCCAGATATTAGCCTATCTCAGTGCCATGATGGTTTCTGATAAAAACCAATTCAATGACTTAAAAATTACCTTAGTACATCTCAAAGGGTGGGTGAGAGATAGCAAAACCAAATAAGCTAATATTGAAATTAAAAAGGAGCATGAATTTCAATAAAAGTCTACATTGTAAATATCTGAGAACCTAATATATGAGAAATTTATTGGGTTGACAAACATCTTTTGAAAGATTAATTACATAATTCCTTTTTTTAAAAAAAGATTTTATTTATGTATTCATGAGAGACACAGAGAGAGAGGCAGAGACACAGGCAGAGGGAGAAGCAGGCTCCCTGTGGGGAACCTGATGTGGGACTTGATCCCAGGACCCCAGGATCACAACCTGAGTCACATCCTCAACCACTGAGCCACCCAGGCATCTCTAATTATATAATTCTTTTTTTTTCTTTTAAAGATTTTATTTATTTATTCATGAGAGACACACAGAGAGAGGCAGAGATACAGGCAGAGGGAGAAGCAGGCTCCCTGTGGGGAGACCGATGGACTTGATCCTGGGACTCCAGGATCATGGCCCGGCCGAAGGCAGGCAGTGGCTGAGCCACTGGGGCTGCCCTAATTACATAATTCTTATGATAAGAGTATACTTCAGCTGTGAGTGGCTGTCATATCGCCGATTTTAGAATTTCAAATATTTTAAACATGACTAAAAAACTCAGTGCAAGACAAATCATAGCATATGCCTACTTGAAGGTTTTTCCTGTTTAAAAAAAGAAAGATACACAGAAAAATAAAATAAAATCCCATATTTATTTTTATTACAAACTTTCTCAAAAAAGGTATAAAATAAATGCTAATAATTGTATTTATTTTAACAAATATATCCCAGTAAGTTATATTCTAAGGGGCTGCTAAAATAGACTTTGGGTACAAAATATATTCTATCCATTTGTCTTCACAGGACATTTCACAAAATTGCCTACAGGCACACAGGCAAGAGAAAATCGACTGGCCTTTACAACCTCAACAAAGAGAGCACTCTTGTCGTCCACGTGGCAGCAAGTCCTGGATAAAATCAGGGAAATGAGATTCTTGACAGATTCAGCCATCACTTAAATGTATTTAGAAAAGGACAATTATGCCACCAGACTCGCTTTTCTTCATCTCTTATGTTAGTTACCAAATTTTAATGTGATTACTGAGGCTAATTCCCACTGTTTTCCATATTAGAGATCGATATGTATATTCTTGGCATTTGTCCCATACTATGGATTAATTTTTCTTTGTATTCACATTGTCAGCATGCAGCTTCAATTGACTTCACATGCAAGTTACTGACAGAATAAATGAAAGTATTAAAAACATAATTTTAATTATTAAAATTATTGACCTTTATCTCTCAAATATTGTATGCTAGATATTTATAAGCAAACTTTATGGAATTACATTGGCTTTTATATTTGTAGAAGGTTAAATTAAATTAAAATCACCCTGCTAGTGTCACTGAATTAACGAGTTTGGATTAATTTTGTAAATTATTTTAACACACTGCTAAGTATGAGGTTTCTAGTTACATGAGAGAAAATGGAATAGGAAGAATGTCTGGCTCAGAAAGTCTACTTCAAAAACCATTTTACATCAACAACCATGGCACATAAAAGTGACTCAGAGAAGGGTCATGGCCAATTTTTGAGCTTTAGGCTATGCTGCGAAAAGTGTGACACATATTGAGTAGAGTATTTTATAATAACAACAGCAAATACAGTCACAGTAGTAACAATAACAGCTATTACTTAATGAGAAATGACTGTGTCAGGTATTTTATCACTGCATACTGGTATCTCCTTTAATGCTCATACCACTCCATGAGGTAGGAGCTACTATTCCCATTTTACAGATGAGAATACTGAGGCCCATAATGGTTATATGAGATCTCACACAGAGTAAGGCAGGGAAGCAAGGCTGGAACCCAGCTGATTCCTAAGCCCCAGATCTTGAAATGTAAGTACTGGCATACCTACTACCTACTAACTCACACTTGTCATCAATCTTTCCTCTCTCTTTAATCCAAGCCTTATCCCATATGCCAAGATAAAAAAAGAGAAAGTGAAGGCCTAAAATTTAGATCCCAAGCCTAACGACTTGGAAAGAAGCCTTATTATTCCCTCTGGAATAAATAACACGCTTCTGAAAGATGTAATTAAGATTCTTGGGAACCAGCATGATAATAACTTGGAGGAGTCAACACTACACCTTTGCCTTTTTTTCAGCTCTCTTCTTTCAAACTCATCCCTTAGTCACATATCATACTTACTTCCCCTTGTAGTTAAATGGTACAGGGAATTGTATACGATGATCTTCAAAAAGTTCTCTATGAACTATTAAGAACAAAAATGTCATTTGTTAGTCAAGCAATCTCATTACAGGGCATTCCTCCAACAGGTCACTCAGAGCTCTAGTAGAGCTGGATTCCAAATCCTGCAGCATTTGACCTGGGTGGGACCCAGGACCAAATGAGAGCTTTTGCTATAGGGTATGACTCAATAGAAAATACGGAACAGCCCTAACAGCGTGCCATTTTAGTCTTTATCTTGCTGCTGAGAGTCTGCTCTTTTTGAAGAAAAGGCTATTTCATGACAGAATAATTGGTTCTGAGTCCACAGTTCTTTGTGTCAATGTTCTTCCATTCATGAGGCCCTAGAAAGCTTTGAGCTGCATGGGAAACATATAAAATCAAAAAATAGATTCGATGCATGTGGAAGCTCCACAATGCAATCCCAAAGTCAGGCAGAGCAAAGTCAGGCAAAGCAGAAATGGCAGCAGGAAAGAACTCCTTTGGGGACCTGCACACGGTCAACAGGTACAGCACACCAGCCATGGCCTGCCAGGCAAACCGGGTCAGCCCAATACCTTTCCCAGTCAACAGTATCCACCTACGTTCTATACACTGAACACTTAGCAGGTGCTATGCTTGCCCAGCGCAGATCATGTCATTATAAAGATGGTAATGGTGTAACCGTAAAAGTCAGATTTAGCAGTGTTCAGACAAATGGGTAAATGTAACTGGGAAATCAAAATCACAATACAAAGGTTAATTTAGGGGAAAAGGTAGAATTATAAAGGCACTATGCACTCTGAAAGTATTTTCTTTTACATTTATTAGCTTCTCTGCCAGTACTCTATTTATTGAAGTATAATAAGAACCCATTCCTGGTCATGAATTACCGGAGATGTGTCTTACTAGAGGAATTAAACACATAACAGCCTCTAATATGAATGAAGGTATTTTAATAACTTTGCGTTTGGCAGCCCGATAAAACATTATGATCATCTTGAGATTTACGCTGAAGTTAGCAGCCCTGCTTCATGGAAACAGGCTCCACCTGAGTAATCTATGCTTTGCCTAACCACACGCTTCCTCCTTATGATGATACTGTTTCAGGTTACAGAAGACAGAAGGTACAATACCCATAAAGACATAAAATTGCCAAGACTGTGGACATTCTGTAAATATGTGTATCCTGGATTGGGAGACAGGAGCACCTCGAAGCATACGCTGATCTGACTCTACTGCCCATCAACCATGTGATTTACTGAGCTCCAGTGTTCTCATCTGCTAAATGGGGAATATAACATCTCTGACCTTTATGGAGTTGTTGTGAAAATTAAACAGTGAATATATCTCAGTGGCACAGACTGAATACTTAGTAAATCTTAGCTATTATTGTATTTATTTACAAATATTTATTTATTTATTTATTTATTTATTTATTTATTTGAAACAGAGAGAGAGAGAGAGAGCAGGAAAAGGGGCAGGGAGAGGGAGAGAGCATCTGAAGCAGACTCCCAACTGAGCACGGAGCCCACCTGGATATCAGGACCATGAGATCAGATCTCAGAGGCAGATGCTTAACTGATCAAGTCACCCAGATGCCCCAGCTATTGTTATACTTAGTATTATTTTGCACTCTCATACTTAGATTGTTAACACACCACCTCTTAATTTCGATGTGTATGGTTATGTGACTCTCCCCCTGTAAGAAGTAGAAACAGGCCCTGGAATGACAAAGAAGGTATGAAAAGGAATAGAAAAGGAGAGGAAGAGGGAATAAGAGGGGGTAGGGGAGAGAAGGACAGAGAATCCAAACCAGGGTCTAGTAATGTTGAGTATTTAATTGACGGTAGAGGAGTTTAAAGGGCATTACTCCCACAGAAAGAAGCCATGGTTAGGCAAAGAAAGGTCACTGATGTAAATGGGAGGTGACAAGGCAAGGGAAGAATGCCAATGGCTCTTGCTTGCTCCACTTATGCTTCTTCCCTCCCTCCTCCACCTTTTTTTCCTTCCTTGTTCTTCTTTCCATCCTTAACCAGCAATCACTAAACCCTTAGAATGTCACGAAACCACATTCTATAAATACCCCACTAACAAAAGGCCGACAGATTAGATAGTAGGTACAGGATGCTGCATAAGTGAACAAGGCAGAGAGAATTCAGTGCCATTATATGTATGAGTCATGTAGTAACAAACAAGTTAGAGGAATTACCTGTTCTCAGGGAGCTTAATATTCTAGTAGTGAGAGAGAGTGCAAGGAACAAACATAGTTATCAGAAAAGTATCAAATGATGATAGTGACTATGAAAAAATGTTAGAATGCTGATGTCATAAAAATCAACTCAGGAGAACTACTTTGGGCAGGTAAATAAGAATAGGGTTCACATTTCTAATTCTGAGTTGAGGTTTAACATTCATATGTACAGTGCACCATTTTAAGTATAAAGCTTGGTGAGTTTTCATATTATGCATACATCTGTGCAATTATCACCCAAACCAAAGTCCAGAACATTCTCAGAAATTTGGTTTATGTTTTTCATAAATGATATTGTGTTATAGATCTAATTCTTAAATTTTTAAAATCAGGTACTATTTTAAGGTCTCTCCATCTAAGGCATTTCACATGTGGCTTGTAACCTCTGTACAACACTTCCTGATGTATATTAACCACATTTTTACTATATTTACTTATCCTCTAATACATTAAGGGACTGCCAGGTTGCTCCCAACATTCCAGTGGTCTAAATAATACTGAAAGAAACATCCTCAAACATGGACCCTTACTGTGCTACAAAAGAGTTTTTTATTTATTTATTTATTTATTTTAATACATGACGAGGAGCAAAAAGTCAGCGTCTGAGTCTATAAGAACATTAAATAGACTGCTTTCTGGAACACGTGCCATGCCATACTCCTACCAGCAGTGTGCATTTGATTGCTGTTGCTTACATTTGCATGCTTGCATATCTCACCATTTTGAAAATCTTTTTATACAGTACTAAAACTTTTCCTTTCTTTTCCCTTTAATTTGCTGTTCCTTCCCTTGGCACATTTCTCCACGGATATGGCCATCCTTTTCTGGATGATTTGCGAGGGTAGTGCCTATTAAAGGAGGTAACACTTCAGCTGAGGTGTGATGTTAACAGGGAGGAGCAGACCTTGGATAGATCAGCAAGTTCCAGGCAGAAGGAACATCCAGAACAACAACTCTCATGCAGGATTGAATCTGCCATGTAGAGGGAACAGAGGGGCTGGAACACAGTGGGGAAAGGGAGGAGGAGTACAGCTGAGGTCAGACAGTGAGGAAGGGCTGAGAACAGTCCTGTGATTCTAAACCTGCCAGACAGTGCTGAGTTTTTCCTGTTCCATTTGCAGAATTTTTAATGTTGAACCTGACCTTTTACCAGCCATCAATGAATAGAGAATGACAAGCACAATTGTAGCTGATATACCTCTGAGGGTTTAATAGTAATAAAAAGTAGACCAACAATTGTGATTCAAAGCACTTAGAACATCATAAAAGTACATTCTATAAAAATCTCAATAACAAAAAGCTAAAAGATTACATATTAGGTAGAGGGGATATTGTGTAGCAGAATAAGACACATCACCGAGAGAACCCAGAAAATTGCTTTTTCCTCCTGGGAAAAGTCAAAAAGAATAATAATAATACACTTATTTCATTAGACCAGTCTGTGGAGATGTTCATCTTAAATTAATATAGAAATGAGTCTACATAAGGCAAGGGATTTTGAGATTTAAATTTAAGGACAAATTGTTTTTCTCATTTAGTAAGTCAAAAACTCAAAGGGTAGTAAGTTACTAGCTATAACACAGAGGAAAAAAAAAGCCTGCATCTGATTAAGGGGAACATTATTGAGTCTCAATAAGATATATACACTCTTCAGACATTAATTAAATATCTAGCATTTAGAAAAAAAGTGATTTTGAAGCAATATATTATAAAGCTCTTAGAGAAAAGAAACAGAAGAATTATTTATTTATTTTTTAAACTGGTGTAGAGTGAAATGGCAAAGGATCTATCATTTGAATGACATCAAGAGTGTACATTTTGTTGGGACAAAAGATACTCAATCTCAATTTGTCTGTCTGGCCAACAGTGAAAGTCATTATGAAGATAATGATGCTCATGATCATCTAAACCACGTTAAGAAAGGAAGCAAAGAACAGCAAACACTGAGGAAAGTATATTAAGTCTATCTGGAGACAAATGAAGATTTTGAAATGTTAAAAGGAAAAGCTAATCTCTCATTTTAGTCATTTGATTTGAAAAGATGGGGAGGAACCAGGAAAGCTAGACTGAAGCGAGTTTTTTTAAGCATTTGTGATAAATGTTAAAATAACCATCACAAATGGTAAAACCTGTATTCTTTTTATTCTTGATCACCGGCTTCTGATTTCAAATAAAGATATGATTTTTAATCACTTCTTGTTACTCTGCTGTGATAAGTAATTTGATGTGCATGAAAGTGCTTTGAACTTACAGAAGAGTCTATAAATATAGGACTCTCATTATTTCAAATAAATAAATACATAAAAGTGTTTAATGTATAATGAAAAGGAAATATGTTAAAAGAGTGATAAGATAAAATGTAAATAATATAAGTTGATACAATGATCAAAAACTGGAATTAACAGAGTAGCCTGAGAAATCTAGATTCTTGTTTGCAAACGCAATGGTATTCATTCTGCTTCCCTGCAAACTGTTCATGTCCTTTTTGGTTTCTCTGGCTAGTCCCTAAGCATCTCAGGGCCAGAATGTCAACTTCATCTCTATGGCACCAGAGTGTGGGATGGTGTTGGAGGTTAAGAAACATGAGAATTCACTTAAACGTACCCAATCATAAGCTCAGTGTAACACGTAGGCTTTGAAGAACAAAATCAGGATTTGTCTGATTCATGAATCTGTAATCAGTATGCTAAGCCTTCAACATTGCCTGCCATAAGTTTATACACATATATACCACATACACACATACCTGGTTTCAGCCTACCTGAGGACATCTTCCCATCCTCCTCTCCACCTCTCCTTCTCCCCAGACTTGCTGGCCTCATGCTCTTCCCAGAACTCCTAAGGACCACAATTAGGGACCTGGCATTGGCTTTCTCTCTACCTCCAAAGTTTACGCCACCCCCAGTCCTTCCCTGGCCAACTTCTTGCCATTGATTGGGCTCTGCTGCACTAGCCTCTTTCCTGAGCCTTGGATCTAAAGAAGCCTCCTCTCTCTGTCCTGTGTCACAGGTTTATTTCCTTCATAGCTTTTACCATTTTCTCCCATTTTGCTTATCGATCTTGTTTATCTTAAAAATTGTTGCCTCTTTGCCAATATAATTAGAGTCTACCTCCAGGTGAGTTAAGACTTTACTTAATTTTTTTAGCCCTGAGAGTCAAACAATACAGACTTGAATCTGACTCCCTATGAGCACATATTTATAAAGCGTTTATGAGGGTAATTGGCATTTAGTAAGAGTTATACAAATGCTTGGTTAGAAAACAACAACAAATAACAACAATGAATTTGGGCCCTGTCCATGCTAATAGCTAGTCAACCCTGGTCAAGTTATTTTCCTGCTTTGAATCTGGGTTTCCTTATCCCTGAAAATGGAATAACACTTCTTATTTCATAGGGTTTTTGTCAAGAGGAAAATGTGAAAATTAACAGAAAAGTATTTAACATGCGAGTGTTCAAAAAATATTACTTTTTTTTCTCCACTGATTTTGTCTAAATTTTAAAAACTGTTTTAAAACTGTGTGTCTCGGGGATCCCTGGGTGGATCAGTGATTTAATGCCTGCCTTCGGCTCAGGGCGTGATCCTGCAGTCTGGGGATCGAGTCCCACATTGGGCTCCCTGCATGGAGCGTGCTTCTCCCTCTGCCTGTGTCTCTGCCTCTCTGTCTATGCGTGTCTCTCATGAATAAATAAATCTTAAAAAAAAAAAAGACAAAACTGTTGCAAACTCTGTTCTTAAGTAGTTTACTTTTGGTAAAGTGATTTGCAGTGATGGAAAGGTATTACATGACAGGAAAAATATTAAAGATTGTTAACTAGGGGTAAAGCATGAGCAGTTTAACCTGAGGTCTCACTTGTTTACCCCCTTTGCAATCTGTATTCAGCCTTAATTTCTTACTTATCATCCAGTTTGTAAGTGTCTTTATTACATGCTTCTCCACCTTTAGACTATGAGCAGCATGAAGGCAACTATGGTGTTTATTTATGTTTGTCTCCTTTAAGCCCAGCAAGGGAGTGGGTATAAAATTAATGCTTGGTGAACTAAGTTACAGTGGTGGGAATCTCAAATAATCATGACTAGGCTGCTTATGTCTGGTTGTAGCCTACAAATAAAAAGGTTAGGCTGTTTTGGGTAGAGATTTATAACTAGGTCTTAAAATAGTTAACAACAAATTTATGAATACTGTCTCTAGTTAAAATTTGTCCGTACATTTTATACAAAGAAATGATTCTGCAAATTAACATAAGGCTCTTCTTTGCTCCTTCAAAGATGCCATTTCTTTTCCTTTTAACTTTCCCATTTGTTTATCTTCAAACAGAAGGTGTTCCTAATAATCTCCATTTAACAGATGGGAACACTGAAGTTCAGAGCTGCTATTAAATTGCTTTCTCAAGCAAGAGCACCATCCCAGTTGGGGTCATGATAGAAGTCTTGTATCTTCCATTACTCTTTCAATTAGAATCTGCTTCCTAGTAATTAACACATTCTCTTTAGCTAGCAAAATAATCATCCTTTGTAGAGCTCCGGTGTGGAAAATTCCTATTTGAGCAAGACTTATTTTGGAAAGTTTTATAAGGAATTGAGATTGCAGGCCATTGTGAAAATCACTGGGCCATTTTAGGTTTAAAAGTGTAATTGTGATCCCTAATGCCCTGCAACCATGGCAACACAATGTGCCCCTTTTTACTTGTTTACTTTTAAGGAATTAGAGCACTATTTAAGGATTAAGATTACCATGCATGCTATACCAGCTGACCTTTACAAAGGCTAAAATGAAATCTCTTGAGTACTCAGCCTTATAAATCAGTGTTGGTGATTACCTTGGGTTACATAGGTATATATATATATATGTATATATATACATATATATAGGTTTATATATGTATATATATATAAACATTTCAGTTGCTAGGAACTATTTATAATAATCCAGCAGTAACTATCACATTTTAAAGTCTGATTTGCACACCAAAGGATACTTTAATATAGTATTTATGTTTGAATAAGTTTGTGGATCAGTGTTTAATATCAGCTATGAGATCAAAGCAAAGAAGGATTCCCTTTATCTTGGATTTCCAAATAAGAACACATTCATAATTTTCCTTACTTCTATTAAAGATACATTAATATTTGTATAAGAAGAGCAGGGAAGAAAACTCAGGAGGAATAAACCTGTGACCCTGTTGAAGAGAAATGCTTCATAACTGACAGGTTATATGTGGCTGGAGACTATGAGACTGGCTCCGTTATTAATGAAAATATAAAAAAAAATTTTAATGCATGCTGGTTCCACTACTTAATAAGATCCAATTTAATTTACTCTTGAAGCTCAATCACTACAGAAGATGAGTTTTTCTTTAACTACAATTTTTTAACTGTTCATACTAAAAAAGAGATTCAAACGGTCCTTATTATAACCAAATTAGTTTTTGTAAAAGTATGTACTCAAGATAAAAAAGAGACTAGGAAAACAGTATTTACAGAACCATTTTTTACCACTCAGCCACAGTCTTTAATCCCTCCATTTGAATGTGAATGCTTTGTTCATACTCTCATTCATTTTCTCTCTCACACAGTTATCTCAAACAAGCTGATTCAGGGGCCTAATTAAATATTTTAAAAACAGTATTTGTTAGAACCATTTTATTTTTGTTTTATTTTAAAAAATATTTTATGTATTTATTTGACAGAGAGAGAGAGAGAGCCCCCACACACAAGCAGGGGGAGCAGCAGAGGGAGAAAACAAAGCAGACTCCCTGCTGAGCGGGGAGCCCAATGCAGGGCTCAATCCCAGTGGGGACTGACATAAGCCAAAGGCAGACACTTTACCAACTGAGCCACTCAGGTGCCTCTCTATTTTTGTTTTAAAGATTAATTCATTTATTTGAGAGAAAGAGAGAGAGAGAGAGAGAGAGTGTGTGTGTGTGTGTGAGAGAGAGAGAGGGTGATGGGAAGAGGGAGAGAATCTCAAACAGTCTCTGGCCCAGTGCCAGGACTGATGCAGGGCTTCATCTCAGGACCCTGAGATCATGACCTGAGCCAAAATCAAGAGTCGATGCTCAACTGACTGAGCCACCCATGCACCCTAGAACCATTCTAAAACATATGATACCCCTTTCTTTTAGCAAATTGAGCCTGAGGAACATAATCTGACATCATAAGCATCAGGTACATAATGTCATGTAGTGCAATAAAGAGAGGCCAAGAGAAGCTCACAGAAGCCTCAGACCTGCAGAGCTGAAAATGCTGTGGTGTCTGCTCCCTGTTCCCCTCATTTTCCTCACTTTCTGCTACTTGGTGAGTCATTTTTTCCAGAATAGCTCATTCTTCCAACCACTCTCTAATACACAGGCTTTTATATCAGCCAGCATTTTAGATCTAGTTTTAAGTATAGGCTTGGCTGGGAAGCACTTATGAATGGAGCTCATCTTCCTCTAAGAATAAACTTTGCAAAAGATACAAGGTCTTTTATGTTTCTTAGGCTGGAGGCTATGTTGCCCAGGAGCAGAAGCCTGAATGCTGGGGATATATGAGGCCCCAGGGTTCACAGGTACATCTTCTGGGGGCATCAATTTTACCCCTTGGATATATTATAGGGTAGAAGGCAAAAACTACATGATTCTTCAAAGTGAGATATGAGACTTCAAAGGATTCTTGGATTTATGGTTGCTCTCCCACGGCTATGTCTCAGAACCCCTAAGGTTTGTGTTTTTTCTCTCCTCTTCCAAGTTAAAAAAAAATACAGAAGCACTGCTTTAAGGCATGGGTATGAAATTATGTCATGAATACATGAGGTTTCTGATAATCTAACAAAGGTCTTTAAGGCTAGGTTATTTTTACTTTTTAATAACAGCCCACCAAATGAAGCCTTACCTAAGTTCATAAAACTTTACATCTTTGCAACTCACCACTTTCTACCTTGCCATACTTAGAGCTATGCCTTTTTCTCCTTCTATACCACAAACTTTTTCTCCTATATCGCAAACACAGAAACTTCCTATACCACAATACCTTAGGTAAGTAGGTAGTAAATAGCATTGTAAGTATGCCAGCAGGTACCTGGCACCTGTTTACTGAATGTACGCTATATACTAAGCATTATCCTTGGCTCTAAGGGTACAGAGCTAAAAGATTAAGCAAAGTCTTAATTCACCTGGAGGTGGACACTTTAATTGACAAGAGGGCAACAATTTTTAAAATAAACAAGGTGGATAAGCCATAAAATGAGGAGAGAATGGGAAAACCCACGAAGGAAGTGACCCCAGGTGACAGTGCAGTGACAGGAAAAGGAGGCTGCTTTAGATGCTCAGGAAAGAGGCCAGCTCAGCAGAGCCCCATCGATGGCAATAAAAAGTCAGCCAGGGAAGGACTAGGGGTGGGGTGAGCTTTGGTGGTAGAGGGAAAGCTAGCACCAGCACCCTAATTCTGGCCCTTAGCAGTTCTGGGAGGAGCATGAGGCCAGTAAGTCTGGGGAGAATGAGAGGTGGAGAGGAGGATGAAAAGATGTCCTCAGGTAGGCTGAGACCAGGTGTCTTGCGTCTTATGAGAAGGATAAAGAATTTGGGCTTGACTTTATCTGTGATAAGCAGCTGCTGAAGTGCTTTAAGCAAGGGAGTAAAAGAATTGAATTTACATTTTAAAGTGGTAACTGGCTATTGTGTACACAATGAGAGAGGCTGGAGCAGGAATAGGGTGGCAGGACACTCCTCCAATGACAGAGAGTGCCAGGTGCAATCAGACTTGGTGAATGGCAAGCATGTGCACAATCTTGTTGAGCAGAATTGCTGAAACAGTATGAAGTATAAGCGAAAGAGAAGCACAGGGCATACTTCACATGCATTCTCTCATGGACTCATCTGAAGAACTTGTGAAGTTAGGAGGACAATTATTGTCCCTTGAGCAAGGTCACAAGGTGCTGGGTGGGTGAGTCAGAACTGAAACCAGAATGTGGGACTCCACCCACTTTATAATAGAAACTGATCAGGTCAGAAATTCTAGTTCTTCGACATAAAGATGACACCATCAGAAAGAGGCTGAAGGTCTAATCCATTTACGGCCTGACCTGGTGTTTGACATCCTCTATAATACCCCATACTGCACAGCAGTTTGTGCTTAATATTTTAAATTTTCAGTGTTTTTTTCCTTTTCAAGAATATATATGCATAAAAATGTTACAGGAAACAAAAGCTTGTCCAATATTCTGACCTCCTTATTCTTCTTGTTTGTCATTAAACCCTTTAATGAAGGAAGTTGATTCACTTCTAGTTCATTTTTCTCTTCTCTCTTGTCTTTAGGATTATTGATATTCCGTGCTTTGCTTCCTGGAGGCTCACTTAACCAGGAAACGTATCTTTATCATGAAAAACAATCTTTTACAAGCCACCTCTTCCTTGATGTCTTCCCTCTTCCAACCTCATAACACTTTATCCATTTGGCTTTTACGGGATTTACCATTTTCTGTATTTCCCTTCTTACAAATCACAAACTTTCTGACAGATGCTCTTACCTAGTGCACTTTGAAAACAGCAGGCACAAAATAAATATATACAAAATAAACCATTATCTAAATTGCTAGGCTAAATTTACCTATAATGAGTCCATTCCATTTTAGGAAAGATGCAAGGGATCAGGGATTTTCTTTCTTTTCTTTAAGATTTTATTTATTCATTCATGAGAGACACAGAGAGAGACAGAGACACAGGCAGAGGGAGAAACAGGCTCCATGCAGGGAGCCCAATGTGGGACTCGATCCCAGGTCTCCAGGATCAGGCCCTGGGCTGAAGGCAGAGCTAAACCACTGAGCCACCCGGGGTGCCCGGAATTTTCTTTCTTAATTCAGTTTGGGTGAAAGTAAATAGACAAATATTCATTATTTCAACAAATGCTTGCTGAAATTAACAAACAGGAGTGATTTGTTTACAAGACTTCCCAACATGCTAGGGATGTTGTACACATTGGACACATAAAAGAAGTTGACTAGTCTTCTTAGTCAGTGTTTATTACTCTGGTTTAATTAAACTGGAAGAACATGAACATGATTAAGTCATTTCCATGTCTGTCTCTCTTAAATTACAACTCTACCTTTTCCTCCCAACTGAAACTTAAGTCTGTTTCCTCTTGAGAAAAGCTTTACAAAAGATTTTCTTACAAAACTCAATATGGTCTTAAAATAACCCAGGACACAGCCTGCTATCATGAAAAGGATTAATTATCAGGAAACCTGAGTTTTCAGATGGCGTGGCCATATACTATGTAGTGTTGGTTCAATCAGTTGACCTACAGTGGTCTCAGTTTCCTCATCTGTAAAATAAAGAAATTAAGGTAGAATTTTCTATAGTATGTTTATGGCTAGTACACTACTGCAAAATACTGACATGGTTATAAAACAATGTAGTTTGCTCTAGAGCTGTTTGTTTTTCTATAGAGACATTTTTAGAGTAAGAAGCCAAGTGAAAAAAAATGGACTAGACAATATTACTATTATAGAAATTGAATTAACAGTCCTCACTACTTGCACTTTTGAAGAATTCAAACACAAAAAATCTTTTACAATAACCCAAACTGCAGAGTGAACTTTACACCTAAAGATACTCATCATAGCATTATAATAGTAACAGTCCAAATGAGAAATGAAGGGCCAGCTCCTTAATGTGATAAAGAATATCTAGCAGAATAGCAGAAAGAAGTATCTTTAGTGATACACAATCAATGGGACTCTCTTCAGATGTATTTAAAAAATGGCTCTGGGACGCCTGGGTGGCTCAGCGGTTTAGCACCTGCCTTCAGCTCAGGGCCTGATCCTGGAGTCCCGAGATCGAGTTCCATGTCGGGCTCCCTGCATGGAGCCTGCTTCTCCCTCTGTCTGTGTCTCTGCCTCTCTCTCTGTGTCTCTCATGAATAAATGAAGTCTTTTAAAAAAATGGCTCTTGTCATAGTATTTTCCAGGAACACATAAGCATCACTCAAGAATCCTAATATAGTGTTCAGAAAATCTGGCCATATTAAAAAAAATGAAAAACTAGGTCATCTTCTTATATACTAGAAAATCTTTAGAAAAATAATACGTAAATGCCTAGATACGTAATTTTTAAAAATATATGTAGTTTATGCAGAAGGAACTGATTTATTGAAAAAAAACTGTGATTTAATGCTGAAGGTATATACATCATATTCATGAATGCAAAATCTTAATAGTATATATATCAATTTTCTCAAAATAACATGCAAATTAATTGGAATTATCAGGTAATTCCAATTAAAATTTTAGCTATTTAATGTGATGATTCTGATGTGTATTTAGAAGAATGAATATATTTGAAAGAATATTTTTTCTTTTTTTTGACAAAACAAGTTGTATTAACAGGGGAACTTGCCCTACAAATTATTAAAACATTATGAAATGTAGCAAGTGTAGGTAGCATTTAAAATATTGTATTGATGCTATAGGGAGTGAACAATGATAGAGTAAAGAATTCAAAAATTGATCCACGTATATATAGATGTATGTATGTATGCATGTATGTATCCATGAAGCTACCTAGATGACATTTTTAAGTGACTGGATGGCATTTCAAAGAAGTGGGGAAAACAGTGGATTATCCACTGAAGAGCATTGGGATAACTGGGTATCCATTTAACAAAAATGATGCCAAATCCCAATCTCATACATTATACCAAACAAATTCTGGATGGATTGAAATGAACATTAAAAAATATATAAAGATACTAAAAGAAAAATAAGTGAACATATATGCAATATAGGGACTTTATCAAGAATGATGCCCAAGGCTGAAAATCATATGTAAATCAAAGAGATTTAACTATAAAAAGCTTTAACATAGTAATAAGACAAAATAAGCAGGCAAATATGAAGTCCAATAAACATAGTAACAAGAGGTGACAAATTAGAAGAAAAATCTGCCAAATATGAGAAACAAAACGCTAATCATCTTAAAATATAAAGAATGATTTAAAGGCATTATTTTTATAGTTACAGTTGTTCCTTTTCACAAAAAAGACTATTTCTAATGTGTTTAAACTAACATAGGGAAATGCTTAAGCTAAAACATTAATAGAAAAAAATACAAATTTGTCTGTATAGTAGTCCACAATTATGGAAAAATATGTGTAAGAAAAAAATAAGACTGAGTAAATAGACCAAAATGATGGCTATTTTGGCACTGTGGTAATGTGAGTAATTTTACCTTTGTGATTTAAACCTACTAAATTTTCTAAATGTTCTATAATAAGCATCGTTGCTTTTATCATCTGAAAAAAACCATGAATTATTTTTCTAAAAGTACCTTCAAGGAAAGGCTTGAGTTCATTTTGGAATCTTACTTTTTATATGTTCCTTAGTTTAACTATATGCAGTGGAGACTGTATGCCAATAAACACCTTCTTTCTCCATGTGTGTTATTTTCCTTCATCCAGTTTTCTTTCTTAGCAAATCTATAATTTGGCCAAAAGGAAAAGAAACCATGTGGGTACCTGTGTGTTTACGCAAAGGAAATAAAGTGGCTACATTATTTCTCATTGATAGTAATTATTTTTTTTTTCTGCCAGAGGAAGAGAGCAATAAAGAAAAGATATATGGGAGAATTTTAGTAGAGAACATGTACTTACTAATTTTTTTCAGGACTAAAATGACAACTCCACTTTGTTTGTTATGGTGTATCTCGAAAACTATCCAAAGACATAAAAGAAAAATAAAAGTTCTTGTGCTAAATAAACAGCACATTCTCAGACCGAAAGACTTCCAGAGTGATGTGGCCAAACTGAAAAGGTCCTTCATGTCTCCCTTGCAAGTGAACACTGAACTCTGCTTAGAGTTGTAGCATTACACTGGAATTTGTTATATTTTTCCATGTACTGCTCAAGATAAAGCAAAGTGAAACTTAAGAGAAATGATGAACTAAACCTACTCTGTGGGTTGTAGAAGAATCCTGACTGAGAAAACACGAAGCTGTGAGTAAAATATAGGCATGCCAAATGTTCTAAGCAGAGGACCTAGAATTTTCTGCACCCACAGAAGCTTCTTAAATAGCAAGTCTGGATTATACTGGTAAATAAACACTTGATGGTAAAATATAACACCATACCGCATCCATCCAGAGATATCTCAGTCTGACAAAGTAAATCTTGCTGATGTTTAAAGCAATTAGACTGGTACTCCTATTAGAATAGGAAATATGTGCAGGGGCTGAATACATACCTAATAGGTTCTCCAGTGGTGGTAGTTGTGAGCAACATGGTGAGTCTCTAGTTAACCTTTCTTTGACCTGATATTTTCCAGTTTAGCCAGAATGGCCCAAGCAATCACTGGCTTCCTGCAGTTGGCTTATACCTTGGAGTAGGAACAACAATGATGCTTGAACAAATTCTGCTCCACTGTGGGAGGCAGGAAACTTCAAGATAACGTGCTTCAAAGGAAATTAATTTCCCACTGGTCTTGCAACTTTGTGTTCTATAAATCCCTGGTTTTAAGACTAGGAATATTTCTGATGTGCTTTTGAAAATCTGATCTAACTAGTGTTTAAGAAAAGGAAAACAAAATGCTCCAGAACACAATGTTGTAGGCCTTTAATAAAAGGTTTGCACTGAGCAAATCTTATCCCTGGATTATCTCCCTAGTAGAGTAACCGTGGTTGGTTTTTAAAAGGTATCACAGAAATAAGAAAAGCACGGAAAGGGTATGCTCAGGAGGCAATGCAGGTTTTAATTCTTTCAACTGCACTTGGATTTGGAAGTTGTTCCTGTCCTTGGAGGGGACTCGACTGAGGTAGGAAACTTGCTTGCAATTTGAATCTCTCTTGATGATTTCCAAACTGGGCCAGATTTCTGGAGCCACTCTTAAATATATGTACCTACCCTGCAAATCCTGGTAGACAGCATGCTGCGCCTTTGTAAATCTGCTTGGAATTGTCTGCAGAATAGGACATTCCATTTTTTAAAAAAGATTCATTTATTTATTTTGAGAGAGAGAGAAAGAGAGAACGAGCAGGAGGGGCAAAGGGAGAGGGAGAGAGAGAATCTTAAGCAGACTGCCTGCTGAGCTTGGAACCCAATGTGGGCTCAATCTCATCACCCTGAGATCATGACCTGAGTCAAAATTAAGAGTCAGATGCTTAACTGACTAAGCCACCCAGGCTCCCCATCCTCCATTTTCCATGTGGAATCTTGTATGTAGCTAAAGGATTTCTTTCCCTTCTTCAGTGCACTTGCCCTGCATGGAGACTCTTGCATCATGATTCCAAAACAATTTTCATAAAATTCATCTCTCCTTTTCTTTTTTAATGAAGCCCCTTCATGGTTACAGAGAGACCATTTGAAGGCTGTTTCCCTAAGTTTTATTAAGATTGTAGTAGGACTAAGAGCATAGCTGTTTATACAATTATCAACTCTACAATATTTTTTTCAATTCTGAGTTTAAAGCTTTCAAGTCCTTTCAGCAACACGCCACACAGAGCTTAGAAGAAGTAGTTCTCCATGCCACAAATCGCTCAAGAACTTTGCAGATACATAAGGATGCTATGTTATATCCCCTACCAGGATGTCTTATCACAGTACTAGCAATCAAATTGCTAGTTGTGTCAATTCCTGTTAACATTGACTCAAGGCATCTATCCCTAATCCTATGCCTAAGGCAGTGGAGTTCACAAATATAACAAAAAAATATACATAGGTACTATTCTTTGGGGAGAACATTATTACACTTTGGTTCTAAATTTTCTCTACATAGTACCTCCAACTGAAATCCCCAGGCTGTCTGTTTAATGCTTGCTTCCTTTGACTAGGAAGTCAATTCTTGGCTTGTTTTGAAGTTCGTGCAACTTGGAGATATTTGGATATCCACTGAGTTTTGGATTTCATCTAGTCCTTTTACTTTCTGAAGAATTTCTTCGTTGCATTATGATATTATGACCATAATGACTTAGTTTAGCAAACTAGCATTTATTTCAATTTAATTGAGGATCCTTATTGATGCCTTGTAGGTTGGAATATATACCTCCAATACACTTCACTAACATTTAGAAAGAGGTTATAGATGCATTGATATATCCACTGCCGTATAGGAGATAGAATTTTGGAAAATATTGCTTCTGATCTACTTCACTAATAGAAAGAATAATAACATCTTTAATAATAACACCCTCTGGGTGTTACAGTTCTCCTTATGTGTCCATGTGTTATTCTAATTATCTTTTAACTCTCCTTATTCTCTGGTACTGTGGAGAGAACAACATCCTGTCACTGTATGGCTAAGGACTGGTGAACCTGTCTTTGGCCTGATCTATCGTGATGAATCCAAGACAGAACCACAGCTATGGAAAGCTAGAATGTAAGTAGCTTTTACTGCTTTCTACCACTGTATTAAGAAAACTCATATAGACTTCAGTTTATAACCATGGGAAAAACAAAATATATCATATGAGCATCTGTAAGTGGTTGGCAATATTAAGTATGTGTCAAGAATTAACATTTCATGTTTATACCAGATGTCAGGTATACTGCTCTCTCTCTGAGCTGTCAAAAAGCATAATACAGAGAGAAAAGGTCAAAGAATCCTAAGGGATGCTAGTGGTGCTTAAAGGTTATAATGATTGAAAAAGATTGCTCTAAGTCTACATATATCACCACTTCAGATGTCATTTCATATCTCAAGTGGAAACAGAATGGGCCTTCTTAAGAGATTTCTAGAATACAATATGATTTGGCAGTAATGATGAAAACACACTTTGGCTACTGTAAGCCAGTCAGAACAGGTCCCTTTATTTGAAGATCAATGATTATGGATGATTGATGGACTAGTTTCCCCACCAGAAAACACCGGCCTGTTGTTATTACTAACACAGATGTAATGTGAGCCACACATAATTAATTGAATTTACAGAATGCCAGAAGTACATTAACTACTCAAAGCATCCTTTAATTTTCTCCCCCAATTTTCATAATGATATAATGAACAAACCACCCTCTAACATATCAAGTATTCTACAGTCAAAATAAAAAGGAATGAATTCAGGCAACTGACTCCACTTGTTCACTGATAAAAGATATATTCTCTCTCTATCCTTCTCTCCCTCTTTCTTATCTCCTTCTGTCTCCCTCTCTTACACTTTTCCTTCTTTTTTAAAATAGTTTGTCAACTCAGAATCCTGCCTTTAAAGAATATTCATATGGAACTATATATTTAAAATAAGTAGAAACAGAAATGCTCTGCTCTTTATGAAGAGGAAGTTAGAGGTCTGTACATTGAGCTGTCCCCCCTTTTTAAAAGATTTTATTTATTTATTCATGAGACACAGAGAGAGGCAGAGACATAGGCAGAGGGAGAAGCAGGCTCCATGCAGGGAGCCTGATGCGAGACTTGATCCCAGGACCCCAGGATCATGACCTGAGCCAAAGGCAGACTCTCAACCACTGAGCCACCCAGATGTCCTGAGCTGTCCCCTCCAGTACTTTCACAAACCCTCAGAGCACTTGGCAGAAGACATTTTGAAAATTACTGGTGTGCACATTCTTCAAGCTAGGTGAGCATCTCCTGAAGTGTGCTCCTCAGAACATCTGGTCCTGCAAGATGCTTCGTAAACAAAGGGTTCTCTTGTCAGGTAAATTCAGGAAAAGCTGCATGCTAGTCCTCTTGGATAGGGAGACTTAATGCTATACTCTTACAAGCTCTGAGAAAAAAACAATGTTTTCTTTTGCTTTCCTCAATATTTTTAAATTTGGGAGTTTAAATTAATATTTTGAAATTAGTATTTTAAAAATACCAGTTTTTTTCAAACTGCCTCACATTTGTACATGATAGTTATTACTGTTCCATAAAAACACAGTGTGAAAAATGTCACACAAATAGTCTCTGAGTATAACATATATTGATAAAATACAAGACCACAAAAGGAAATAGTCTATGGAGGGAACACAGAATTTACCTTTAACAATCATATTTAATGTATCAATTCATTAATCAGATGGTTATGTCAGGGCGCAGTGCATAAAAAATTCCTTATCTGTGGAAGTTGATCATTACCAGGCAGTACGGGTAATATGTGACATGTTGTATAGAAATCAGACGGGAAATTAAAAGAAGTAACAGGAATGAGTTGCAAAATGCATAAAACTTAACCAATACAATAATATCACGAGCAGCATTATGTTAGAAAAATGAGAAAAAATTCTCATTTTTACATAAATTCCTAGATTTATGTAAAAATTTACTTCAGGAACAACAATTTACTTATAGCAATAAGAGAATAAGTAATTATGTTTTTGCTGAGTTACTATATTTACTCTTGGGAACATCATGCTTCTTCAGGGGAACTGGCCTTTGCTGACATCTGACATTGATCCTCCAAAATCACCTTTTGCCAGATTAAAATCAATTTCAGTCTCAAGCATTACACAATTTGTACTTATGCGTAATAAAATCACACATTAGATCCCTACCACTCTATGGTACTTCGTTGACTAGTTTAGCCCCACTTTGGGAGCATAAAACATTTGCTAAGAAAAGTAATGATGTAAAATAGAAGGGGAGAACGCTTAATTACTTCAGAAGAAGTATGTAAAATGAATTTAGAGAACTATTTCCAGAAGGAATGAGATGTGACTTACAAATAACCGCAGGTCTCCAGGAACCCATAATTAGCTGTTTTAATTAGCCTTGTTTGGAATTATTTTATGTACTCCTGAATCTCATAAAAGTGAATTTTTAAAGCCTATAAACCATAACCTTAACCCTCTCTCAGACTTGTAGACTCCCATATTGTTGAGTCAATGGGGCTTATTTTTTAGCATTAATCCTATGTCCCTAAGGAAGAGACCTCCATATATGGCCTATAGGCTGAAGGCAGCCTTGAACCATGTATGGTTTAACCCACAATCTTAAAACACTTGAGGAAATTTTGCCAATATAGAGTTTCTACCTTTTTGTGAAAAATCCAAAGATGTACTTTTCTCCATGGCTATAACCAGCTGGAGTTGAGCAGTATTTGAAACCTTTGCATGGTCTGAACGTTTTGGGTGCCACTTTTTTCATCAAGATATATTATTCCTGGGCAGCCCCGTGTCTCAGTGGCTTAGTGCTGCCTTTGGCCCAGGGTGTGATCCTGGAGACCCGGGATCGAGTCCTACGTTGGGCAACCTGCATGGAGCCTGCTCCTCCCTCTGCCTGTGTCTCTGCCTCTCTCTCTGTGTGTATCTCTCATGAATAAATAAATAAAATCGTTTTTTTTAAAGATATATTATTCCTATGTTTTCCTGTTGGTAGAGTGAGGACAACATAAACTATTATATCTAGGTCTAATCAAATGTGGGAAAACTGAAAGTACAACTACAAAAACCAAATAGCTAAAAAAACTAGAGAGCATATAATTATCTTATTAAAATTATTTGTTGCTTATTTCTGTGATAAGATAGTTTCTTTCTCTTTTGTTTTTTTGAATTATTTTATTTTATTTATTCATTCATGGTGACAACTATAATCCGCAAATGGAAAATATATGTGACAAAAACCTAAACGAACTAAAAAAAAAAACTCTGTATTTTCTATGGTTAAAAATACAAATAAAGTAAATGATGTTAAAAGATTTAACTTGTAAGTAGAAAAAAGTTCAAGACTTAAAACCCAACCCTGCTCATTCATTTGCATCACTTGGCTGGCTCCTGCAGAATATGGAAAGGTGAATACTGTGGCATTTCTGTGAATTTAAGAACTGAATCTTACTGAAAACTTTGCACATGACTCATTTCACAATTTCTTGGAGTTAAATCCTGGTATCATTTTAAAGTCCAACTTGCTATATTTAATGGGGGAAATCCAGTTTTTAAATAAGAGTGAGGCCAAAGAGAGAAAGTGATCAACTTTGAAATTCCCTCCCTACAAGTTCTGGGTTTTACACTAGACAGATACACCCCCTTGAGATGAAACACACACACACGTACATAATAACAACGAACAGATCCAAACTACTCAGGAGTGAGATGCCAAACAGTGCCTATGAAGACCCCAAGGTTAAGCAATCTTTACCAATTACCAGTAGCTCATTTCATGTGACCATCAACATACACAGTTGACTGTGGGTGCCTACCAACAGTTCAACATTTGGGAAAGTGGGTGAAAGCCAGGGAATAGTCAGTTATATACAGCATACCAACAACCATGCTCTCTAAGGCAGCTAATGTTAATGAAGAAAACATTCAGCTGATAGAGAAACTGCCTAGCTTATAAATAAGTGAACATCAATGTTTTATATAAGCCAAGAATTCCATTTCCCTTTCAGAGTCTAAATTGTCCTTATTAATAAAATTCAGCCACTGAAATATTGAATGCTCACAATTTCTTCATCATAAATGACATTCTTCCATTCCCTGATAGATTTCCTTAAAACATTTAAATTTGTATGACTTGATGATAGTATGTTTCAAAGTGTTGCTCAAAGACCATCTGAATCAAAAATCCCTTGAGTCATTTATAAGAGTACAGATTCCCAAAAAGACCTCACACTACTGAGTCAGAATCTCAGAGTGGGATCATGGAATGAACATTTTAAACAAACTCTCCAAATAAAACTTCTCACATAGCCACCAGAGTTCACAAACAAACCCTAAGTCATGTGACTGTATTTTATGCCTCAGTTCTCATGCGCTTATATTCAAAACACAGATCTAAATATGGCAGAGACAAGCTAGCCATACTTTCAACTTGTTCTCATTTCTTCCTTGGCACAGACTGGGCCACATATTCTCATCTCCCTCCTTTGCTCTCAGTGTGACCATATGGTTGGAGATGAGGCAATGGAATGTTCACAACTTGGGGCACCTGGGTGGCTCAGTGGGTTGAGCATCCAACTCTTGATTTCAACTCAAGTCATAGGATCATACCCCATGTCAGGCTCTGCATTTAGCACGTTATCTCCTTCAGATTCTCTCTCCCACTCCCTTGGCCCCTCCCCTAACTTGTGCTTGCTTTCTCTCTCTCTCTCTCTTTCCCCTCTCTAAAGAAATAAAATCTTAAAAAAAAAAATACAAAACAAAGACTGTGCGCACAGGTAATGTATGACATCTAGATCTATTCTATAAAAACCACCCATGTGGCTTCTTTCACCCTTTTCTTTCTGCCAGCTTAAGGGAGACAGAGGCAATGACCATGGATTTTAGATTAATGGGCACAAATGGATGGAGTCAGAGAGCTTGAATTGGACCTTATCTGAATGAGAAACCCAGTTTGATTTCAGCTAATATATTTTCAGGTTTGTTACCACAGCCCTTGGAATCTTAATTAAAACACTAAGTCCATCTAAATGCATTTTCATGGCAAAGCAACCAATGTTTAGCTTTCCCTCTTACCAGTGTACAGATTATTTCTTAGGTTTTCCCTAGTGCTGATGTGGTTTGTTTTCTTTGTTTGTTTTTAATGACAAAAATCACCAACTAATGATCATCCTCAATTTCTGCTTAGAATGTCAGGAAAACAAAGCCTTTATACATCCTTGATGAGCACTAAATTAACAATGTTATTTTTACTTAAAGCAGAAAGCATCAGTCAGAGCGCTGCAATTTTTAAATAAGATCTTGTTGAGGCACTACCACTGTGACAGTGGACCTAAACTTCCAGTTTATGCATGTAATTTTTCCTAATGGGCTTAAGGCTCCTTCTGACTTCTGTCTGTGGGTGGACAGAATCAGAGCAAGGAAAACTCTGCAGTCTTTAGAACAGGGAGAAATGATTTTCTCATTCTACTGAGAAGAAGACGACCATTAAGGGGATCTGAGAATGAAGTGGAAGGGAAAAGTATGAGGCCATGGGGCAGTGATAACTATATACGGAATGGGGCACCTTGGTGGCTCAGTTGGCTAAGTGTTTGACTCTTGATTTCAGCTCAGGTCATGATCTCAGGGTTGTGGGATTGAGAGCTCCATGTGACTCCATGCTCACTGGGGAGTCTGCTTGAGATTCTCTCTACTTCTCCCTCTGCCCCTTCCCCTCCTTGCACACTTGTGTGCTCTCTCTTTCACTCTAAAACAAATAAGTAACTCTATAAAATGTGTGTGTGTGTGTGTAATGGTCAGTGGCACCCCTGAGATGTTGGGGAAACTGACTCAGAGATTGCAAATATAAGTAGCAATGAATACAGATTCTTCAAATTGTCATCTATGACCCTGCCTCCTTCCAGGGCCATTTGTGATATGTTCACTGCTTACGTCAATCATAAAAGGATGCTGGAACTGCCCAAGGACACTTGTTGAAACATGTAGCTTCTTTCTTTACTTTTTATATTCAATTTCTTATTAACCTTGCATCAGTTTCATCACCCTATCTTCAGATTAGTTTAGCCTTAATAGTAATGCCCTTTGAATGAGGTATGAGCCTTTAATTATAAGAAACAGAAGACCACTACAGTCAATTTAAATAATAAAGAGAATGCAATACACACACACATATGTGTGTATATATATACATATACATACATATATATATATATATATATATATATATGTATGTATGTATATCTCCCTGTATACTAAGCCTGGTGCATGGCACCCAAGGGCAAAAAAGCAGCTGCCAAGGAGGGAAGGGAGGAGAGCCTGTGGGTAAGCAGTCTTTTTTTTTTTAAGATTTATTTATTTATTTATGATAGACACACACAGAGAGAGAGAGAGAGAGAGAGAGAGGCAGACACATAGGCAGATGGAGAAGCAGGCTCCATGCTGGGAGCCCGACGTGGGACCCGATCCAGGGACTCCGGGATCACGCCCTGGGCCAAAGGCAGGCGCCAAACCGCTGAGCCACCCAGGGATCCCCAGGTAAGCAGTCTTTAGTCTTTACTCTCTGTCCCTGGTCTCTTAATCCATGGCAGGGCTGCATCTCTGCTCCATGTACATCACCTTTCTTGGCTGCCTGGTCTACATAATAGTCTGTCTCAAATTCCAAAATTCAGAATTCTTTCCAGTCGCGTCAAATACCAAATTTCCAGAACAGAGCATCTGATTGGCCCAGCTTGTTTCAGGTGTCCTTCTCTGGACCAATCAGCCAAGGCCAGCTGGAACATGCTGCATGGAAGTTCAGCCCATGGAGGCCATGGGATGGGGGGTGGTAAGTCCCTGGGGACAGGCAGTCACTGATGCTTGTACAGAATAAGCATCTCAAAGCCATCTCCACTCCTCTATTTCTAAGTATCACTGTATTGTTAAACAAAAAAGTTAAGTCTTCCATCCGCAACCACAAATCTATGGGAAACCCAAACATTTTCTAGAACCGTGTTTTCCAGAGTGGGGTACAAATATTCCAAGCAAGAAAATCCTCTGGAGTAAAGGGAAAAAGTACAATAAACTTTCTTTATAGATTTACTTTTATTTAGATATTTTAAATTTTTATATTTTTCCTTATAGTAAAAATACTAGGGCTATAGCATATTTTTTTTTGTCTAATAAATAAGTTACACATTTCAAACAAGTCACATGTACTTAAATCCTCACAACCACCCTATAAGGATAAGTTCTATGATTATTCCCTGTTTAGAGATATGAAACAGATTCAGAGGTTAGGCATTATGCCCAAAGTTTGTAGTTATGTCAGAGTTAGAACTAGAACTCAAGCAACCTACTTCCAAAATGCCCAGCTTGTACCTACTATTCCTCCTAAGTATGTCTGAGAGACAGACAGAGAGACAGAGAGAGACAGAGAGAGTAGGGTGGTGGTACCTATAGACATTTTAATTATAAATTTTCATATATCAGGAAATTCTGAAGAACACCATACTAGAAGGCACATAATATATAAATTAAAAAACTGGAGCCTATAATTTTTGTGAACATAGGGAAATCTTCCTTCAAAAATCAAGAGATTTAGGTCTGAAGCCTAAATCTACTATTGTGTGGCTTTCAACAAATTATCTAACTGCTCTGAGGTCCAGCTTGTCAATATACCCTTCCTTGATGTTATGAACAATAAACACAATATCTGGTTGAATAATGATAACTACTGCTGTTTTTTAGGGCTAACCAGTCACCAGCAAAACCACCTTTCTACTTCTTGTGGGACCATAAGCCTCTGAGGACAAGGGGATTCCTATTCATCTTTCTTTTTTTTTTTTTTTAAGATTTTATTTATTTATTCATGAAAGATACAGAGAGAGAGGCAGAGACACAGGCAAAGGGAGAAGCAGGCTCCATGCAGGGAGCCTGACATGGGACTCAATCCCAGGTCTCCAGGATCAGGCCCTGGGCTGAAGGTGGCCCTAAACTGCTGAGCCACCTGGGCTGCTCCCTATTCATCTTTCTATTTCTTACCCACTTTCAGGGTTTTTCACTGGGGAGAGGTTTGGGGTGAGGTTCAACAAATACTGATTTGAATACATTATCAACAATATTCTGTTTTCTTCTACTTAATACTAAGATTATTCATGTAAAAGGTGGTATTTATTGTAGTAAAATCGCATTATAAGACATCAAACATTTTCTATACATCAGCATATACTTGGTGGATATATGATCAAATCAATGGATGATTAAAATGGATGGATGGATGGATGGATGGATGGATGGATGGATGGATGGAGAAAAGCAAGGAAATAGGCAGACTCAAATGAATATTTCTAATTCACAGATTCCACATCCAAATACTTCAGAGTAACTATGGATTTTTCATCTTCATTTCCAATCACAAAATGGATGTTCAGCAATTAAGACTGTTCACTACAACAGATATTTCCTTTAGAGATCAAAATATTTTGCTTTACCCATACAATAGCAGCTGAGGTTTGTGTGTCAGTTGACTTAGAACATATTTGTCTGAATGCTACTATGATTTGTTAATATTTTGGACTCCTGTAAATGTCAATAGTCACATCAGAATGGAAGTAGATTAAAAAAAAAAGTTTTGCAATTGTGATATATTATTCATTTAGTCTACCAACGGATTCTCTAACTTCTTGCCATGACATATTAACCTAATCTTGTCCACTTCCTTCTCCCCAGTTAGAAGCAATAAAATCAGGGTGATAGATGCTTATTCCTCAGCAACCCATCAGTCATCTGCTGTATCTTGATTGCACAAGTTGTGATGGCATTAATGCCTGCTAAGATGCAACTTTTTCAGCTCTAGGTAAGGGGAAACCATTGGGTTCTCAGAGAAACATTTCACACAGTGATCAATGATTGCAAATGTGATGGAAGCCAAAAAGCCCATCAACGTATTATGTATTCTTTACCTTAAAGTTTTGTAAGACACTTGTTTTAAGTTTGATGAAATTATAAGCATAGACAGTAGGAAAGTGTTGTTCAAGGAAAACGAGTGTTTAAGAAAAAATAGTGTTAAATTCACAGATTATTTGTGGAAATTATTGTTTTGAGATAATCCCATCAAAAAGTACTTCACAGTGTATTGAAACCTTAATGAAGGTCTAGCAATTGGACACATCTTTCCAGAAAATTCCTCTTGGTACCTTTTCTTCAGGCTTGTCCCATCTAAGCTACCTGAGATGACTTTTATTTTTCAGTCTTGAAGAAAGAATAAAAAAAACTCAACAACCAAAGATGTTGATACAGAGGGTGTAAATCCCATGCCATCTGGTTATGTTGCTAACAGTTCTCACCTCTGTCACACCAGGATTTACAAAGCAATTTTTAGCATAAAGCTACTTCAGCCTTCACTACCTGCTGTTTGGCATCTCACATTGTCCTCTGAACATCCCAAAGGCTATGTTTTTATAAGTGGATGGGTGTCCAGGGCTGTCATTTCAAGAAGAGCATGCACACAGCTCAGACACAGAAATCTGGATCAGAGAACAAACATGTCAAAAACCTACAACCTAATTCTTTACTCAGAATCAATTTCATCAGCCATCTTTGGACAAAAACCAACTCTTTATTAACATGTGTGTATGCAATAACGTGACCACCCTATGAATTCCTGTCTAATATTTATCATGAAGTACCCATGAACTAGTCTTGTAACCTTATGTATAATAGGGTAATTTTTCTGGTGGATTTGAATTTCTAATGATTTTATAGTGATGCCAACAACTGCACAGTAATTACACTAATTCCCAGCTTTTCACACTGTTGGTAACTAGATTAATAATTAAGCTATTGATAATCCATGTCCAGGCTCCTATTTCTGACTTGTCAATTCCTAGTTTTCCTACTATTTCTAAGAGGATGCTAATTCTTCTTGCTTCAGATTGTTCTACAGAGAAGCCAACAGACATAAGTGACAAAAAAAAAAAAGTCACAGAATGAGTGGAAGATAAGACCCTTCTCAAACGTCAGTGACCTGTGTTGCTTAGGAGTTGTAGGGATTCCTAAGAGAAATTCCTAATTGTCGCCTACCATGAGACAATTTTTTCCTTCTTATTGGCATCAAATAAATGGTGGCTGCTCTTAAGCAAAGCAGCCCCGGGTTGCTGCCGCTTTCTTATACATTATCTACATAAGTGAATTAAGGGAGTATAAATAATATAATGCAGTTTCCATACTTCAGTACCTTTATTTTGGCTCTTAACATGTATAATTCCCTAATCTATTTTTAGGAGAATATTTCTGATTTTTATCCCAAATGAACAAAGGAAAGTAAACACTTTATTTACAAGAGAAGAGATTTTAACACAATTTTACTATGGGCCTATAGTAGAAGAAATAAAAGCCAGAAAATTAAGGAAAAAAGGGTAAAAAAGGCTATTGCAATCTTCAATAAAGAGCTGTGAAGTGGCTCTTATAGATCACAGTATGGCTCCAGGAAAAACACAACCAAAACCCAAATAGAACACCTTTGGTATGAGTCCCAACTCCATACCCTCCAAATCACCAAATAAGGGATGTCTTTCTAGTACAGGACACTTTAGAATCCTGAAGTGTCCTCCCTCCAAGAAGGCAGAAATCAGTGTGAGAAAAATAAAGCTGTTTGGGGGCACACTGCACCAATGGATGATTAAAAAATGCATGGCATACTGTAACTGATGTGTCTTTGTGCCTTGATGTTTCATCTTATTGTGATTAAAATAGTAAAAGCATTATCTCATGCAGTATTTGAGACATGCATTCTCAGAGGGGTTTTACAGAAACATCCACCCAACTGAGAGTTCCCATCAACAGTTAAGGTACTTCAAGTCATATAATTCCAAAATCTGAAGAGTCTATTTCTGGTGGGGTTCTCTGTGAATTCTTAGATTGAAACTAATGTCAAATTCAAGGTTATGTTGCCTCTCACATAACACCTGGGAGGTTAAAAGTCATGAGATAAAACCATGATTCTTTCTATGCTTGGGACTCTGGCACCTTCATTTCAAGGGCAACATTAAATGGGCAGTTCTCTTTGCCCTAGGACTTAGGAAAACAAAAGAAAGACAAGAGTTTTAGGAGACATTAAATATATATAAATCTGTTGGAGACCGGGAAGGCCATCAAAGATGGGAATAAATCTGAGTGGAGAGCATATTGAGAAAGGCTAGTTAGGAGGAATGGAAGAAAAAAAAAGTGATGTCCTCAGTGGGGAGGTAATATTTTGGTTCTGAAGTTACAAATATATTCCAGTGTCTAGGCCAAGAAACTGGCTAGGGAAAAAGGAAGGAGTGAGAGCAGAAGTAGGTAACGGGAAATCATTAGGGACTCCACCTAATGGCTAGGGTATTGCTATTCAGAGTGTGGCCCATGGGCCTGCAGCAGCAGCTTCAGGAGAGAGCTTATTGAAAATACAGCATCTCAGGCTCCAACCCAGACCCAGTGATTCAGAATCTGCATTTTAGCAGGTCCCCAGTTGATTCATTTGCCATCAAACTCTCAGAAGCACTGGACTAGCATATACCTGAGTTGGGTATTTGGTTGAACTCCAGGGAGATTTCTGCTCAAGGGGACTTTGGGCATTGTTGATCTGTTGTGTTTCCATAAACAATGGCCTTGAACACTAAAACAAAACCACTAACTCTGCTGCATCTAAATTTGAAATGTCAGAAGCCCTTGGCTTAGGACCGTGACACTTTCATTAAGGACTCTGTGCCTTTGTACCATGATTACTTAGAGAATGCCACCTGGGGTCTGCTTAGGATTTGCCATAACAGAAAGAGCCCTAGCCAAGAGTCAGGCACTGAGGGTCTAATTCTACTTCTTCAGAGTTCTAAGATTTTAGGAATACCATTTCCCCTCTGAGCCACATTTTGTGAATTTCCAAACTGTAGCACTAAAAAACTGCTAGGAGGCTCAGTGCTGATGTTTACTTTCCAGCCTTCTGCCTCATCTGTCATTGCTCAGCAAGAACTTTGGGCTCAAGGCATTTAGGTTTTGGCTAGGTAAGAGCTGAGCCTCTTGGCATCTCCAGAACTGAAGCATCCCCTACTCTTTGACCGTCCCTCAAACAGTTCCTCTCCATGCTTTCAATCAAAACAATTTCCTAACAAAGGATTTCCATGAGAAGCCAGCACACTGTTTAGCACCTAAGTAGGACTCCATAAATAAAGGAGACTAGGACTGTGATGATGATTTTTACTATTAAGATTTTGCCATTCTGTGCCTACTCTGTTAGGATATTATTCTGGTAAAAAATATGGTGGATGAATAAAATAGGGTGGTATATTCAGTAATCAGAAAATATCAACATAATTAAACACTTCCAGCCAGTGAGAAGGGACCAAGAAGAAGTGAAGAAAGGGGAAGAAGTGAATGAAGATAATGCAGAATGGTGAAGACAGAAGCAAGTGCACATCTCATAGGGTCACAGGGTGGGCCATGAGTGCCACAGATCACATGTACTGAGAAACCCTGGCATCACAGCTTTAGCTGTGTAGTGATCTGCCTCATACCCTTCATTAGATTAAAACTCCCTAAGTCAATAAGAGACAGGAAGCAGGGTTAATATCAGCTGCTATGACTGGAGTTCACTCTCATCTGTCCGCACCTGCACCTGCCTGGTTGGCACCCAGGGTATATTGGTTGTTAGATGCTGATACCTCTAGAAACAAAGTTTCTAGTGATTTCTCAAAAAGCCTTTATAAAAAAAAAAGCCTTTATAATTGACCAAATCTAAAAAAGGATTTCTTTATTCCTTTCATGAATGTGCTCAATTGTTCAACCAATATTCAGTGACTACTTGTTATCAACCAGCCTTGTGCTGCTTATTAAACGTGTATTAAATTATTTCATGTGTGCTGAAGTCCATTTCCCTTGGACGTTTGGGTGCAGAGCCAACAGTGACTTGGGCTCTGTCTTCAAGGAGTTCACAAGCCAATGTATTAGGGCAGTAGATGTAAATTGTGAATATCTTAGCATTAGATAGACTTGGGTCAATGAGAATCCTGTTTTCAGCATCTAAGTCTGACAGCCTAGCCCTGATCATTTTCCTGCGTGATCTGGCACTGAGGAAGGTAAGCTTTTGTTCAATTCTTTACAGTCCCATACATGGTTTAGCTTCTTCAGTGCTAAAGTTTCTTGCCTTCTTCATCTATAATCCTACTTGACTTCTGCAATCACCTCAACCTATGTGCTCTAAAAATGAGAAGAGGAATATGGGGAGTCACCAAAAGTTCTCCAATTGCATGATATTAGAAGATTCTTTTGGGACATGTTTCATTCAATAGCTTAAGTCAGCTAAAAGGTCCCTCCTTTGTTATCGGCAAATATATCTAATCATAAAAGGACTTAAAGATCACTCAGTCATGTTCTTAAATTAGGCCAACATTTCCAAAACTCACCACAGACAAGATTCTCCAGCAGTTATTTTTATATTTAAAAAAACAAAATGATTTTGATACTTTTATACCACCTGTAGTTTTAGACATTTACTCTTTCTAATGCATTGCTTCCTGCTTTTCCTCATAACTAAGCCCTCTTTGCTTTTAGAAAATACATGTTTCCCACCCCAGTGCTTGTCAGTAGACACAGCTGACCCTGCCCCCCTGCTGTAGGAATAATCTCCTAAAAAAGGTTAATTCAGCTAAAATAATGAAGAGCCACTGAACAGGTTGTCTGGTTTATTAGGATCTCTAGCATTAAGGACCATGAAAGCTTGGAGTTATCAGAGGCCACCTATGACACCATAAGACGTCTACTTCACATGGAATCAACATTGAGGGAAGCAGAGCCAAGAGATATAAGGAAAGTACAACTGTGAAACTGCTTGAACCTGTGGCTCCAACAAAATGGGAGATGAATTCTCAGGGGGCAATCAGAGTTTGGGATAAAATATTTTTATCAATGATAGAAACTTACAAAAGGAAAGAAACAGGTGCTGGACTGGAGGAGAAAGAAGTCTAATTGTGAGATGGTCCAATGAAGCCCTAGATATCCTGGAAGGAAGTTCCAGAAGGACAGCCCATCAGAACTGTTCAGTGTTGAGCACAAAGGGCTGACCCTTTACTCCTGCCCTGATGAGTCACCAGATGTGGGCTGCTACAGACAAGGTGAGACTCTGGGCAACTGGCTCTCTATAGTTGAGGAGACTGGGAGGGAGTTAAGACCTCGAGGCTATCGACTGACCCCACTACCCACAGCGAGGCAGCAAGTCTTTCTGGGTGGTACATATCTGTGACAACCATACAGCTCAACTAGACCACAACTAATCATCCCAGTGATGTGAGCCAGTAAACTCCCTATTTTCTTCAAGCCAGTTTGAGCTCAGTTACTTTTATTTACATTCAAGAAAATCTGTTTTCCTACAAAGTTAAAATTCCTTTGGAACTTCAAGATACCAGAAAATATACGCTACTGAAGTACACTGGGGAGCCCAATATAAACCCATCCCTCAGCATCCTGGCAATCATGTCTGCTAATCAAGCCCTACACTGGCAGTCTCCAGCTGGCTCATACATTTCAAGTGATCAGATAGTGAAGATGGTATATGTTTGTTTTATTGGACTGAGGGTTTTGTTATTAAAACTGACAAGTCACCGGGGGGAAAGGACTATGGTTTGTATGTCACAAAACAAATAAAGCCCATCATATTTTCATTTGAATAAACTTTACTATGATGGGAAGACTTCTCAGCTTCGCCTCTGGTCAGAAAGATCCTCTCTAACCTGTTTATCTCTCAGTATCCTCTCCAGAACAGAATTGTTGGTTTCTCCAAGAACAGTGATTTATACATTAATAATGTCCTCTTTGTTCCCACTAGTGACCAAGCTTGCAGGAGTAAGCATGAGAGCAAAATCAAACCAAGACTCGAGGCTCCTACTGGGGAGCAATGCTTATTAAATTATTTTCATATGTGCTGAAGTTCATTTTCACTTGGGTAGCTATTTTGTTAAGCTTCTGAATTTTTAGCAGTATTTCAATTTATACCAGTGTAGCATAAAATTTGCAATTCCAACACCCCAATGAAAATGATGTGAATGTATATATATATATATACACATATATACGTATCATTTTCATATGTATATCATACATAGAGATCCAATAGCATATATTAATCATCATGTTTGAGTGTGTATATGAGAGAAAAGGGGAGAGAGAGAGAGAGAGAGACAGAGATGGGGGAGAGAAAGAGGCAGGGGAGAGTCAGAGAGAGAGAGAGAGAGAGAAAGAGAGAGAGAGGAAAAGAGAGAGAGTAGGAAACCACATAGATTCCACAAAGACTCTGGTGTCTGTCATGTTCTAAAACTAAGTAACAAATGAAATGGTGTAAGAAGCATGGTTCAGCACCATTAGGTAACTGAAACAAACTTGATCTCATCTGCCTTTACAACACACCTTGTAATAAATTATGTTTATAAACTTCACAGAATGGACTATCTCTTATAGAGTTTCTTATATCCCAACTCAGCGGACAGAATCCAATCCTTGGGTTGTCAATTTTCTTAGGGTAATTTAAGGAAGCAAGACCAACATGTGCTGTTGGTCTTGCACTGATGCTTATTCAAGAAATATAAAAAACTTACAAACAGAAGTTCTCACCTCCAGAGTGTGGCGGCGGGCCACAGAGTAGGACGACACCCTGGCCTTCACGCACAGACACGGTACTTCTCATTTTGGTTTTGAAATTTTCAAGATCTGATTTGAAAACAAAACAAAATGGAATTTCAGAAAGGATAACACAAATTAAAATCTTCACATGGAGACAATCCATTCTTTTGCAGCACAATTTTTAAAAACGTTTCTCAGGAATCTCAAGAGGAAAACATTTGCTTGGAGAAGGAAAATTAAGGATTTTGATTTATTAAGCCTTCTTATAAATTCAGCAATACAATAAAAATATATACCCACTAATCCTGTGGTGCTGTAACAGTGTCAAAAATGGCCTGGGCTGTCCCAAAGGACAAAGCATATTGGAATTAAATAACCGCACTATATGACTTAAAGAAGGAAATGGAATACCTTGAACCAAAAATATATAGAAACCAATATCCACATTTGCCACAGTGATTCATCAAATCATGAAGACGTGTAGCTTTGCCTTTTAATGAAAGTTAGCTATTCATGAATTTCTCTCCCAAAATATTTTATCATAAGTAGCCTAAATGAATTTTATTCCACCTATAAATATTGTTGTTATTCACAAAAAGAATTGAAAACATTCAGGTTCTGGTTATAAATCCTATTTGTCCCATCTTGAAGGGTTACATAGAGGATATGTATCACTAAAAATTACCATCAAGGTAGAATTTAAAGAATAACAGTAAATTAGATCCATCTATTCCTTTATATTTGTAGCTGCGAAAAAAATGCAAATCATTTTTATAATTGCCCAAAGGCTTTTTTTCCCCCCAAGTTTTTATTTTTAATAAAGCAATCAAGAGGGATCCCTGGGTGGCTCAGCAGTTTAGCGCCTGCCTTCCGCCCAGGGTGTGATCCTGGAGACCTGGGATCAAGTCCGACGTCAGGCTCCCTGCATGGAGCCTGCTTCTCCCTCTGCCTATGTCTCTACCTATCTCGGTCTGTCTCTGTATCTCTCATGGATAAATAAATAAAATCTTTTTTAAAAAATTAAGCAATCAAGGTAAATGTGATTTTGGTCAGCTGTGATCATTTCTTAAAGTTGTTTAATCTCTTCCAGTGACAGTCCAGGGCAACAAATTCTGATTCTTATTATCCAGCATAAATTACAGAAAGGATTAAATTCTGTTGGTTCATTTTGAACAAAGCTTAAGCCTTTGGGGAAAAAGGAAGAAAAAAAATCTGTTTCTTTTAACCCAAAACTTGTGAACTCCACAGTTAATATACTCAGTGGTGTCACTTTCTGTATCAGAACAATTGAACTGTCAATTTGTGAAAGAATACACTCATTTCATAGCTTTTAAGGGTTCATATAAATTGCCTATGTGGTGAGGCAGTGTGTGCACTTCAGAACACAACTTGGAAAATTGCAACTTTGCCTTGAAAAATGTAAAAAGCGAAATAATTATCTTCAAACTGATACACAACTACCAACTGTATTCTAAGCACTTAAGTCAGCTTATCAGAGGGAAATAGGAAGGTCTACTTGCTTCATTTTAATTTTACTGAAAAACAGTATTAAATTACTAAGTTATAAGCATGGAATAAATCTATTCAGCAAAACTCATTAGGTATGTCTTTAAAAGAAGAAAAAATGGTGTTTCTGGACTTGTTTTAACAGGCAGTTCCCCTACAAAAACGATATGATAACACAGTATTATATTATCTTAAATGTGTAACTAAAATGCACATAATCAAAACATTAAGGTTCCCGAAGTGTGCCTGAGTTGGAACTGCAAAACCATAGCATCCAAATATTTCTCAACATCTAAACGGGGGAGTACACCATATCAGAACGTAGCCTATATATGGAAAAATAATATCAAATGATGATTTTTGGCAACCAACTATGTGTCATCATTGCTGACTTCTTACTCAATTCTTGTTTTATTCTGTTACATAAATTCACACCATGGAAATGATTCATCACTGATTTTAGCTCAAATATGCAAAAAAAAAAAAAGGATGAAAATGTTCTGTGGGAACTAATAATGTCTCTTCTCTGCTAAAGGTAAAGATCCCTTTTGTTTAAAGCACTAACAGGGCCTGGAACAGATCTGCCCATTGCTCTAGACATTTCATTGATACTGCCTCTAATGCTATACATGGGCAAAGAACATTATTTCTTGGATACCTGTGGCCAGTTTGTGGAGCACAGACACAAGGGAAAGCAAAGAAAAATACCAGTACTGCCTTTAACAGGTTTTCCAGGGCTTTGTTGCTAGTGAATCACTCTGACTACAGTGAATTTTCATTTTCTTTAAAACACAATCCCTTCAATTCTTAATTCATGTTACTCCAAGTGTAGTCTAGCACCACCTGCATCATTATTACCTAGGATTCCCATTACAAATGCAGGTATCTGGGAAATCGCTTAAAACTAGTAAATTAGAATGAGATCTGCATTTTTAACAAGCTCACTAGCTAAAGTCTGTGCACACAAAATGTAACTTTGTGGCTTCCTACTAGGAGGTATCAAGTTCAACCCAGTTTAAGTATTTTAAAACATATCTTTGACTTTTTAGAACATAGGAAAATGCCCATGGGGTATAAAGAATCTTTGAAACATCCATTTAGCAGCAGGGATGAAAAGTGAAGCAGTCACTTATTGAACAAGTATCCACTGAAGACTTTAGCTCACTGCATTCATGTTCTGAAATATAAATCACTGGAACCTTCTTTCAAGGAAAGCTCTATCTGGTTAGAGATGGACTTGACACCAACAGCGAAAACCTTGCTCTTACAGTGGTTAAGTACACAGAGGACAAACACTCAACCTAGAGATGCCTTGAAAAAGCAGCAGTTGGCCAGTCAAATAGAGGATGGTGTGGGTGTTGAGTAGTGGGGTGTGGGGGGGAATTCTGTTCAGACAGAGAGATCAACAAAGTAAAAACACTGATGCATAAGAACACCTGCTTCAAAACATAGAAAGATTTCCTCCCTTTAGAGGGAATACTAAAGACTACAGAGATAAAGGTAGTGTAAGTGTCCAAAAAGTTTTAGATTACTGAAATATCTCCTCGAAGGTTACATGTGTAACCCAAATTCAAGTTAAGGCTATAAAGAATCCATTCTTGGCAAGTACTGTATTAGAACACACTCCTCTTAGGAGTCAAAATAAATATAAACTAAATCCAGAATTTATTAGATAGAAACTTCTCAGAATTTTATTTTTGTCTCCTTTCCAAACTCTGAATTTATTTTGGAACCTCTAATTAGCTGGATTTTAAACACAAACCAACATGATAAAAAAAGTCTACAAAGAAGTACAGTTAACATCATATTTAATGGTGTAGGGCTGAATGCTTTCTCCCTAATATCAGGAATATGAGAAGGATATCTGTTCTTAGGTAACACTCTTAATATTGTACTAAAAGTTCTAACCATGGCAATAATGAAAGAACAAGAAATAAGAAGTATACAATTTGGAGAGGAAGAAACAAACTACTGCTATTTGCAGATGACATGTCTAAATAGAAAATGAGAAGCAATCTATCAAAAACAGAACAAAACCAAAAAGCAACTTCTCAGTATAAATAACTGAGTTAAATAAGATGATACAATTTCTAGACACACTGAACATGCAAAAATCAAAATTAAAATGCAAAACTGATTATAATCATTCCAAAAATTAAAATACTTACCTATAATAAAGCATGCAAAGCATATATATATGCTGAGAATGACAAGATACTGATAGAAAACAATCAAATGTAAGTAAATGGAGAGCTGTACTGTGTTCATGGACTGGAAGACTCAACATAGCATGAACTCTCTGCAAATTGATATGTAGGTTTAATGCAATTAGTATCAAAATTCCAGCACATTTAAAAAACGTGTTCTGCTTTTATTTTTTTGAAAGTACAGGCAAGCTTTTTCCAAATAGTATATGTAAAAGCACAGGCCTTTGAATAGGCCTTAGAAGACCATCTTCACTAAGAAGAATAAAGAGGAAAGAATCACTCAACTCAATATTAAGGCTTATTTTATAGCTACAATGACTAAGACAGTGTGGTACTGGTAAACGGATAGATAAATAGATCCATGGAACAAAATAGCCTAGAAATAGACTCATATAAATATGCTCAATTGATTTTTAAAATTTTTTAAATTTTATTTTAAAAATTTATTTAAATTCAACTAACATACAGTAGATTATCAGTTTCAGAGGTAGAGTTTAGTGATTCATCAGTTGCATATAACATTCAATGCTCATTATATCAAGTGCTCTCCTTAATGCCTGTCACCCAGTTACCTCATCCCTGCACTCACCTCCTGTCCAACAACCCTCATTTTGTTTCCTTTAGTTAAGATTTGTGTGGAATCAGAAGAGACCCCGAATAGCCAGGGGAATTTTAAAAAAGAAAACCATAGCTGGGGGCATCACAATGCCAGATTTCAGGTTGTACTACAAAGCTGTGGTCATCAAGACAGTGTGGTACTGGCACAAAAACAGACACATAGATCAATGGAACAGAATAGAGAACCCAGAAGTGGACCCTCAACTTTATGGTCAACAAATATTCGATAAAGGAGGAAAGACTATCCACTGGAAGAAAGACAGTCTCTTCAAGAAATGGTGCTGGGAAAATTGGACATCCACATGCAGAAGAATGAAACTAGACCACTCTCTTGCACCATACACAAAGATAAACTCAAAATGGATGAAAGATCTAAATGTGAGACAAGATTCCATCAAAATCCTAGAGGAGAACACAGGCAACACCTTTTTGAACTCGGCCACAGTAACTTCTTGCAAGATACATCCACGAAGGCAAAATAAGCAAAAGCAAAAATGAACTATTGGGACTTCATCAAGATAAGAAGCTTTTGCACAGCAAAGGATACAGTCAACAAAACTCAAAGACAACCTACAGAATGGGAGAAGATATTTGCAAATGACATATCAGATAAAGGGCTAGTTTCCAAGATCTATAAAGAACTTCTTAAACTCAACACCAAAGAAACAAACAATCCAATCATGAAATGGGCAAAAGACATGAAGAGAAATCTCACAGAGGAAGACATAGACATGGCCAACATGCACATGAGAAAATGCTCTGCATCACTTGCCATCAGGGAAATACAAATCAAAACCACAATGAGATACCACCTCACACCAGTGAGAATGGGGAAAATTAACAAGGCAGGAAACCACAAATGTTGGAGGGGATGCGGAGAAAAGGGAACCCTCTTACACTGTTGGTGGGAATGTGAACTGGTGCAGCCACTCTGTAAAACTGTGTGGAGGTTCCTCAAAGAGTTAAAAATAGACCTGCCCTACGACCCAGCAATTGCACTGTTGGGGATTTACCACAAAGATACAGATGCAATGAAACGCAAGGACACCTGCACCCTGATGTTTATAGCAGCAATGTCCACAATAGCCAAACTGTGGAAGGAGCCTTGGTGTCCATCGAAAGATGAATGGATAAAGAAGATGTGGTTTATGTATACAATGGAATATTACTCAGCCATTAGAAATGACAAATACCCACCATTTGCTTCAACATGGATGGAACTGGAGGGTATTATGTTGAGTGAAGTAAGTCAATCGGAGAAGGACAAACAGTGTATGTTCTCATTCATTTGGGGAATATAAATAATAGTGAAAGGGAATAGAAGGGAAGGGAGAAGAAATGGGTAGGAAATATCAGAAAGGGAGACAGAACATGAAGACTCCTAACTCTGGGAAACAAACTAGGGGTGGTGGAAGGGGAGGAGGGGGGGGTGGGGGTGAATGGGTGACGGGCACTGAGGGGGGCACTTGACGGAATGAGCACTGGGTGTTATTCTGTATGTTGGCAAATTGAACACCAATAAAAAATAAATTTATTATTTAAAAAAAAGTCTCTTATGGTTTGTCTCCCTCTCTGATTTTGTCTTATTTTTCCCCTCCCTCCTCCTATGGTTCTGTTTTGTTTCTTAAATCTCACATGTGAGTGAAATCATATAACTGTCTTTCTCTGACTGACTTATTTCGCTTAGCATAATACCCTCCAGTTCCATCCACATTGTTGCAGCTAAGATTTCATTTTTATGGCTGAGTACTATTCCAGTGTGTGTGTGTGTATGTGTGCGTGCATGCGCGCGCCACATCTTCTTTATCCATTCTTGTCTATGGAAATCTGGGCTCTGACTTTTTTTTTTTTTTTAAGATTTTATCCATTTACCTGAGAGAGATAGTGTACATGTAAGAGAGCAGGGGTGTGGGTGGGGAGGGGCAGAAGGAGAGGGAGAAGGAAATTTCCCACTGAGCAGAGATCCCGACTCCAGCTTGATTCCAGGGTACCTGGAGTGAAAGGCAGACACTTAAGCAACTGAGCCAACCAGGCATCCAATGCTTAACTGATTTTCAAGTGTCAGAAGCAATGAAATGGAAGGGGAGCCTTTCTTTTACATGGTGCCAGAGCAACTGGACAACCGTGGGGGAAGAAAAAAGACCTAAATCTCACTCATATGTAAAAATTAACTCAAAATGAATCGTTAACTTAAATGTAAAAAAAAGTATAAAACTTTTAGACTTTTAGAGAAATATAAAGGAGAGCGTCCTTGGGATCTAGCACTAGGCAAAGAGCTTTTGATAACAAAATACTTGACAATAAGTATTTGGATTATAAATGGAAGAATAATGAACTGGACTTGATCAAAATTTTAAAAAATTTGCCTTATGGAAACCCAAGTAGAGAATGAAAAGACCAGCTGCAGACTGGAGAAAAGTGTTTGCAAGTCATTTACCTAGTAAATAAATAGTATCTAGAATACGTAATTCCTCTCAAAACTCAAGAATAAAAGCCAAAACTATTCAGTTAGAAAATGGGCAAGCAACCTGAACAGACACTTCCCTAAAGAGGATATACAGATGCCAAAAAGAATGTGAAAAGATGTTCAGCATCATTAGCCATCAGGGAAATATAAAGTAAGTCCCCAATGAGATAGCACAGCACGAATATCCGAATAGCTAAAAATAATAAATGGTGACAGTACTAGACCCTGTGAGGATGTGGAGAAACTGGATCGCTCCTACTTTGCTGGTAGGAATACAAAATGCTACACAGTCCCTCTGGAAACACAGTTTGGCAGCTTCTTATAAAACTAAACACACAAGGACCATATCATATCCATCCAGGAAAATGAAAACATACCTTCACACAAAAAATCTGTACGTGAAAATTCATACAGCTTTATCTGCAATTACCCTGAACTGGAAATAACCCAGATGTGCTGCAATGGGTCAGTAGTTAAGCTAACACTGGTGCATACACATCATGGGGTACCATGCAGCAATAAAAAAAAGTGAGCTACTGATACATCTTACAACTTGCATGGATCTTCAGAGAATTATGGTGGGGGGAAAACAACAAAAACCAAACAATCCAGAAAGGTTGGTTATATGCTGTACGAGTCCCTTCATATAATGTTTTTTAAATTCAAAGAAATTAAAAATAGAGAACAGGTCAGTGTTGCCAGTGTTTAGAAAAGGTGGGAGTGGGGATATGGATGTGGCTGTAAAAGGGTACTGGTGGAGGGATGCCTGGGTGACTCCACGGTTGAGCGTCTGCCTTCAGCCCAGGGTGTGATCCTGGAGTCCTGGGATCGAGTCCCACGTCAGGCTCCCTGCATGGAGCCTGCTTCTCTTTCTGCCTATGTCTCTGCCTCTCTCTCTCTCTCTCTCTCTCTCTCTCTCTCTCTCTCTGTGCGTGTCTCTCATGAATAAATAAAATCTTTAAAAAAAGGGTACTGGTGGGGATACTGACAGTAGTGGTGGACCCACAACCCACATATGGGCTAAAATTATATAGAACTAAATACACACACATATGAATACATGTAAAATTGGGGAAATCTGAATGAAAAACAAAGAAAAGCTCCAGGTCTCCATATTTCCTTTTGTTTACTCTTCTCTACACCACTCACAGTCTGGAATGCTGTGCTCAAATATCCCAAAACTCCAACCAGATCATAGGGGCAGTATCTCTAAGGCTGGCATCAAAGGAAGGTATGGGGCCAGGAAGAAGTACACTCCTTATTCAGACTGCACTCCCTGAGAGAATTCATATCGATCATTCCTGGTGTATCAAATAGTCTGCCTTGATGCCCGTTAATTTCCTGTATTGAGCAGGTTTTTCATGTACTTCCTAAGGACTTTACTTCTAGGTTCATCTGCCCAAGCTGTGGAGAGGAAGCCAAGAGCACAAGAAACCAATGATGCATACACAGAAAAGACTGGGGTGACTCCAAATTCCTGAGCACACTCATGTGCTCAATTTTCAGTCTGATTCCACTTGCTACATATTCCTGGTGCTGGTCTCTCCATGTAGATTAATTCAGGTAATCACCTAGTAAGCAGAATTATGTGAAATGTTACTGAGTATAACTGCAGGGCTGTAGTGAACATCTACCTGGGCATTACTTAAAATCACCCAAAGAATGGCTGTCAATTCTCACTCGAGTCAGTTTGGGAAATGCTGTGTTAAGCCAAATTAAATGAGTTTTTTCATGCAGAATGTCAGAGACCTTAATAGAAAATAGGCACTGATGAGGTCTACTAATGTCGGATGGGTACTAGAATATCCCAAACATATCTGACCAAAGAATTCTGTGTAGAACATTTTATGGGAAATGCTGGCAAAGGCCCTATGTTGAATTAGGTACATATATGTGCAATTGGGTATGCCATAAATATGAAAAAGGATGACGATAAAAGACTGCAAAATATAGCCATTTTCTCCCTAGGAGGGTTAAAATGAAGCATAAAAGTGGCAATATGTCAGAAATTTTAGCCAGCTAACTAAATGGTCCGAAAGCTTAAAAATTTAGAGTTCTGCCTCCAAATACTTTGTGATCATTTGCAATTAGAGCATGAAGAATTATTAAAATGATTGTCACTGAAAATTGTATGTGAACTTTACTACCCGTGTAACACAATTCTACTTGATGCTATGGGGTGAAGTGTTATCTTTTCAATTAAAATGCAAAATATTACTGAGTAGTGATAGTTAAATAAATTGTCAAAGGAACATAGATATAGGCAATGGCAATGTAATAGTCCTCCATGTATAATGCTTTAAATGTCTTTAATGTTTAATATTGAAACACTTAGTGGTTTGTAGTTACCGAATTCAATCATCACCTGAACAGTGTAAATGACAAGACTATCTTTCAAAGAATCGGATAGCTTTTAGTAAAAGAAAGCTGTGCACTCCTCCACAAAAGCTAAGAAAAAACTCAATGAACACATCCAAAAGGGCAATAAAAATCAAAATCGCAGTTCGGGTAAGGTTTTCTTCTTCATCTCCACGGTACCAGGTGTTATAAATAAAGAAGAATCGCAGGCAATGATTCAGCTTCTACTACAAGTGGTAGAATTTTAATTAGTTGAAAAATCTCATTAAAGCATGTGCTCCTATAAAAAGAAAAAAAAAAACAACAACTGTTTTTCAGTGGATGACCATGAGTTTTCTTCCTTTTTCCTGACACACACAGAAGCCTCTGCAAGATCTCCCACAACTGAAAATTAAGACATAGCCAATTTACTCTCCATCATCTTCAGTATCAGCAAATCCAAAACATAACCAATCTTTTCTGCTCCGTATCCTGACCCCCAAATTCAAAGTGGCTCTTCTTGTTTTGTTCCCTTCTTTGATATATCAGTCTGATTCTCAAAACATTTAATCAACTCTGAAATCCCTATGGGAAAATTCTACACGTGTGTCTTAGGAAAATAAAAATGTTCCCTTATGTAAAAACTATGGCTTGTTCAGCAAAGCTCACTAGCGTTTTAGTTTTGTTTCTGCAAAAGCAGAGCCTCAGGTGATGGAGTGTGTATGTGTGGAAGATGGTCTCAGGAGGTAGCAGGGAGGGGGTGAGAACAGTAAGAAGCTGGTACTGGAGTCCATGAGGGCTTGATTGTTCAAAAACTTCCAACAAGCTCACAAATGCCTTACAGAACTGTCATGTCTACCCTCCTGCAAATAAATTAAGGTGGGTGAAGGGGATGTCACACTGGGTCCCAAAAATGTCTATTGCAAACAGGTTTTTTATGTTAAGCCTGGCCTTGTGAGAGGTTTTAAAACAGGTGTGTACTGTTAGTTTCCAAGCATACTTAAGTATTCAGTATTTTTTTAAAGATTTTATTTATTTATTTGGGAAGAGAAAGTGAGCACAAGCAGGAGGAGGGGTAGAAGGAGAAATAGACTCCCCACCGAGCAGGAGGGCTTAAACCTGGAGCTTGATCCCAGAGCCAGATCGCAGAGCTCCAGGATCATGACCTAAGCTGAAGGCAGATGCTTAATTGACCTAGCCACACAGGTGCCCCAAGGATTCAGTATTTTCTAAGCCGAAGTAGGATATAGGGAAGCACCTAATAAAATCTTAACATCTTCAGGAACTGTTTAGTTTTTTTTAATACAATTTGGGAATTAATTTTGGCATAAAGGGTGAGTGCCAGTCCATAAACATTCTACAATACCACACAGGTGGGCAGCCCAGGTGGCTCAGCGGGTTAGTGCCACCTCCAGGCCAGGGCGTGATCTGGAGACCCGGGATCGAGTCCCACGTCGGGCTCCCTGCATGGAGCCTGCTTCTCCCTCTGCCTGTGTCTCTGCCTCTCTCTCTTCTCTCTCTCTCTCTGTTTCTCATGAATAAATAAATAAAATCTTAAAAAAAAATACCACACAGGTATCCCACAATTCAGCTTCTCTCTGGCTCCCATCACCCCATTGCTTTGGCACCCCCAACTGTCTGCCACATACACTGCAAGAGTAACAAACTGCTTAGATTTCCCTGAGGACAAAATGCTGGTCTAGTCATGTCAATTGTGTTCCCATTTCTTCATGGGGATAGCATACTTTTATTCACCTTCAAAATCAGCTTCAGCCACATAACCCTTTCTTGAAGCTCCTGAAATTACCTCCAACCACCTACCTCTGAACTTCCCATACTTTTGTATTTGCTAATCTTGTTTTCCTATTTTGGGGGCTCCATCAAGATTAGAGCAATATCATTTTCACCTTTAATATCTGTAGACAATAGTATATTTTGTGGCATTGTGTGGGTCATTGACAGAAGTTTAAAATGAGTTAAGCTGTCTTTTTTTTAATTTCCTAAAGATTTTATTTAAGAGAGTGAGGCAGAGACATAGGTAGAGGGAGAAGCAGGCTCCCTCTTCAGGAGCCTGATGCAGGGCTCAATCCCAGGACCCGGGGATCATGACCTGAGCAAAAGGCAGATGCTCAACCACTGAGCCACCCAGGTGTCCCTAAACTGTCTTTTAATCATGTAATTTTTCTTGGAATCTCCATGGTATCCCCACCAGTCAAAGCCTATGTGCCTGTGTTGCACATTTCTGAGCTTTCTATCACAGTAGCTTAAGAAAAGGACACAGGAATAGGAACACCAGAAATCACACCTTTGCTCTATCCCAGTTATGAGTGTCCTGTGACTGTTCTGCACTCTTAGTTTTCCATCTGAAAAGTGTGGACACCTGCCCTTTGAAGCTCACAGGGTTTTTTAAGAAAAGGATCTCTAGCATCACAGATCTGAAAGTCTTGTGAAAAATGAAAAACATTATAGGACTGCAAAGTTGTGCTATTCCTTCTGAGTGGTTTTATACCTGTCCCTACTTTAGTCTCTCTCATCTTGTCCTCTATAGTTTCAAACAAGTACAGATTACCCCACCCAAAAATCAAAATGTATCTTTCAATGACCCTCATACTGACTTTTTTTCTTAAAGATTTTATTTATTTATTCATGAGAGACACAGAGAAAGAGAGAGAGGCAGAGACACAGGCAGAGGGAGAAGCAGGCTCCATGCAGGGAGGGAGCCTGATGAGGGACTCGATCCGGGACTCGATCCCTGGACTCCAGAATCACGCCCTGGGCCAAAGGCAGGCGCCAAACCACTGAGCCACCCAGGGATCCCCCATACTTGACTTTTTAAAACATCTCCCTACCCTCGGTCCTGACCGTTTCTCTGTTTTAACTTGGGCGGAACTCAGGTCTTTCTCCCCTGGAGTTAGATGAACCTAGGTACAAATCCCTTCTCCGAAACTCTGTTTGACCTGGGGCACATTACTTCACTTGTTAATCCACACTTTCATCATCTGTGCATTGAAGATAATGATAGCAATTATTTCTGCTATATTTGTGAGGAAGAAATAAAATCACTCATGCTAATTTCTTAACACAGTGTCTCATTGAGAAATGTTCAGTAAATGACAGCTATCATTTCTTTACATTTTTTCCAGGAACCTCATCAAATCTGAAGCTTCTACTACTATGTCCATACCCGTGACGTGTCTATCAAAATTCTGATGAATTACTGAACACTACATCTGAAACTAATGATGTACTATATGTTGGATAATTGAATTTAAATAAAGATATTTTTTAAATTTTATTCAAAATGGGCATTTTCTGCTTGCCTTCCAGACACTTTTGGGATATCCAATTGCCACCTCATATTTGACATTTCATTTTCCAATGCTCTTAATGCTCCTTACAAAGCCAGTTCCACTTCCAACTTCCATATTTCTCTCATTGATCTCTATGATGTCCATATCCAATCTGTTGCTTTTCTTTCCTACGTCTGCTTAATTCACTCTATTTGATCATGTTAATCATTCTGTAAAGTCTACCTCCTCCCTCTTCCCAACTCTAATTTTTCACTGCCACCATTTTAATTTAGCAAGGATTATGCTATGATGAAAATTCAACTGTCTATAGTAAGCATATGGCTCCAGTATGCTTGTCTGTCTTTTATATCTAAGCATTCCTAATGTTGTAAGAAGACAACTTATCAACACTGACTAAATGGATGTAGGAAGAAATTAATGGATGAATGGATTTACTAGGCTCTCTGATAGAAATTTTCTGAAATTTATCTCATTTAATTTTCAAAAGAGCTCTATTACAAAGACATTATTTTTCCATTTTCCAAAAAGCTATGGCTCAAATCTATTATGGACCTTGACAAAAAGTGTTGTCATATGTGGTAAAGACAGTTCCATTGATTTTGGTCCACTTCTTTTTAACTTTATGTGTGTAATAAGTCCAGCCAGCTTTTGGGCTTTTCTTTCCAGTTGTGGTCTCCTCTCTCTCTCTTTCAAACTATCTATCCTATACCCACAACTTCGAGTTCAGTCTTCTTCATAAAACACATCCTCAGTTTTCAATATCCACTCAACAATCTACATTCATTCCTTATTACCCAGATGATAAAGTCCACATTCCTTATCCAAATATTCAGTCATTGATTCAACAGATATATATGTATATGCATGCGAAGTATGTGTTTCTGTCTCAAGTACTGGGACCCACAAGCACAGTTTGTCACTTCGACTATTTCTGCTTCTCAAACTTGGGTCCCATCCCTACTTTCAACTTACATCAAATTTATATATCTCAAGGCCTAGTCAAAAATGTTCAATCCTAGTGAAGGAAGCATGGTTTGATAATTCTGAACTCTTCTGGCAACTGTGTTTTAGATCTGTCTGTCTAACAAGACTAGGGTGGAGGGCTGTGACCTCCTTCATCTCTTCTTTTTGCCTTTCAAAGACCTCATACTCCACCTATCCCTGACAAGTGGCTTCAACTTATATGACATGATCTCTATGTAAAAGGTACTCTCATCTGTCCAAGGCAAACAGAACACCTGTGCCTAGTATCTATTCTCCACTATGTCCTTCTGCTTCTTTCTGTTTCATTTGTTAACAAAACTAATTGCTCAGTTTAGACATTTTGTTGTTGTTGAAATTAAGTTACTAGAGAAATACCAAAGAAATTTGATGAAATCCGTATATTTCAGAGCTAATGTTTATAAATAAATACATTTAAAGACTTTTGGAAAATTCAATAAAGAAAATTTATCTTTTTCTAAAAACTGATGCCAAAATAGGTGGAATAGGTGGGGCCACATAAACATAAAATCTTGAAAATACAAAATAAAAATCTTTAGGCTATTTCCATACCCAGAATGCTTCAGAAATATTTTTAAATTGTTATTCAAATTTTAAAAAATCTACAACTAGAAGTCTCAAAAGATTCATATGGGTATAATTTATACAAATAATATAATGAACTGTTAACATCCCACCTTTAATCAAAGAAGAATGTTTGACACTATATTAAAAACCAGAAAACAAAAACAAAAAGCAAAAAAAGCCATATACAGTCATATATTCTAAGCAAAAATAAATTTTTATGATATATATGTATCTTTTAAAAATACCTGTTATAAAAGGATTTTTTAATCAACTATTGGTAACTATTGGTCCTGACTATGTCAAATGAAAAACCCCCTTATACATTTAGAAAAAAGTAAATGCTGGGTTGTTAAATCAAACAAGAAAAAATAAGAATACTTTAATATTTATGACACTGGCAGTTTTGTTCTACTAGTGTATTAAATCTAGAAAAAAATAAAAAAAAAACCAATCCTCTCCATTTGGTTATGGATTCTAATTTCTCCTATAATACTAAAGTTAAACACATGAACAGTTAATGTAAACTGAAGAATAAAGTAAATCCTTACTTCTGGAAAATGTTTTTCTTCTTATTCTTCATGAATTAAAAAAAAATCTCAGCTTTATCATCAAAACCACAATTTAAAAAACTTATATGGCAATACTATAGATCATTTTCCTCTTCTTTGAAACAAAGATCTTTAGGCATATCAGAGATTTGAGATAACTCAGAAAATCTGCATGAAAATCATATTTTAAAAGTTATTTTGATTTTAATAGGCCCTCGAAAAAGCCAGTGTCCTCATATACAACATTACCAAATAAAGAAAGATAAATTTTCAAGACTATTAAAACTATAAAAATTAACCATCATGTTGGTTGTGCCATCAAGGAGTTTTAATAATTAGTATTATAAAGATATACTTGGTCCTTTCATTTAGGAACATCTACTTGCCAATTTGAAATTTTTTTAAAAATCACGTACTGACAATATTCTGAATATGGGAACATATAGCACTTCAATGTAGTTATCTTAATCATGTTCTCAAACGTTCTTTAAAAGCATCTCAACAGTCTAAATTAAAATATGCCCATGGCTTCTTCAGCAAAGAATTTGAAGTTATACTTCAGTTGAAGTATCTGCTACTAAAACTAGTCTATGATTTTGAACAAATTCTCAACTTCTTTGATACACTGATTTTTCTGAAAAATAAGATTTTCTGAAAAGTGCAGGGAATATAACCTCTGTCAGAAGACTGCTGAGAGGATTGCATGAGAAAATAAATATAAAATTCTTGGAATATATTACGTGCTCAACAAGTATTAGCATGCTGCTTCACCTCCCCATCCTATGTGTCTTATCCTCATGTTTCCAAACTTATATCATTCAAGACTAGCCAACATCTTTCCTTCTCCTTTGAAGCCTTCAACAATTACTCCCCTTTTTCTATATTTAGCTTTTTGCTTTTTATAGGTATGACTCCTTGGGAACATCATAATTCTATTGTTTTCCCCTCACAAATAATGGAGTAGTTGCTAGGTAATATTTGTTAAATTCAACACATGTAATGAGTTTCAAAATCTCCTGATCTTTGGCATCTGTCGTTGGCCAAGTAGATCAGTCACTGAAACTGTTTATAAATGTCACAGAATAGTTGCCTTTAACATACATATCATCTTAGGAATGAATATATGGTCATATCATATACTTAGTTTCATTGTCACATAGGAATACTAAAAATAAAACCAAACCAGCATAATGCAGTAACTCTCCTAACATTAGAGAAAAAAATATCAAATATGGAAGCCTTTCACTTATTTACAAATAGTTAATTTTTTAATGATTCACTCAGCAGCACATTTCCACACTAATAGCAAGGCTTATAGGTGATGAGAACTCCTAGAGTCTGGCATTCAAAGAGTACCCTTGCTACCTAGAAAGAAGCTAATTAGGTTTATTTTTTCTTTATTATAAGATCACTTCATACTGAAAATTCTCATTAAAATAAGAGAAAGAGACATCAAAGATTACTTATGGATTGCTTGAAAAAAATATTTACCCAATTCAGTTTAAAGGACTGAAATGACTTTAGATATGCATAAGCCTCTAGAGATACATGTATTTTATCTCACATGATTCTCAAAAAAAATCTGTGATACAGGCAATATATATCATTATTCCCAATTTTTATGTGAGCAAATCAAGGCTGCAGGATGTTAGATTTTGCCCAAAGTCACACTGCTAATTAAGTGTCAGAGCTAGGCTGATGGCACCTCCTCTGATTTCTAATACAGAAAAAAAAAAAGGAAGAACATCACATCCAAATTAAAGTTTAAGCTTCTGACTCTTTTGCAGTCTCAAGAAATTCTACCTTAGAAAATTGGCATGAATAATATTTGCTCAATTTGAAGGTCATATTTAAGATACGTTCATTCTTTCCATCATTCACTCAATTATTTCACAAATTGTATTAAGTGCCTACAAGACAATGAGGGAAAAGATGTGGTACTCCTTTGGAAACTTGCCAGCTGGTTCCTTGACCACATGGTGTCTTGGTTTCCTCTTTCTCACTAGGTGGAAAACCACCTGTCCAGGAATCCCTTGGGGGTTTGATATAGTGATCAAAGGCACTGATCAGGGATCCCTGGGTGGCGCAGCGGTTTGGCGCCTGCCTTTGGCCCAGGGCGCGATCCTGGAGACCCGGGATCGAATCCCACATCGGGCTCCCGGTGCATGGAGCCTGCTTCTCCCTCTGCCTGTGTCTCTGCCTCTCTCTCTCTCTCTCTTTCTCTCTGTGACTACCATAAATGATAAAAATTTAAAAAAAAAAGGCACTGATCACTGAAACAGGGCTTTCAAAATGTAAATGACAACACCATATTTAGATGTAAGTGCTCCCCCCAATAAGCATCCCTCTCTATAATCTTAATGTAGCTTCATGTTTCTTCAGTCATTATACAATATTGTCTATAAGGTGTATTCACTGTTTATTTGGTACTGACCTCCATCCCTCATCCTGTCTAGAAAGTGTCACAAGACTACAAAATTTTTTTCTGCTTTATTTTTAAATCCCGGGCACACAGAGTGGTGTTTTGCACAAATTATGTACTAAGTATACAAATCGATGTTATCCTATGACTTCAGTGCGAGACCTCACTCTCTTATGCCTCTACATTAACCTATTGGTTAATGTAGTGGGAGGCTGATATTATCTTAGAGCACAACCTTGCATAGTTGTTTCTGTTGTTCTGTAGATCTCTTGAATTATTAACTTAAAGCTTACAAAGCAAACTGGTAGAAAAAAATCTCCTACAAATTATAATTGTGAAATTTGAAGAAATGTGTGTATTTTCCCCTAATGTTAACACTGGGCCTGATTTACTGTGTCATAGACATCAATTTCAAAACTTTTATAAGCAAAAAAAAAAAAAAAAAAAAGGTAGCAATTTACAATAATGGGGAATAGTAAAAAGTTACATTGGTAATAATGGCTTCTTATTAATTTTATGAGGTCTTTAAAATGTTTAACCCAGAAAAAAATAACCTATTATAAAGTTATATAGAAAATAAGGCATGTATTATTTTGTCATTTTAACACCATACCCTAAAATAAACTAAAGCATAATAGATGGATATAAATATTATGATAGCCTGCTTGTTGCCATGGAAACATCACTATCAGTATATCTCTGAATATGCATTTGCCTGTTTCTCTGGCTAAGCAAACAAACACAGATTCAGACTACTTGTTTTCTTTATAAGTTATATCAAGATCCAGAATAAGCAAAGAACAAGAATGCAATTTTGTGCTTCAGAAATGCATTACACATGATACTAGGTGACACATGGATCCATTAGTCTAGTAGACCCCCTACCTTTTAGTACTTAAGGAGCCCTACAAAGAGGTTTCTTGGTTTAAATTTTTAAAGCACAAAAATGTACACAAATTAGAAACCAATTAGGGCAAATATGCTGATGTGGAGGGTAAGACAAAGTGAAAATGGGACAAATGTAAATATAGTATTGTTAGAATAAATGTGCTAACTTATTAAATGAGTGATATACTGTCCTCTGGACCTGTCTGTTTACTAAAAGTGCCAGAAATCATGAGGCTAGCAGGAAAAATGCATTCCATCAATCCTATGTATATCTCTCCCCATAAATAAGTTTTCTTTTGCACTTAGCTGACATGACCAATTAGGCTACCATTCTCATAATGATCAAAGTGTTGTCTAATATTGCCTACAAGTATATACTCCATAAGCCTGACATTTATTTATTTATTTATTTATTTATTTATTTATTTATTTATTTTATTATTTTTTTATTGGAGTTCAATATGCCAACATATAGCATATTACCCAGTGCTCATCCCGTCAAGTGTCACCCTCAGTGCCCGTCACCCAGTCACCCCAACCCCCCGCTCACCTCCCTTTCCACTACCCCCCTTGTTCGGTTCCCAGAGTTAGGAGTCTCTCATGTTCTGTCATCCTCACTGATACTCATTTTCTCTCCTTTCCCCTTTATTCACTTTCACTATTTTTTTATATTCCCCGAATGAATGAGACCATATAATGTTTGTCCTTCTCCGATTAACTTACTTCACTCAGCATAATACCCTCCAGTTTCATCCACATCGAAGCAAATCGTGGGTATTCGTCATTTCTAATAGCTGAGTAATATTCCATTGTATACATAAACCACATCTTCTTTATCCATTCATCTTTCGATGGACACCGAGGCTCCTTCCACAGTTTGGCTATTGTGGACATTGCTGCTAAAAACATTGGGGTGCAGGTGTCCTGCCGTTTCACTGCATCTGTATCTTTGGGGTAAATCACCAGCAGTGCAATTGCTGGGTCGTAGGGCGGGTCTATTTTTAACTCTGAGGAACCTCCACACAGTTTTCCAGAGTCGCTGTGCCAGTTCATGTTCTCACCAACAGTGGAAGAAGGTTCCCCTTTCTCCACATCCTCTCCAACATTTGTGGTTTCCTGTCTTGTTAATTTTCCCCATTCTCACTGGTGTGAGGTGGTACCTCATTGTGGTTTTGATTTGTATTTCCCTGATGGCAAGTGATGCGGAGCATTTTCTCATGTGCTTGTTGGCCATGTCTGTGTCTTCCTCTGTGAGATTTCTCTTCATGTCTTTTGCCCATTTCATGATTGGATTGTTTGTTTCTTTGCTGTTGAGTTTAATAAGTTCTTTAGAGATCTTGGATACTAGCCCTTTATCTGATCTGTCATTTGCAAATATCTTCTCCCATTCTGTAGGTGGTCTTTTAGTTTTGTTGACTGTTTCTTCTGCTGTGCAGAAGTTTTTTTATCCTGATGAAGTCCCAATAACTCACTTTTGCTTTTGTTTCCCTTGCCTTCATAGATATATCTTGCAAGAAGTTGCTGTGGCCAAGTTCAAAAAGGGTGTTGCCTGTGTTCTCCTCTAGGATTTTGATGGATTCTTGTCTCACATTTAAATCTTTCATTCATTTTGAGTTTATCTTTGGGTATGATGTAAGAGAATGGTCTAGTTTCATTCTTCTGCATGTGGCTGTCCAAATTTTCCCAGGACCATTTATTGAAGAGACTGTCTTTTTTCCAGTGGATAGTCTTTCCTGCTTTGTCAAATATTAGTTGACCATAGAGTTGAGGGCCCATTTTTGGATTCTCTATTCTGTTCCATTGATCTATGCATCTGTTGTTGTGCCAGTACCACACTGTCTTGATGATCACAGCTTTGTAGTACAACCTGAAATCTGGCATTTGATGCCCTGGCTCTGTTTTGTTTTTTTTTTCTTTTTTCTTTTTTCAATATTCCCCTGGCTTTTCAGGGTCTTTTCTGATTCCACACAAATCTTAAGATGATTTGTTCCAATTCTCTAAAGAAAGTCCATGGTATTTTGATAGGGATTGCATTAAACGTGCAAATTGCCCTGGATAGCATTGACATTTTCACAATGTTAATTAATTCTTCCAATCCATGAGCATGGAATATTTTTCCATCTCTTTGCGTCTTCCTCAATTTCTTTCAGAAGTGTTCTGTAGTTTTTAGGGTATAGATCCTTTACCTCTTTGGTTAGGTTTATTCCTAGGTATCTTATGCTTTTGGGTTCAATTGTAAATGGGATTGACTCCTTAATTTCTCTTTCTTCAGTCTCATTGTTAGTGCATAGAAATGCCACTGACTTCTGGGCATTGATTTTGTATCCTGCCACACTGCTGAATTGCTGTATGAGTTCTAGCAATCTTGGGGTGAAGTCTTTTGGGTTTTCTATGTACAGTGTCATGTCATCTGTGAAGAGGGAGAGTTTGACTTCTTCTTTGCCAATCTGAATGCCTTTTATTTCTTTTGGTTGCCTGATTGCTGAGGCTAGGATAAACTTGACTTTTTAAACACTGAGGTCTCTGCATTCCTGTTCTACTCTTTTTTTTTTTTTTTTTTGCTTAATTATTATAGTAAAATAAATTAGATGGGAAATGGGTTTGGACTCAGATCACAGAAATAGAAAGAGATTTTAGAAATACTTCTATGAGGTAAAATTACCCAATTTGTAATGTGTGGCAATACTGATAAGGTACAATAGAAAGTGCTAGAGGAAACTCCAAGTTCCTTTGGATGGTGTATGTGGTACTGTGGGATGTGAACCTGGGCTCTCCTGCAGCAATTCACCATTGCCCATGGCCCTCCTCCACTGCAGTCAGATGTTATTCTTTTCTCTAGGCTGCCTACAGCATGGCTATATCCTGTTTCTAGGCCTTCCTTCTCCAGCTCCTTCCACTTGGCTAACTGCCATTAACTCCTCCAGACGGGCTTGGGTACTGTTTCTCACTGGAGGTCTTCATTATCCCAGGATATCTCATTATCCCAGGATAGTGGTTTTACCTAGTATGTGAGCTTCATGAAGGCAGAGAACTCTTGGGCAAGACATGGTGCTTAGTAGGTGCTATATCAGTTTCTTAAGGCTGCTGTAACAAAGTACCACAAACTGGGTGGGTTAAAACACAGACATTTTCTGTCCCATAATTCTGGAGGCTGGGAAGTCTAAAATCAAAGTGTTGTCAATGCTCCCAGTGATACCTGTAAAGGAACCCTTCCTTTCCTCCCTCGAGCTCTAGTGGCTTGCAGGTAATCTTTGGCACTCCTTGGCTTATAGATACCATCACTCCAATCTCTGCCTCACATGCATCCTCCTCATGCATCTGTCTTAAATGGGTATATTCTTTGAAGAACACCAGTCACATTAGATTAGGGGCTCACTCTGCTCCAGAATGACTCATCTAAGCCAATGACATCTGCAATGACCCTATTTCCAACTAACGGTATACTCTGATCCTGGGTTAGGACTTTGACTTATCTTTTTTGGGGGCAAGGGCACAATTTAACCCAGAATAGGTGATGAACAATATAATGAATAAAGTACAAATGCTATTTCTAGGGAAGAAGGGGCATTCAAGAATAGACATGAGTGTTTCCCACAGTACCGATGCATGTTTCAGAATGCTGAGCGGAAGATCTTACTGAAAACCAGGCTTCCTGTGTCTTGTCCCTGAACTTTTCACCTCCCAGACTGTGGACCCTGTTTTAATCACAAGCTTCAAGATCATGACATATTTCCTCAGACTCTTCTTATGCCTAACACTGCTACCTTTCTTGTTTCCAGCAAATATTCTTTTTCTTGTCTTGTACTCCTAACCCAGCTGGCACTTTAAACTAAATGTGGCATAGCTTCAGTTAAAAATTTTTTCTGAAATTACCGCTTTAACTAAATTTTGATATACTTCTAGGAAAACCATTTTAATTGAGGCATTTTAGCAAAAATTTAAATTTTCTTAATTATAAACCTGTCAGCAACTAGCTGAATATGGCCTGCTCCTTTACTGCTCAATTAAAGGACATTATCAACTGTAAAAAAAAAAATCATTAAAAGCTACAAATGGCTAAAATTAGGCAATGCTAAACACAAATGATTCTGATTATTTTTACATACACCAAAATACCTTACTCATGATGTCGTACATGCTAATACAGAAAGATGACTTTAAAAAACACAACTATGCACGAGAAGGAATTAAATACAGCTATCTTTCCTGAAGTCAGCAAACAGAATAGCTTCAATAAAGTATGCAGTGCAGTGTCTAGATGGCTATTGCATTATTACTCTATGATGAATACTGCCTTTTGGTATGCTTGATGCCACTAATGACATTCATAATATTTAATGCACTAATGATATATTTTAGTTAGAAGGTTAACTGATGTTTGTAGTGCAACATTCTCTAGAACATCACAGTCTTCTGACAATAACATATGGGAACATTAAAAACTACTCTTGTTTTATGAATGCTTTCTACTAGAATCAATGAAATTAAAGAGAAATGCTATAACAAGATATGTATTTAACTATGACTGTAAGCGAAAGTAGCACTGGTAACGCATGGATGTGAAAAGCAATATATTTTATGGAGCTTCTTAATGGGTACTGCCAAAGCAAGGGTAACAACAGTGAAGAATGCTGTCATAATGCTCATAGAGATGTGCTCCATCATGATGGATCACAGGACAAAGCAGGGCTTCTGCAATGGCATTATCAAGTACTCTTCGTTTGTATTTGAAAAAAACAGACGGGATAACTTAGTAATTTGCTTATACTTATGAGTCTGGGGCACAAACGAACCTAAAGTCAGGAGCACCACGTACAGCTGCATAGATGCACACTGCATAACTTAAGTGAGCATCCTTCACATGGACTATGATGTAAATAGGGCCCCAAAGATATATGCAGTGTTCAACTCATGATGACACAAAAGGAGTTCTGCTTAAATCCCAAGTCTTCATGATCCTGATTTTTACCCCAAACCACATGAGCTCACAATGTTGCTGCCTAGGTCAAAGGCAAATAAATGCCAGATCTGAATTTCTTTTACTTTCCCCCTGTCAATCGCTACTAGTCAAACATACCTACCCCTAGTTCAACCCGTAGAACTCCATACATCTGACTTCTAATATACTGGTCTTAGAGTCAGGAAAAGTTCAGTTAGGACTTAGTAGCTCTGTAACTCTGGGCTAGCTGCTTATTGCCTCTGTGACTCAGTTTTCTCATCTGTAAAATCAGAGCAATCCTCACCTGGACAAGTTGTACTCAGATTTGCATATAGGCTTTTAGGATTTACTTAGATTGGCAAGGGAATATCTTACTGTTTTAGGAGGATTCTGTAAGCATTTCTGAATATATACATGTGTATACATATGTATGCATATAAAAATAAACAAAAATTAGTTTTATTTATATACAAATACATGTGCTTTCATAATATAATATAATATAAATATATATGCATATATAGAGAGAGACAAGGAAAGACAAAGATAGACTCTATACTAAATGACATCATGAGCCCTAGAGCTGCACTCTTGAATACAGCACCATTAGTCACATGTGGCTACTGAGCCACTGAAATGTGACTAGTCTGGATTGAAATGTGTTATAACTGAATATCAAAGACTTGGTATAAAAATGTAGAGTATCTCCTTCAAGCTTTTTATACTGAAATCATATACATCTTGAGATAAAATTTAGGAAATATTTAACAAAATGTATTATTTAAATTAACTTCACTTATTTATTTTTGCTTTTTTAAATGTGGACACTAGAAAATTTTAAAATTACATGTGTGATTCACATTATATTTTCATGAGACAGTGCTGCCTTAGAGTATTTTGCTTCAGGAAGCCAGAACACCTCTATGTACATTTCCAGAGATCAGGGTCAGATGGTAAGGGCTTTGACTTTTAGACAGACAGACTTGCATTGTAGGGCATGTCAAATACTTCATTCTAATTTCTTCCCTACAAATATTCCATGCCAGGTCTTATTATATGTGAATGTAATACCAAGTTGCTTGAAAGTTCCAAAGACATTTTCTTTCATTTGTTCCATTTATAGTTATTTCATTAGACACATATTCATCAGGCCTTTAGCAGTATACAGATGGCATACTTCAGTACGGTAAAATGGAGGACAGTTTGACAAAGTAGGGTGAGGCAGCCCACAGTAATACTCCTACTATCAACCTGTTTTCAAGTTCAAGATTTACCATCAGCTTTCACTCCTAAGATGAATGATCTAGTGTGCACAGGTTATCATCCCTTCGTTGGAGAGATCATAAGGAGTTTCACAGCTCTAAGTATTAATAGTACGAACAAGAATCTTCTGGACCCCAAATTAAATTGCTCTATTTGAAAAACATAAACCATTTTATAATAAAGAGATAAAAACAATCTCAAAAGGTCATTTTTTTCCCAGCTACTTGAGTAATAACTCATTTTGGCACACCCATCAGGACGCAGCCCAGCTTAAAATTGGATGATCCATGTAGCCCATTGCCTGATGTCATTTTATGGATGGGGCACTCAGCTGCGAACATCTGCTTTAAGATTTTCCAGGTTAAAGCTTTGTCTTCTATGCTACATGGGGCAGAACTCTAGAGTTTTTGACCAATTACTGACGCACAGACTCAATATGATTCATGGGTCTTCTATGGACAGAGAACTTATTCATTCCACCTTCAGGAATTCCACACTGAAGTGTGTAAGCCCTGTATCTAGGTTAGAGGGCAACTTCCTTTCTACTTTGTTGTTGATACTCATTCTGAACACGTATGTCATGCTGTGTACATTGCCAAAAAAGACATAAGTAGATAGGCTTCTTTTATTTTTATTTTTTTAAGATTTTATTTATTTATTCATGAGAGACACAGAGAGAGACACAGACATAGGCAGAGGGAGAAGCAGGCTCTCTGAGGGAAGCCCAGTGTGGGACTCCATCCCAGGATCCAGGGATCACGACCTGAGCTGAAGGCAGACAGACATTCAACAAGTGAGCCACCCAGGTGCCCTGATAGGCTTCTTTTAATCAACAACATAGAACAACAGCAGAACCACTAGGGAGCAATTTCATTTCATGGCATTAAAGGATTAAGACATTTGACTTGTCCTGGAAACTGAAAGGCACTGTGATATTGTACATACCCTCTATTCCTCTTTATTCATATAATACAAACCACTTCAATGAATCTGACATGTATGTAAAGTGTGGAGTGTAATAACACATAATAAAGTCAGGATGCCACTTGCTACCCTGAGCAACTAGTTACCTAGCCTCTCTACAAACAACGAAGTTTCTTTAGCTGTAAAGCAAGAACATTACATACATTTCAGGAGTTGTTGAGATTAAATGAAATATCACATACAGGAGTAATATAAATGCTAAATATGAGGCATTCTTACAGTGTACAAGCCCAACCAGAAATGTCTTTTGTGGCTATATTTACGAAAAGGCCCTTATGGTCTATCAGAACGGTGTATTCCACTGTCTTTCTGTGTTTTGCAAAACATTCCTTATTTTCTGTGTTGTACAACAGCCATCACTATCCATCCCACATTCACCTCAGCTTGGTTCTAGGAAAAAGCCTCTTCTGATGATCATAAATGCTTTCTATATCCAATATTAAAAATTTATAAACCGTCATGTTTCATTTTGGTTGCAGCTATCAGGATACTTCCCAGCTGTTAGAATTAACATCTCCCAGGTGCCTCCAATCCTTTTAAATGGTCTCTATTTTTATCTGGGCTTGTCCCATTTTATATTAATTTCCTTCCATAAGCAAGTCTTTCAGAAGCCATTGAGTATAAAACATAAAGAAATATCTATGTATTATACAATAAAAATTAACGTAGATTTTTTGTGGCTTCTTATTGTGCCTGCTCTGGGGCCATTTCATTGCCAACTGACATCCTGCCACAAGAAAGACAAAGTAAAATAAAAAGACTGAAATTAAATTTGTCATTTTTAGATGAGGTTCTGAGTCTTAACGTAAATCACACCACTGCAGTAAAGAGTTTAAATCTGAATTATTTATATACTCTTTTAGAACACTAATCTCCATCGTCATCTTTGCTCAATTAAAAGAAAACCAGCCATTATTTTTAATAGAAGAATAAATTCCAATTTAGCTTATAACAATCAACAGGGGAGCATGTTTAAAGTGAATATTCCCAGGGCCTGCCTCTAAGGATTCAGACAATGCAGGTGGTGGAGGGGCATTGGCTCCATTAAATATAAAACACATATTAATATAAATATAAAATTGATAAGTCCAGATAGTGAGCTGAAGGTGAAATATTTTTACAATTTTGCATAAATGGATAGTCTATCTGATAGGCAGAAAACCCTCTGAAATACTTTATCCTTCATGAAACAGTAATCCTGGGTTGATTGAAGTCATTTCAATTCTGACATTTACGAAAAGCTACTAAGAATTAATTGGTCTTCTTCCAAATTTACAAGAGAATACCTGAATACTCTCTTATAGAGGTGAGCCAAAAATATTTACCCAGGACCCTAACATTCAGAGAGGTATTCGTAGAACATTATCATTAAGCAAGAGAATTATTTGAAAATTCTGGACACATAAGGCAATGTAATTACATATTTCTCAAAAGAGCATGTTAAACTTCATCTCTTATTTTTATAATAATTTGTTATGATAATATGTAGTTATATAATCATTTAATAGCAAGAAAATGAATCATGCCGAGTCTTTCCTTCTTACTTCTTACCTAAAAAATGAAAATAGTCCTTTGCTTGTAGCCTTATGAAAATTAAGTGACTTGAGTCTCTAACACACAGTAGGCTTTCACTGCGTGGTTGCTTTAAGTGTCTATTACTGTGGTAGGGTAGGTTTTATATTCTGCTTTCTAGCTATTTGAAATATACTTTAAACATATACCATTTTTTTGAGATACAGTAAAAGAAAAGAATTCTAGTGTTCCAGTTATAAGAATATAGAAGAAAATCTCTATAAAAGATTACTTCAGAAATACTAAGAAAAATCTCATACATTATTGCTGGAATTGCAGGTTGGTATAACTTTAGAAAGCAATTTGACAAATTTCTCTCAATCTCCATAAAAGGTCCATATACAAGGATATTCACGGCAGCACTATTCACAAAAGAAAAAGTCTAGAAAACACCTAAATAATTTTTAATAGAAACCATTATAAAGAACATGGCTAATCTGAAGCCCTGGTTCTCCAGCATCAGTGAGCATCAGAATCACATGAGGTCTTGTTAAAACAATGCATCCTGTATGCCACGCAACAATGTTGGATGCACTGTATTGGGAGGTGGGGCTCCAGAATGGGCATTTAAGATAAGTTCCCAGGTGAAGCTGATGCTGTTGATATAGGGAATCACACTTTGAATCTACTGGTCTATGCCACAGATTATTACACAGCTGTGGGAGAAAAAATAATATGTTCTGATATGGAACAATCTCCAAAATATGTTGAATGGGAATTGTAAGGTGTTGGACAGTCTGTTTGGTTTTAGCATTTCAAGTATATATACCTATATATGCTTGAACAGGCACAGAATTGTGGCCTGGCAACCATGGATATGCAGGTGGGAAGAGGGTATACTCTTCATTGCAGGATTTTAGCATTTTGCATGAGCATATGTTATTTTTTAAATGAAAACCTATCCAGTGGAAAAAAGAAATAAAAAAGCAATTCAAGAATATTCAATTTTAATTACTTTTCTACTAAATTACAAAGCCCGTCTTCCTTGTCTAGGAGCATCTTATTTCAAAGGTACTGCAGAAGTATAAACTTGAAATCTGGAGAATCCTAAAGCCAGCTTCACTTATACAGTTTCTTGGCAACATATTAGGATTATGTTGCATTAATGGGCTAAAAATGAGGGGGATAGATATGAAAAATGACATGTTTCTTTTAGAACAGTAAAGTACGATACTAAAATAGTAACTTAATGTCAGTACGTAGGAACAGATGAAAACACAGAAAGAGATAATCTGCTCATTTACCATTAGGTGGTATGTGCTATAAAAGCACCTGATATTAATATAGGTTTCAGTGGTGGAAAGTAAATTGTCTAAAACAGGTTGTTGAGCATTTCTTTAAATAGGAAGCCAATGACTGGTTGGAAGTTTCATTGTAGCTAATTCACATTTTCAATAAAAAAAACAAAATTTTCTCAGTTTTCTTTGTTACGACTTAGGTTAAATTTTTTTGGCAGATGAACATGTGGTATTCATCTCATCTAGCTGAGAATTTGAAATATTCCTTTTATGTTGAAATAGCAAATGATTAAGAGTATACTCAAAAAAATCTATTTACCAAGGAGTCCTTTTTCTATATACTCTATATACCATAAAAAAGCAAATAAAATAATTCTAAAGCCCAATAAATACAAGGATATAAAACTCCTTCCACAAACATGCTATAATGTGTTAATGGTAGACTTTATTTTAACATTATTAAAATACTATATAAAGTTATATGATAAAATTAACATTCTAGGAGTTAGTGGTCTATTTTAATATTCCTAAAATCTGATGTTTTGTGGAATCTTATGGTAAACAAGATTATATAACTGACTTCAATGGAAAAGAAGTCACCATTTAGCGTAGAGTAAAAAAAATGTAAAAGCGTTGTGATTGTTTACAAAAGTTTAATGTACTCCACATGAGTAATGGTTTTCAGAAGATAACTTTCCAATACAATACAATTTTAGAAGTCTGATATGTATGTTAACAGTCTTTGATTTATAGTTAGGTGGCCAAGATTTTCATTTAATTACATTTTTAATGCTTTGCTTTGCGTTTTTTTGTTTTTGTTTTTGTTTTTGTTTTTTTGCTTTGCTTTGTGAAAGAAAAAAATTTTGCATGGCCCAAAAGGATAGTTAAATTAATCTATGACAACAAATTAGATTCTAAGAAATTTAAAAAAAGGAAAAAGGAAAAACATACACAAAATAGAGTCAGAAACTGTTATAAAGTGCTATCTGCTTATATTCAGGTCACTAACTCCATTCTGAGCTAACAATTATGAAGAACACAAACATTTATTTGGTTAAATAATTCATAATGTCCAGAAAGTTCTTCTTGTTTGATTCAGTGAATAAAACACAACCATACCTGATACCAAATCTAGAAGAAAAAAGTCATATAGGTTCCCATAAAGAGGGTCTATCTACTGGTATCACATGCAGCCCCCTCAACCTACATCTTCCTGGAGGTACACAGTGGTGAGCATTTTATGGATGCCCCTCATAAGATCTTCTGGGTTGACCACAGAAATTCATCTACACCAAGATAATTTTGAATGTGAACAGAGGTATTAATTCATGAACTATGCACGAGACAGGGAAAACAGATGTAAACTGAAAATGTTCCAGGCAAATGGGAACAAATGGTCAACCCTGCTGAATCTATGAGTAAAAGTAATTCTATAGAGACTCAGGGAGGGCATAATTGGTAATTTGATGAGATCTGCGTAAAAAAACTCTTGGCTGGAGTAATGTATATATTTTCTCTGCTTCTGATTAGCAATGGGAATTTGTAGAAGCATAAGCAATAAAAGTAGCTTACATTTTCCATGACTTATTAAGCGCCTGGTACTAATGGTTTCAGGAATTGGTGAACTACGGCCTGCCTGAGGGCTAAATATAACCTGCTGCCTGTTTTTGTTCAGCCTGGGAGCTAAAATTATTTTTTTATGTAGTTGAAAATAATTAAAAGAAAAATACTGTTTCATGACAAGTGAAAATTACATGAAATGAAAATTTCAGTGCTTACAAGTAAAGTTTTGTTGGGACACCACTGCACCCATTTCTATGGCTGCTCATCTCACACCAAGGGGAGAACTGAGTAGTTGTGAGAGACCATATGCCCAGCAGAGAAGCCAGACTCAAAAGGTTGTGTACTGTATGATCCCATGTGTGCAACCTTGTAGAAAAGTTACAAGTATGGTCACAGGGAAGAGATGGGTGGTTTTCAAAGGTAAGGGATAAAGAAGTTTGACTGACTATAAAGGAAAAACTGGGGATTGCGATTGTGTCACTGATGCAACTGTCAACACCCTTAGACCTATACAACCAAAAGTGTGAATTTAACTGTATATAATTAAGAAAAAAAACCTGTCCTGTTTGGTTCCAAACCCCATAGCCATACAGATTCAACAGAACACAATTTTCTCTCTTTCCAGTTCCATTCTCTTCCAGCTGGACACTACACACCAACAGTAAATTCCCAATCTCAGTTCAGGCATCTTTCAATACAAGAGCTACATTTTACTCAATTTAAGACCACTAAACCCACCTGCTTCATGTGAAGACCAGCCAAAGCCTTTCTCGGCTTGCCTGAGCACCCCATAACCATCCTGCACTGACTGGACTCTTCAGGGCTTTTTGATGCCTCGTCTCTCTGGGTTGTCTAAGGTATTTCTGTGGGGTCCTCCGTGCAGCTTGCTCTACCCCATGTTGCCTCTTCTCTCAGATACTACTCTCCCAGATCCAGAGGGCTCTCGCTAGCATTTTTCACTCATTCTTCTTTCTGACACCCAGTCTATCACCCAGTCCTATTACTTCTATCACTGAATACCTCCTGATCTTCTCTACATATCTAGGGCTAAGATCCCCATCCAGGCTACCATCATCAACTCACTCTTATCAAACAATCCTGCCAATCATCCAGGTGTGGATCGCACTCTCCTACTGCACTGCTTACACCATCCCAATGGCTTCCCACTGAACTGACTTCTTGACAAGGCTTGCAAGGCCTCTGCTTGCCTCTTTCCTTAACCTCATCTCTACAGAACTCTAGGGTTCAACCATCAGACTTTTCTCAGGCCTTGGAATGTCCTGTGCTTGCTGCTTTTCCTGCCACAAAACCTTTACATATGCTGTTCCCTCTGCTAAAACTCTCTCCATCTACTCTTTTATTGTCCTCTTCCACCCTCCATTAGTTCTCAGTTAAAAGCTGTCTTTAATCTTAAGGGTAGTTTGCCTAAATGCTCCCCAAAAAGACTATACCCTTCTTTTAGTACCTTCTTTTATTACCTCTTTGGTTAAGTTTTCTAAATTCTGGCTTTTCTGTTTGTCCTGAGATACTTTAAAGCAAACCTAACAAGCTCATTATTTTACTTTAAATGCTGTAGTACTTTTTCCAACACCTATCCCTTTTTTCTTCCAGTCAATCTCAATTTTTGCCATTAGCACACAGTGCTTGCAATATTGTCTCCCAGTCAGTAGAGTATCTTTTCGTTTTCTTCCCATGGTCTGTTTTTTTGTTTCTTTTTTGCGTTTTTAAATTTTTTAATGGGGCCCAATTTACAATTTTTTTCTTTTAATGGATCATGCTCTTGGTGTCAAGTCTAGGAAGTCTTAAACTAGATCTAGATTGAAAAAAAAATCCTATTTTTCCTGGAGTTTTTATAGTTTCACACTTCATACTTAAGTTCATGATTCACTTTGAGTCAATTTTTGTTTAAAGTGTGAGGTTTAAGTCAAGATTCATTGTTTTGCCTATGCAGATCCAAAAGCTCCAACACCATTTGTTGAAAAGGCTACCTCTCCTTCACTGAACTGCCTCTGCACATCTGTCAAAAATCACTTGAGAGTATATGTGTGAGCCTATTTCTGGATTCTTTGTTCTATTCCTTGAACTTGTGTCTATCCATCCCCCAATACAACACAGTTTTCATTATTATCACCAAGTATTAATCCTTAATATCAGGTACAGTGTTTCCTTCTACTTTATTCTTCTACATCAAGATTCCTTTAACTATTTTAGGGTCTGTACCTTCCCAAATAAATTTTAGAATGAGCTTTTCTCTATATATAAAAATAAAACAAACCTTGCTGGGTTTGCTAGCAATTGCATTAAACCTGTAGATCAAACGGAAGAGAACTGACTGACATCTTTATTATGTTGAGTTTTCCAATTTAGGAACATGGTATATCCCTCATATATTTAGGTATACTTTGATTTTTTTCAATAACATTATACAATTTTCAGCGTAAAGATGCTGAACAAAAATATTTTGCAAAGTTTATACCTAAGTATTTTGTTTTCTTTGGAGTAACTGTAACTGGTATTGTGCTTGTAGTTTTGGTTTCAATCAGTTCATTTATTATCATATAACAATTTGTCTAGTTTTTGTGTGCTGAACTTGTTTTCTCTGACCCTGGTAATCTTCCTTTTAAGAAATTTCCATTGGTTTTTTGAGATTTTAGACAGAGCCTGCAAATAGAGACACATTTTTTTTTAACTTTTCAGTACCTATACCTTTTATTTCTTTGCCTTGCCTTACTGAGATGGCTGCAATTTCTAGTACTATGTTGAATAAGAGAAGTAAGAATGGACATCTTGCCTTATTTCTGATCTAATGGGAAAACCATCTGGTCTTTCACCATTACTATGTTGTGAGCTGTAGATGCTATTCATCAAGTGGAGGCAATTACCTTCAATTCCTAACTTGGTGAGAGATTTCATCATGTATGGACACTATTAAATGCTTTTCCTGTGTCTACTGACATGATCATATGATTTTTCTTCTGTAGCCTGTTGTTATATTGAACTGATTTTCACCCCTTCCAGCATATGTGGATATAATGGGAAGTCTGCAACCCAGGAGAGGCCCTCATCTGACCATGCAGGCATTCTGTTCTCAAGACTTCTAGCCTCAAGAACTGTGAAGAATAAATTTCTGTTGTTTTTAAGTTATCTAGTCTGTGGTATTTGCTCTAGCAGCCCAAATGGGATGAAGACAACAAGCTTTTTGTTTCACTGATTTTTTTGTCCCTCCTCCTCCTCTTTTCTTTTCTTTTTTTTCATGTCATTTATTTGCTGAAGAAAAATCAGACATTTGTGCTACTGACTTGATTATAATTTGGATTAGATTTACTGCATCTCTGTCCTTTTAACTTGAATTTCTATCCCCTAAACTGGTAGCTTGACCGACAGGCTTAATTAGAGTCAAGTTACTATCCATTTTAGTTAGTTAGTTAGTTAGTTAGTTAGTTAGTTAGTTAATTTTTAGAGGGGAGAAGGGCAGAAGGAGAGGGAGAGAATCCCAAGCAGATTCCTTGTTGAGTGCATTCCCCGTTGAGTGCAGAGCCCAGTGAGGCGCCATGACCCCAAAATCATGACCTGAGCCAAAACCCAGAGTCAGATGCATAACCAACTGAGCCACCCAGGTGTTCCTCCTTTTTTTTTTTTTTTTTGTAACTATCACTCATAGCGGCACTGTATATTTTCTATATTTCTTCAAATCAAGAGGTACTTAATTCTGGATGCCCCTTTTTTGGTAATGTTAAAATTGACCAGTAGGTTCAGATATTATCTATTTCCCAACATAGATATAATCTCCACTAATTGGGAATTTTGGTGAAATTGCAATTTCACTCTTCAATCTATTTGCATCTTATTTGAATTATACCGTTGGATACTTAAACATATCAATTACTGAGATGGTTTATGAAAAAAAATTGAGGAGTGAGTACGGTCAACACTAGGGATATTACTAGGGAGGGATGTTATTACAATGTGGAACTTTTTTTTTTTTAATTTATTTATGATAGTCACACACAGAAAGAGAGAGAGGCAGAGATATAGGCAGAGGGAGAAGCAGGCTCCATGCACCGGGAGCCCGACGTGGGATTCGATCCCGGGCCTCCAGGATCATGCCCTGGGCCAAAGGCAGGCGCCAAACCGCTGCGCCACCCAGGGATCCCCAATGTGGAACATTTTTATAAGTGGTCAATTCATTAATAGATATTTTCTGGTTCAAATCATTTTTACTACTCAATTATACTTCATAAGTATAAGGAATCAGATAAAAGTTACAAGAAGGCCTCCAATAATTCAATGACCTATCTCCAATGCCCTTCAGCTATGACTTATCCTTCTAAGTTAGAACATCTTGGGGTGAGGTAGAGCAACAGCAACAATGTGGCTTTCCCTTATATAATGTGTAAACCTTGAAGTTTCCCCCTAAGTACCTACAACAACTACAATATTGGCTGTTGGATAATTTAATAAATTTGTAAAAAAAAAAACCCAAAAAACTATTTTACCCATTCTTCTCCAGCTATCACAGCATCCTTCAATCTTCCTTTTATATTCACTCAAAAGCTAAGAATCAACTCAGAGTCCTCTTGCTTCCTTGTTACTTATCCAAGTCCAGTCAAGTCTATTTTGGACATGTTTATCTCAGAAATCAATTTAATTTCTTTTTCTTCTGCCTCTCTCTGCTTCTCCTAATTAGCCCTTTTTCTAAACTCCTTACCTCCAAACTATCATTTTATCCTGCCAGATTAAATGTCCAGGAACACAAATCTGGCCATCCTGCTAACTCTAATATTTAATGGCTCTTCATTACATAGAGATTAAGTCTCAAATCCCAAAAAATGGTATACGAGACCTGTGTCATCTAATCTTATTTCTCAGCATTCTCTTTCTTATACAATTTATTTCAAAAAAATAACTATTTCTTTGTATCTGTATGTCTATATTTAAAGAAAAAAAAACCTCCACTGACTAGAATATTATCTCCAAAAATCTATGGCAGTGTCAATATCCAAAGTATCTGATGACCTATGTGACAGGGGCACCAACAAATTAGATGGACTGTCAGCCAGTAAATCTCACTGGTTGGTACCAGTTTAGGGCAGGCCTGTTACAAAGCTTCAGCATGCTTCTGTTTGCTTTTTTTTTTTTTTTTTCAAGATTTTATTTATTTATTAGAGACACAGAGAGAGAAAGGCAGAGACATAGGCAGAGGGAGAAGCAGGCTTCCTGTGGGGAGCCTGATGCAGAACTCGATCCCAGGACCCTGGGATCACAACCTGAGCCAAAGGTAGGCACTCAACCACTAAACCACCCAGGTGCCCCAAAGCTTCAGCATTCTTTTGGAAACTGTATCCTAGGCTACTTCCTCTATAGTATCTCTATTCACTCCCACAGATTCCCATAGTCCCATATAGACATTAAAGTAAGGATCACATCATTTCCTTTTCAATAGTTATGTCGTCTTCCTGTCTGGTCTGTAACTTCCTAAGGTTCGGAGCTCTCTGATTTATCTTTGATGCCCTTCCTATCTCTAGGGTAAGGACTATCTTATATCTGTTTATGATAGACCTACACATTTTTGAAGTCCGAAAACAAATGGCATCTCCCATGTGCAACCTTTCATATTATTCCTGGCCTTGTCAATCTCTCCTTACTTAGTGCTTCAATAATTTCTTCAAATTCTTACCTGTCCATCAGTCTATCTTTCTTGTTAGGCTGTGGGTCAGTGAAGGGTGTGGGTACATGTCTTTATGCCTCCCATATTTAGCATAGTGACTGGCACACAGAACTTGCTCAATAAAAGGTTATTTAAATGAATTATTAAATGAGCTCAGTAATGATTGGTTCAGTGGAGGGCTAGAAAGGCTCTGACCCATTAAGCATTTATTTCTAACAATGTATAGACAGCTAATTTGCATTATGTGTATATCTCTGTTCTGCAATAAGCAGACTGAAACCTCAAGTCTGTGCCATGTCCCTTTTGTCTCTCACATATTACTTAATATCTCTGAATATGTGCAAATGAGTGATATATAACATCAATACCAATAGACATGAATTTTGGTTAGTAAGTAAAAGTGCAAGATTAAAAGCTAACTATGTAGGATTTCTGGCAGCTGGGAGAAGGAGTGAGGCATACCTACCCTAGTCTCCTGCTGTTAGAATCCATGGTTCTCTCTCTCATTATAAAGCTGACTCCTTTTGTGAATGCCACTATGAGCAACTAATTGGTTTTCTGGATTCCAGATTTCCTGCACAAGATGTCAAATGAGTTTGCACCTCATGCAGACATATCTCACAGCAGGGACAAGACTATCTTAAAAACGTTACATGTTTCCAGTTTAACACTGTTCTGGCTGGTTTCCTGGTCAGTTACTTAAGGAAACCTTAAAAACATGTCTTATGCTGTTGTTGTTTTGTTCTCAGGTCAACATCTCCTGGAGAGCCAGCATGTCTTATTCACACCCTTCACTTTCTCTCTAGGAAATGATGCTGTGGTCTAAACAATCTTTTGTCTTCTCTATCAGCATTTTAAAATCAATCCATATTACAAATCTGTTGATGTGAAGAAGTCCAGAGGGACAAGAAACGGTGGTATCTGGCCAAAATATGTACCTGTTTTTAGTGTTTTTATTGCATTTGATCTAGTTAAAATCTGTAAACAGACATTCAAAAAGAATCAATGTCAGTTTCCTAGTAAACCTAGCTAGGACTTCAATGCTTTGCATAGATTTTGTTTTTTTGTTTTTGTTTTTGTTTTGCTTTTTTTTTTTTGTTTTTTAAGTAGGCTCCATACCCAACATGGGGCTTGAATTCATGACCCCGAGATCAAGAGACACATGCTCCACCAATTGAGCCAGCCAGGCACCCCAATGCTTTGTATAGTGCTTTTTACCCCCAAAATCTGTGTAGTAGTTAAATCATAGACTTTGGATGAAAAATGCTAGGTTTCAGAATTTGGCTCTCCTCTTGACAGCTGTGTGACCTCACACAGTTGTTAAGAGAATTAAATGAGAGGACTATATAAATGATTTTATTAGCACTGTGCATGGTCTATAATAAATGCTCAACAGATATTATTTACCATTACTTTATCTAAATATACGTATGCCAAAAAATTCCATGCTTTATTAAGCAGCATTTAAAATTCTCAACCAAATAAATATCTATTGGCCCCCAAATAAACTTCGTTATGGGACCCAAACTACTGTATTCTGATTTCTTCTTTGCTGAGATACTCTGTATCTATATATAGATAGAAGGGCAAGAATGCAGAAAAATAGTGCTAAGACAAGAGGAGAGTAGTTTACATGAAAGAGTGGCAGTAGAACATGCTGACAGCTGAAAACCCAGCTACCAAAGCTACAGTACTTAACATCCAGATCCAGAGAGGGCCAATCAAAAACATTTACTAAAGAGCTACTAGACCCAAAGGACAGTCTGTGCAAAGTGCCTACTCAGGAAAAAAAATCCATTTTATACAGTAAATTCATATTATACAACTGTTGAATGTAAAAACAAAAATCCACAGGGAAAAGAAATGGTGGGTTTCCAGCCAAGAGTGTATGTACCACATTTTACTGTTTCTGTTACATGGGATTCTGTTAAAATTTATAAATAGACATTTCTTAAGAACCTTCTGACAATCTCAGTTTCCTATTAAACCCAGCTGGGCCTTAAATGCTTCGCATAGCACTTAGAAAGTGGCAGGTACACAGTAGGCCTTTGGTAATTGTTAGCCAGCTTGCAAAATTATTTTCCACCAGGTACTATGTGCAATTCTGGGGATACAAAGTATATAAAATGATCCCACATACAGTACTAAGTATTGTGTAGACAGACAGGAGAAGCAAAAAATAACTAAAGGTCCTTAACATTGCTATTACATGCACAAGTCAGTTAAGGGATGTAGGGATTCATACATTATTTAAGGAAAAAGAAAACCAGAAGGTTATAACAGAAAAAAAAAATGAGAACAGTGGAACTACAGCCTCAGTTAACCCACCACATCTGAAATAGCTTTTCCATGCTGCTGCTCTAGGAGGAACAATCTAGAAAGCGCTGTAAAATGGTGATTGTTTCTAAGGCAATTAAGTGCCATCTTATTCTTGACCAGGAGTCATCTTTGCATACAAAAAAAAAAAAAATGTACTTCTTCACCCAAGAAAAAGTTATAGTGAAAACTTCACTTTTGCCTGTGCAGCATCCATCTGTTTTCGGTAAACAACTCCGCATTTCCTTTCAGGGTACTTTCCACACCACCTGCTTCAGTATATGAGGACTGATGAGGCTCAGCCAGCTGGTAGAGCCCAGCCACATGGTCATAGAGTAAATCCTGGATGAGCAAGTCTCTGGTTCCAGGTGGCGAAAGCCTACCCTTGGGATTCATGTGTAGAAAGCGAGTCTTTGTCCTGAGATGCCTAAGCATGGGAGGCTGGCAGTGATCCTGGTGGAAAGCAGCTAGAAAGAAGCTACTCCAGAGTGAGGCCAGAGGAGGGGAGGCCAACATAGAGGAAACCAGAAATCAGGGACTGAGGCCTGAGGACATTATCTGAACTCTTACGTCCCGCCTTGGTAACAGCCAACTTACTCAGGATTTTTCAGCTGCAAGAGCCAAAAAAATTCCCTTTGGATTTCTATCCAATTCAGATTTGAGTTTCTATCACTTGTCACTGCAAGAGTCTGAAGGAAAACAAACAGGGACTGAAAAGACACCAGAAAATGGTGCCAGAAGGAGAGAAAGATGGAGAAAATGAATGATCTTGGTGGAAGGGAGAGTGACAGAGGAAAGTCAGGAGGCAATAACGGGCAAAGGAAGAAGATAAACATGTTGTATGTCATACATAATATTAGTCTTTCTGGACACTAATTCCTTGCAGAGGAACCCAGGGCCACATCAAGAAAAAGGGATTTCGAGTTGCGGACACCCGAGACATGGTATTTGAAAAAGCATAATTAAAATATTAATAACAAAGTTCACAGCCAAGAAAAGAAAGAAAAATATAATCAAGAAATGGAGATCAATTTCTAAAATATTATGTTGGAACTATTATCACACATTAGGAGACACACAATTATGATGGTGGGAAAAACTAGGATATTTATAATTTTATCATTAATACCTATTCTAAATGGGATCTTGAAAGTGAGATGAGTTGTTATGGAAGAAAATTTATCTAATGACTATGGGTTGAGTAAGACCTTTCATTAACAAGCTGTCTACTGAACAAGCTAAAATACAGATTTTTAAGAAACATTTTCAGTGCATGCATTTAAACAAATTTAATATTTTAAGAAAGCAGTTATCATAAGAATGCAAACCTGAAAATCAAGAAGTGACAATCAAGATATTAGGATTGCAAAACAAAAAATAGATCTATTCACTTTAAATCATCGTATATCAAGATTTTTGAGTGGAAAGGAATAAAACTTTACTGGGAAAGTGACAAATAGCATTGTTAATCATAGCCTGCACATATAAAGAAGAAAACTGATTATTAGTGTTCACTGTAGGAAATTTTCATCAATAACTTTACCAAATCAAATAACTGAAATGATGAAATATTCTATTTTATAAAAAGAATGTTGTTTGAAATATTGAAATTAAAATTCTGAAGTATCTTTAGAGCAAACAATTTTTTTAAAAGATATATTGTACTCTTGAGTAGCATATGCTTTGATTTATCACAAAAGGATTGGGACAGACAATTCACAAAATAAAAAAAGGGGTTATTAGTATGTCTTCGGCAAATCAAATGATTCTAAAACTAATAAACAAGAGATGCCTTACCAAATGGAATTATGAGAATATATATACAGTGAAATATTATATGCTTATAAAAAGTATTTTGATTTTTAAAGCCAAAACTTCAGATTGAAGTAAAATAAGAAAAAGAAGGAAAAGAAAAAAAAATCCACCAAAAGAGATCATTATTCTGAAAATTACAGAATTACATGTATGATCCTAAAGACATTTTCCAACATTTGCAAAATAGAACCACAGCAGTATAATGGATGAGCACTAAACCAGGACTCAATTAAATAGATGCTCATGTAGAAGAAAAAAAATACAGAATATTTTTAGCATGATACAGCAGGATAACACAACAGCCTAAAAATTATGGTACACAATACACTATAAAACACCACACACCTATAATAGTGCCTTATGTGAAATTAAAGGGTTGAGTTCAATCTAGCTTTTTCACAAGCCATTTGGTTTTAACTTTAAATATACCACCCAAGCAGCTGCTACTTTTACCAGGCAACACTCTCTTTCACAGACAAGGCATAGCAGTTCTGCTATGGACAAGAAATTGCTTTTAGAGTTAAGACAGAGTGATACAAACAAACAAACAAAACCAACAGAACAGCAATGAAAGAATATTCCTACAGTGACCAAAGAGGAAAAGTAAAACAAAGCAACAGGAAGATTCTTTTTAAACAAGTACTTTTCTGAAGTTCAAGGAAATAAAACTGACCTATACTGAGAAGCATTCAATCTACTTTTACTATAATGGCATCGTATTGGAACAGAAGAAAATCCATCTGGAAGAATGCCAGTTAATCAAAGGGCCAAATGGCCTTGTGATTTTGCCAGCCTCGAGAAATTTCCAAGTCTCTTGGATACTGGACTCTGATAAGACAGGATTTCATAGAACTTATTTTTTATACAATCGCACTCAATTTGAAAGGAATCAGAATCAGCGTCAAAAAAGCCAAGCAGCATTTTTTCTTTGATCCCCACAATGATATATACCACATGTTTTGTATTCAAATGTATGTATGTATAAGAAGTTAATATAAAATAGTATTGCTATCTCAAGCACAACCTTGAGTCTAGAAGTTTATCATGATTGGTCACTGACAGAAAAGCAAAGGAAGCTAAAATCCAGCCAAGGCTTAATATCAAATAAGATTTATTAAAAAAAAAAATGAAACAGTGGGCAGCCCGGGTGGCTCAGCGGTTTAGCACTGCCTTCAACCCAGGCCGTGATCCTAGGTCCTGGAATAGAGTCCCATATCAGGCTCCCTGCATGGAGCCTGCTTCTCCTCCCTCTGCCTGTGTCTCTGGCCTCCCTATCTCTCTCTCTCTCTCTCTCTCTCTCTTTCTCTCTCTCTGTCTCTCTTGAATAAATAAATAAAATATTTTTTAAAAAATGAAACAATAAAAACTGAAATGGATGTGTAATTCAGAGATCAGAAATCTTTTAGATGCTCAGACTTGATACCTACCGTCACCATTAACAAAGAATCTAAGTTAATGAGTTTCACATAATGGGCAGTGACTAGCCTACAATGATGGAGATGACTCCATTCTAATACCACTGCCCCTGGAGGAAATGCCCTATTTGACTTCTTGGAATTAACTGATGACATTTTTAATGATGGAATTAGCTAAAACCAACTAAATAAGACAAAACTGCAGCTAGGGGAAAAGCAAAAAACTATACTAAACAATCATCTAAATTTTCATGAATGCTATCGTATTTCAACATATGAACCATAAAGTTCTAAGACTCTCCCCAGCAACAACCTTGTGATTATAGCATACAAGGGCCATGTCCAATAGTCAACGTCCATAGACACAAGACCGAGGCGACTCTTTCATGTAACAGATATCAGAGGAATTTAAACATTACTCTTCAAACTGTGAAATTACATGGTCATACAGAAACAGAGTTTATAGGCTTGTCATTTAGTTGTTAGCTTCAAAAAGTACTCTGGGGAAGGGAAAAAGGCAAAAGGATTCCAAAGGCTGTTATTATACTCTGATATTTAGGTATTCTTGATAAAAAAAAAAAAGAAGGGAAAATTATTCCATGAAAAACTCTCAGATATACAAAATCTAGAAGTTAGTATCTTTGCCTTGAAAATAACACTAGTTTCATTCTGTTCAGCTTAACTTCTAACCTTAGAATCATACAGTGGTAAAACAGGAGAATGTTTAAGGTGCCCAGTGCCTCCTTACAGATTAAAAAAAACTTTAAGGGTTTTTTTAATCTGAGCTACTCAGAGTTACTGAGTAATTCCCATTCATTAACTAAGCTAAGACTAGAACAAGGTCTTCAACTTCTAACCTTAAATTCATTCCACTCTAGTACATCAGTGTGATTAATATAGTATTTATAGTATTTCACTTGAACCTTATTGAATCACTCCCAAATTGAAGGTTTTTAGCTAAGTAATCACAGAAGATTTCTATTAATGACCCAGACTTTTAAAGAGGTGACTCAAAAGCTCATCTGACACACAGAATGGTAGGAAATATTTGCATGTATCTGACAGTTGAAGGACTTGTATATAAAATGTATAAAGAATTTTTATAACTCAATAATAAAAAGATAACCCAATTAAAAGATGGACAAAATCTGTGAGTAGACATACACACAAAGCAGCTATACAAATACCCAATAAATCAATGAAAACATGCTCAACATCACCAGTCACAAGAGAGATGCAAATCAGAACTGCAATAAGATACCATTCCCCACCCACTGGGATGGTTACAATAAAAAAAAAAAAAAAACCCACCAAATAATGGGATGGGAGAAATCAGAACCCTCATACACTGCTGGGGGGTCTCTACATTGGTGCAATGACTTTGTAAAATGGTATGACACAGCCTCAAAAGGTCTAACAACATTATCATATAAACAAGCAATTTCGGGGGGGTTGGGGAAAAAATAAAAAATTAAAAAAATTAAAAAATAAAAAATAAAAAAGAAACAAGCAATTTCAATCTTCAGTATAAACTCAAGAGAAATAAAAACCTATGTCTATATAAACGCTTACACAAAATGTTAATAGCAGCATTATTCATAACAGTTAAAAAGAGAAAGCAACTCTAATGACCACCAATTAATGAACAGATAAACAGCAAATGGTATATCCATATAGCAGAGTATTATTCAGCAATAAAAAGGAATGAAGGATGATATATATATTATACTAAGGGTGAATCTCCAAAACATTATGCTAAGTGGAAGAAGCTAATAAAGAAATAACCACATACTGTATGATCCCATTTACGTGAACTATCAACAACAGAAAAATCCATAGAGACAGAAAGTAGATCAGTGATTGCTAGGAGCTGAGATGGGTGGCTTTTAGGAGGAAATGGAATTGGTTGTCAATGGGCACAAAGTTTCTTTTGGGGATGATGAAAACGTTCTAAAATTGACCGTGGTGATGGTGAACTTGCTCATTGTACACAAAATACAAGTGAAGTGGTATATTCACAACTCTGTGAATCCCCTACAAACCACTGAATTACACACTTTAAAAGGGGGAATTATATGGTTTATGAATTGTATCTCAATGAAGCTGTTCTTAAAAAATATCTGAACCTGTCCCCTGTTCCAACTCACCATGCCCCAGGCACTGGCAAGATCATGTCTGCACACACAATGCCTGCTTAAGAACTGTAAAAACCTGCCTTCTCTGGGCAAGACAGAAAGCCACCCCTTCTTCCATGCTGACACAGCCAGACCTGGAGCAGGCTTCACTGCTGGAAAAGAAAGCCTTGGGTGGATTTCATCCAGGAGCCCTTGGGCAGGGTATGTCTTGCATGAATATGTATAACATGTTTGTGACATGCTGCTCCTAGATTACTCTATTATTACCAGAACAGATGGAAAATATCTTTTTCAGGTGACCTATAGATATGCTATCAAATTGTATTAATAACAAACACATGACCTTTCCACTTCCCCCTCCTCCTACCATCTAATCCACAAAATATCATAATCTTCTAAAGTTGCTTATCTCAGTGACCTGTACCACCAAATCAAGCCTGTGAGGAAAATATTCCACAGCCTTCACATCCAATCCTTTACCAAGATTTACCATTTTTATCACAAGCCATCTAAATGCCAGCTTCCCCCAATAATCATCAGCTGTGTAAACAGCTGTAGTAATTTCCTATTGGTCTCCTTGGTGGCATTTCTTCTGCCCTTCAATCTAATTGCTACAGAGAAGTCCGCCATTTGATCTTTATAAATCAAAATATGTCATCTTGTTTTTTGGCTGCTTGGAATAAGATAGCTTATGTGAGCTTGAACGACTTATCCCTGTGGATACTTCTGTCAATGTACCTCATGCCATTCTTCCTTCACTGGCTACAGTGTACAGAACTTCACTCATGTCTAGGTGATGATGAGCTCTTTTTCAATTCATTTTCTTTTTTTTTTTAAGATTTTATTTATTTATTCATGAGAGACACAGAGAGAGAGAGAGATCCAGAGACATAGGCAGAGAGAGAAGCAGGCTTCATGCAGGGTGCCTGATGCGGGACTCGATCCCAGGACTCCAGGACCATGCCCTGGGCCGAAGGCAGGCACTAAACCACTGAGCCATCCAGGAATCCCCCGATTCATTTTCTTTAAGGGTAAAGAGTGAAGATTGATTGTAGAATTTCAAGCAGTGAGGATTATGGGGAAAGGGGAGGCTATTGGTTTTCCTAATAATAGTACTATCACAGTGTATAATTTTGTATTAATTTGATGAAATTTTGTTCTCCACTGCCCAGCCTCTTAAAAAATGTCTTAACAATAGCAAATACTCAATGAACACTCACTGAATAAAAGGATAAGCTCTGGTTACAGAGTTTTACTAACTTCTTCCGGTGGCTCACTGTTACCATTATAAAATCTACAATGAAAATGCTTCCTTTACATTTGGAAGCTTTGCTATCATGATAGGGCCAGTTGATTAAATCATGGACCCATGCTAGCCTCATGTAATGAAGATCTCAGTGATAAAGATTCCAACCCAATTCAATCTCAATAATCCAGATTAAGCTATCCTATCCAGTATTTCAGCACAAGGGAGTGTCCTAGGAAAGATGTGTATCAATATGCTTTTAGAAGAAAATGGATTGGGAAATATTCTGATTAATTCAGACATGTTGGTCAGATGTGCTTCAACCATGCCATCACTCTCATTCATATATATGCATCTCAAAGACATGAGGATCAGTAGGTAGACACAGCAAATTCAATGGAAAGTTCAATTAAGATACTTGTTTATGGAATCCTCTCAACTGAGATTTCCTCCAAAACATAGGGCCTGAAATAATATTGTCACATAATAAAAATCCTTAGATATGTGCAGTTATTTTACAAACTAAAACTTTTTATGATTCAAAATGCCAAGAACAAATATATTCTGTTTATATGAAAAAGCATAAGACAGACTGAGAAGTTACTGAAAAATTGTTGACTTCCATAGAATCTTGTTTTAAGAATCATTCCTATGTGACTGAGTTAGAGTGTTGTGTTTGACTAAAAAGTTTTGCTTTGCCTTTTAAATTCATAAAGCATGAATGGCATACTGATAAAGTTACAGCCTTTTGTTTTAAATTTAACTTGTTTTAGACCATCAGAGCAAAGCAGCTTTGAACTTCATCAAAGTCATTATGTTCAAAGATGAAATTTATGTTTTTAGCTGCACTATTTAGTTATGAAATAGCACTGCCTGTAACTCACACCAAACTAAGCTCCTACTAATTATAGCACAACAGTTTAAGCTAATTAGTCTTTAGTGATTTTTCTTTTCAGATACAGCCAGCAACGCTGAGTTTCATCCTTAACATTTTCTTCATTTGTTTAATCTTTCTTCAATTTTATTTTTCCAAGCCTCAATGTGTTCTTCAAGATTATAATCTAAGAAAAGTGAAAAATCTGCTACCTTTTCTGCTGGTAGAGAAAGAAGTAATCCTTTGTGGGGGGGCAATATGGTCAATTTCTGTAATGGAGAGCAGTGTAAAAAAAGAAAAAGAAAGGGAAAAAAAAGAACTTTGAGTTCAAGAGACACACTGTCTTGTTTCTTTTTAAGAGAACAAGGTAGCATCATTTATAATCTAGTACTATCCTTCTAATTTCAGCATATCTGCTCTTAGCATCTGTGTTAGAGGTCACTAACTGGTGATACCTGGGCTATATCTGGTCTTTAGACTTGTTTTGTTCGATGCAGAATGAAGACAGAATTGGCCTATGCAGTGTTTTCATTAAAAAAATTAAGGTTAGTCTCTAACATTTAAAAAGTCAGGACATTTCATGTAAAGAATGATGGATTCCGGTTTATCTTGAAAAGTGATTAGCTTTGGTAACAGTGTTCCTGTATTTTCTCATTTGTTATTTCATCCACTAAACAAATACTGGCTGCGTGAGCATCTACTTAATTCCAGGCACACTGTCAGGCTCTATATACAGCAGAGAAAAACACAAACAAGTCTTTCAATATAGTAAGGGAGTTAAAAGTAAAAAGATGTCCAAAGTCATATAAGGATCAAGGCTGTGGTGAACATACAGAGGATCGAAAAGATTTGCTTCTCTCTTGTCTTTTTAGGAATTCACATAAAACACTGACCTGGATGAAGTGAGCAAGCTGTACAGGTCTGATAGAAGCCCTGAGGTAAGGACATTCTTAGCATAGAAAGGAAGGGCAGGGTTAGTGGGGTTGGATTCAAGGACACAATAAGCAATGGGAGGAGATCACACATGGGAAGCAGGAGAGGGCCTTGGGAGCTAGGGTAATCCAGTGAAATTAGGCTCATTCTAATGGAAAACTGCTAGGGGTTTAAGAAGAGACTGATTTTACAAGTGTGGAATCACTCTACTCCTTGGATGGAGAACAAAATATTGTGGGCAGTGGCAGGGATGGGAGTGGCTGAGTGGCACCATGAAGAGATAGGAAGTAGGAGGCTATGTGAGAAGGCTGGCTAATGCAGCATGGAAGGTGAGAGGTGGACATGACTTGCGTTCCAATGGTAGCAGTGCAGGGAATGAGTAGTGGTGAGCTCCTGGGTATATATATATATTTTTAAAGATTTTATTAGTTAATGAGAAACACAGAGAGAGGCAGAGACATAGGCAGAGGGAGAAGCAGGCTCCCTGCAGGGAGCCTAATGCAGGACTTGATCCCAGGACCCCAGGATCACAATCTGAACCAAAGGCAGACGCTCAACCACTGAGCCACCCAGGTGCCCCAGCTCCTGAGTATACTTTAAAGGTAAAACTAATAGGATGGATTGATGAACAGATGTGGAAAGTGAATAGCAGAAAAAGAGCTCAAGGATAATTCAGCTTTGCAGCCTGATCCAGTGCAGCAAATGCATCTTTTGTGTGGGAGGGGCATCAAATGAATTTTTTTTATTCCAGCATAATTAACATACAGTGTTATATTAGTTTCAGGTACAATATAGTGATTCAACAATTCTAGACATTATTCAGTGCTCGTCACAATGGCGGGAAAGGAGAATCCTAAGCTCACCTTCTCTCACCGAGGCACCTAGGTAAGAGCCACATCAATGCAACTAACCCAGAAAATAAATGTGTCTTTTATCAAAGTGGTGAACACCGGAGAGGAGCAAGGTTAACAGGAAAATCAAGATTCTTGTTTAGAGGGATCCCTGGGTGGCGCAGCAGTTTGGCGCCTGCCTTTGGCCCAGGGCACGATCCTGGAGACCCGGGATCGAATCCCACATCGGGCTCCCGGTGCATGGAGCCTGCTTCTCCCTCTGCCTGTGTCTCTGCACCTCTCTCTCTCTCTCTGTGACTATCATAAATAAATAAAAATTAAAAAAAAAAAAGATTCTTGTTTAGAAATATAACTGTGAGATGTCTACTGATATCCAGAGTAGAACTGGCAGGTGGTTATTTGAGCCATGAGTTTGGGAAGAGATCAAAGCTGGAAGTATGAATTTAGGAGTAAATAAATGACAAAAACTGAGGAACTGAGCAGTAAGCACCCCCTTTAGAAAAAGCATGCCATCATCTCTGGCCCATTCTAGACTTTACTACCCCTTATTGCTTACTCCAAGCTTGTTTCACTCATTGATGTTATCTTCCTAAGTAACCACATTGGATAGATATTATAAAAAAAGCCTAAGAAACGGTAGAGACATCTAGTTCTACAAATTGCCTTGCAGTGTTGGTTAAAACACATCAAAAATTAAGTTGAATGCTGAGCTGGGCAAAAAAGTAAACTGCAAAGCAGAGCAATTAATTCCAGAGCTTATGCTGGGGTTGCCAGGACAGTGGAATAAGGATGTGGCCAGTGAGAGCATTAGGCTTGGCAACCTGGGAGCTGACGCTGAACTCTCCATGTGGAAACAGGAAATAAGGTTTTGGGCCTAGGAAGTGACCATTTGGAAATAAGCCCTTCCATACACAGCTGCACACCTGCAAGGCTGCACTCATGGCTAAACTGATTTGTGGACTCACGGAAAGAACGAAATAGTTAACTTATCCTTCTCTCTCTCCTTAGGTGAGGCTAGGGTGCAGGTGAGGGGTTTGCAGGGCACAGATACTTCGATGAAGAATTCATGATGTGGGACCTACACTTCACACTGCTTGGGATTTCATAGCACTAAACATATAGTTGACCCTCATTATTTGAGTTTCATTATTTGTGAGTTTCATATTTGTAAATTGATCTACTCCCTCAGATTTTTTTTGTAAACTCCAAATCAGTATTTGTGGCACTTCTGCAGTCATTTTAAGACATGCATGAAGTGGTGAAAAATTTGAGTCACACCATGTGCACATTCCCAGGTGAGGTTGAAAAGCAATGCCTTCTTGTTTCAGCTTTCATACTGTAAACAAGCATCTTTTTTTTTCTGTATATTTTGTGCCACAATTTTGGCATTTGTGTCCCTTCTGCTGACCTCACTGAATCAGATGGACGCCAAGTATAGTACTGAAATCTATCTCGTATTCTTATACATAAGGAAACTGTTGTGCTTTATGGAAAAAAATATGTTTGTTAGAAAAGCTTTGTTCAAGCATGAGTAATAGAGTTCTTGACCAGGAGTTTAATGTTAATAAATCAACAATATACATTACATAAGATTTCTTTAAACAGAAACATACATAAAACAAGGTTATATATTGATTGGTTGATGATAATGTTATGATCAGAGGCTTGCAGGAACCTAACCCTGTATTCCCCCAAAGAGCAATGGTTCAATATTCATTAATTCAGTGTTAACAGTGACTTTATAGAACACAACTACCATAAATAGTGAAAATTGACTGTTTGTGTTGGGCTACATAGAACCAATATATTAAAATAAAATTGTTCCCAGGTTGGTTATATCCCTGAGGTTCCTGGCAAAAGCAATAAAACCTTCTTAAACCAAGGCTAAAGAGAGTCTCATGTTGGCCTGGGTAAGTAGAAATTTTGCTAAAGGTCATATTCACATCGCAGGGCACCTGGGTGACTGAGTTAGTTAAGCAGGTGCCTTCAGCTCAGGTGTGATACAGCCCTGGGATCCAGCCCTGTGTCAGGCTCCCTGCTCAGTGGGAAGTCTACTTCTCCTCCTCCCTCTGTACTCCCCCCCAACCTACCGCTGGCCACTGCACTTGTGCACATGTGCTCTCTCTCTCAAATAAATAAGTAAATAAATATTTATTTTTTAAAGATCACATTCATATCCAAAAATATAAACATGGGAATATTTTTATATTCCCAACGAACCAACAAATCACAGGTTAACACTGGCAATATCCTGAGCTAATAAAACAGTATCAAAGAATATCTAAATACTTAAGAGTTCTAACAATTAAAATAAAGAAAAATGGGGTTGCATGTCAAACCATCAGGAACACAAGATGCTCTGAAGAGAGAACAGGAACATAGAAAAAAAAACCTGATAAAATGTCTAGACAGGGAAAATACTAGAATTAAAAACTCAGAGAGTTTAATAGTAAATGAGGCAGAGATTAATTAGTGATGTGTAGGCTAAAACTAAGTAAGTAACTCTGAGCACTGCAGAGAGATGTGGAGACAAGCCAGTTAGCAGATATGCAGGAGAGAGTGAGAACTTTCAAAATATATTCAAAAGGAAACCAGAAGGAGTAGAGTTGCCACGGGGATAAATGAAACTGGAAGATACCTGCTGAAAAATTTTCAATTGCCATGAGACATGTATCCCAAGATTCAGGAAATCATATCATAGAACTGTGTAAGAATGGTAACTGTTGATCCTTGTATAGCATGAATTTTGTGCTAGGCACTGCTCTGGATGCTTGACATACTTTAGCTCCTGTAACCTCACACCTGATGAAATAAGTCCCACTGCTCATCTTTGCTCTATGGATGAAGAACTGTAAACACCAAGAGCCTCAGTGTTCGTCCGAAGTCACACAGCTGGTAAGTGGTGGAGGTGGGATTTGAACCCATCTAATCCAGCTCCAATCTCAGAGTGTAGCAGTACATTTTGCAGTGAAATTCTTTTTTTGAAGAACAAGGGCATACAGACACACTTTTAGGCCAATGGGAAAAGAGAAAACAAAATAGTACTGACCATCAACAGAAACATACTAAACAGATTTCTCAAAGATACAGATTTCAAAGAAGGAAAATGAGCCCAGATACAAGAGAGAGGGTGCAAAAATGACACGGTAAACACGTGAGTACATCTGAAAAAAACACTGATTGCGTGAAATAATAAGGCTTCTACAGAAAACACATACATATTTAATTCCTCTCTTCCTCTGAGATAGTCCCCAAACTAGGATCTTCTTGCAGTGTAGAGGTATTTTTGGAAGGCAAAACTCAAAGACAGGAAAAGAGAACAGCAAACTGCAATATCAACTATAGAACCCAAAAGACAGAAGGGATGGTTAACCAGTTTCGCATCATGAAGAAAGAGGACTTTTAGGCTCATAGCAAGAAAAGCCTAGAAGTGGGCAGATTTATGGGCACAAATCTCAAAATGCTTAAGAATGGAGATAGCAGGCACATCTTAAAAAGGAAATGAAGGTGGAGAAGGTGGTAAAGTAAGAATTTTAAGCAGCAGATGCCCAGATCACCTGTCTTCCCCTCTACGACCAACAGAGTTCCATTCCACATCAAAGAAGAAGCTTATTGTCTAAAGGGAGTAAAACGCAGGATGTCTTGACTAGACATTACTCAGCAGATCTTGTGACATGCACTGTGAGGAATCAGGTGGATTAAATAAATATATGTGCCCTGAATACTGAAATCATTTAGGCCTTTTCCCTCATTAGCAGTAGCTATTGCCATCCAGGGAGAAGACTGGATTTTTTTTTCCTCCCTCTGGGAAATCTGAATTACCCAAAGGGAAGAACTAAAAGCCCTGCTAGCAAGAGGTTTCTGATGAAATGAGCATCAGTATCATTAACCTCACAAAGACAAGGTCCACCATGAAACTGAAGATTTCTGTCAGGGATGAGTTCCCCACACTGTTAGGTCTGTGCAAAACAACCAAAAGTTACCAGATGTATACAAAAAAATTCTTATAAGAAAGATTGAAACCAGCCAGCATAAAACAGGATTGAAGCTACTTGGAAAAAACACTTTGTACAGGGGAAGAAAATATAAAGGAAGAAAACCATCACTCATGGGACGCCTGGGTGGCTCAGTGGTTAAGCATCTGCCTTCAGTCCAGGGTGTGATCCTGGAGAACCGGGATCGAGTCCCGTATCAAGGTCCCTGCATGGAGCCTGCTTCTCTCTCTGCCTATGTCTCTGTCTCTCTCTCTCTCTCTGTGTCTCTCATGAATAAATCTTAAAAAAAAAAATCACTCAAACAACTTCATATATACATGAAAAGATATTACAACTATTAAACTAGAAAAAGACATAAAGAGGAAATTTAAAATGTGAAAAGTCTCTTAAATTGCAAACATAAGACAGCATGTATTAAAAATTCAGTAGAACTAGTCAAAGGAAAGATCTCCAGAACAGATTTCAAGAAGATATAACTGACAGGATATATGATGCATTTCAATATCTGAGAGGACATTGAGAAGCTAGCAAAATTTTAGATGACAGAGTATAAAACCATAGAAAATCAAGAAATTAAAGAAAAAAAAGATTACTAATTTCTGGGAAAAGAAAAATTAGGCACAAAGGAAAAATAACTAGCTATTATATTTGTTACAAAACTTAGCTCTGAATATCATTTATAAAGTCATCACTGGGTACTGAATTCAAATTTTGATCCAGTAAAATCCTACAATAATATGCCCTAAGTGACTGCATATTCAAAAATTAATCAATTGGAAATTAGCTTCTTCCCAGCCCCCTAGTTTCAAAAAAAGGCAGGTGAAATATTTATTCATTGTGAAGATTTGAATGAGGGCGACTTGAAAACTGACTGATTTGTGCTCATATGAAGCTCTATCCAGTCAGAGTACAGTAAGTGGAATAAAATGTAGATTTCCGTTTTTTTTTTTTAATTTTGTGCTTTTTTTTTGTAAAAGTGATGACTTTAAAAATGCTGTATTTCATAAACTGTTTTTAAGAGTGATGACTTTGGGATCCCTGGGTGGCGCAGAGGTTTAGCACCTGCCTTTGGCCCAGGGCGCGATCCTGGAGACCCGGGATCGAATCCCACGTCGGGCTCCCGGTGCATGGAGCCTGCTTCTCCATCAGCCTATGTCTCTGCCTCTCTCTCTCTCTCTCTCTCTGACTATCATAAATAAATAAAAATTTAAAAAAAAAGAGTGATGACTTTAAAAATGCTGTATTTCATAAACTTCATAAAAAGGCAACCTCACTTTGCTGTGGTGGTATGAGAGTGTTCTAGCATCAGTTACCATCAAGTAATGCTTAAAACTAAAAAATCAAGAAGTAGCAACATAAGTAAATTATGTATTTTAAAAATGTGTTATATAAGAACCAAAGAGTTGAAAGTAGTTTCCTCTCAGAAAGGATAAATCAACAGGATATGGGCAGAAGCTGGACATTTTCCTCATAAAACAAACAAACAAACAAACAAAAAAACATAAAAAAAAAAAAAAAAAACAACAAGAGGGGCACCTGGGTGGCTCAGTGGTTGGACATTTTTTTGGCTGAGGGTGTGATCCTGGGGTCCTGGGATAGAGTTCTGAATCAGGCTCCCCACAGGGAACCTGCTTCTCCCTCTGCCTATGTCTCCGCCTCTCCCTCTGTGTCTTTCATGAATAAATAAATAAAATCTTTTAAAAAAGCAAACAAGAAACTATGTCGAAGTTTATACATGCTTACATTATTTAGTTCTGAAATAAAAGAAAAACTAGAAAATAAAAGGAACAGGATCAGTAATGTCTAATTCATGGCAGTAAGAATTTCAACAAAAATATTTGATAACAATAGTACAGTACTCTGGAGAAGAGCAATATAGTTTAAAATACTTCAAAGTCAGGGCAGCCCAGGTGGCTCAGCGGTTTAGCGCCACCTTCAGCCCAGGACCTGATCCTGGAGACCCAGGATCGAGTCCCACGTCGGGCTTCCTGCATGAAGCCTGTTTCTCCCTCTGCCTCTCTCCCTCTCTGTGTCTCTCATGAATAAATAAATAAATAGAATCTTAAAAAAAATAATAAAAAATAAAAAACTTCAAAGTCCTCTATCGTCAGAGATACTGATTAACTTTAGACTTTGTGGGATCCCTGGGTGGCACAGTGGTTTAGCGCCTGCCTTTGGCCCAGGGCGCGATCCTGGAGACCCGGGATCGAATCCCACATCGGGCTCCCGGTGCATGGAGCCTGCTTCTCCCTCTGCCTGTGTCTCTGCCTCTCTCTCTCTCTCTCTATCATAAATAAAAAAAAAAAATTTAAAAATTAACTTTAGACTTTGTTAAACATGCATACTGAAATTTCTAAGGTAATTACTAGAAGAAAATAAATAAGGTGTACAACTTTCAATCTTCCTAAGACGGGGGGAGATTCTCAGTCAGTCCAAACAAAGAAGAAGAACACACACAAAAAATCAGAACATATTAATAGAGCAAGATTAATATATTAACAGTTAAATTCTAAGGCAAGCCATTTATTAGGGATAGTTGGTCACCTCATGTTAACCAAAATATTACTATTATAAATTTTTATTCATTAATAATTCACTAAATACACAAAGAAAAATACAGAAATACAAGGATAGGCAGAAATCTATCACTTTATGAAACTGATTGATTAGATAAAGCATCAGTAACGAGATATACAATTCCAATGAACATGGACAACACTGCTTTGAACAGTGGGGCAAAGGTTAGAAATCAGTAAAAAGAGGTACTTGGGTGGCTCAGTTGGTTAAGCATCTGCCTTCAGCTCAGCTCATGATCCCAGGATCCAGGGCCCGCTCACTGGAAAGTCTGCTTCTCCCTCTGCCCATCCCCTTCCCACACTTCTCTCTCCCATGCATGTGCTCTCTTTCAAATAAATAAAATCTTTAAAGAAAAAAATAGAAATCAGACAAAAGATGACTAGAAAAAAACACCACTGGGCAGCCCGGGTGGCTCAGCGGTTTAGTGTCACCTTCAGCCCAGGGCCTGATCCTGGAGACCCGGGATTGAGTCCCACATCGGGCTCCCTGCATGGAGCCTGCTTCTCCCTCTGCCTGTGTCTCTGTGCCTCTCTCTCTCTCTCTCTGTCTCTGTCTCTCATGAATAAATAAAATATTTTTTAAAAAGAAAGAAAAAGCGCCACTATGTTTGGAAATTCAAAAACATGTATCTGAAAATTCAAGGATCCAAGAGAAAATCATAATGATATTATAACACATATAGAACTGAACCATAATAAGTATGCTATATGTCAAAACCCTGGTTTACATTTAAAACTATGATTTCAAGAAAATTTATAGCCACACATATTTGTGTTAAAAGAGAAGAATGGGAGGAAATAGCCTTATAACTTAAGTGATTAAAAAAAGAACAATAAAATAATCTAAGAAGTTGGAAAGAACAATAAAACGAATGAAATATAATGATTCAAAAGTGAACAGTAATGCCAAGTTCTGAAAAGTTTGATTAAAAAGAGTACTAAAATAATACTTAGAATGAAACAGGGAATGTACATATAGATGAAACAAAGATAAGTTGATAATAAAAGGAAATGTTTTGAAACGACTTTTTGGCAATGCTTTAGAAACCATAAAACAAAGGATGCAATTCTTAGAAAAAAACCCTAACTTTGCATAAAGAAAAAGACCGTATGATTACTTCTACAACTATTCAAAAGATTCAATCAATAGTTAAAACATTTTTCTCAGTGAAAACTCCAAGCCCAGGTGGTTTTATTCATAAGTTCTACTTCTTATTCAAATAGATAATTCTACTATTTCTCAAATTTTTCTAGGTAATATAAAAATAATAAATACTCTTCAGCTCCCTTTTAGAGGTGAAAATAACTTTGACACTAAAGCCAAGGAAAGGATAGTATAAGAGAAAATAAAATCTCCCCCATGAATACATATGCAAAAATGCAAAATAAAATATTGGCAAACAGCTAATATCCATTTATTTTATTTTATTTTTTTTTAAATTTTTTTTTTAAATTTATTTATGATAGTCACAGAGAGAGAGAGAGAGAGAGGCAGAGACACAGGCAGAGGGAGAAGCAGGCTCCATGCACCGGGAGCCCGACGTGGGATTCGATCCCGGGTCTCCAGGATCGCGCCCTGGGCCAAAGGCAGGCGCCAAACCGCTGCGCCACCCAGGGATCCCTATCCATTTATTTTAAAAACATACATAAAAGCCAAGGTGAAACTAACCCAGGAATAGGAGGTTGGTTAATAATTAAAAATTGTTTACTACAGTAACCATTTAAAGAAAACAGCACGAATATCCCAGTAAAAGTAGGAAAAGCACTTAAAAGAATAAAGCATTCATGATAAAAACTAACCTAGAGAGGATCTGCCTTAACTTGATAAAGAGTATTTACAAAATCTACAGGACATATCATATCAAATGGTGAAATGTTACTTAGTTCATCTTCTTTAAAATCTGAAGCAAAATAGGAATATCTACCATCAAAGTATTTAACACTGTATTAGGCTAGAGAACATGCAGTCATATAAAAAGATATAAGGCTTGATAAGGAAACAAAAACTCTCATTATTTACAGATATTATAATTCTCCAAACACATCCAAAGAAACCAGAGACAATGACCATACGATATATTCAGGTTGGTTAAGAACAGACTCTTCGATCAATGGGGCTGCTAAAGTTAACATCCATATTGGAATAAAACAAATGAGTACTTCTACCTTACATGATATACAAAATCAATTCCAGACAATTAAAGACTTAAATATAAAGAGCATAACATAAAACTTTTATAAGTACATTTAGAAGAATGTCATTACCGCTTCAGGATAAGGGAAAAAAAATGTTAAACTCATAAGAGAAAATAAGCTATATGCGACGCCTGGGTGGCTCAGTGGTTTAGTGCCTGCTGTCGGCCCAGGGCATGATCTCGGAATCCCGGGATCAAGTCCCACATGGGGCTCCCTGCGTGGAGCCTGCTTCTCCCTCTGCCTGTGTCCTGCCTCTCTCTCTCTCTCTGTCTCTTATGAATAAACAAATAAAATCTTTTAAAAAACAGAGAGAACATAAGCTATAAAGAAAAAGATTGATACTTTAATTCAAAATTAAGAATACTTGTTTATCATTTGACAGCATGAAGGGGGAAAAAAAATAGCCACTAAAAAGATGATGATTAATTCAGTGTACAAAAAACTCCTAAAAAAAAAAAGAGACTATCATATAGTTAAAAAAAAAAATCAAGATCACAGAAATATAAATGATCACCAAACATCAAAAAGGAGCTGAACATCATTGTCATCACAAAAATGAAAATAAAACCATAGTGAAATACAATTTTATGTTCACCAGACATGCACAAATTAAAAAAACGAACAATAACAAGCATTAGCATGGATGTAGACGAACAGATACTCATAAACATAATGTTGAGGAAACAAAAATGTTGTAAAATGCGTGTATGCTGTATGATGCCACTGTATAAAAGTTTAAAAGATTAAAAAGGGGGCAGCCTGGTTGGCTCAGCGGTTTAGCGCCACCTGCAGCCCAGGGCGTGATCCCAGAGACCAGGGATCGAGTCCCACATCAGGCTCCTTGCATGGAGCCTGCTTCTCCCTCTGCCTGTGTCTCTGCCTCTCTCTCTCTCTCTCTCTCTCTGTGTCTCTCATGAATAAATAAATAAAATATTTTTAAAAATAAAATAAAAATAAAAGATTAAAAAGGTAAAAACAATTTAACATGTGGTTTAGAAATACACATGTGTATTCAAAGAATAAGAAACACTTTTAATTCAGAACAGTGAATACCTATTGAGAGGGGAAGCGAAGGAAGAAAATGTCAGGTGGGGGAGCTAGCAGGTAGGTTTAATTGTACTTCAAATGCTTTAAATCTTACATGGTAGCTACAAAGACATTCTTCACAGTTTTTCCATTCCACTTGTAGGGGTAATATAATTCATGATTAAAAATACACTGCACCACAAAACGACCAAAATAAAAACATTTTAATAAAGAATTGTAAGAAATTCAGGAATAAGACAAATAAAACTGATTATTAATAAAGCAAAGAAAGATTATTTGGGGAGTTTGGAGGTACCATCCTAACCTGCTGCGATTGGAATTAAGAATTTGGAAAAACATTTTCAAGTATATTAAGAGAGTATCAAAATTATACAATGTAACAGAACAGCAGATAATTGAGAAAGCCTAGAACTCAAACACTGAATCACTACATATTTCTCCCTTCCATAGGTTTCCTAACTGTTCCACAAATAATCTACTAGAAGTGGTTGAGAATCGCTACAAAATGGAGACTTCTTAAATTATGGATGGGTTTTCCACTTTGATTTTTTTACAAACACTGTTTTCAAGCAATTTGAAAATTAAGCTAAAATTTCTTTGTTTTTTCACCAGCGTTAAAGGGGTCCATTTACTTTTGTTTACTCATTTATCCATGAAGCACATTTTATATATTTTCCCCATGACTAATAGAAACAAAAAAGTATTACTAAGCATGCAAACATAATCAAGAGAGGAGACAGCTAGTAAACCACTAGAACATTTTTCCCTGACAACAGCTTACCATCCATTTGCATGCAACGAAGACCATCAAAATTCCCCTGAAGTCATGAGCATCTTTTACTAATACAAGACTCTTGATCCTAATTCTTTCTTTAGTTAATTTATCACATCCCTTCAAAGCTGCCAAGTTAAAGCAGTGCTCTCTTACCCCTGGTGATTTGAAACCTCTGATATAGTAAAATATCCCCCACTACTTTTGCCACTGTCTTTGGTTTCTTTACCAGAAACCTATCTCTTAACCATATGTATTTAAAAATACATTTTTTACCTTTCCAATCTTATGTGGCATTAGGCTAAGAATACCCAAAATTCCTTCCTGTAACTTCCTGAAAACACTTATGAACTACCCCCACCCCTGCCAACTGCAAAACCAGACCAAACCAAAGAATCTCACTGTCCAACAAGACTGCTAAGCAAGCCCATGCTCAAGCATCGGAACAAGTAAAACCCAACGAACTAAATGGTTCATCCTGGGTTTTCTTTATATTCTGTCCCTCGTTTGCCACAAGTATCCTGACAGGGCACATCCGAAGGAAGAAACTCAAAGACAGTACCAGACTGTACCAGACAAACAAACAATGGGCATTTTTCTGTGTAAGTAAGTTTTTACTGGGTGTGCGGAGACTGAAAGGTCCAGTCACTCCTATGCAGGCCCATTTCTCACTGATGTGTCTACACAGAGCAATCTGGAGGGATAAGGTGATGCCTTCCTCTAAGATGAAGAGCATGATGCTTGTTGCTTGCTATAAAAGAGACAGGATCTCTTATTCCAGTGATCCTCAGCTGTGAGAGCAGCAGCTATCCCAGTCATTTCTCATTACCTCCATGGGACTTGAGAGCAAGGGGAACTAAAGCACGTTGCTTGCTGTGCTCTGAGTAACAAAGTTCTTTGTCACTGACCCAAGAATATCGTCTTATGCTAGCACCCGTGAAACAGCAACAGGCTGTGGGACCCGGGAAATTAAAAAAAATCCCCGACCCCTGGACAAGCAGAGCAGGACTGATTCCATTTTGTGCTGCACCCGCCACCTCCTGTATGACCCCCACATGACCTGCTTATTGCTTAAGGCGCTGCCCCACCCTAGTCAAGCCATTGGGGTTAGGCGCACCCTAATCGGAAATCGGCTCAGAACAATGTAACCCTGCCTTGTGCCCACCAAAGCTGCACGCCAATTCTGACCAAAGTAATAGGCCAGCTCAAATGGATACTATAGGGTAAAATGTAATTCAATTGGCCACCTGTGTGTGGACCAACATGACTGTGCAACTTTCTGCATATGTTACAATCCCACTGGCCCCTATAAAGCTGCTACTCCTCTTAGCCTCGGGGTCCAAGTCCCTGCTCTGCTGTGTCCGGTATACTTGGACCCAAGCTCGAGCTTGCAAATAAACCCTCCTATGTTTGCTTCGGTGTCGGCTCCTTGGTGGTTTCTCGGATTCTCAATCTTGGGCACAACACAGGCCAGCTTATTAGCTTGTAAGTAGGGTAAATAAAATCCCAGACTTAACAATTTTATCCCATTTGCCTATCAAGTACTGGCCAGGAAGTAGGGGAAAACTGGAAGACACATGATATAATTTTAGAAGTATTTACAAAAAAGTCATAACTCTATGAATGATAGACTGAGAAAAAAATCTTTTAATTATACTTTTTCAGATATTACAAAGTATCAAGAATCTATAACAGAAAAATTCCACTGTCTAAAAGGAATAGCACATTTGATGAAAGACTCCTAAAATAGGGACTTAAACTAGGAATTCTACATTCTCCTACAGATCTGAGAGAAGAATCTGACTTCTGCATCTAGAGAAGCAAGCAGAGTCAGGGTAATCCACTGACATCATCTGTTGATAAGGGTGGGCTTTGGATAAAATTGGCTTTAGAATGTATTGAAAATATTAAGCATAAAAATGAAAACACTCATCGAAAGTCGTAAAAAAGACTGCCCGTATATCAAAAAAAGTACTTTAGGAAACTGACTCTATCTTCGAAAGAACAAACAAATAGATGTGGCCTCGGTGAATCAGGAACAGAAATTCATAGGAAGGAACAGCCGGAGATAAAAAGTATTTCAAGAAATAGAACCAAAAAATCTGATATACAGAGTACCAGTGCCTTTTAAAAATATAAATAAATCACACATAATGCTAAAAGATAGAAAAGGAAAATTTTCTGAACTGTGTATAAAATATGCAGTACAATAAACCAATTTTTCAAGTTCTAAGCAAAGTAAATTAAAAGAGAGTTAAACCTACCTGTATGCTGGAAATATGCATGTTTTTAACTAAAGGGATGAAGAAAAAAATGTTCTCATATGCAACTAAAAAGTGAGACAAAAAAACAAACAAAAAAGCAGTTGGTGGTTGATCTCCCAAGAAATATAAGGGATTCTGATCCCAGACCTGTATTCAGCAACACTAATTCTAAAAGATAACAGAACATCACATTGGAATTCTTTGCCAGTTTTGGGATCCAACCTTTGTACCAACCAAAAAGTGTCTTCATATATAAGCCAATATAATGATTCTTTAAAATGCAAGAGGTTCAAACACAGTGATAACTATGAAATATAACTCATTGTTAAATATTTAAAAATTGAGAAATTAAAAAAATAGAATGCAAGAATGGGAAGAAGTCTTGTGGCTGATATTGCAACTAGGTAAAACATTGATATTTCATAGATTCTGGCAAAATTCTGGTTAAAAACAATATGCACATACAAAATTATTCATGAGAAAATACTATACATATACTTATTATATACATATACACATGCATATATACATAGTACCTAACATATATATGTATGCCTTGTGTGTATATATGTAAGAAAATGACATATATATGAAAATGGCATAATAAGAATTTAAACCAGTGACCATAGAAATCACCAAGATAGCAAAGTATATATAGTCAGGGGGAAAACAGGAACTGAACTTGTCTAAGACGGAAGGACTCTGAAAAAATAATTTAGGTTTAAAATTCTGGCTACTAGAGAAGTATATACAAAACACCAGTGAACTTAAAGACAAAATTAAATTTGTATAGTATAAATATAATACCTAGCCCTCAAAAGACCCAGAGAAGATAGAGCTTTAAGTCAGAGAACCAGAGGGGAGCCTGGGTGACTCAGGCGGTTAAGCATCTGCCTTTGGCTCAGGTCAGGATCCCTGAATCCTAGGATGGAGCCACGCATCAGTCTCCCTGCTCAGTGGAGCCTGCTTCTCCCTTTCCCTCTGCCTTCTGCTCCCCCTGCTTGTGTGCATGAGCGTTCTCTCTCTTTCTCTCTCTCTCTCTCTGTCAAATAAATGAGTAAAATCTTTAAAAAAATAAAGTAAATCAGACAACCAAAAGCACTGTTCACAGAGGAAAACAAAGGAAAGAACAAGTATGAAAAACAGAGCACGCAGAATAGAATATCAAAAGCAGAACCAACCACTGTCATTATAAAAACAGAAAGCTACAGAATAAGCCATGCATTAAATGGCACATCATCAATTTATTAATGGCTTGTGGCCGTGGAGGGAGAACACAGCCACATTATAAGCACACATGCATTCCAATTTCAGGATTACTGAGGTCTAAAGAATGAAGAGAAACCTCAGAACCAAGATAATCCTGATAATGCAATTCATACAAAATATACCGCCATAACAAAGGAAGAGAATCTAGTAAGAAGAAACCAAAAGTAGAAAGTAATCAAAAGATGTGTCCAAAAGAGAAAAACTCAATGAGGTCTCTGGTCCCAACTCTAAATTCCCTAAAGAAAGAAAGTGATTTTCTCAGGTTGGGCCACAAGTTCACCCAGGTCCAATTAACAGAGTACAAAGTTGACTTCCAGAGCTAGGCCTCAGAGAGGGTTGCCCCAAAGGTTGCTGTGAGCTGGGCAAGATGCAGAGGAAGGTCAACAAAATGTCACATTCTTTTCTTTTTCATTGTCTTTGCTCCTAAAACATTTTCACACCTGACAGATATAATTCTCTTATATCAATGCTCTCTGAGAGCAAGGACCTTGTCTGACAATCTTTTTTATTTTCTTTCCAGTTCAAACACAGTACATAGAGTAGCTACTCAATAAGCATATCCTTAACGAGATTCTTTTTCCTGTCCTTAACAGAATCCTTACAAAAACAGTACCCACTTGCATTTTAGGCTCTGCTTTGTACAGTACACAGAGATCCAGAAGATCATACTGAATTGTTCCTCAACCTATTTATTCAATTAATAATATCCACACATTGCTTTTGAAATCCTGAATGACCACACAAACTCAGTTAAATATTTTTAAATGCTGGACTTGCTAGACATTGTAAGCATAAACTTACAGGCAAACTGGAGTTTAGCTTCTCTGCTGACAATGGTTCCAAGTGAATTTGTTGCAAAACACTGATAATTTCCTGTATCCCAATTTCTGTTGGGGTTAATAACCACAAGATTTCCTCCGTCCAACTTATACCGATATTCCATACTCAGATTAATATCGCTTCCATTCAGCTGCCATCTGCAAAACAAATGTCAAGGTTTTTCCCCACTTAGTATATTTATATTTTAAAAAACCCTATGGGGTACCTGTGTGGCTCCGTAGGTTAAGTATCTGCCTTCGGCTCAGGTCCTGATCTCAGGGTCCTGGGATGAGGAGCCCCATATCAGGCTCCCTGCTCAGCAGATAGCCTGCTTCTTCCTCTCCCTCTGCCTGCCACTACCCCCCACTCCACCCCTGCCCACTTGTGCTCTCTCTTTCTCTCTGTATCAGAAAAATAAACAAAATCTTTTAAAAATATAAATAAATAAATAAATAAATAAATAAATAAATAAATAAATCTTACATTATAAAATCCACTTTAATCATCACCTCTCTTACAAATGAGAGGTAAATATATTATTCCATTGTGCCATATCTGAAGCTCAAACATGGCCTACTTAACAGAAACCAAAGCTTAAAGCATAGTAAAAAGCACAACAGAATCACATCTAAAAGTTAAATATTTTTCACACTTTTCAAAAGAGGTGAGAATAATTTGTTCATGAACAAATTAAGCTAAGTCCATATAGGCAAAGATGAAGCAGAAAGTGGAGGTAATTACCTCATGTACTTCAGGCCAATCTCATGCTGCCAATGAAGGGGGAAAAGAGCACACTTCTTTGATTTATTCAGACTGACTGAGCACATTTAATAAATTAATTGGATAAGTGCTCAACTATCCATTTCAATTTATCTGGGTAAATACCTATCCCTCAGGCACTCTCCACTCTTCTCAGCCATCACAATGCTATTTACTAAATGGTACACTGTGGTAAAAGACCCTATATACTACCTAGGGGGTCTCAAACAGTAAAGGCACTAACCCCCAGAGCCATATTTATCAATGGGAAGCCAAAAGAATAAAAAGGGTGGGGGGAGTAATTTTTAAACAAGAGTTTTTAAACAGAAAAACCAGGGTTTTTAAAAAAGATTTATTTATTTGAGAGAGAGAGAAGGAGAGAGAAAGAACAGGCAGAGGGGCAAGAGGAGAGGAAGAGAGAGAATCTTAAGTGGACTCCCTGCTGAGTGTGGAGCCTATGAGGAACTCGATCTCAGAACCCTGAGACCATGACCTAAGCTGAAGTTGGACGTTTAATCAACTGAGCCACCAAGGTGTCCCCAGAAAAAAACAGTTTTTAAACAGTACGTATACTTGACACATCAAAGTAGACTTCGCCTTTAAAAACTCAGAAATACCCCATAATTTCAAGAACACATACATTGTATAAATTAGAGCCCATCTACCTCCTAGAAGACTTACTTTTTATTACAAAAAGAAACTGCTATCAGTTCTATAAATTTTTGTGTATTATAACAATCATCTCAATTACTCTTTGTAATTTTAAGAATGTGAGTAATCTAGTAGTCATTTTATAGATGATGATTTCAATAAAAAAGCTGAATGAGATGTCAACTGTCCCCAAATTATTCAGTACTGGATTAGTAGTAGTACTCACTTGAAGTCTAGCTCAGAATTCTTTCATCATGTCATGTGCCATCTAAAAGTTGTTGTATTTATATATAAAATATTTAACCTGAACATATGACATGCTCTAAAAGTAAATAAAGACATGAAATGTTAACATTATCACAAATGAAAGTATGCAATGTCAAATGAAATATATAGTTGTGAAATGTTTGAATTTAGTATGTTTAAGTCTCATAAACAATTGTGAAACATTTTATAAAGTGCAATTTGATACCATTTATATACATTTGTTTTTAAAGATTTATTTATTTACTCATGAGAGACATAGACTGAGAGAGAGAGAGAGAGAGAGAGAGAGAGGCAGAGACATAGGCAGAGCAGAAGCAAGCTCCTTCCAGGGAACCTGATTAGGGACTTGATCCCGGATCCCAGGGTCACAACCTGAGCTGAAGGCAGACACCCAACCACTGAGCCACTCAGGCGTCCCCCATTTATATAAAGTTTCAAAACATATAAAATAATATTAATAATGCATGAAACATATTTTAAAGCATGAAAATGATAAACCTCCACTTTAAGGTATTTTAAAGCTCTCATGGAGAGAAAGTGAAGTACGTTCAGGGAGCAAATACTAGGAAATTTAGGCTTTTGGTTTTATTTTGTGAGTAGTGGTTATATGGATGTTTATCATTGCAGTAGATTATATATCATTTTCTATATCTGAATAATATATAATAAAGTTTTCATGATAGTAGCCATAGGAAATGAACAAATGTATAAGTTTAGTTCCACATTTCAATGAATTCTCAGGCAGATACAAATATGTACACAAACCACATATGGAAAACATAGTCCTAAACATGCTGGGCTTGACTTTCACAGAATAAAACAACAGTAAATCACAAGTGGGTGCATTGAATGTTTAAGCTGTAAATATTTGTCAGTTTCTGACAACTTTTAATTTAATGCTTGCAGTGGGAAAAACTTCTCTAAACTCAAACCAGAAAAGACATAGATAATTTCACATATTTTTGAACTGAAGACTCTCATGGCAAAGGGTACTTGTGTTTTTGTCACCTACAAAATACAGTTTGTATGGGAGAAAAGGGATTTTAGTTCTAGAGTTAGACTGCTTATGACCTAACTAAGTATGTCTGATGGCTTCATTCGAAAATTCTGCTTTTGTGTTTAGCTGATGAATAATAAAGGTACAGTGGCTATGTGGAAAATTGTAAAGATAAATAAAAATATGGAGAGGCACTTCTTCTAGCCTATTTAATAGCTGGGAAGATTTAAGAGATCAAAAAGTATGTGGGAAAATACTTTATTTCAGTTGTGTCTAAGATCTAAAAGATATCATCCCAAAGCTTTGACTAAACAACTAAAATGGGAAACATCTTTTATGCATAACTGTTTCTTACTTCCTTTAGCTCAATCTTCATCATAGACTGACTCCCTAGATTATTTCATTATGTGAAAAGGCAAAATCTACTCTCTTTTAAAATATGTTTCTACTATCGCAAAAGAGCACCCTTGCTTTAGCTAACTCTTCAGAGCTAAGATATACACGACATACCTGAAAGAATGCTAATTTTAACAAAGTGATAGATTTCTCTCCTTATTAACACTATTCATCATTAAATGGACCTAATCCCCAGGTGGTATAAAATTTCTCAATATCTTATTAAACATTAATTGTTTTTTCCCTTTTTGAAAGTATGTGGATTTAAAATGGCTGTATTTATTTAAACTCTGGAATGTGTGAGGAACCTTTGGGCCTGAAATTCCAAAAATTATCATATCCTGAGAAAATAGTGTACTTAAGTTCCCAATGCAAAGTATTCATATTTGGGCCTGATTTCCA